>NC_088395.1:24885000-25488333 GCF_037993035.2 Macaca fascicularis
GAAAGAGAGACTTGTGGAAGGAATGTGCACACAAAAAAGACAATAGCCCTGACCGATAAATTGCTCCATGTGGGTTTGTTCCTGCTACCGAATATTTATAGATACCATTTGTAATAGCCAAAGAAGTTTAAAATACACTAAATTTAGTAACACATTTTATAAGGGAATGAGCAGAAAGGTGAAGTGTGGGCTCTAATTGAATTTTAGTTACTCCTGCATCAAGTTGGGTTGACTATAATTTTGCATCATTAAGACCCAAGTAGGATCCTTGGATCTAATACTTGATTACTCAAAGAGATTCCCTTTGAAAATAGTGCTGTTTCCGTATCCAGTTGTAGATAGTGGTATTCCTTAATTTCGTATTTACATGATAGTCTGTGTGTGCCACCTGGCCTTGCTGCATGAATTGTACAAATGACTTGGCTGTTGTGGTCATTCATTAATTCATTCATTCAACCAACTTGGCACACAGTGGGTGTTCAGTGTTGGTTAAATTATGTGTCATTCCAAGGCAGCAAGGGAGAAACTGGTAACATGTTTGTTATTTGAGCTTCTCATTTGGAAAGTTCTGAGGGCTTAGTTCTTTCACCTTGGTAGGACCCCTCAAGGAAAACACCAAAGCTTGAGCTCATTGTTCTCCAGCTCCAGAGTTTCCCAAGTGTCTAACCCCATGGGAAGATGGAAAGAAAGTTCCTAGGTCAGTTGATTTAAAATAGATAGAAGTGCATTTGAATGTGACTCACCAAATAATTCTCATGTTGGTTATTGAATTGACTGCATGTGTTTTTTTCCTACACAGAGTGATACACAGTTGCTTAGAATACACAGTGACTCTAAATAACCTCAGGAATGCTCAGTATATGTTTGCTGAGTGAATAATAGTTCAGACACATCTCCTACACTTTGTTGAATTAGAACTTGCCAAGGTCATTAAATGAGTGTTTTGACATGGGTGGGATGAAAAACCTTGGTTATTTCATTTCACATGGTACTTCTCAGAGGTCATACATTGCCTACTTATGATTACCACAGAGCAAATAGTCAAGGTGTTACTTGAGTCTATGAGCCAGTCCTGGCACAGGCAATGGATTGTCACCACAAATCATAAAACGGGGCTCATGGTATAGCAATATGTGTTAAACAGTTTTCAGAATTTGTTTAACTTCCTGCTAGCATGGACATGTCCCAGTTAGGAAGCACATAGCACTTTTCCCAATTAACAGTGCAAATTGTCATGAGTGCATAGGAATTTGCAATTTGACAAAATCAGGTTTTTGACAGCAGGAGTAATCAGTCTGCAGCTTCGCAAGTAGTAATCTATGATCGAAGTGGCAGGATATATTCTGAATTATGAAAGGTGTATATGCTATATAAGAGGGACAAACCATTAGTATGATTCTGCCCTTCTTACCCCCTTTCTTTAAAAAATGCTGCTTGATTTGGAAGTTGAAAGTAGGGGACACACTCTGCTGAGAGTGGTCTCCATCGCTTTCCCCTCCCCAATAGTAGTATTCATTTATTTTCTGTTATATTACAGTATTCTGACAAGTCCCTGTACACCCAGCTGTGCTTTTACCGGTACATTTTTGATGCGGAGTGTGCACTGGAGAAACTTACTACCGATCATGAGAAAGGTACGTTAAAATACTGTAATTACCTTTGAGTTTAAAGTGGAAATTTGCATTATAAAAGCCAGACCTACTGTGTCAGGCTGTTCACGCAGCATCACATTGCTGTCTCAGAAGCAGGCCATGGGGGCCTCTGTGAACACAGGGATCCCCTGCATGAGGGGCGGTGGCATAGGAATCCCCAGCTTTGGCCCCCACAGACTGTTTCACATTGTTCTCTATTAAAGCAAGGCTTTGGGGGAGGAACAGTACAAAAAGGACTCTTTAAATGCTATATTTTGAAAATGCTATTTTCTACAGAGTTTAGTAATTGTAATAAAGTAAGCATAGGCAACGTGATCATTGGGCCTACAAAAACCAGATATTACCACAAAAAATAGACCTGGAGTGTGTCTCTGCTGTTCGCTAAAAGCCTGGGTTTGTTTTGAGAGAGGGATGGGGTGGAGTTCCTTTATTGACTCCATCCTAAGAGAGTGTATAGGCACCTCAGTCCATATGATCAGGTGTTGCCTGGAACCCTCAGCACTCGGCGTTTCCTTATACAAGACTTGCAGGCACTGTGGGACTTCATGGGTCTGGGAAAAGCTTTGTTACATAACTTAAAGTATTTGAAAATGTCATGACAACTGCATGTTTTTTTTTTTCTCCTACCTGAAAATCACATTGACAACTTTTCTAGTATCTGTGAAAAATAAAAAAGGCAGATTTACACATTTTTCTTATTAGTTACCTACAGAGTGTTTATGTTGTTTGTCAGCGAGTATCAATTCAGTGTTTCGTTTGTCGATATTAGGGCTGGAAACAACGCAATGACATAAAAAACCTACAAATATTGCTAGATTTCCCCACATAAGAATCACCATGCTGCCCTTGATTTGGTCTCACTGTTTTTCATTCCAGTCATAATTGACTTGTTTTTGCATCCACAAGATAGGCTAGAAATTATTTTTTAAATGCCTTGACTTATTTGGTTTTGCTGTCCTTGGAGAGAAAACATTTTACAACTGATGGAGAAGTCAGATATTAGAATCTTATCTCTAGATGTTCAACAAGGACTTGGGCTATCTCCACAGCATATTTTCCATGAATTAGTAAAATTAATTATACAGAGAATAAATTTCTTCTGCCTATTAATAACTAGGTTTTAGAACTTTTATTCATGGCCAATGTCTAGCCCATATATACTTGTAATATCATTTACAGCTGTTTTTCTTTTATCCCCAAGGACCTTTCCTGAAGACAGTTATGAGTTGAGAAAATTAAGTACTGATTATCTGAACTCATTGTCTGTTTCTATCAGATCTGTTACCTCTTTCTGGATATCAGTATATTAGAACCTGTTCCCCCATTACTTCTTTTTTTTGAGACAGAGTCTTGTTCTGTTGCCCAGGCTGGAGTGCAGTGGCATGGTCTCAGCTCACTGCAGCCTCTGCCTCCCAGGTTGAAATGATTCTCCTGCCTCAGCCTCCCAAGTAGCTAGGATCACAGGCATGTGCCACCACACCTGGCCAATTTTTGTATTTCTAGTAGAGAGGGAGTTTCACCATGTTGGCCAGGCTGGCCTCAAACCCCTGACCTCAGGTGATCTGCCTGCCTCAGCCTCCCAAAGTGCTGGGATTATAGGTGTGAGCCACTGTGCCTGGCCAACCCATTATTTCTTTCTAAATCTATTCATCCTAGATTGTTTTCTATATGTTATTTGAGGGGAAAGATTCCTCTTACCTCTAAAATTCTTATCTGAGAGGCAGAATCAGTCTTATGATCAGCAGTTTTCAAAAAGTCTGGCAACTCTTGGAGGCATGTAGAGGAGTGATCTGGAAAGTCACTGGAAATTTAGCCCATCCTCTTAGAGGACATTGAGAAGTGCACATTATTACACCCACAGAAAATAAGAGGAAATAAGTAGCCGCTTGGAAGCCTCTTGCTTGGCTAAAAGGGAAAAGTATTGACAGGATCTGTACACTCAGAGTTTACTGTAGTCCCATTTTACAAGTTTAAGAATCAGCACACTTTTTTATTGTTTGTATCTAATAATATACTACCCAGCAATTTGGGGCAAAAATGGCATTGAGTTATTGATGGGTTCTTTTACATGTCAGAGGGCTAAAGAAAATAAGATGAGAAGAAGAAAAAAATATATGTGACTGAAGGAACTTCATGTTATGTTCCAAGAGCCCTTTTGTTTTATTTATTGAATTTTACCTATTGAAACTCTGAATTTCCTGCTGCTTATTTATTATTCCTAAATTACAGTTTGGGAATGAGTGAATTAGCTGAAATTTACATGCTCCGGGCATTTTTAGATCATGCAGTAATGCTAAGTGGTATTAGGGTATTCATAAGTGGTGGGATATAAACCAAAACTTGGGGGCACACTTACCAAAAGCAGAGGTTTCCTAACACATGACATCTGATAAGCCCTCTCCTAAGAGTCACCTGGGGCATATTAAAAACCCAAATCCATAGATCCTATGCCCACAGATTCTATCTAATTCAGACGATGTCGGGGGTAGAGCTTAGGAAGCTATAATTTTTTGAAAATTCCCCCAGATAATTCTGACGTGCAGCCAAGTTTGAGAACCCCTCTCCTGGGCACTCTAAAGACATGGTTGGATGGTTTCTAAATAAAAGAGAATTGCAAGGTCATAGTTCATGGGGAACAATGGGGGAACAAGAATATTCTTGTTATATTATAGGGGAAAACACCATAAATTTAAAATAACATAACAAATAAAATTGACTTCTCACTTTATAAGTTGAAGTGAATTCTCTTTTGATTTGCTATTCAAGGGAGACCTGCTATAAAAATGAGTTTAAAATCTAAGGGAACCAGAGGGCAAATATATTTATTCAATTTGGACCGTGGCCAGAACACCAGTAGATGTTAACATCAGAAGTCCTGTGAAAAATGACAGTCGTTACACACAGTTATATTATTGAGAATGGAGTCTAAGTGTCTTCTGTCAACAAGTGCCCTGTAACTGGTGTGTGAAGTATTTACTGTAGACTCTCCCTTACTGTCAGTACCTAGCAACATTTCCTTCACTAAGATTGTTTTACCATTTCCATCATAAAGCCCATGTTTTAAGGGTTGTAACTGGATGGTGGTTTTAATTTTTGTTTGAAACTTGGCAATTTGACTTAGAAAAAACATGTACAAATTATTTGAAAGAGGTTTATTTTTATGGTGAAAAGTAGCTCTTGTCAAAGCTTTTTCTATGCTTTGCTTTCAAACGAAAGTTTACAGGCCATTAGTCCATAATGTGAATTAACCCCATTTGATATTTTTTCCTTCCTTTAAAATGGCAAAGGACTGTTATTCATGTTGGTGAAGTGTTTACTACATATTTGCTGTAACTGCATTACATTTTTAAAATCTTATTTCTGTGGGACTTTGGCATTATTATTGTAACTGCTCCAGAATGTACACAGATGGCATAATGGATTCAGAGGCGGTTTTACAGGAACATAGGGGCAATCTATGAAGTAAAAATCCATTTCCAGGATGGC
Source organism: Macaca fascicularis (assembly GCF_037993035.2). Taxonomy (NCBI): domain Eukaryota; kingdom Metazoa; phylum Chordata; class Mammalia; order Primates; family Cercopithecidae; genus Macaca; species Macaca fascicularis. The sequence continues at coordinate 24,890,139 of NC_088395.1, forward strand.
AGCATGAAATGGTCCCATTTGGCTGCCTCATCCCGTGGTGCCTTGGCCTGAGTAGGGGTAAGTGAATAGTTTAGGGGAAACCTGAATCAGTTCAAATCTAAGTCTCCTTAAAAATGCAGGAAGAAAAAAGTCTCTTAGTTTTCTGAACTGAACCTTTGTTGTTGTTTATTCAGAAACAGTAAAAACAATTTATATATAGTTCCTGTTATGTGTTGAGTGACATTCCTCATGTCAGAGGAACAAAGGTGGATGGCCAACACTCCCTGCCCTGGAGGAGCTTAGAGTCTGTTGAGGAAGGACAGATTCGGCAACAACTAAGTGTGGTATGGCCTGAGTGTCACCACCAATATGGTGAAATTATTTTGGAAGCAAAGAGAGGGAGCCACTAAATGCTTTTTCACTTCAGTGTATGATCTTTCTTTAGTTCTAGAAAGAAACATTTTTTTTCTGTTTCTGTTCTCACTTAGTAGATGCTTCTCTCCTTGTATTCTGTGTCAGCTATTAATAGTAAGACGGTGTATTCATTTGCTAGGACTGCTATAACAAAGTACAATGGATGAGGTGGCTTAACCAGCTGTATTTCCTCACATTTCTGGAGGCTAGAAGTCTGAGAGCAAGGTGTCAGCAAGGTTGGTTTCTCCCCAACTTCTTTTTTTTTTTTTTTTTTTGAGATGAAGTCTCGCTCTGTCACCCAGGCTGGAGTGCAGTGGCGCAATCTTGGCTCACTGCAACCTCTGCCTCCTGGGTTCAAGCAATTCTCCTGCCTCAGCCTCCTGAGTAGCTGGGATTACAGGTGCACACCGCCATGCCCGGCTAATTTTTGTATTTTTAGTAGAGACGGGGTTTCACCATGTTGGTCAGGCTGATCTCGAACTCCTGATCTCGTGATCAGCTTGCCTTGGCCTCCCAACGTGCTGGGATTACAGGTGTGAGCCACCACACCGGGCCAGGTCTCTCTTCAACTTCTAAGGGGCTATCTTCTCCCAGTGTCTTCCCTCTGTACCTAATCTCCTCTTCTTGTACTGACACTGGTCATATTGGATTGGGTCCCACCCTAATGACCTCATTTTACCTTAATTCTTTAAAGGCCTGATACAGTCCATTTTAATACAGTCCACTCCAGATACAGTCTCATTCTAAGGTACAAAGGGTTAAGACTTCAACCCACCTTCAGTATGAATTTTGGGGGGACGCAATTCAGTCCATAACTGATGATCTACTTGAATTTCTTAATAAATTCCTTTGAACACATTGGATTTGTCTCTGCCAGAATTGGAACACTAGGATGTAGAATTCTGTTGAGGACAGAAATTGGAGTTGCAGCATGGAGGCTAGCTAAAAGATGACGATTTACCCATAGGAGAACTATCTGTTGGAAAGCCTGACTTCCCAACTGGGGTCTCTTTAGGCTTAGATGGACTATTCTTCAAGTCACCCTGTTTCTCGCAAAGTTCTATGGGGCAGCCTTGAGCGTCCCAGCATCCTGAGCTGCACCTGCAAAGATTGCAGTTTTCTTGCTCCTCTCAACCAGGTGAAATCCCACATTTACTTCCCCTCTTGAGCCTCATATGCTTTCTTTTCTTTTTTTTTTTTTCCCCCTTAAACTTTTCAGTTTCTTGTCATCTCTTTTATTCTGTCTTTTCTTTAGGCCTGGCGGTGACATCTGTAGGCACTCTTGTTTCCTAACATGCCACCCAGAAGAACTAGGCTTCCCCTTTTAAAGCATTTTATAGTTTCCTATTGTCCTTTGATGTGTGTAACACAAGTTCTCACAGTACTCCTGTGAGGCAGCAGTGGATTATGCTCATTATATTGATGAAGAAATTAAAGTTACTAAAGTTCCTTGACATTTGCAGATTTAACGCCTGTCGCTTGAACTCTTTGCAAGTGATACTGAAGGTAGGTAACATGTTGTGTGTGTTATTTTGCTGATGCCAAATTTAAATTGAACTGAAAGAATATCCAGTCACTTAACTAAGAGCAAGCCAAGCCAACTGCTCCTCACCCACACTGCCACGGGGTCTTGTTCTGTGTTCCCCGTCAGCTAGGTAGTTATACTCATGAAGTGCTAATAATTATATTATTTTGTGGAAAATGGTCTCCAAAACAAAGACAACAGCTAGTATTGAAAAGGGTCTTAAAGGTAGTATTTTTTAAGCCAGAAAATAAGAGTTTTACAGAAGAAATTATATGCTTTAGTGTATATGGGAATTTGGAGATTTTGGAAAGTCTCAAGATGGGTCCCATTTCAGTGTTAAGGATTTCCGCTATATTTCCTGAACTGTTAAAGTGAAAGCAGGAAAGTTTCATCATGAAAGTAGCAAAGAGCCCCTGTGGTCCTCTCTAAGCTAGTTGATGTCCTTAGAATTTACTTGGTTAAATCCTTAACAAAATATTAAAAAGAAAACTGTGTCAGAGAGCACCTGTCTGGTCCATTTCTTCTTAGGCCACTTTTTGAAGCCCACTGGTTGTGTTACTCCATTGAAAAACTGTTGCTGAACTTTGGGGACAAGCTTTTTCTGTTTTTAATAACTAATAACAGGTAAAACACACACAAAACAGTTCACATCTATTCATTCTTAAAATTATATATTTTTTATAATTGTGCAATTTTCTTTATAAAAATAGATTTTAAGATGAGTAACTGTAAACTGCATTTTTTATTTCATTTTCTTAATAAAAAAATGATCTGAGGGTTTTTAAACATTCTTTCTTTGATTAGTTTAAGGGGATTTTTATGGTAGGAGGCTCTGACTTGACACTTCAGAACATAGCTATCTGTTTACTATAAAGAAGTGATTGTGGCACTTCCAAGATGGCCAAATAGGAGCAGCTCCAGGCTACAGCTCCCAGCGTGAACGACACAGAAGATGGGTGATTTCTGCATTTCCAACTGAGGTACCGGGTTCATCTTACTGGGGCATGCAGGACAGTGGGTGCAGCCCACCAAATGAGAGCCGAAGCAGGGTGAGGCATCACCTCACCTGGGAAGCACAAGGGGTGAGGGAATTCCCTTTCCTAGCCAAGGGAAACCGTGACACACAGTACCTGGAAAATCGGGTCACTCCCACCCTAATACTGCACTTTTCCAAGGATCTTAACAAACGGCACACTGGGAGATTATATCCCACACCTGGCTCAGAGGGTCACACGCCCACAGGGTCTCCCTCATTGCTAGCACAGCAGTCTGAGATCTAATTGCAAGGCAGCAGCGAGGCTGGGGGAGGGGCATCTGTCATGGTGAGGCTTGAGTAGGTAAACAAAGCAGCCAGGAAGCTCGAACTGGGTGGACCCCACCGCAGCTCAAGGAGGCCTGCCTGCCTCTGTAGACTCCACCTCTGGGGACAGGGCATAGCCAAACAAAAGGCAGCAGAAACCTCTGCAGATTTAAATGTCCCTGTCTGACAGCTTTGAAGAGAGTAGTGGTTCTCCCAGCACGGAGTTTGAGATCTCAGAATGAACAGACTGCGTCATCACGTGGGTCCCTGACCCCCAAGTAGCCTAACCAGGAGGCACCCCCCAGTAGGGGCAGACTGACACCTCACATGGCTGGGTACCCCTCTGAGACGAAGCTTCCAGAGGAATGATCAGGCAGCAACATTTGCTGTTCAGCAATATTCACTCTTCTGCAGCCTCCACTGCTGATACCCAGGCAGACGGGGTCTGGAGTGGACCTCCAGCAAACTCCAACAGACCTGCAGCTGAGGGTCCTGACTTTTAGAAGGAAAACTAACAAACAGAAAGGACATCCACACCAAAACCCCATCTGTACATCACCATCATCAAAGACCAAAGGTAGATAAAACCACAAAGATGGGGAAAAAACAGAGCAGAAAAGCTGAAAATTCTAAAAATCAGAGTGCCTCTTCCCCTCCAAAGGAATGCAGCCCCTCGCCAGCAGTGGAACAAAGCTGGACAGAGAATGACTTTGACCAGTTGAGAGAAGAAGGCTTCAGATGATCAAACTTTTCTGAGCTAAAGGAGGAAGTTCGAACCCATCGCAAAGAAGCTAAAAACCTTGAAAAAAGATTAGGCGAATAGCTAACTAGAATAACCAATGTAGAGAAGTCCTTAAATGACCTGATAGAGCTGAAAACCATGACACGAGAACTACGTAACAAATGCACAAGCTTCAGTAGCCGATTCGATCAGCTAGAAGAAAGGGTATCAGTGATTGAAGATCGAATAAATGAAATGAGGCAAGAAGAGAAGTTTAGAGAAAAAATAGTAAGAAGAAATGAACAAAGCCTTCAAGAAATATGGGACTATGTGAAAAGACCAAATCTATGTCTGATTGGTGTGCCTGAAAGTGATGGGGAGAATGAAATCAAGTTGGAAAACACTCTGCAGGATATTATCCAGGAGAAATTCCCCAACTTAGCAAGGCAGGCCACCATTCAAATTCAGGAAATGCAGAGAACGCCACAAAGATACTCCTCGAGAAGAGCAACTCCAAGACACATAATTGCCAGATTCACCAAAGTTGAAATGAAGGAAAAAATGTTAAGGGCAGCCAGAGAGAAAGGTCGGGTTACCCACAAAGGGAAGACCATCAGACTAACAGTGGACCTCTCGGCAGAAACTCTACAAGCCAGAAGAGTGGGGACCAATATTCAACATTCTTAAAGAAAAGAATTTTAAACCCAGAATTTCATATCCAGCCAAACTAAGTTTCATAAGTGAAGGAGAAATAAAATCCTTTACAGACAAGCAAATGCTGAGATATTTTGTCACCACCAGGCCTGCCCTACAAGAGCTCCTGAAGGAAGCACTAAACGTGTAAAGGAACAACCAGTACCAGCCATTGCAAAAACATGCCAAAATGTAAAGACCATCGATGCTAGCAAGAAACTGCATCAACTAACGAGCAAAATAACCAGTTAACATCATATTGACGGGGTCAAATTCACACATAACAATATTAACCTTAAACGTAAATGGGCTAAATGCCCAAATTAAAAGACACAGACTGGCCAATTGGATAAAGAGTCAAGACCCATCAGTGTGCTGTATTCAGGAGACCCATCTCACGTGCAGACATACACATAGGCTCAAAATAAAGGGATGGAGGAAGATCTACAAAGCAAATGGAAAACAAAAAAAGGCAGGGGTTGCAATCCTAGTCTCTGATAAAACAGACTTTAAACCAACAAAGATCAAAAGAGACAAGACCATTACATAATGGTAAAGGGATCAATTCAACAAGAAGAGCTAACTATCCTAAATATATATGCACCCAATACAGGAGCACCCAGATTCCTAAAGCAAGTCCTTAGAGCTACAAAGACACTTAGACTCCCACACAATAATAATGGGAGACTTTAACAACCCACTGTCAACATTAGACAGATCCACGAGACAGAAAGTTAAGGATATCCAGGACTTGAACTCAGCTCTGCAACAAGTGGACCTAATAGACATCTACAGAACTCTCCACCCCAAATCAACAGAATATACATTCTTCATAGCACCACATCGCACTTATTCCAAAATTGACCACATAGTTGGAAGTAAAGCACTCCTCAGCAAATGTGAAAGAACAGAAATTATAACAAACTGTCTCTCAGACCACAGTGCAATCAAACTAGAACTTAGGAGTAAGAAACTCACTTAAAACCGTTCAACTACATGGAAACTGAACAACCTGCTCCTGAATTACTACTGGGTGCATAATGAAATGAAGGCAGAAACAAACATGTTCTTTGAAACCAATGAGAACAAAGACACAACATACCAGAATCTCTGGGACACATTTAAAGCAGTGTGTAGAGGGAAATTTATAGCACTAAATGCCCACAAGAGAAAGCAGGAAAGATCTAAAATCGACCCCCTAACATCACAATTAAAAGAACTAGAGAAGCAAGAGCAAATACATTCAAAAGCTAGCAGAAGGCAAGAAATAACTAAGATCAGAGCAGAACTGAAGGAGATAGAGACACAAAAATCCCTTCAAAAAAATCAATGAATCCAGGAGCTGGTTTTTTGAAAAGATCAACAAAATTGATAGACTGCTAGCAAGACTAATAAGAAAAGAGAGAAGACTCAGATAGACACAATAAAAAATAATAAAGGAGGTATCACCACCAATTCCACAGAAATACAAACTACCATCAGAGAATACTATAAACACCTGTATGCAAATAAACTGGAAAACCTCAAAGAAATGGGTAAATTCCTGGACACATACACTCTCCCAAGACTAAACCAGTAAGAAGTTGAATCCCTGAATAGACCAATAACAGGCTCTGTAATTGAGGCAATAATTGATAGCCTACCAACCAAAAAATATCCAGGACCAGACAGATTCACAGCCGAATTATACCAACAGGTACAAGGAGGAGCTGGTACCATTCCTTCTGAAACTATTCCAATCAATAGAAAAAGAGGGAATCCTCCGTAACTCATTTTATGAGGCTAACATCATCCTGCTACCAAAGCCTGGCAGAGACACAACAAAAAAAGAGAATTTTAGACCAACATCCCTGATGAACATCGATGCAAAAATCCTCAATGAAATACTGGCAAACTGAATCCGGCAGCACATCAAAAAGCTTATCCACCATGATCAAGTGGGGTTCATCCCTGGGATGCAAAGCTGGTTTGACATACGCAAATTAATAAACGTAATCCAGCATATAAACAGAACCAAAGACGAAAACCACATGATTCTCTCAATAGATGCAGAAAAGGCCTTTGACAAAATTCAACAGCCCTTCATGCTAAAAACTCTCAATAAATTAGGTATTGATGTGACATATCTCAAAATGATAAGAGCTATTCATTATTTTGACACATTTATTATTTATTTATTATTTATTATTATATATTTATTATATATAAATATAATGTATATATTATATGTAAATATATATTTAATAATAAATATAATGTATTTATTAAATATAATATATTTAATAATAATAAATATACTATATTTATTATTATTTAGCTATTTATTATGTATGACACAACCACAGCCAATATCATACTGAATGGGCAAAAACTGGAAGGATTCCCTTGGAAAACTGGCACAAGACAGGGATGCCCTCTCTCACCACCCCTGTTCAACATAGTGTTGGAAGTTCTGGCCGGGGCAATCAGGCAGGAGAAAGAAATAAAGGGTATTCAATTAGGAAAAGAGGAAGTCAAATTGTCCCTGTTTGCAGATTGACAGATGACATGATTGCATATTTAGAAAACTCCATCGTCTCAGTCCAAAATCTCCTTAAGGTGATAAGCAACTTCAGCAAAGTCTCAGGATACAAAATCATTGTGCAAAAATCACAGGCATTCTTATACACCAATAACAGACAAACAGAGAGCCAAATCATGAGTGAACTCCCATTCACAATTGCTTCAAATTGAATAAAATACCTAGAAACCAAACTTACAAGGGTTGTGAAGGACCTCTTCAAGGAGAACTACAAACCACTGCTCAATGAAATAAAAGAGGACACAAACAAATGGAATAACATTCCATGCTCATGGATAGGAAGAATCAATATCATGAAAATGGCCATACTGCCCAAGGTAATTTACAGATTCAGTGCCATCCCCATCAAGCTACCAATGACTTACTTCACAGAATTGGAAAAAACTTCTTTGAAGTTCATATAGAACCAAAAAGGACCCCTTATTGCCAAGACAATCCTAAGCCAAAAGAACAAAGCTGGAGGCATCACGCTACCTGACTTCAAACTATACTACAAGGCTACAGTAACCAAAACAGCATGGTACTACTACCAAAACAGAGATGTAGACCAATGGAACAGAACAGAGCCCTCAGAAATAATACCACACATCTACAACCATCTGATCTTTGACAAACCTGATGAAAACAAGAAATGGGGAAAGGATTCCCTATTTAATAAATGGTGCTGGGAAAACTGGCTAGCCATAAGTAGAAAGCTGAAACTGGATTCCTTCCTTACACCTTATACAAAAATTAATTCAAGATGGATTAGAGACTTAAATGTTAGACCTAAAACCATAAAAACCCTAGAAGAAACTCTAGGCAATACCATTCAGGACATAGGCATGGGAAAGGACTTCATGTCTAAAACACCAAAAGCAATGGCAACAAAAGCCAAAATTGAAAAATAGTATCTAATTAAACTAAAGAGCTTCTTCACAGCAAAAGAAACTACCATCAGAGTGAACAGGCAGCCTACAGAATGGGAGAAAATTTTTGCAATCTACTCATCTGACAAAGGGCTAATATCCAGAACCTACAAAGAACTCAAACAAATTTACAAGTAAAAACCCCATCAAAAAGTGGGCAAAGGATATGAACAGACACTTCTCAAAAGAAGACATTTGTGCAGCCAACAGATACATGAAAAAATGCTCATCATCACTGGCCATCAGAGAAATGCAAATCAAAACCACAATGAGATACCATCTCACACCAGTTAGAATGGCAATCATTGAAAAGCCAGGAAACAACAGGTGCTGGAGAGGGTGTGGAGAAATAGGAACACTTTTACACTGTTGGTGGGACTGTAAACTAATTCAACCATTGTGGAAGACAGTGTGGTGATTCCTCAAGGATCTAGAACTAGAAATACCATTTGACCCAGCCATCCCATTACTGGGTATATGCCCAAAGGATTATAAATCATACTACTATAAAGACACATGCACATGTATGTTTATTGCGGCACTATTCACAATAGCAAAGACTTGGAACCAACTCAAATGTCCATCAATGACAGACTGAATTAAGAAAATGCGGTGCATATACACCATGGAATACTATGCAGCCATAAAAAAGGATGAGTTCGTGTCCTTTGTAGGGACATGGATGCAGCTGGAAACCATCATTCTCAGCAAACTATTGCAAGAACAGAAAACGAAACACTGCATGTTCTCACTCATAGGTGGGAACTGAACAATGAGAACACTTGGACACAGGAAGGGCAGCATCACACACTGGGGCCTATTGTGGGGTGGGGGGAGGGGGGATAGCATTAGGAGATATACCTAATGTAAATGACAAGTTAATGGGTGCAGCACACCAATATGGCACATGTATGCATATGTAACAAACTTGCACGTTGTGTACATGTACCCTAGAACTTAAAGTATAATAAAAAACATAAAGAAGTGAGTGTAGAAATACATAAAGAATTTTGGTAAGAAAAAAATGGTTTGTATAATCTTGAGCCTCTGGAGGTTGTTATTGTTAGATATTACACAGTTATAATCTTTAATGTCAAAGAATTACAGTATAATGATAAAATACAAAACTAGGTAACTTATGATTCTAATTTGTGGTGTATGTGCAAGGTAGAAAAATTAGTAAGGAACCCTAGAATTTGTTATAGTTATCTCTAGGTGGATTATAGATTTTCTTTATATTTTTATATATTTTCTACATTATATATTCTGAGCATGTACTGCTCTCATAACATCAAAAAAATTATAAGCACTGAAATGTTATAGAGAATGTTACTCAACTTGAAGTAATTACCCAAATAATTTCACAGTTGAGGGAAAAAATAACATAGAAATGAACCCAAACCAGCTTTTTTTCTACGTGTATTTTTTCCAAGTCAAACGTAAGGCCTTGTTACTCCGAGTGTGATCAGTATCCCAGCCGCATAGACATCACCTGGGAGCTTGTTAGAAATGCAAACTATCAGATCCTCCCCAGACCTGCTGCATCAGCATCTGCATTTTAACAAGATTCTCAGGTGATTCCTCTGCGTGTTAAAGTTTCAGAAGCACTGATCTAAGACACTCTCCTTTCTTAATAACTAAAGCCTACTTCCATTTTATTCATTCATTGATTAGGGCTGTCCATTGGTAAAACTTCAAAACGACAACTATGCAGGCTACAGAAGGACTACCCAAGTTTAAGGTAGAATTCATATCACAACCTGGCCTTTTGAAATATGTTTTTATTAAACTAAAAATGCAGTGGCCTGACAAGGGCTAAGAGGGGGAAAAAGCAAAAAAGCATGAGTTCTTCCACTTTGTTTCTTTGTAACTAGAAGGAACAAGGGAGAAGTAAATTAGGATTTTCAAAATAGCTTTCAGCTTTTTAAGATTAGTGGCTTATAAAAGAAAGAACTAAGGCTGGGCACAGTGGCCCACGCCTGTAATCCCAGCACTTTGGGAGCATTTTGGCAGGTGAATCACCTGAGGTCAGGAGTTTGAGACCAGCCTGGCCAACATGGCGAAACCCCGTCTCTACTAAAAGTACAAAAATTAGACGGGCAATGGTGGCACATGCCTGTAATCCCAGCTACTCGGGAGGCTGAGGCAGGAGAATCGCTTGAACCCGGGAGGTGGAGGTTGCAGTGAGCCGAGATCGCACCATAGCACTCCAGCCTGGGCCACAGAGTGAGACTCCATCTCAATAAAAAAAGAACTGGAGTATAGTTCTACACCCACTTCATGTAAGGGCCACTCTCTGTGTGCCCAGAGTAAAATTTCACCCTGTCACTACCTTCTGGACCTCATTACAACATTGATTCAGAAGTATTTTGTAAAGATTTCAAGGCATTGAACTAGATTCTTTTAATGGAAACAAGATTCTATTTCTTAAATTTTGCTATTGAAAAAGTTTATTTTGAAATTTTCTTTTTCCTACTGTCACTGACTTTTCTGTGATGTTTTTATACTCGCTACAAGAATGAGAAAGTTGATATTGTCTGATGGCAGCATGGAGCTGCTAACACTGGTTTATTTTTCTCTGTGGATACTGCCTGTTTTGTTTTTTTTTTGTTTGTTTTGTTTTGTTTTTGTTTTTACTCAAGATAACTTTACAATGTGACAGAAGAGAAACTACATTTTTCAGGAAATGGTCACTTTAGTTGCTTTCCCCATAGGTAGAAGTGTCTTGGCTCTGTACATTTTCTGCCATCCTCCTCAAGATAGCTAAGTTAGTATACGAAAGTTGCCATTTTTTGGAGCAGCCAGTTTCCAGATACTAATTATGTGTGTTTAAGCCCATTTCTGTAAATATGCAGTCAACATTTGCACTTTTATGTACAAAGAGACTTAGAGGCTTTCTATGATAACAGAAGTGTTACTCACTCATTCTATAAAATCATTTCCCATTATGTCTTTTTAGTGGGCAAGTTCCTTTCCCCTTTTATAGTGACAAGTACAGCAACACAAGGGCTCTGCCATGTCTAGGTGATAATGTGGTTGATGGTCTGCATTTGCAAAGCATATTGTCATTTTTTTAGTAGGAAAAGTACTAAAGATTGATAAGATTTTTTTCATGTACTTAAAATATGCTTCTATCACCAATGATGAAAAAAATGAAACAATTCTCAAGCATTTAAACCATAATGTGAGCTAATCACTTTATTTTGAAGAAAAGTATTTTTAAATAGTTGAGCTAGTGAATTTACTTTTAAAATGTATTGTGCTTACACAGTAGATGGTTTTATTTCCATGATGTTTTTTACTACATAATTATACATCTTAATTACGTAATTACTATCATAATTATTATGTAATTGCATGTACTTCCACTAATTACAAAATCAGGAAGTGTAATTATCTAGTAAAAACTTTATGAAATTTCATGCACTAAAAGTTACTTAAAAGGCTATTCCAGTGGTCTAGTGGAAGGCTTTCCGTGGTTAGTCTTCTTAGTCATAACTTTAGTTTAGGGCTTGAACTCATAGGCCAGGTCAAGGATAACTGCCAACAGACCAACCCTAAACTGAGTGAGTATTGTGTTATAGGTAAGATAGGCTTTGTCCCTTGTGATTTAAAAAGTCAGAGAGCATTTTAATTTTTTTGTGACTATGGAGTGTGGTAAGAATAATATCTAAATGTTTGAGGTAAGTACCACAAAAACTGTCAATGGAAAAGGCCTTTCTTTCTTAGGAAAGAATTGATTAATAGAATCAACAAGGCATTTAGGTTACAAAACAGCAAGGTCTTCTATAATTCTGTAATGTGAATGGCTTATTTAATAGCTATCTCTGCCTTTAAAAGCAATAATAATACTCAGTTTTTTGTTTCTTCAGTTTGGAGAAGGTGTTTTTCCAGTTCATGTTTGTATTTACTAAGATATGAGCAAACGTATCAAGAGAGCATACTCCTTTCTACTACTTGATGTCAAAAGCAGCTTTTGAGACATAAACATAAGCGCACAAACATGTAACATCAGACCCTAAATAAAGACAGAAAATTTAATTCAATAAAGCTATGATGCCTTTACCATTCAAAACGACATAAAAATTGCACAGTGAAACAATAGTCATGACAGCAAATTAGATATGACATCTAAATTACACTACAAAGAGAAATCCCAGAACCATTTTTGGTCTGTAGGAGTCTATTTTAGCCCAGGTTTAAAACCCAATCTAGAGGCTCTGCTTTATTGTCTAAGTAGGGTAATGTTGTAGAAGACTAATTGGAGGTTGGCTGTATTAATTGCACATCAATTAGGAGGAAAGGGCTTGTAATACTCATGGCAGAGAGGAGAGTAGATCCTTTAAGTATCATGATAGAATGTACTATGAGTTTCAGGAATTAATATTATCAGTATTTGTGTAAAATCTGTATAATCTATTATAACATGACCTAAATCAAGCACTTGGGGTTAGATACAGGTATACTAATTTTCCCCGAAAAATTAGTGCTTCTCACTAGAAATGTATTGAAACAGTCACTTAAAATGTATGAGTTATTTCTTTTAAAAATGTAACCTTAAACATTAAAAGGTTCAGCTCTGTAGTCTTAGAAGGAGAAGACATTCGTTTTTTTCTTAAAACTTTCTAAAGAAACATTCATTGTGGTATTACCAGTTATTGAATTTGTGACATTTTTATACTAGCTGAAATTTCCAATAAATGTGAATTTTTTTAAAAAGTCAGTTAACGGTATGAAAATACCAGTCCCATTTGCTTCAGGCAAATTAGAGGATTTATATTTATCCAGAATTGTTTCATGGTCTCAGAGATGTTTGGGATTTAAACAGATTTAGTCTGACTCTGCTATTTTTCTCTAGTAGTTAGAGGTTATTTTAAAATTGCATATTCTTTTCCTCTTGGGAATCTTTTCTCATTTGCTTAGCCCAGAATTTAATGTCTTAATCATTTCTTATTTGCCTTAACTCTATTGTGATAACATTTCTTCTCATGGTTTCAGAAGTGTTTATGCTCCTTCTGTGAGACAGCACTGCCTGTCACGTTTCCTCTTAATCTTTTGTTTTTGTTTTGGTGGTTGGTATTTTTTGTTTGTTGGTTTTTTACTAGTGCTTATACCATGCCAGAATAGCCCTTAATGGTTGAAAGCAAAGTGTTTACTTAATCCTCATCTTTTCAATTATAATACAGATTTCATTTTGAAGCTGACATTTAAACTGACATTGTTGTGTTTTGTTTTGCTTTGCTGTCTTTTCATGTGAATTGGCATATGTCTCCATTATCCTATAATTCTTGATAAATTTTTCATAATTATCTAAGGGAATCAACCATAACTTTTGAAGTCTAATAATGTCCTTGTGATGTCTCCAGTAACCCTGTAGGCCCAGGCCAAGAACTGATGTTGATTTTCACATTATTAATCAGTGCCATTTATTATTTTATGCTGTACTATCTTGTTCATATAATATTACCCTTCATATACAAAGAAAACCCATCATCAGTTTGACTCATTCTTAAACTAGTTCTTCCTGTAGTTATCATGAATTTATTTAGATCCATCTGCATTCTCTTACCTTGTGGCTAACAGGACAGTAACTAGACAGACTTAGTAGCCCATCATTGAGTTAAATCAACATTGATTACATTCTTCCTGTATAAAGGCCTTGGGAAACCTTTCTTTCCTTGGCCTGTGAGCCCTGCAAGCCTTAGCACCATCCCCTAGAGCTTAAGGCTTAAACTAGTTCGTAGAAAGATAGATTTGCTGGCTAATTTTAGACACTGATGTACTTTCCTTGTTTTAAGAAATTATTGTAATTTCAAATAGGGTCACAAAAGCAGGTCTGTGTGCACGTCTGCTACTCTCTGTCCCCTCTTTGTGCCCTGCATACTCGCCCAGTTTATTCAGCAAATATGTATTGGATCTCTGTCCTATATGATATTGCTTCTAGAAGTACCAATATTTCTGCCCAATTGCTTATTCATGCATTCATCTCTAAATACCTCCTTTTTATAGGACTCTACTTTTGTGGAGAACATTCACAGCCATTATCTTTTACATTTTCCAGACAATTCCATTGCATACTGGTATGTAGTTGACACTTTTGAGATGAGGAACAACCCCCAAAAGAATGAAATGACTCTCCCAAAGTAGCAAAGCTTAGAAGTGTAAGAGCCCGGCTTTTCTTTCTGCTGTATCACAGCTGCCCTGTTCTTAATCTGTTAGGGAAACTTCAGCCTGAAGACAAGTAACTCAAATACAAGGGAATGGTATGAATTGCTGAAGGATCTCAGCATATACCTCAGGGAAGGTTTCCTAGTGGAGATTTCCTGAGTTGGACCTTAAAGAGTATATGAGATTTTAATAGGCATAGATGCAGACATGTAGTTTGAGATTAAGTTTTGCCTTTTTCACTTTTCTTTAAGTGCTCTTTCTTGCTTTTATAAAGGGAGAACCTCCTTTGACAAATGCATCATGATTTGAAAGCATATCTGAATTGAAAATTTAGTCTAAAAGTGCTTATTAAGAAGCAAATCCTTAAACTCAGGACTATAAACTTGAAGGGCATTATTTTTTGAGATAGGGTCTTGCTCTGTCACCTAGGCTGGAGTTCAGTGGCATGATCTCTGCTCACTGCAACCTCGACCTCCCGGGCTCAAGTGATCCTTCCATCCCAGTCCCCTGCCCCCAGTAGCTGAGACTACAGGTGTGTGCCACCATGCCCAGCTAATTTTTATATTTTTTTGTAGAGATGGGATTTCACCATGTTGTCCAGGCTAGTCTCAAACTCCAGGATTACAGGCGTGAGCCACTGAGCCCGCTGTCCTTGAAGGGTATTATCTCTTCACTCTCCACTCTCCACTGTAACCAGTGGTGGTGCTTTGAAAGAAATTGATCCATTCTACAGGATACATCTGTCAAAAGTGTATCAAAATGTTTTTCTATCTTAAATAATTTAACTCAGAATATAATAATGTAAGTATTTTGACATGAAAATGTTACATACTGTGATACATCCACTTATCTTAAAACAGACGTCTTTATAAAGAAAAGGAGTGTGGTAAGACAAAACAAAATAGAAATTGGAATTAAATGGGATGACTGACAGACCAAACTAGTTTTATTTAGACAATAAAAATTAAAGTCCTGTTAGCATTATGACAAAAAAATGTAAAAATGTTTTACTTAAAGCATGGCTAATTTTTTGTTGTGTTTTGTTTTTTCACTAATACCATGGTGAAAGTTTAAATATGTAAGACCTGTTTATGAAGTAAATGTTTACTGCTGAACTAATTCTTCAAGTTTACTGGTATATTATGTATTGTCTTATCGATGCTGAAAAGTCAGTAAAATCCACAATAAAAGAAAGCGTCTGAACAATAGTCTGTCTTCAGGAAATTATTCAACAGAGTGCACTCTGGTCTCCGTTAGTGAAGGCTTTATCACTTTTAACAAATAAGCCGCAGTAAATTTATTAGTATGCTACAAATAAATTTTCAAAATAATTAAGACTAAACTACACTTGTCAAAATAAATGAATGAAATACAATTTTGAATCATCTTTCTTCACTTATTGCTCATTTGCATAATTCAGTAACTTACACAGGAGTCTTTCAGTCATTGGTGTGAATTAGCAAGGTTCTGCTATTCCTTGTTGTACGGCAGAATTACACTACCATGTAATTAGCTATTCCAGACATGGACTAACGGGAAATACCAAAGGGCACAGCAAAATCTAAAGAGACAAGGCAGGGAATCTAAAGACAAGAGACAATCAAAGACACCCAACAAACTCAAGCTGGTAGACCACAGGGAATTTTGAATGAAGCCTCTTAATTTATTTTGAGAATAAGAAATCAGTAGTATGAGAGAAATCTCAACAAGATTAGCTGACTAAGCCTACTTAAAAAAAATATCTCTATAGTGCATGGTGCGCCAGGTTAACCACTCCTGTTTGTTAGTCTGTATACGGCTCAACAAATAGGCGGCAAAGCTTTTCATGGGTGTATAGTGGCTTTCCATTGAGGTTTTCACTCTTTGAAGGAGGTCATTTATACCAATGAGATCTGTAGATGCAAATTGCTTTCCCTATATGTGAGGGGTCATTCCTTTCACAGCCAGCTTGCTCATCTCTTTTATAAAGGTTTTGTTATTTTTGTACTGCTCCCAAAGGAATGATGGGAATTATGCCCCCCGCCCCCTGTCTAACTTAGCATCCAAATCTTTTCCCTCCAGCTCTGTGAAACTTTTGTGTATTGATCTTTGGAAACAAAACAAGCTGTTGGCAGCAACCTTTAACTCTGAATCAGGAAACTTTTTTCCTTCTTTCAACCTGAAATATCATCTCTTTAGATTTGCCTTTCTTTCTCGCCTAATTCTAAGGAAATATCTTTTTCATTGCAGCAGAGTGTCACTGTAACATGCTACAGGCATGTGGGAATTCCTGGACGCAGTGTCCTCAAAATGCCATTTTTAGTTTGGCTCAAATGATGTAAGCTCTTACGAACTAGAGGAACAGAAATGAAGGGATCAATTTAAGGGTTAGCTATGAAAACCTAACTTCTGATCTCATTACTGAAGTAAAGGGAAGGATAATATTTGTCTTTTGCCTAGGCTCTAAGGAATCATACAAGCATTCAAAGGTCCTAGTTTGTTGTGTTCAGGAGTTTTAGGAAGGAGGAGCTTCAGGCATACCATGTGAGCATGTGAGCACTCTGTAAATATTTGTTGTTTTGTTCCTTCCTTCCGCTAGCATTTGTTGAACACCAAGGGCATTAGCCTGGGTTTCTCAGATGCAATATAGGGTAGTGATTAAAAACTCAGGCTCTGGAGTGAGAATGCCAGGTGCAAATTTTGACTTTCCACCCCTTACTAGATAAGTAACCTTGAAGTACATCTATAAAACAGGAAAAAAATAGCACCTACCTCAAAGGGTTCTAAATTCAGCAGGATAATATGGAAATAGGCTAATATGTAAAATATCTAGGACATTAAACAGGCAATATGTAAAATGCTTAGGACAGTGCCTGGCACAGAGTAAGCATGCAGTAAATGTCAGTTGGGTTTTATTACTTCTGAGAAGAACACTTTGTCTAAACGACTATCTATTATAGTACTTAGTGTTACAACTGTATTTGAATTGGTTTCTGCAGCCTGTCATTGACCATGTTTTGTTCAGATTTGTATCCTCAGCGTCTAGCACAACACTAAACATGTAGCAAATGCTCGATTCATATTTACCAAATGGTTACAGTATGAAAAAAGCATGGTCCCTATTCTCAAGGAGCTTAAAATATATCTTGATAACTATGTTTTAGTTTTCTTATCTATCGAAATAGCATCACGTCAGAAGTATATTAAAAAGAAAACTTTAATTCTCAGTTTTCTGTACTTAATGGAAGAAGTTGAAACACGGATAATCCACAAGCTGGATTTCTGATTGAGTAGGTCTGGGGTGTGGCCCAGGCGGCTGGGTATTTAAAAATACCCACAGGTGATTCTGATGCATACCCACAGTGTTGAGAATATCTGAGTTAGTGAAACTCTTCAAACTTTAGTATTGCTTCTTGTCAAATATGCATTAAGTTTGACTTTGATATAGAAAGGGAGACTGGGTGGCATCTAGATAACAATTTAAACAGACAGTAGAAAGGAAAATGAAGTCAAACACAAGAATTATTTCCTAGATAAAGGAAGCATTTATGGTGCTGTATACGCTAATATAACATCAAAGATAAAGTGAAGAAAAATAGGCTAGGAAAAGTAAGCAAGAAGGAACTGTTTTCTGGTAATGAGCAAACTAAAGATGAAATAAATGCATTTTAACAAAATTGGCTATAAAGCACATGTTATTTTCCCCCATTAACTTGCGTCATAAAAGAAGGAATGGGGCTGCTGGGGAGGTTGGGGGATCTTTTGAGGAGACTGGATAGGTAACTGGGGAGGTATGAAGGTGGAGGCTAACCCAAACGTGGTGTTTAGGAGCTTCTGTGGTTTGGATTTCTGAGACCTTTTCCGCCTCCTGTCCTCTTCTACTTACCTTGACACTCAGCCGACTGGATCCTGGGTAGAGCAGCCTTCTGCAGCTTTATAATTTTGCCTGTCCTCCAAGCGGTCTGGAACAGGATGGTAGTAGTAGAGGGTTTAGGAGGATATTCCTGTGTCCTGTGCTCATCTCTTGGGCTTACCTGGGGTATCCAGGGAGGAGAAATCTCTTGGCTGGCCTCACCAGTTTTGAGATGCTGGAGCTATAAAATAGTCTCAGATCATCCCTTTTTGCCTAGAAGGATGAGGACTGCACCTTGTTGGTACCCACAAATTAGACCCTTCACCAATCCCTGAGCAGGCCTTGACTCCACTGTGGCCACATCCTTTGGCTGGTGTGGTTTCCCTGCCTGGGTTAGCCAACCTCAGCCCAGTCTCTGTTCATACTCTTTTCATACTTTAAGGCCTCCCGGCCATAAGTGATCTCTTTGTCCTCTAAACTCCTGTAGTTCTTAAGCACTCTCCCTCTTGCATTATAATTATTTGAGGACAGGGATCATGCTTGTTACATTCTTATATGTCTGATGACAGCTTGCTCATGATAAGAGCCTAATAAACGGTATGTTAAATTAATGTTTTCTATAGTAGAGCACTTTCTGACTCCATCCTCTTTTCTGTGCTATTTATTTCCTATTATGCCCTTCAACTGTGTCACAAAAAATTTTCCATCCATGTATGTATACATTCATCAAACATTTAGCCCATACCATCTCCTCATTCCACATGGACTTAATTTCCCACCTTAATTTGTCTACTTTCTGACAATTACTAGTAGAGTTGGGCCGTGATATCATGTATCTCCAGAAGATTACATAAATTCCTGCCTAGAAATTTCTTTGTTTAAACCTTTAGGTTGTATAAAAATCAAACTGATGCTCAGTCATATTAGTGGGATTAAGTTTGAAAGTCTAAAATCATACTTTAAATGAGAACTGTCTCAACCCAGGCATACTCCTTGCCCTCCAGAATTTATATACGTATGATAGTAGCTGGTTGTTTTCCCTGCAGATTCCTTTTTTTTTGTTGTTTTTTTTGGAGACAGAGTCTCACTCTGTTGCCCAGGCTAGAGTACATTAGTACAATCACGGCTCACTGCAGCCTTGACTTCCCAGGTTCAGGTGACCCTCCCACTTCAGCCTCCCAAGTAGCTGTGACTACAGGCATGTGCCACCATGCCTGGCTAATTTTTTTTATTTTTTTTAGAGACAAGGTTTTGCCATGTTGCTCAAGTTGGTCTCGAACTCCTGAACTCAAGAGATCCGTCTGCCTTGGCCTCCCAAAGTGTTGGGATTACAAGCAGAAGCCACCGCATCCAGCCAACCTGCAGATTTTTCTAGTGATTCACAGTTTTAGCTCTCTGTTCCAGATGTGTTATTTGGTTGGCCAGCCTTTAATATATCTTGAAACATCTGGAGGCCAGCTCCAGAAAGCTCTCGTGAAGGCAGGAAGGTGAAAAACTGCTAAGAGACTGTTCTTCTCTTATCGCCCATGTGACTTTCAGTTGAACGACATGCAGGCACACGAACTGATGGCCATGTAGGTTTGTAAACAATAGTATTAATAGGCTTGGGCTGGGGGAGAAAAATCTGGAGATACCTGTCTTGAGTGTTACCTGCAAGACATACTCTAACAGCATAATCGTTGCACGATGTAATTGCGGGAGACTGAGCAAGTTAGAAAATCTATTCCTGGTTTGTCGCTGACTCACTTTGTGGCATGAGCAAACCATTATTATTCTTTGATTTAGTTGTCTTATTTGTTTGAAAAAGGGAAAATAACATGTGTTTTAAAAGCACTCTGAAATTCCTCTGAAAGGAGGTCTATAAGTGCAAAGTACTATTGTTGTTTTTATTATTATTATTATTAGTGTTCTAGTATGATTTAGTTTTATGCCATGTAGGTCACAGATGTTTCAATTCTTCTCATTGATGAATTACAAAACACTTGCATCTCATTCTGTTTTATAGCATTGATAACAGTTTAGCACATCTTTGTTTTAACCCCAGTTAAAGTATATGTCCAAAATAGACCTCATTAATAAAATACAATTACCAAATTAAATATATCTGTGCTACTTTCTATTGTTTTTTTTCCTCCTTAAAAAGGTGGTTACCAACAACTACTAAATAAGACCTTTAATTACTGCCAATCTTCTCTTGAAAGTAACAGTGCTTATCTTGAGTAGTTTGAACTGTAAGTGGTATTCAGTACACAGTGGGGTTGTAATGCGATTATGAAGTGTAGCAAGTTAGTGATAAATAAGCGTGATAAACCATGTATTTGTATTAGAAATAATATTTGAATTATCAACTGAATAAAAAGGCTGCAACTGGTGATTCCTTGGGGTGGGCATGTGATAAAAATAAAATACAGTTAAGTATACTTGGAATAAAAAATTGTGTATGCTTCAATATAATAGAAACCTTTTAAATTGAATGTGTTTTTGAGTTTACAGCATTTAAATTACTGGGAGAATTAAAAGATTTGCTTTGCTTTCTGATATTAAGCTTTTCAAATTAGAATTTTAAAAGAAATTTCTAACTCATTCATCAATAGAGGACTTTGGCTTTTATGTAAGATACTATAGTTCTCCCTCCAGATTTTCAGTGATTTTCCAATGCAGTAGCAATAAAAAAATTTTCTTTAATTACAGTAAAACTTGCATATAAAATCATGCAAGAAGGAATAATACCATTTCCTTCTTGCCTTTTTTTCCTTTTCAATATTTCAGTAATCATGGAAATAATTTCTTAATACTGGAGAATGGTAATTTATATAAAATAAGTAATACTGTGACTCTTATTTATATTTCACATGAAATGAGCAGTAAATTGTGTGCATCTATTTGTAAGTGTCCTAAGACATGGGGCCACGTAGAGGAAGTATAGCTGCCATAGGGTCTTAGAAACCAGAGGTCACATAGTAGCAGCCACAAACTGCGCATGACCTCTAAATGTGTTTAATTTGCCTAAAGAACACTTCAGATTTCTAAATGGTTGCTAATATTTTTTAGGGTGGAGAGTTCCTATAAAGAGCCAAATTTCTGGCATGTTTAAATAAAATCCGTATGTGGCTACTGTAAGTCAGCATTCCTGAATGGCCACAGTTGACTGAAGCTGAGTAGCAGCTAAGCAGTTTGGACAGAACATGGGTTCTCCAGTTTGCCATAGCCTCACCACAGCCCACTTCACTCATTTCTGTTATTCATGTCGCTACTATAAGCATTTGTTTGCTAAAAAAATATCTGGAGGCATGTTTTTTTTTTTTTTTTTTTTTTTTTTCTCTTTTTTTTTAACCAGCCCCCTCTCTTCCCAGTAAAAAAAAAAAAGAAAAAGAAAAAGAAGCCATGAAACTTGGGAGTTTAAATAGTAAAAAAATATCCAGTGGACATAAGTGTGTTTATTAAAGTAAATCACATAAAAATATAACTTACTAGCTAACTTGTTTATGGCACTGTATCTTTTTTTCTTTTTCTTTTTCTTTTTTTTGAGACAGAGTCTCACTCTGTCACCCAAGCTGGAGTGCAGTGGCGCGATCTGGGCTCGCTCCAACCTCCGCCTCCTGGGTTCAAGCAATTCTCCTGCCTCAGCCTCGCTAGTAGCTAGAATTACAGGCACACGCCACCATGCCCGGCTAATTTTTGTATTTTTAGTTGAGATGCGGTTTCACCATGTTGGCCAGGCTGGTCTCGAACTCCTGACCTTGTGATCCGCCCACCTCAGCCTCCCAAAGTGCTGGGATTACAAGTGTGAGCCACCACGCCCAGCTACTGTATACTTTTCAAAGCACTTTCACATGTCCTTTGTCCTCTTATCCTCACAGCATCTCTGGGAGTAGGATAACAATTACATATTCATTTTAACAATGAGAAAAGCAAGTTTTGGTGAACACCGTTAATTTATCCAGATTTGCAACTGCTACATGTTGGAGCTGAGCTATAACTCATCTTCGGACTGTTCATCTAGAGTAACACTGTCCACTGGAATTCTTTGCAATGATAGAAATATTCTGCATCTGTGCTCTCCAGTGTTGTAGCCTCTAGCCCCACATGTAGCTGTTGAACACTTGAATGTAGCTAGTGCGACTGAGGAACTGAATTTTCCATTTTACTTAGTTTTAATTAATTTAAATGGAAATAGTGACCTGTGACTAGCGGCTACCTTACTGGGCAACAGAGGACTCCAGAGTTCTTTTCCTCCTTCATTGCATGGTATCTTTATTTAACAGTCTTATTCTTTTCAGTAAAATTCATCAAAAGATTTCTGTTAGGTTTTCTGTAGTTACCGAAGTGGCAAGCATTTGTTCTACCAGTAGTTCAACATATTAAAATATTGAATATTTTCTGTATCTGCATAGATTTCCTTCCATAAAGGCTTTGAATCATACACAGTAGCATTCTTTGTAGCAAAGTCAGGGGACCGAGTGTTAAAGTTCTTAATGTATATTATCCTCCCAGGTTTCCTAGTTCAGATAAAGGGCATAATTAGAGGTGTATTTAAGCATCAGAAACATGTAGATGACTAAGACCAACTCCTTCCGCGGTGTTTTTTATTTTCTAAGATACTAGTAGCTGTTACAGAGTCATGTAGGAAACTTAACATTCTCTGATAATTGATTGGCTGGTTTAAGTTGGACCGTAGTGACTTTTAGAAAGATGACCATTAGCTAAACTCTGTCAGCGTTTATCATTAAATCCAAAATGGCATTGACTTAAGACACATTCCAATTTCAGAGATGTTATAACAGAGGGGAGGAGATTTATCTTAAAATTGGTGAAATATGGTTTGTCAGTGGGCTTCGTCTACATTTGGTCAGCTTATAACCAGGGACAGCATTGAGATGCAAATGTCAACTTCTGTTTTGCCCTGTGATTAATTAAACCCTTCATCTTCACCCTCCCCACCCCACCCCCGCCCCCATTGCTCTCTGCACTTTGGCTGTCCCCTTCCTCACTACCTTATCCTGATTATGATTAATTAACAGAAAGAAATCCTGGTGATTAGGAGTGGACTTAGGCTCTTGCTCAGTAACAGTTTGATCACTATACAGATACTCACTTTCTTTAAACACCTCCCTACCCACCCCACCAAATGCAGATGAGGATATTTTATTATCATA
Organism: Macaca fascicularis; assembly: GCF_037993035.2. Lineage (NCBI taxonomy): Eukaryota > Metazoa > Chordata > Mammalia > Primates > Cercopithecidae > Macaca > Macaca fascicularis. The sequence continues at coordinate 24,913,416 of NC_088395.1, forward strand.
AATAATACTGGAACAAGCTTAACCAATCACCTTCTAGCACACAGGCAACTCTGCAGCACTCTTTTTTAGAATACCACATGCTGTAATTCAAATTATCACATTAGCTATCCAAATGCACCATTTGTTTTTAAATACTGGAGTGTTTACCTGAATATTTCCCCTTTTCATCTTCCCGCCCCACTTCACCAGTACACTGTCACTGCAATGACAAGTTTATTTATGTGCCTTAATATCCCCACTTCTTGTTATTTTAAAAATGTATTTCTATATCTCTATAAGGGTCTTCTTGAACATCTTAAAATATTAGTTATTATGTAAATTCATGTCATCTCTTTTCCATTATGCCCTTTGAATCTTGCCTTTATTCAGACTTCAAAATATTTAAGCACTTCTAAACTCCTGTATTACATTTTTTATACCAGCCTTTCTCTGGAAACTGAGGATGCCTTCTAAAACCTTAACAGCCATCAAAAGAAATTCGGGGATTTGAATCTATTAAAATAGAAGATTTTCTTGTCCACAATGGAGTCTGACATCCTAACAGTTACCATTTTGGACACTGCTGTGTAAAGGTTCCAAATACAAGCCATTCAGAGTTTGCACTTGCATGCAAAACTCATGCACAAGTTAGGGGGTATCACTTATTAGGTAGTAACGAGGAGTCCTGAGTGCTTTGGTAAATGTGTTGGTTTGTACCATATAAAATTGCTGACATTAGACCATTTTTTTGTGTATAAAACGTGGCAACTTCACATGGGGTCCACCCTGATACTATAGGTGCAGACCAGTCCAGCTTATATAAATTGCCTTCCCTATTTTTGCTTTTTTCCCTTATTTTTCCTCAATTAGTAATTTTACTCCCATAACTTTCTCTTTGCTGCCATCCTTTTGTATTTCTCAGTTAATAATATTTTCTCTAGTGCCCTTCCCTTCTTAACTAATTCCCCAAGTCTATTAGCTGCAGAATTAGTAGCACAAAGAAGGCTGGTTGCATAGTATGTACCTCCATGATGTAATCAGTACTTACCACTTCAAGTGTTTGACCTGTTTTGAGGTTTTCATTATCCTAAAAGGGTAGTGTCTCGAATACATTTACTGCCCAATAAATAAGCCACCATAGTTCCTGACTGCTCAAATGAAAAAAGCAGGAAAAAAAAAAAAAAAAAAAAGCTACTTTTTTGTTCAATGCTGATAGAAGCCTTGCTATGTGATGTCTTTGTTATGACATGGTTTGGCTAAAGCATCTCTGGAGAATAAAATTAATGAGTACACTTTGTTATATTTGCCTTTGCTTAACTGAATATAATTTAATAAATGCAGTTTTTTAGTAGTTTGTTGTCTTTGGATCTTTGTCTCAAGAAAGAAATGAGATATGTTATATTTTATAATTAGAAGTGATAGAAACATCAACCATCACTTAAAAGTTGGAAAAAAAAATTCTAGAAATCACACCATTTTTATTTCTGTCCATTTGTATTTGCAGTCTCCTAGTTTCCAGGGTGATATAGTGAATGTTGATTCATTCATATTTTTGTTATTTGGTTGCCATTTATAAAAAAGAAGATGTCAGTAGTTGGTAGTGATAGGTAAATAAAAATAAAATAAACAAATATCAAATTCTTTACTGATGAACTGTTCTTTTTTTTTTTTTTTTTTTTTTTTTTTTTTTTTTGAGACTGAGTCTCGCTGTGTCTCCCAGACTGGAGTGCAGTGGCGTGATCTCGGCTCACTGCAAGCTCCACCCTCCCGGGTTCACGCCATTCTCCTGCCTCAGCCTCCCGAGTAGCTGGGACTACAGGCGCCCGCCACCACGCCCGGCTAATTTTTTGTATTTTTAGTAGAGACGGAGTTTCACCGTGTTAGCCAGGATGGTCTGGATCTCCTAACCCCGTGATCCGCCCACCTCGGCCTCCCAAAGTGCTGGGATTACAGGTGTGAGCCACCGCGCCCGGCCTGATGAACTGTTCTTTACATGTAGTCATGCTAATCTTCACAATAATCTGCTAAATGGATGCTCTTATCCCCACTTTACAGATGTGAAACAAGTAAACTTATTTTCTAGGACAGTAAATTCTATCTAGTACAGACCCACATTTGAAACTTAGGGCCAGCAGACTCCAAAGATATTATCCCCTCCCGCCCTTCCTCAGTGTCATACATCCTAGCTATTGAAAAAGAAATTGTTAAACATCTGTGTTAGTTTAGTGCCTCTTTATGGTGTCTATTATTGTTCTGTGTTATAAGTTTGTTTTTAGCATTTTTTTTTTAAATGCTTACCATGCATCAGGCATAAACAAGGTATCTGTTCTCATGGCACATTCTACAGAAGAGTGAAGAGCAAGATCATTTCAGATAGTAACAACCCCTACAGAGACAATAAAATGGGGTGGTTTGATAGAAGTGGATAGGAAGTTCTAAGAAGCTGGTGTTTAAGCTGAAACCTGAATGACAAGAGGGAGGAAATTCTAGAGGCAGGACGTTCTATACCAGGGGAACAACCAGAGGAAAAAGTCTAAAGCTGGAGCATCTTAGGACAGTTAGGAGACAGGTGTGGCTGGAGGACAGGCAAGAAAGGGAAAGTAATAGAAATGAAGTTGGACAAATAGGCACAGGCTAGATCTTGAAAGAAGGTAGGGAGTATGATACTTCCACTATGGAAGCTTTTGGAAGGTCCCCCGTCAACAAATGTGCACTTCCTGGAGACACTCCATGTGTTTTCTCTAGAAATTATGTACAGTGGTCTAGAGGAAAATGCCAAAGCCTTTAAAATTACATATTAATTAACGAGATTCTGAAGAGCATCACAACTTTCAAAGGTGACTGGGATAATATAGTCTCATTCCCATCTCTGCATGTTATTTCTTGTGTGCTCTGCTAAGCAGCTGCTAGAGTCCTAGAGACCTCGAGTATAACAGTGACTAAATTTGTAAGTTGTGTTGCCCCAAATTATAGTAGGGATGGAGATAAAGAAATGTGTTTGTATACAAATTCTTGCTAGATACTAATAACCAGTGCTGGAGAACTTTCCACATTAGTTCCAGGAAGTGCCTTGTAAAGACCTGTTGGTTTTAGTTTTCTTTTGGTACGTTTGAAATTTGTCACTAGCTTTTAAAATTAAATATGCTTTTTACGTAAATATTGTATCTTTTGAACTTGTGAGTGTGAGGGTTGAATTTTTAGTGAGAAAAGAATTTTGTTTGGATTTGTTTTTAATTACTATTTTTAAAAAAATATGTTAAGGGCTTCTGGTGGTGATGGAAAATATTAATTCCTTTAAAAATCTGGCTGTGTTGCTAGATCCACATTTGCTTTTCTGTGTTTTTGTGAACAACTGATCAAATTAGATTCGTCACTCTTGGCTTGCGGTGATTTGAAATTGAAATGGAATATATTAAAGCAGCCAACCACACTGATTACATTGCAAGCCTCATTTAATTTCATACATTCACACATTACAGTGAAAGGCAGCTTTTTTAATGCATGATTGTGACTGTACCTTGAGGAACTCCAAAGGTCATCTGTAATGGGTGCATAATTTGTTAGTGTTAGATATCCAATTTATGGTAGGTGTTTCTCAGCCTGATTTGTACTAGTAGTAAATATGGTGAGCATCAAAGTCAAATCTGTAAAAAGTTTAGCCTGTCACATTTGGTGGTATTGTCTTATTCATTGGTCAGTGGACCACAGTAAATCATGGACTAGCTGTCATCCTTAAATCTAGAAAGTGCCAGTACTGAGCCCCTGTAGCACAGGGATTAAATGAGCTATTCTTTTTAAGAGAGCAGGCTGGCCCAGGTGAAGGTTATAACAGTATTACCAGCTCATCTAACAGTACTTGTTCACAGCTACTTGAGCCCTAGTCCCAAGAAGGCTATAAAAGGACTTTCAGTTTCACAGGAGCATGGACAATTTGTGAGCTTGCTCTTTTTTTCCTTGGTTTTCTGTAGCAGCGAAGTCTACCAACTTCATTTCCTTTGTGTCTTCTGTGTGACAGGCACTGTGGGGCAGCCCTCAGAAATCCAGAGTAGAATTTGGTTTTTTGGGTTTTTTTCTCTTTTTTTGAGACAGTCTCACTCGTTTGCCTAGACTGGAGTGCAGTGACGCAAGCACTGCTCACTGCAGCTTCAGTCTCCTGGGCTCTAGCAATCCTGCCTCAGCCTCCTGAGTAGCTGGGATCACAGGTGTGCACTGCCATCCGCCACCACTCCCCACCCCGCCCCCACCAGCTAATTCTTTTGCATTATTTTTTGTAGAGACTGGGTCTTGCCATGTTGCCCAGGTTGACCTCAAACTCCTGGGCTCAAGCAGTCTTCTCACCTTGGCCTCCTAATGTGTTGGGATTACAGGTATGAGCCACCACATCAGCCCAGAGCAGGATTAAGACACAGTTTCTGCCCTCAAGAAGAAGACAATTGGATATGGCCATTTGTTCCACTGTGTGGTTTTAAATGACATGAAATGGCTTTAACCCTTTCAGTGACTCAGGAACACAATTTGCATTAGGCAGCCCCAATTGTTCATAACTTTATCACACATGGGGTGGGTTAGTACAGTGCTCACAGAGAATAAGACTAACGTGGACTTGATGAGAACTTTCAGCTACTTTGAGAATCCAGCTGCAGAGTTGCCTTTGATTTTGGTTGTGACAGTGAGGACATGTTTATTTTGATCTTCTGTTGCAGTCCAGGGTTTGTTCAGAGATGTGGAGATTTGTTTTTGTTGGCTTTGATCAACCAGTTTGTTATATTTTAGTTTTCAATAACAAGAGACACCTAAAACCATTTTTTAAAGCTTTATTATTGAAATTCCTGAATGGGAAAAAAGTAAGACAGATATTCTACCTAACTCCTCTCCTCTCTATCGGAGGAATTACTTTTAATAACTTTAAAATATATAGGCCAAGTCTGGTGGCTCATGCCTTTAATCCCAGCCCACCCTCCCTCCAGCTGAAGCAGAAGAGTCATTTGAGGTCAGGAGTTCTAGACCAGTCTGGGCAGCATAGTGAGACCCCACCTCTTAAAAAAAAATTAGCTGAGCATGCTACTTGGGAAGGTGAGAGGCAAGAGGATCACTTGAGCTCAGGAGTTGAAGATTGTAGTGAGCTATGATCATGCCACTGTACTGTAGCCTGGGTGACAAAGCAAGACCCTGTCTTTAAAAAAATCAACAACGAATTATATATACACACATATATATATATGTTTATATATATTTATATATATAAAACCCAAAATTCCCTAGGAAGGTAACTTCATTGTTAGAAACAAAATACACTTTATAGATTAGTGTAGGGAAAAAAACGAAAGTTGAAGGGCCATTTAAAAAGAGCAGCATTCCCAATCTGTTCTATGTAATTCTAGTGTCGTTAGTATTCCTGGGGGTAACAAAGGCTCCCTGACCAAAGAAGTTTAGAAAATGCTACATTCTGTATCCCCCGCCCCTTCATTGTTTTCAATGTATATTAGCATATTTTAGGCTCAAAGGTGTCCTGCAATGGAAATTTGTTTAATTTTGTTTTAAGCCAGCTCTCTCCATATTTATGTAGGTGCAGGACATAGTTTAGGAAACACTAGAATAGAATTTTGGCAATCATTCATTCTCTTTTACCTTCGCTTAATAAATAGTTAATAAAAATTCAGGCCTCTATTATCTCCTGAACTAACTTACACAGTATTTTTGAATACCTGTTACATACCTATAAAAGGCCAAAAAAAGTATGAAACTAAGAATATAGGCAGTAAAAGAATGGAAGGAGGAGAGAAGCAAGTAGCAGCCATTAACTAAAATTAGTAGTACTGATTAGTTTGTAGATAAAGAAGAGAGCTGATGATGAAAAGACCAGATTGGGATAGGGGGTAGACAGACAGGACCTGCATATGAGTCATCACCTGTGGGTATTGCCAGCTCCCAGACCTCAGGACTCATGGATGCCAGCATGCCACACCGAGGGTTGTTGACTGGAATGGTTCAAGATTTTAATAATGTGTCATGGCCACCTAGTGCAGGGTTCACAAACTCAAATTTCTTTAGGACCGTGATGAAGTATACATGCTGTTTTCATACAGAAAACATGAGCTCTGTTTTGCCAGACGTTCTGATTTTTCAAGCAGAGGAAGAAACACAGATGGTCCTGTGGAATTGTCCGATGTTTGAACACTGACTATAGTTTTTGTATTGCTTTGTTAACCAAAACTGGGGAATACTGGGTGAGGACATGGGAACTCTCTTACATTTGCTGATGGGAGTAAGTTGGTATAAGAAATGTGGCAGTATCTAGTAAAATTGAAGCTGTGCAATCATAAGGCCCAGCAATTCCACTTCTAGGTGTATGCCCTAGAGACAGACACCAGCCCTGACCTCCATGTACCATGCTCAAGGAGATGTTTATGGGTGAATATCTGCACTGTCTATAATAGTCTCCTAGGTAAGTGACAGAGAAGTACATATAAAATGATTTATATAAATTTTATAAACAACATTAAAATAGTGTCTGTGTTGTTTATGCTTATACAAATATATAGTAAAAGTATAATATGCAGGTAGAAAAGAGATACAGCAAATTCAGAATTGTTGCCTATAGGAAATGGGGGTAGAGAAGCTATGTGCACTAGGAAGCCATTGAAGATTTTAGGCAGAGAAGGGGCATGGCAGGATCTGATCTGTTTTTGAAGGTCACTCTGGCTGCTGCATCATAGGGGAACAAGAGGAGAAGTGAGGAGAGTACTTAGAAGGTTTTAGTCACAGTAGTCCTGCGCCCTGGTGGGAGAGAGGTGGCTTGAATTCCAAATATAGTGGAGATTTTCTCAACCTTGGCACTGTTGACATTTTGAGCTAGGTGATTCTTTGTTGTGGAGCCTCTCCTGTTGTACCCCATGACTGAGAACCTCTAGCCTAAGCTGTATATTGGGAGGTTAAGAGTAAAAATTTCTAATCCATTTTTAAGAGGAAGAGATCAGATAGAGCTTGAGTTAGTGGGAAAAGAATTAGTGGAGGAGGTGAGATTTGAGGTGATTTTTGCAAGAGAATGGAACAGACACAGTCATTCCAGTGACACTAAACCTTGACTATTTTAAAACTTAACAAAAGCTTTTCTTTAATCTTATGTTCCCCTGCTCCCACTTCTTTGTAAATTCTTGTGAGAGAGCTGTATATAGGCTCTTCACTTCTCTAGCATTTAGTTGACTCAACAACTCTATTGCTCACACCAGGGTCCTTAGTGACTTCCTAGTTACCAAACCCAATGGAATCTTTCCAGTCCATCTACCATTGACCTCTCCACCCCATTTGTTTTCCATTTTTAAAATGATTTCCTCTTACACAGTCAAAAGTACAGATCACAATGTATGTTGAGATGTTAATCTATATGTTGATATACTTTGAAAAATTGTACATCCTTTGTATCATAGGGTATTGGACAGCCATTACAACGTGGAGTATTATCCATGTTCTGTAAAAGTGAATTGTATGTATTAAGTAAGAAAAACAGGTTTCAGGTCCATGTAGTTAATATACTCTCCCCTGTAGTAACACACATATATATATTCATGAACATCAGTTTAGAAAAAGGCTGGCAGGAAATGCATTGAGATGCCAGCTGTCATTTTCCTGACAGTGTGTTACTTTTATAATTGAGGCAGGGGGCAGCGTATTGAAAACATTGGTTTATCTAGTTTCCCCTCTGTTCTCTTCCCTCTGTGTGCATTCTCCATGGATGATCTCATCCGTACCCTACACACCAAGGACTCCAAGTCTAACTCGACCAATCGAGTCCTCTTTCAGACTGACTTTTAGACTTGCATACCTATTGATCTCCTAGATAAATCCACTGAGATGTCTGTCCCATGAACATCTGTCAAAATCAACATGTCCAGAAGTGAAGTCATCGTATTCCTTATTACCCACCAGCTGTTTCTTTTACCCTCCCTTTCCCAGTCACTGGCACTCCATATCTATCCTGTCATCCACGCCAGAAACAATCCTATAAGACTCTTCTCCCATTCCCTCCGCATCCAATCCATATCCAAGATTTGTGGCCAGGCACAGTGGCTCACACCTGTAATCCCAGCAATTTGGGAGGCCGCAATGGGAGGATCACGAGGTCAGGAGTTCGAGACCAGCCTGTCTAACACGGTGAAACCCCGTCTCTGCTAAAAATACAAAAATTGGCTGGGCGTAGTGACGCACGCCTGTAATTACAGCTACTCAGGAGGCTGAGGCATGAGAATCACTTGAACCCAGGATGTGGAGGTTGCAGTGAGCCAAGATCGTGCCACTGTACCGCAGTCTGGGCGACAGAGTGAAACTCCGTCTCAAAAAAAAAAAAGATTTGTAAGCTGGTTCTACCTCTGAGTACACCCTGCAGCTCTCTTCTTCTGCCATTTTCACTTGCTGCCACGTAGTTCAGGTGGTCCTCTCAACAGGATTCCTAGACAAGTCTTCTTGTTTTTTCTACTTCTAGACCTGCTCTGTCTATTGCAGTAGCCACTAGCCACGTGTGCCTATTGAGCACTTGAAATGTGGCTAGTTTAAATTGAGATGCGTCATAAGTATCAGATATACCTCATTAATATTCATACATTGATTACATTCTGAAAGGAAAATATTTTAGATGTACTGGATTAAATGAAACATTAAGATTTACTTGTTTTATTTTAGGGGTTTTAAAAATGTGGCTACTAGAACATTGAATGTTCTCAGAATGGTGTATATGGCTTACATTATATTTCTATTGGGCCGCACTATGTCTAAGCAGCCATCCCCCCTTTGATTTATCCTCCACACTGCTGTCAGAATTATCTTGCTGAAAAACAAAGTCCCTGAGCTAAAAATTCTTTGAAGTCCTTTGGGATAAAGTTTAAAATTAGCTTAACACACCATGCCTTCCCTAAAGGCATTCAGTTTCAAAAACTTTTGAAACACTGTGCTGTCCACAGTGTCCGGTTAGATTCAGCTGGTAGGTTGCCAGCTTCCAACCCCTGATCTCAGGACTGTCTGTCATCTCTCTGGCACCTCTACCCTCAAATATTTCAATACTTGTTAGACAATTGATGCACTATAAATAGATTGAAGTGGAGTTGAGCATATGAGTAAGTACCCTGTATCAATTCTATATTCATGCTACATAAAAAGTTTTATACAGACCCTTAAGGGACAGCTACATTGCTAATACTCTGTTGAAAGTTATCTACTGAGCTGTGCACCTCTTCCTAGTAGGCCATATGTGTTAGTGGGCACTCTGAGGAGATTGAAGTAGCATCGAGGACCCAGCCCTCACTAATAGCTGACGGCGGGTGAACCAACTGGGAAAGGAAACCTTCATGTGTTGACAATATCAGAAAGATTCTATGGAAAGCTACTAAATTTGAAAAATCGATCCTTAGGAGATAATCTTTCTCTTGGAGTGGGGGGATTATAAACAGGAGGATGATAGGTAAAATGGAAAAATTTTTAAAAAGCTCAATTCATAGGAGGATGTTGGATAAAATGACCCTCCAAAAAAGGAGTTCCGAAATACTAAATAAACTTAAAACAGATGTATCATAACAATATTTTGACTCCAAAATATGTTTTATATGTCCATAAGTGTGTGTCTAGGATGGCTGACAAACTTAGAGAACCACATCTGAGGTATTTACTAATGAGAACATTGACTAGGTTGTATTCTAACCAGCACAATTTGATACGTATGTAATGCCAGAATAGCCATGAACAAGGCAGAACTATAGTTATTTTCAGATACTGAAATACTGTTTTTACTTTGGTTCTGATGTTGAACCACAGAGTTAGAGGCTTAATTTTTTTTCTATCAATATATTGCTCTTATTTTTTCTTCATAGGACCTTAATGTTCTGCATGTTTAGTGAGGACATTTCTACTTCCAGTGTAATAGCACCATGCTTTTAGAGATGCACTTGCTAAACGTTTGCAGCTAGCTATTCCTTTCGTGACCTTGTGACTGGGGCTTCCATAAAGATGCACTCCTGCGCAACTCCTTTCTTGCCTTCCACTACAAAACTGTAAACTCAGGGATACTAGTCTGGTTTGCTTAGTCAGTTTCTGCTCTTTTTCACCATCTTGCTTGGATGGGGTCCCTTTGGTGTCTAGAGCTCTCCTGCTACCTTGCCTCCTTCTCGACCTCTAAAATAAAGGGAAACCTTCTGTTTGTACCATTCAAAAACTGAAAATACTTCTTTTTTGATGTGTTTATATTATTCTTTCCAGGGTTATTTGTATTGTCAGATTTAACTTGCTGTGTTTTATGTGGAAATAATACCAAATATGAGCAAGTAGATGATGGGTTATATTTGGAGCAGGGGTACTTTCCTGTTGTTCCTAAAATCACATATACACAAAGTTGTCCTTAAGGTCAACCCTAAAAGCACACCTAATTTATTTCCTCTTTGAGTTCCCACAGAAAAGACCTTCTTTCTACTTCCTCTTCTCCCAAAGTAAGCAGGACTCACTAAGATTCTTGGCTGTCTGTGGAACCAAGAATGGGTTTCACCTGAGCTCAGGCATCCCTCCAACAGAGAGATTCTCCACTTCAAATACCCAGTAAAGCGTAACGTAGGAGCTTTTTTAAAAAACCCGCCTAAGCCAGTTAAAGCTGACTCTCTGAGATGGACCCAGGCATCAGTGTAATTTCATCCCAGCATACAGCAGCAGTTGAATACCACTGCTCGAAAGTCTTACCCACCTTCATGCCTGAAGCTTGTTCCTAGGCTTAAGGTTTTTGAGAATACGGCCATTAAGTTCCATAGGGGGAAAAGCATTGTAATATTAGTCATGACAAACTATAATGCTACCACCTGCTGACAGCTGCCATTTATTGATCAGTTCTGTGCCAGGCATTCTACTATTTCTCTGTGTAATCTTTATGTTTTTACTGCATCTTTATGTATATATATATTTACTTTTTATACTTTACTGTGTTTAATCTTAACTATGAAATGGGTCTTATTACTATTTCACAAAGAGGAAAAGGAAATGTTAAAGAGGATAGGTGATGTGATCAGAATCGCACAACCAGTAAATGCGGGGAAACAGTTGATAATGATATTGATCACATGTTAGATCAAGAACAAAGAAGCGAAAAACCGTAAAAAAAAAAAAAATAGTTTGACTGTATACTAATTACAGTCAATTATACCAACAGTTTACCATTTGTGCCTAATTACAATATAGCACAATAATGATTATGATTATAAATACCATTAAACAGATATCGTGTTAACTTGGGCAAATTTCTTTTGATTACAGAACAGCTTAAATCTTTATTATAAATAGGTGTGGAATGAATAGCTAATAATCATAACTAATATTTTATTGAGTGTTTATGTTTTAGGCATCACAGTAAGGATAAGGACTTTGTGTACATTTTGTTTAACCTTTAAAAACTAAAACTCTGAGGTTGGTACTATAATTATTATTAGAGGAGAGGAAACTAAGGCTTGGAGAGGTTGAATAACTTACTTGGTAAATGGCATATCCCGACCTTCTACTCAGGGTTGCAGGACTCCAATGCTTTTCACTATTCCATCTCCTTATATAATATGCTGCAAATTCATAGGACTGTTCGTGTTTGCTCAGCCTTTGCACTTATTACTAATGTGGGCTGGTTATCTATTCAAAACTTTCAACATGACTTGTGAGATGGGTATAATTATTTTAAAAGTCTACAAGAGTTTCCTTCTAAGCTATTAATAGTTTTAATTTTGAATATATATAATGGTAACCCCATGAAATCTCACTACTATATAAGAACAGTCCCAATTTAGTTATTCTCCTCTCCCTTCAATGACATAAAATCAAACTATCCTCTTAAATAATAATAATAACAACTTTCAGGGTCATCTTAGTTCTTTGAACTGTGGGTTTTATTAAGGAATAATATAATCTGTGCATATTTAAAATAATCATTTTGTATTAAAAACTGACCCCAAAACATACACACAGAAATGCCTGATTAATAACAAACATTATTATGAAGTGTTTTAGGTGGGAGGCATTCAGTTCTAAAGATTATATACAAAATAAACCTGAACCTAGATGACCTTCAATAAAATATCAGTATACTAATATGCCAAGAAACTCAATGGCATGTCTGATTCCAATTAATCATGATGAAAAAAGAGCCATCTTGCCCTAATTCTTGCTCAGAGCAGTCACACAGGGTTGTAAGTGATCTTCTTAAAAGACTCTTTGTCTCATCTTTGTCAAAATCCTCTTTTAGGGGTTACATCTGGTAGAGAACCCATAGATTTGGGTGTCAGAAAACCTGGATTCCTGTTGTAGTGTCTCTATGAAGTTTCCAACAGATTACTATGCTGTGAGTTTTCCAATCTTAAAATAGAGATAAAAATTCATTTTTCAGCATTTCTCAAAGAGATATTGCAGAATCAGTAATAACTTGGTAATGTTTTAGTAATGCGTGTCCTTTAGAGAGTAAGTATGTAGACTAAATAAGATACATGTACATAGTTGAAATCCAATAAATGCGACTCATTTGATATATTATGGTAAGTCTGTAATAATACGGAACTCTTATTTGTAATCATATAAGGCATCTATAGAACGTTTTCAAGAATTCCTTAAAAACAAAAGGCAACTGATGTACTGTGTCAGCAAAATCCCATCTTTAACCACTTAGAAATAAGTTATACCTAATTTTTCTCCCAAACTGATAACTCCCTGCCAGTCTGTTTTGGCAGCATAGAAGTTGTTTTCAAATCACTAAAACCCTCATGACCTAAAAGATGTGAAATTTGAAGGAGTTTGTGCTGCCATTACTCTTAAGGTATTCGCTAGGTGCTAATTGAGTCAAGTTTGTTCTGCATTATGGTCTAATGCAGGCACAATCAAGGATCAGATGTCAGGGTGTCAGATAGCAGGAAATGCTGATTGATGGGAAGCTGGGGAATGCAAGCTCTACCCAAAGGCATTAAAATTCTTGAAAAATAGTTGAACACCATTAACTGTACAGACACACCTTCTAGCTAGATTCTACTGAAGATCCACCAGTTCACAGACTTTCAGCTAATAAATGTCTTATGATCATTAATTCTACCCCCAAAATGGAAATAGTCATATACCACTTCATGCTTTTTAATAAGTTGATTATATGTAAAGATTTGAGTTTACCAGGAAGTTTACAAAATAAATTATAGTTATTAGAGTTCAAATAAAAATGTTTTTATGACAAACAACTAAAGAGTGAATTTCTCTACATGAATTCTGATATTCTTATATACATCCTAGAATTCTTGAATTGTATAAAATGTTATCCTGACATTTATATGTCTTAATTTAGCTTACTGCCTTGTGCAGAGCACACAAGAAGTATTGAAATTAGGTAGTTGACACCAAATAAATACTTAAGGCTCTTTATAATACATTATTAGGGAATCTGTCATTTCAAGTTATGGACCATATTAACAAATACTGTGTATTTTGAAAGGCACTTGACGCCAGTCACATTCACCTAGAGTAATTCTGAGTAGTTCCTCACAGATTCCACGGGGAAAAGCCTATGGTTCGAGTCTCATAATTCCATAGGCAATTAATGTATCAATAAAAGAGCATAACCATTTGTAACTGTTCTCAGTCAAGTACCTACTATGTGCCAGACACAGTACAGGCTCTTTTTATGCATTATGTCTCAATTTTCTCCTGATGCTAATTCTAGGAGGCATTATTGCTATTTCACCAATTGCAGATAGAGAGCCTCAGTGAGATTCCCATGAAGATGGTAAGAAACCTTTCTGCTGCTAAATCCTGTGCTGGTAAGCTATCTATACCATATGTCTATACTTTAAAAAACCGATAAGGACATCAGTGAATGGACTGCAGCAATTAAATGAACCTAGTTAACCTTTTAAATCCCCCTATATCAGATCACTATTGGGAAGGAAGGGCTCGATACCTTAAAATTATCAGTAGAGGGTATGTGCCCCCATTGACCAATCTGACTGGACGTCACACACTTTGGTATCCGTGTACACTGTGTGCAGAATCAGTATGTACTAGAATTATGTATAACAAACTAAAAGCCTACCAGCTATTGGAAAACAGTGACGTGCTGATACCAAGGTGGGCTTGGTAAGTGAAGGATCAGCATGTTTTCTTTTCTAAGTTAAACTTCTGATTTTTCTTCAAACTCTTCTGTCTCTGCTCATGGTCCCTCAGCCCAAATCTGGCTCCTTCTGTGGCCTCCAGATAGAGTTAGACACTTCCTCACCTAGCTGTTTGTATGTTTTCTCACATGTATTTTTTCTTATGCATCTCTCTTCTACTATATGCGAGTTCCTTGGAGCCAGAGCTAATTGCTTTTTCATCCTTGTGTTGCTAAGCACTAAATCCAACAGTGTGTCTGATGGTGGCTGACGAATGAATGGATAAAACCAATAAAACTGCCTGACCTCATCACTATTACTCCCTCCCATTTTTTAGTTCTTGACTAGTCAGAAGGCCAGGTTCTGTGGCTGAGCTCGTAAAAGTTCAGCTGTATTGTAGAAATACACAGATACACAAATAGTGTAGAAATATACAAAGCCTTTGCTTTCATGGTTTTGAGGAAAGGAAGAGGTGAGCAGTTAGCCAAACTCTTGGATTAAAAAGAGCAAGAAGAGTGATTCTAGGAAAGTTTTCTTTTTCACCTGTATGTTTTTGCAGCTTTTTTCATAGTTTTCAAAGTTGTGGAACCCTCTCCTGGTGTTAAGAACCTGCTTTGGTTCTTAAAATAAATAGAGGTATCAAAGACTCCTCTTGCTTCAATATTTTCACCTGTGATTGACAATTCAAATATGGAAAGCTTCTGAAACTGTCTTTAAGTAGCTTCATAAGATGACAAAAACCCTATATTTAGTAATGTCTGACTGAAGTTTGTTTTAATGATTTAGAAAATATCCTAGTATTCATTATCATAAAGTGTTTATTTTGCAGAGTTTTTATTTGAAAAACTAGCAACTCTGCCTTACCATAGAAATACATCTTTCTTCAAGGTTTTGAAAACATTTTGGTTCTACATATTAGACTTTAACTCTTGAATGCTAACCCTGCCTAGTAATAAAACATATTTTTTTTCCCAGTGCCACTTAATGGCAAGTCTCTTCAAGTTTCTCAACAGACAACTGCTCTAAATGTACCCGAGGTACATTCTCATTTTCTAGAGGGGGAACAGGAAAAATTCCACTGCTACCATCCACCCCTGTCATCCAAAAGCAAGTTTATTAGTGAACTTCAAGTCAGCATTCTAACCCTACTGTCTGGTCTCTTTCACTTTTTTATCATTTTGGGTTTATGAAGTCCTTTTTTAAGATTAGTATGAAGAATACTTAATGTTGTAAAAGCTACATGGATGGTTTTGACATCAGAGTTGCAAAATATGTTTTAAAAGGATAACAATATCTGAGTACATGTTTGTAAGAGCAGCTAGATAACATGGCAAACTCTGACAGCAATCATTTCTTCACTCCTGCCCCATTTTTCCTAAGCAAATACACTTAGGGTGCTCTTCAGTGGTAGTGTATATAAAGGATGGTCTCCAAAAAGAGATTGGCAGCTTTAATTTGTTTGATATGTGCAATCATGGTCCGTGTTAAATTCAAAATGCTTGTCCAATCAAGGATTCAATATAGAAAAGAGGCAGTAACAAGCATGCTGCACACTGTAATAAAGAAATCTGTTGATTGAAAACAGTTTGTATATTTTGGAAATGATAGGGAATGTAATTGGTAAGAAAGAAAAGGATAGGGCTTCATAAATAATGGGAAATAGAGCATATTTTTTACTGATAATACTAACTCAATTTAATAACATTCTGGTGTTGAATTTTTGTGTGCCAGAAAATAAGAAAGGTGGGTTCTTTTTTGTTACTCTAAATGTCATGATTAATGGGGTGACCTTTTTTGTTTTAGTGTCCATCGAGAGTAGCTTTGACAGGTTGAATCTGAGGCAGTAGTGGGTGATACGTTCCAGTTCTTTGAGAACTTTCACAGAACATTTTTCTTTTGTTCTCTCATCCAAGAAGACAAAACAGTTTTAACTGGTTTGTTTTTTTTTTTAGGTACAAGTACTACGTGAATGCATTTCTGTGGTAAAAGATCTAAACAATAGAGAAATATACAGATATACAGAGCAAAGCCTGTATACTTTTCGTACATAGATATCTGGATAGAGATTTGTATGCTGATTGTTTGAGGAGCTGTAATATTAAGAAATTGAGGCTGGGTGCAGTGGCTCACGCTTGTAATCCCAGCACTTTGGGAGGCTGAGGTGGGCAGATGGCTTGAGTTCAGGAGTTCAAGACCAGCCTGGGCAACATGGTGAAACCCATTTTCTACAAAAAATTAGCCGGGTGTGGTGGTGCATGCCTGTAGTCCTAGCTACTTGTGGGACTGCAACAGGAGGATCGCTTGAACCTGGGAGGTCGAGGCCGTAGTGAACCGAGATTGTGCTACTGCACTCCAGCCTGAGGGACAAAGTAAGACCCTGTCTCAGAAAAGAAAAAAAAAAAATAAGAAATTGGATTTTACTATTCATGTCATTCTCAAGCTTACTTAAGACTAAGACCTCACAGATACAAAAACATATATAAAGTCACCCTGGAGGGCTGCTATTAGTGGCTGTCCACTAGAAACATGTTGATGTGGACACCACTAGCCGTGCCTGGGGTGGGTTAGCTGGGACCCTTTTCACCAAGCACCACCCCAGGTCACAAGTGTCCCTTTGGAGCTGCTCAGCTCAGTTGGCCAGTATCCAACTTTGTCCTCTCTGAAGAAAAAAATCAACAATTTAAACAGCAACCACAACTAAATACACTTAATGGTACCTTTACCTGTCCTTTTTTCCTGTTATTTAGTTCCTTTCCCCATTAATTTAAAATTCTGCATCTAGACTTAGCACTAGTAATCTCATCTTGTACAAAAATCCAACTATTCAGAAAGTTCCAACTAGAAATTTTCAGTGTACCATAGTGACAGGTATTCATAATGATGGAATACTATCTAACTCATAAAAGAGATTGTGTAGAATATAGTTTTGTTATTAATTTATGCTACTTTATTAACATTTTAAAAAGTGGTCAACAGTCCTTTATTGCCTTCCCATTAACCATCATGTTGAGGTAACCATAATACCCAGTTCCCTGCATCTGTTCTAAACAAACTGAATTTTACTAGATAAAAAATGAAATTACTAATAAAAGGTTAAGTGATACATTTAGCATACATTGTCAAATTAAGCATTGGCTGTAAGAAGAATCCGTTGTATTGGTAAGCTGTTTTTGTGTGAGATTGCATTTCTTCCTCTCCAAGCATCTAGCAATACAGCACTTTGGATTCCAAGTTCACCAAACTTTCCCCCTCTATTCAATTGCGTTAAACATGTATTGAACATCTTCTCTATGTCATGCTTTCTAAGATGCAAATAAGTTAGTATCCTTGTACTCTAAGAATCCATAATCTAGCAGGGCGTGGTGACTCACACGTGTAATCCCAGCACTTTGGGAGGCTTAGGCG
Organism: Macaca fascicularis; assembly: GCF_037993035.2. Classification (NCBI taxonomy): domain Eukaryota; kingdom Metazoa; phylum Chordata; class Mammalia; order Primates; family Cercopithecidae; genus Macaca; species Macaca fascicularis. The sequence continues at coordinate 24,930,932 of NC_088395.1, forward strand.
GGCAGATCACGAGGTCAGGAGTTCTAGACCGGCCTGGCCAACATAGTGAAACCCCGTCTCTACTAAAAAAATACAAAAATTAGCTGGGTGTGGTGGCACACGCCTGTAGTCCCAGCTACTCAGGAGGCTGAGGCAAGAGAATTGCTCCCAGAACCTGGGAGGCGGAAGTTGCAATGAGCTGAGATTGCGCCACTGCACTCCAGCCTGGGCGACAGAGCAAGACTCCATCTCAAAAAAAAAAAAAAAAAGAATCTGTAATCTAACGGCAGAAAGGGGGCCTGCATAGAGGAGGCGTTCTTAATTCTGTTGAGGTGGCAGAACCCTTTATCTCCCACTTATAACAGTGTGCCAGTGGTGAAAAAAGCAAGGTGAGAACAGTGTGAAGTCAGGGATAAGAAAGGAGGTATCCCTATGCACCCCAGGAAAGCACCCCTAATGATAGAATTTTTCCCTACGGGGAAAAGGTGAACCAAGATACCCTGCAATTCTACATCTGGAACAGTACTCTTCTGAACTTTTTTTATTTCATACTCTAGCTTTTTTTTTTTTTTTTTTTTTTTTTTTTTGGCTAAAATCCCTGATATTTATATATGTAATTGTAGGTATACAGGTAATTTGAAAGAGCACTAATGTACTCTTCCTGTGCAAGATATCCTGTAGAACATACGCAAAATATGCATTTTTTCCCTTCAACTTCTATTTTAAGTTCAGGGGTGTATGTGCAGGATTTGCATATTTGTTACATAGGTAAATGTGTCCCATGGTGGTTCACTGCACGGATCATCCCATCACCTAGGTATTAAGCCCAGGATCCATTAGCTATTCTCCCTGATGCTCTCCCTCCTCCCACCTCAACCTCCTCTGACAGGCCTCCCCCCAGTGTGTGTTGTTCTTCCCAATGTGGCCATATGGTCTCATCATTCAGCTCCCACTTAAAAGTGAGAACATGCAGTGTTTGGTTTCCTGTTCCTGCGTTAGTTTGCTGAAGATCATGGCTTGCAGCTCCATCCATGTGCCTACAAAGGACATGACCTCGTTCCTTTTTTTTGGCTGCATAGTATTCCATGGTGTATGTGTGCCACATTTTCTTTATCCAGTCTATCACTGATGGATGTTTAGATTGATCCCACGTCTCTGCAAACATAAAGACAAATGGAACAGAATAGAGAACCCAGAAATAAGACTACACACCTACAACCATCTGATCTTCGACAAACCTGACAAAAGCAAGCAATGGGAAAAGGATTCCCTATTTAATAAATGGTGCTGAGAGAACTGGCTAGCCATCTGCAGAAAATTGAAACTGGACCTTCCTTATACCATATACAAAAATTAAGATAGATTAAAGACTTACATGTAAAACCCAAAACTATAAAAACCCTGGAAGAAAATCTAGGCAATACTATCCTGGACATAGGAGTAGGCAAAGATTTCATGATGAAAATGCAAAGGCAATTGCAACAAAAGCAAATATTGACAAATGAAATATATTTAAACTTAAGAGCTTCTGCACAGCAAAAGAAACTTATCATCAGAGTAAACAGACAACCTACAGAATGGGAGAAAGTTTTTGCAGTCTATCCATCTGACAAGGTCTAATATCCAGAGTCTACAAGGAATTTAAACAAATTTACAAGAAAAAAAAATTAAAAAGTGGGCAAAGGACATGAACAGGCACTTCTCAAAATAATACATATATGCGCCAAAAGATAAATTCTTAAGTGGATGTGGTTGAGAAAAAGTATTCTTTAAATATCGGCGTGTTTTTAATGCAGGCTTTTCCCCCCACCCCCAAGAATCTTTAAAAAGTCCATTTTGAGATTTTTAATTTAGTTAAAACTAACTTGATCTTGTTAAAGCCACATACCTGTGCAAACAGAAACTTCGCTATATCCCACTGGAATGAAAGTGAACCTGCCCAAGAGGGGCCCTCTATCAAATCCTTGCCCATGGAACAGGGTAAAAAACACAAGAGAAAAGGACACCTTCTAATTTGAGCTTCACATGCAGCATCTGACACTCAAACCAAGTAAGGTGGGGCCAGTGTCCACCCAACTAGCAAATATTAGTATATCTCAGGATCTATGTTTTAGATTTAAAAATTTTTTAAAATAAAACACAGATGTATAAATTAGTCCAGAAGGTTTGTGATCCTCAGTAGCTGTCCTGTGATTTCAACATATGTCTTCCCTGGTCACTAGAGGCAAAGGGTCAAATGAGCACCACTTCAAAAGGGTGACCACAGGAGAATGTCAATGGGTCTGTTCAATCTTGAACCCTCTTCCCAAAGCTGGGAGGGTATCTGTTTGCTTTAAATCCTGTGAAGCCAGGAATGCCCCTTACACCTGACATGCTTACAGTACAGACTGTCATGTACATGGACCTCAGTGAATGAAACCTGGGTGTCCATATCTTACCTGCTGCTCATCAAAACTGCAAGAAAGAAAGCCTCTTTTGATGAGCAGATGTACTCAAACTACCTCTACCAGGGTATATTCAGATTAGTGGTTTTATCATTTCCAAGGAGATAAGACAGTGAGTGACATGTAGCTAGTGCAAAGCAATAAATCATAGCATGGGCAGGGCAGGTTTTGAGAGTTATTTGCCTCACGCTGTCCCCTGGCACTTCTACCCAGCTGTTGAAGCCATCATGGCAGTGCTACCAACCTCCACTCAACCAGGCACCTGTGAATCTATTTTCACCCCTCGAAACACACACACCCATACAGATAGGCATTTAAGCAACATGAGGACTGACTGGATGTTTTTATATTTACTAATCATGGAAGCACTATCATTATAAATGAATCAAAATTTTCATTTCCATAAACAGTATGATTTAGAGAGTGTAAAGGATGAATTTATCTCCCTGGCCTAAGTATCACCTCACTAATATGTGGACCAAGATATTATTCAGGATTTTAAAGATAGTTAGAGGGGGGATTTCATGAAAAAGGAATGGATGTGGAGGATTTTATTTTATTTTATTTTTGGGACCAAGTTTCACTCTTGTCGCCCAGGCTGGAGTGCAGTGGCACGTTCTTGGTTCACTGCAACCTCCGCCTCTTAGGTTCAAGCAATTCTCCTGCCTCAGCCTCCCGAGTAGCTGGGATTGCAGGTGCCCACCACCACGCCCAGCTAAGTTTTTTGTATTTTCAGTAGACACCGGGTTTCGCCATGTTGGCCAGGCTGGTCAAGAACTCCTGACCTCAGGTGATCCACCCTCCTCGGCCTCCCAAAGTGCTGGGATCACAGGCATGAGCCACTGGGCCTGGCTGGAGGATTTAATTTTTAAAGTTGCTAGAACCTGAAAGTTTGTTTAAAATAAAATATTCAGAAGAACTTAGGGGAAATTATGAGTGGGTATTATTATGGTGGTGAATTTTCTGACATCTTTTTCCTGCTCTCTCACACCTCTTTCTAAGCACCTGATCTAGTTGGACCACCACCATACCTAGAGTTTTAGATGTCAGAAACCACCAACATTGGATAGAATATGCTCACCCTGCAGTTCCCAAACGTATATACTGCACAAGTCTAGCAACCTGAACTGAGAAAGGACCTCTTTCTTGTTCTCTGTTCCAATTCCAAGTCCCGGGAAAAGGCTGTCTGCATCACCCAGTATAGAATAGCTGCTTAGGGGCTATACACTGTGGACGAGGAAGGGGACCAAGAGTCTGGGAGAGGTTTTCCATAGACCTGGCTGTCACAGGTTTGCAGAATACCCTGCTTATCTAACCAAGGTCTGGATAAATCCCTTGCTACTTGAGCTCTGACAAGATGAGAGAGTTTTTCAAATAACCTTTCCTGAGAAGCTAATGAATCTATAAAAGTCAGCAGGCTTATAGGATGAGTTCCACTTTTTTTCATCCACAATTAGCTTGCCTGTTGATAATTAACCAGCATGGTTGACAAGGCACCCCAGTTCCTGACTTTTTTTCCTTCCATTATCCAATTCTGGCTCGGATATTGGAGAAGGGACCCTAGACAAAGAAGCTCAGCCTTTTGGCTGAGGAAGATACGGGTAAGGTATGTTGGCAGATCTGGTGCAGTCCGTGATCATGTTAAGAAACATCTTCCAGCTGGGCGCGGTGGCTCATGCCTGTAATTCCAGCACTTTGGGAGGCCGAGGCTTGCGGATCACCTGAGGTCAGGAGTTCGAGACCAGCCATGGCCAACATGGTGAAACCCTGTCTCTACTGAAAATGCAAAAATTAGATGGGTGTGGTGGCATGCGCCTGTAATCCCAGCTACTACTTGGGAGGCTGAGACAGGAGAATCTTGAACTTCAACCCAGGAGGCAGAGTTTGCAGTGAGCCGAGATAGCGCCATTGCACTCCAGCCTGGGTGATAAGAACAAAACTCTGTCTCAAAAAAAAAGAAAAAAGGAAAGAAAGAGAGAGAGAAAGAGAGAAAGAAGAGAAGAGAAGAAAAAAGAAAAGAAAAGAGGAAGAGAAGAGAAGAGGTCTTCCAATTTTGTGACTAGGCCTGAACCTCCTAGATTGTCTCCACTGGCTTCAGGCCATGTCCACTCTAAAACATCTCTAGCCTTCAGGGTCCTATCTTGGCCTTTGTCATGGCATGTCTCCAGAGGATTCTCCCTCTTCCCAGGGTTACCTGAGTACACAGCCTGCAGTAACCTGCTCTTTCTCTAGGTGCTTCCATTCACCTGAAATGTAGTTATTCTCCAAAGGCAGGCTCTCTTTGTTTATTCTGAACTGGCCTCTCCATAATCCCTCCCCTCCTCGCAATGGGTGAGAGTCTTCCTGGGAGCCACTGACTTTCTTTGGCAACCATCTGCATTGTATTGGTTGCTGTGGACGACCAAAAGCAAACCTGTATGTACTGTTTGCCTAGTTGGACACCCACCCCTACACAAGCTTCCCTTTCTTGGGGGAATGTGTCTAGTTCTCAGCCCATTTTCAGAACAGAAATGTTATAAATTTAATATTTGAACAATTTTTTTCCCCCTAGGCCCAGATTCTCTTGAGTAGCTCATTGTTAATACTTGTTTTCTTTTTCCCATTAAATCACCTACCCAGGAGAGTATTTTGTTTTCTAAAAAATAGTCACTTATCAATTAAATGACAGGAAAAAAAACCCACCCCAGAGAGGAGACCTGGTATTTATTGGACACATGTGAAAAATGAGCCTTTCTAACAGAGGGATGGTCATCTTGTACAAGTACACTGAGGGCAGCTATCCTCAACCAGGATGATTTTGCCTCCCCACCCCAGGGGACATTTGGCAATGTCTGGAGACATTTCATTGTCACAAGTTGGGGAGAAGCAGGAGGGAGGCTGCTGCTGGCATCTAGTGGGTAGAGGCCAAGGCTGCTACTAAACTTCTACAGTGGACACAAGGTAGACCCACAACAAATAATTATTGGCACCAAATGGCAGTAGGTTAAGATAGCAAAGACTTGGAAGCAACCCCAAATGCCCATCAATAATAGACTGGATAAAGAAAATTTGGTACATATACACCATGGAATACTATGCAGCCATAAAAATGGATGAGTTCATGTCCTTGGCAGGGACATGGATGAAGCTGGAAACCATCATTCTCAGAAAACTAACACAGGAACAGAAAACCAAACACCACATGTTCTCACTCATAAGTAGGAGTTGAACAGTGAGAACACATGGTCACAGGAAGGGGAACATCACACACCGGGGCCTGTTGGGGGGTCAGGGGCAAGGGGAGATAGAGCATTAGGACAAATATCTAATGCATGCAGGGCTTAAAACCTAGCTGATGGGTTGATAGGTGCAGCAAACCACCATGGCACATGTATACCTATGTTACAAACCTGCATGTTCTGCACATGTATCCCAGGACTTAAACAAGAAAACAAACCCTAATGTAGGGCTAGTGAGATGCGTGTGTGAAATTGAGCTGGTAAGGAAGGGCTTGGGACCACTGTGCCAGTGCTGACGGAATCCTTGATAGTATTTTGTCAAGTTGAAGGACAGTAACAATGATAAATGTAGCAATGCTTTTCTAGACACGAGGGAAATGGCCTTGGTCTTTGCGTGGCTACTTTTTTTTTTTTTTTTTTTTTTTTTGAGACGGAGTCTCGCACTGTCACCCAGGCTGGAGTGCAGTGGCCGGATCTCAGCTCACTGCAAGCTCCGCCTCCCGGGTTCACGCCATTCTCCTGCCTCAGCCTCCCCAGTAGCTGGGACTACAGGCGCCCGCCACCTCGCCCGGCTAGTTTTTTGTATTTTTTAGTAGAGACGGGGTTTCACCGTGTTAACCAGGATGGTCTCGATCTCCCGACCTCGTGATCCGCCCGTCTCGGCCTCCCAAAGTGCTGGGATTACAGGCTTGAGCCACCGCGCCCGGCCTTTTTTTTTTTTTTTTGAGATGGAGTCTCGCTCTGTCACCCAGGCTGGAGTGCAGTGGCACGATCTTGGCTCACTGCAGCTTCTGCCTCCCAGGTTCAAGCTTCTTCTGCCTCAGCCTCCCTAGTAGCTGGAACTGCGGGCATGCACCACCACACGTGGCTAATTTTTGTATTTTTAGTAGAGATGGGTTTTCACCATATTGACCAGGCTGGTCTTGAACTCCTGACCTCATGATCCACCCGCCTTGGCCTTCCAAAGTGCTGGAATTACAGGCGTGAGCCACCGCGCCTGGCCCTTGGGTGGCTACTTTCATAGAAAGGCAGCTACACTATATTGATATGGAATAGAGGTTTATTGATTAAATAAATTCACTTTAACAATAATAAACTCATTACATGTTAACATAGAAACCTTTTATGAAAATAACTATCTTTCAAAACAAACAAAAAAAAATGGTGAAAAGAGCAGCATTGTTTTACATTTTGGCAAATCTCTTTATTCTCTGGCTTAATAGAAAGCCAGCCTGATTTCTCATCTGCTTCTGCATTCAATCTGTGGTAACATCACACATCATGTAGCCTCTGGAAACTCCACTGTAGACCCATGAGAGAATGAGAGTGGAAAAATCCAGTAATGTCTTCGTATGATTTTGAAAAAGGTTTTGACCTTGAAGACCCCTAAAAGGGTCACTCCAGATATCCCCTGGCCCACACATTGCAAACTGCTTCTCTAGAACTGGGAGATCTGTGAAGCAGAATGGGGAAAAAGTCACATGTTTAATTTCACTACTCTTTAACTAGAATTTAGCACTCCCTTCAAATATGGACGGAGGCCTCAGAATACAGTGGTATTAGCAGTATCTGACTTTGTTTACAGCAGTAGACGTCAAGGATATTTTCTGATCACATTACAGTTGTTGCAGATATCTAAACTATCACTTAACATTGCTTTGAAATTTTGTTCACCATAGTGCTAGATCTTGTCTATAATGCCTTAATAAGAAAGTACATACACTACTATACCACAGGTATGTTCTTTAATACCGATAAGTATATTTCAGTGTAATTGCTTTACTTTGCACTCCTATGTTGTTTTATTTGTTTTACCTATTTTAAAAACATTCTGAGATAGGAGCTGTGGATTTTAGTTGACTGCCAAAGGAGTCCTTGGTACAAAAAACCTTCAGAAACCTTACTCTAGAAAGTTACACAGCCAGAAAGGCATGCCTTGGCCATTTTGGGAAAGCAATACAGCCCCAAAGCAAGCTCAAATCAGGGGAATGTTCAAAGAAAGCAAGTTCCATTGCCACTGTTGTCAGCCTGTGTCCTGCCCACCTCTGTATGCACAGCAACAACTTCAAGTAATCACAGTAAAGTGTTGATCATGAACACTCCCAGTTTTCAAAAAAGAGTTAACCACCCTTGTAATGTACATTTTGGATAAAAATTTCCTTTAAAAGTTCTCATTCTCATAATTCACAGTAAATTCCAGTCTTCTCAGCAAACTCAGCTACCCTAAGAGTTCTAGAGCTAAGGTGTTCCTGTCAGTTGATGAAAGTTAATAAAGCTTCCCAAATATTCCTGGACAGACACTGAAATGGACAATGATTGCTTCTAAGAAGAGACATGGGATGGGCGGGAGACTTCTTTGTTGGTTGGTTAATTTTAATTTCATTAGTTAAACATGCACATAATTTGAAGTATCAGAAGATCATATGACTGGTTACATAAAGCAGTCCCTTTCCTTCCCATTTCTCAGTCCTCAAACACAACCACTTGGGACTCCTTCCACTGCTGTTTTTAGTATTCACCTCCTTATCTCTAAATAATAGGCACAGAGTGCATCTCCCAGTAATCTCCTACAATGGGAAAAGAGGCATTAACACCTCCAGCCATGGTCCTCAGGCAGTTAGAGCATGATTCTGGCAGACTGATTGATTGATACCAATAGCCACTATTGATATATACCAATTCTTCCTCTGCTTTTCTAAACCTGCTCTTAAATCAGTTCACACATAACTGGTATCTGAGCTGATGACCCTCGCGGCCTGATGCACAGCTGTTATCCTGGGAATCTTCCTTTACCATCATCTGGGGATTGCCTTCACATATCACTTATTTCAGAGGCCCTGTGCCCTACAGTCTGTATCTTTGTTTACTGTCCCTCTTTTGGGGAGAGGTAAAACATCTCTTCCAGTAGCTTCCTGAGAAAGAGTACTTGGCAGATGAAGCTTTTGAGACCTTGCTTGTCTTAAAATGTCCTTAATTCACCCTCATACTTAATTGATAGATATGGAATTCTAGGCTGGAACTCAGTGTTCCTCATAATTTTGAAAACATTGTTCTACTGTCATCTTTTTTAGTGTTGCTTTTGAGAAGTTGAAAGCTTTTCCGATTCCTAATCCTCTTATATATTTGACCTGTGTCCCTTTTTTTTTTTTTTTTTCTTCCTTGTTAGAAACTTGGAGGATTTCCTTTGCACCCAGTGCATGGGCACATTCATGATGGTGTGTTTTGGTCTGGGGCAGTTTTCATTTATGGTACTGGGTACTTGGTGGGCTCTTTCCATTTGGAAAGTCAAGCCCTCCAGTTCTGGGAAGTTTTCTTGAATTTCTTCTTTGATTTCCTTCCCACCATGTCCAATTATGTTTTAATTTCTAAGAACTAGAATCTTCCTGCTTTTGCAGTATTCCTGTTTTCATGGATGTGATCTGTCAATAACTTAAGATCTCTTCTTGTGTGCTGCTCAGATTCCCCAGAATAGATCCAGTCTCCTCCCTCAAGAGGATTAGCCGGTTTGGGCATCTGGAACTTGGGGTCTTGGCACAGCATGCCTTGGTGAGCTCAGAGACCCTCACCAAGAGAATAAGCCTTCTGCCAGAGTGGAGGTGGGGGTTTGGGGTCTGTGTCTTGAATATACTTTGAATCAGTCTTCACTCATACTTCCAGAGATAGCTTGGGGCACCAATTCATGAGCCTTTGGGAGTAAGTCATCTCTTGTTTTTCTGCTTGCTAGCTTTTGCTGCCAGTACCTCCACTACTATTTTCCTCTTCCTTGGAGTTTCTTATGCCTTTTTAAAAGTCCCTTACTGTAATTTGAGTGAGGATTTGGGAGTTTACAGAGCAAAATGTGTGTATTTAGTGTGCCATCTGTAACCAGAAATCAGAGAGTTTTCAATGTAGGCTTTTTTGTGTGCATTTTGAATTTTGTCCACATTTTTGTACTAGGAATTCAATATTTGTAAATCAAACTTCCATCTTTGTTTTTACAGTTAAGAGGGAAATGTCCACTTAAGTCTGTACTATCCTTTGAACATTCAAAGGCCTCAAAATATTTGTGCATTTGGTACCATGTGCCAAATGTTTGCAGGGATCTTTTTTACATATTACCTCATATTCCACCCAGGTCATATCTGATGAGAAAGAGTCCTTTTTTCTTTTTGGTTAGATTCTAGATGATACGCACAATTCAAACTATAAAAGAATAAGTTTGCTAATAGTCATAATAATAGCATTTATTGAACACTAAGCACCAGACACTATTATAAGCATGTTCGGGGCCGGGCGCGGTGGCTCAAGCCTGTAATCCCAGCACTTTGGGAGGCCGAGACGGGTGGATCACAAGGTCAGGAGATCGAGACCATCCTGGCTGACACAGTGAAACCCCGTCTCTACTAAAAAATACAAAAAACTAGCCGGGCGAGCTGGCGGGCGCCTGTGGTCCCAGGTACTCGGGAGGCTGAGGCAGGAGAATGGCATGAACCCGGGAGGCGGAGCTTGCAGTGAGCTGAGATCAGGCCACTGCACTCCAGCCTGGGCGACAGAGCGAGACTCCGTCTCAAAAAAAAAAAAAAAAAAAAAAAAAAGCATGTTCGGTGTTTTAACTTATTTAATTCTCACAACTACCCTATGAAGTAAATAGTACTCTTGTCCCTAAATGATAGATGAGGAAGTGGAGGTCTGGTGGAGAGGTTTAAAAGCCTGCTCAAGGTAACATAGCAAGTTAATGGCAGAGTCAGGATTGCAACCCCAATAGTCTGGCTGTAGAGTACTTTTTAAACATAACTGCTGTGTGCACAAGGCTAATGATTTATGGGTTGTATGAATAACTAAAGATGATGTCCCCACCTTTGTTAGAGATATCTCCAGATTTCTTTAATGGATCGGTTGTCATAACTTCACCAACTTACATCTCTTTTTTTTCCACATAAAACTTGCCAAAATGCCTTCAGACTAAAGGGAGAAAAAATTTAACTGTTTCCTTCAAATAAAATTTTATTAGCAGAGAGCTAGTTGGTATTAAGATCATTGCATGAAGAAAATGTAAATTAGCCACTTACTGTAAAATAGTGTTAGAGAAGGCAAGTGATAAACATATCTATTCTTCTTTTTCCCTTTATTAGTAGTTAATAATCAATAAATAATGATTAACATTATAAAAGATTACGTAAGAATTTTAGAAGAATTTAGATTTTCTTTACTAGGTAGTCATCTTCATTTTTATAAAACTGACATCAGTGTTAAGCCATTTTTACCACAGGTTAAAATTTGACTGACCTATTATTCTGTTGCTGACTGAGTCATACCAGGTCACTGAAACCTAAAATAAGTATGTTGTAAGCATCGCGTAACAATTATAACCTATTTAGATCCAAGATCCACTTAAGACATGTTGACTTCTTTTCTGCATCACTGAGATGGCCGACACATCCATCAATAATGTGCTGAAGTTCTCATTAGCTCTCTATACAGGGAAGGATGCCAGCAAAATGTACAGAAGTAAATTCACTGGAATCTCTTTGGTCAGAAATTATGACAGTTCTATATGTCAGCCCATGTGTTGCTAACAGATTTTTTTTTTTTTTTTACAAAAATGTGTTTTCTGGTTTGATTTGACCCATGGTTCATCTGAATCCAGGCAATTACACTTATATTAAGGGTTCTGCTGTCCACTTTTTCCTCATCTTGAGAAATGTCAAAAGGCACATATCCTGCATCTAAAGGAAACACGAGAAATAAAAATGGAAACACCTAAAGAGTGCTTTCACCTGCATTAATCAAGGGACAGCTGCTGCCATTCCCAAGGCACTGCCCTGCAGTTGGCTGAGCAGACCCACATGGGCCTGCTGAATTAAGTCTGAATTAAGAGTCAGACTGCGAGTGATGCTGCCTCTGTGTTTAGGTGAAAAGGCCACTTTAGCGAGTATAATAAAATGTATAGACACAGGTCAGACTCCAAGGGAAATTTTGCCCCTTGAGTTTGGGTTGGATAAATGACGTCCAGATCTCTAATATTATGCACTGTGGAAGAGATGTGGACCATGTGTTTTTTCCATTTCTTCCCTTATAAGATGGTAATTTCCCCTTAGGGATTTGGGTTTCTCTGTTGTATGCATTAATAGGGAGATGGTGGGGAGAGAGAGAGTCACGAATTAAAATCATTTTATGGTAAGTGTCTATGCCTTTTCACCTCTATGCTTCACTTTGTAGAACTCGTCAGGAAAATCATTCAGGTGACGACTATGCATTTTGATGTTAACAGATCCGACTCTTACCGGGTAGACGACCAGTTAACAACATGAAATAAGGCGGTGATGGTTTTTAAAATGAAATAATGTTTAATGTGACCTCGAGTTTCTCTCTGAACTCTGACCACACTGTGGAAACCCCTAGGAGGAGGGGTGCAGCTCTGTCAGGCACAGAATGACACGCAGGGAAGAAAAATTAATCCCAATACTAAGGGAGAAGCCTGTGTTCTCTTGCATGATATTTAGCAGCAAGAGCAAGGAGAGGGATGTTTCTTTCTTTGTGTAATGTGCAGTAGTTACAATAAACACAAGATTTCCAAATCTCAGAGGACTCTTCTTGACAGTTGCTTGATAACAGCTTTTTTCATTCCATAGTTTTGACAGTTTGTGTGTGTTGCCATATCTAGTGTAAACTAAAACATCACTGTCATTCTGTTTTTCTTTTGTATGTGGCTTTTTTTTTCATCTTTAGGATAATGAAAAAGATGGGCTTTTCACTTGTAGACTAGAGTAAGGCAAGTTGTGTGTGGAGATTAACATGTGTTTATAAGTTTTGAAAGATTCAAGTTGACAGCAGAACACTGCTTTAAATAATTTTTTTCTCCATATCGCTTCAGTAAAAGTATAAGTGGGATGTGTAAGTTTTCTCTTAATCTTTTGATAAATAGCAAATCTTAGGCATCTGTGTGGGTACCTATATTATTTATCAGTGGTTATTGAAAACGAATGAATACAATGAATGTCTCTAGAGCTCCTGACTGTGTAGCCTTTGATAAGTGGTAAGCATCCTTATCATACTGTTACCAGGGTCTTGCCCTGGCCCACGTAGGTGCTTTTCAGTCCCTCACTGTGCTTCCCTTCCCTTGATGGATCCCCGATCCCACCCACCTCTGTCAGGTTTATAGCTATGCTACGTTATTGGTTTGTGTCCAAACCAACAGGACGATGTTGTTGTTGCTGTTGTTGATTTATCTGGAGTAACTCTAGAAACTACATTGCATCTGCACTGTTTGAGAGGCTGCAGGGCAGGTGATGGGCCAGAAGCCCAAGTCAGGATCAGAGCAGTCTTTACTCATCAGATGTGAACTCTCAGATTCCCCAAAGTCAGGAAGGGGTCCCATACCTGAGAAACCTTCCCCCCTCCAGCCCCAATAACCTTTGATTTGTAGAAGTCTCAGTGAGGTTATTTTGCCATCAAACCAAATTTGCTGTAGCATAGCAAAGCTCCCAATGCCGTCATCTGGCATGTTACAGACAAATTCCAATTACTTTTCTACTTCGAGCTATTGTTAAACACTACAAGCTAGCTGACAGTAAAATTATAAATACAGGTGTTGTCACACTACACTATAATCAGAATTTTAATTTGAATTTTCATTTGTAAAGCCTTTTTTTCAGATGAAAATGGGAATAGAATTAGTTTTATTGACAGTAAAAAGACATTTTGAAAGCTTCCTAAATCATTACCTGTATTTAGCAGGAGGAAAAATTGTATATGTCCATGTAAAAAGAAGAGTTTTATTATCACATATTTACTCATTATATTTGGTGGTAAATAAAACGGGGAAGACATGTTTGACAAATGATTGACGGAACTCACTAGGTTTTTGCTTCATCAGAACAATAGACAGACATAAATATATATTTTGCTTTTGTTTTGTTCTGCTATTACTAATGCAGACCTGTAGACAAAATCTGTTTCTAGCAAATTAAGTACAGCCTATTGGGAGTCTGCATGCAATGCTAAACTTTTTATTTGGCAATTTTCTCTTTTCACCCAGATTCATCATCTGTGGCACTCTTTTTTCCCCTTTTGCGTGGTGGTTGGAGTGGGTTCCCCCTTCTCAAGTCCCTTTTTTTTTCCCTCAAGGCATTTAGTGTCGTGTCTGCCAGATTTCAGTGATGAGCAGCGAATTGCTTTTAAAGTGGGCATTATGCCAGTTCAGCAGCACAATGGAAAACCAATCTTCCACCATTCTACTTTTGATGCTGTTATTGTAGCATTTTAGATAACTGCTGCCACAAAAAAAAAAAAAAAGAAAAAAAAGAAAAAAAGATGTGCTCAATTGCTACCAGTTAGTCAAGTTAAATCCAGAGTAGCATTAAAATTACTCTGAAAACTGTTTGTCAGAGGTCATGTGCCGTCTGTGGCTGCCACACATAGGATGGATGTTCTGTTCAGGTGGGGGTTTTTCCCTTTATTATTACTGTGACTGACCATCTCTCTAAATAGCCCTTTACTACCTGTTTACTTATTGTCTTCACCTCCCTGTTGAAAAAATGTATCAAGCAGAAATGTTGAAAAGTTTCTTTAAAGTGCTGGAAATAGCAGGAGAGTGAGCTGTTCAGGGTGCTAGAGTTTGTATAGTGTGAAAGCAAAAAAAAAAAAAAAGTGGGGGGAGAGCAAGAACATAATTCTCTGGTTTCTATAGCAAGATTACTGTTTTCTTCTTTTTATCTTCACTTTTCAACCACTGGGTTCACTGTTCTACTTTTTTTTTTAATAGCACAAATGGAATTTATCCTCTCTCCATCTCAAGTCCCTCCCCTCCCTCCACTGGCTTTGCTTGTGAATGAAAGGGACTCCTACTATGACTATAGGACAGATGGCAGCTGTATATGTTGTATTTGATGTATTTTGGAGTGAGCCATATTTTAAAATTCAAGGCCAATAGATGGGCTATTTTGAGAGTGGCACTAGCGCTATCCTTTAAGCCTGCTCCATTTCCTCCAAATTTATTTAGACTTTTAAAATTATATAAATAACCTATAATCTGTGCTCAAAATAGTTGAGTTGTGATCTTTTAACTGTATTGCATTAATAATAAAATAAACTCTGATTTCTGGGCTGCCTTTCTTCTAAAGAGTATATATTCATTTATCTTTATTGTCTCTAATGGATTTTTCTCTTTTATATTAATCATATCTCTAGTGTTATCAGATTCTGATCCTAATGAAGGCAGGCACTTTTGTCTGTTTTGTCCATTCCTATGTCCCAGGGCTTAGAATAGTATCTGGCACGTAGTAGGCACTCAGTAAATATTTGCTGAATGAATTAATAATTCATGTTTCTATGGGTACATCGAATTGTAGTGTATTTACTTATTTGTGTGTTTTCCTCTCCAGCTAGAATGCCAAACTGTGCTCCTGAAATACAGCAGGTGTGCTAAGGCATTTTTGGAATCCTTTCTTCGTCCCTACCCTATCCCAAATTGTACGTGACACCCAGTTAGTACTTAATAAATATTTGTCGAATAAACAAGTAGAGAAGCCCAAATGCAATTTATTTGCCAATGAAAGATGGTCATTTGGTGGTAGAGATGAGGATAGGTTAATGGCCCATCAATCAGTATTGTTAAGAGTCTCCAAGTTCTTAGCCTTATGTTAATTCAGAGTTCTTTCCCAGGTATCCTATTGGTTTTCTGGGCTTATTGCCAAGCATATTTTAGATCCATATTTTCCTTCAGTTTGCAGTTTAAGAGCATTTTAATTTTTGCTAAAGCTTGCAAAAAAAGGCTCTGATAATGATGCAGTCAATATCAGTAACCATCCCATTTGCTAGTGCCATCTAGATGAATCCATTGTGTAGATCGTCCTGTCTTAATATGGGAGGGAGACTGCTCTGCATGGTGGAATGGCCTTATAGCAGTTAGACCTCTCTAAGCACCATTTGCCTCTTCTGTGGAATTGTGGTTTAGTCATTCTGTCGTGTCCTCTACTACCTGCCTCCCCCAAAACTCCCTGCTTCCATCCGTAACATGAGGACCTAGAGGCTGCTTAACAAGGCCACAGGCTTCAGAGAATTCGGTGACTTAATCAAGAACTGTACTGTGTAAGAGACACACTGCTTTCCCTTTTAATCATTGAGTGTAAGAGACACACCGCTTTCCCTTTTAATCATTGAGTGTAAGAGACACACCGCTTTCCCTTTTAATCATTGAGTCATAAATGTGACATGGCTTTAAATGGATAGCAACAATTTGCAAATCAATAAGACCCATTTTGTAATTAGCTTCGGACTAAGCATTAAAAAGTATACATTGAGGATTATGGTAGTGAAAATGCCGAACAGTGTGGGGATTCTTTCTTGGCACCTAAAACTGTGCATATTAAACATACAGAAATGAGGATGGCAAGTTTCAGTTTTACCACAAGGTTATGCATTTATTTGAGAAGAATCTGAGATGTGCAATACAACATTCCCTAATGTGCTCATTTCATCTTCTCTACTATCATTGAACCTTCATCTAAGAAGAGCCAAGGAACAAACTGAAATAAGGATTCAGATTTTTATTAGAGTAAATGTAAACACATGTAGAGAACATTTTGCCTTACATGGCCTAGCATCAACATTTTACACAGGAAAAAAAAATGTGAGTGTGTTTATTCTAGCATCCTGCATCAATACTGGCAAAAATTCTGAAGACTTGAAGTTGCTTGGGCCAAAGATGGAAAATTTTATATAAGAATGCTGAGGAGACCTTTTGCAACTTTTAAAGATAAATCATGCAGGCTGGAGAGTAGGAGAATAAGAGGTTTTTTTTTGTGTGTGTGTGTGTGTCCCTTTGCAAAGAGAGTTTAGAGGAAAGAGCATGAATTAAATTTGTGGCATTGTGAAAAGCATCTTTGGTCCGGTTTCCTCATGGCTATGGTGTCTCTTCTGTTTAACTTATGGGACTGTTGTTAGGATGAAATAAGATGTGTATTTTTTGAACCCTCTATACCAGGGGTTGGCACACTTTTTCTATGAAGAGTCAGATAGTAAATAGTTTCAGCTTTGAGGACCAGTCTCCTTTGCAGCTTTTCAACTTCTCCACCATAGCCGTAGATAACACAGAAACAAATGGGCATGGCTTTGTTCCAATAAAACTTTATTAACAAAAACAAGTGGAGGCCTAGATTTGGCCTTCAGGCCATAGTTGCTAACCCTTACTCCATAATAATGAAAAGCATGAAACATAAAATACCAAATATTCTAATAACCCCCCCATTTGGAAGTCAGCCATTGGAGTCAGTACCTGGCCACTCTTGTACAGTGTAGGCCTAAAGGGACTGTCTCTTTCTAGAGAAAGCCACTTTCCATTGTTTTTAGTTCAGTCTTCTCAATTTTTCACTAAACCCTCTAGAGAGAATTTAAATTCAGTCCTGCTTGTACAGGTTGAATATCCTAAATCTGGAAATCTGAAGTGCTCCAAAACCCAAGACTTTTTGAGCACCAGCATGATGCTCAAAGGAAACGCTCATTGGAGCATTTCAGAGTTCAGATTTTCAGATGCTCAACTGTGAGTGTAGTGCAGATATTTCAAAATCCAAAACACTTGGTCCCAAGTATTTCAGATAAAGGATATTCAATCTGTATTTATCAGTGGCTTCACTTTGGCCACCCACTGTCACAAAAGCATCCAATCTTTTCTCTAAGAAAGGGTTCCTTCCAGCCAGGCGTGGTGGCTCATGCCTGTAATCCCAGCACTTTGCGAGACTGAGGTGGGCAGATCACCTGAGGTCAGGAGTTCAAGACCAGCCTGACCAACACGGAGAAACCCTGCCTGTACTAAAAATAAAAAAATTAGCTGGGCATGGTGGCGCGTGCCTGTAATCCCAGCTACTCTGGAGGCTGAGGCAGGAGAATGACTTGAACCCGGGAGACGGAGGTTGCGGTGAGCCGAGATCGCGCCATTGCACTCCAGCCTGTGCAACAAGAGCGAAACTCCATCTCAAAAAAAAAAAAAAGAGAAAAAGAAAGGGTTCTTTCATATATATATATATATATACACATATATATATATACACACACATATATATATATATATGGAGAGAGAGAGCGAGAGAGTGAGTGAGTGAGTCAGGGGACCAGTAGCTTATACCTGTAATCTCAGCACTGTGGGAGGCCAGGTGTTCAAGACCAGCCTGGACAACATAGCAAGACCCCATCTCCACATAAAAATTTAAAAATTAGCCAGGTGTTGTAGTACATGCCTATACTCCCAGCTACTTGGGAGTCTGAGGTGAGAGGATTATTTGAGCCCAGGAGTATGATCATGCCACTGCACTCCAGCCTGACAGAGTGAGATCTTGTCTCTAATATATATATATATATATATAGAGTCACTTTAAAGGTCTGCCTTTGACTTTATTATCACTCTGCTTTCTCAGATTTCTTAAGTCCTTAAATTTATCACCCACTCTTAGGTGCTCCACACTAAGTTACTGAGTTCCCTTGTATTTCCACCAGTTATCCAGAGCATTGGCCCTCTCTGATAGGCAACTTCTAAGATGGCACCCAGTGACCATTACTTGTGCAGTGGTCCTCTTCCCTTGGGTATGGCCTGGAACAAGTGACTCTCTTACAAAAGAAATATAGCAAAAGCGATGAAATGTCACTTCTGAGATTAGGGTACAAAAGATTTTGACTTCTGTCTTGAGCACTCTCACTCTCTCACTCACTCACTCTCACTCACTGACTCACACTCTCACTCACTCACACTCTCACTCACTCTGAGGGAAACCAGCTGCCATATTGTGAGTTGGGGAAGCTCACGTGATGAGAAACTGGGGCTTCAGTTCAGCAGCCTAAGAGGAATAGCAGTCCACGTGAAGAGAACTTGGAAATGATCCTTGCCCCGTTGAGCACTCAGATCTGAGACAGTGGGACTGATACCTTGATTGTAGCCTTGTGAGAAGCCTGGAGCCAGAGATGCCCAGCTCAGCCATACTTGGATTCCTGTTCCACAGAAACCGAGAAATGTGTTTATTGTGTGTTGTGTTTAACCATCAAATCGTGGGGTGATTTGTTACACAGCAATAGTCCACTAATAAACCCTTTAAAGTGCAATGCCTATTTAAGCTTCTGTTTCTCATAACCTGTTTGACAGTGCCTTGCATGTAGCAGGTTATCCACAGATACTTGTTTACTGATCCGCTTACACTAAATATATAGTCATATATTTCATTATTATTTTGCCAGAATACTGATTTGGCTTAATCAAAAATGTTAATTTTTTTCTCCACAAGGTATGTAACTCAACATCTTGAGGTACAGTATCTGTGGATCCATGATACCCAAGCAGGAAGGGAATGTTCCCTACCCGCAAACAAGTACGGAACCCAAGAAAGGCTGAGTGCCCCTGGAATCGTTGTAGCTTTATCCTTCCCCGGTGTGCAGAAGGGAAAAGGTGTTACCAGAATCTTGCCTTAATGTCAGGATTTGGGAAGGCACGGCCTCTTTTCTACACTCTATCCAGAATGTGATGGTGATCTGGAATGTTAAGGGCCCCACCAAGAAGACCTTATAGCACAGCTGTTACCCTCACCATCCAACTATGGCCTCGCTTTAGTTCCAGCTGTTTATATCAGTCAGAACTGTCTCTAACACAGTAGCGTGGGCTGTGAGAACAAGGGGCTAGTGAGGAGGGAAGATACCCAGAGGATTAAGAAGCAACCAAGGCATGGCCTATGTTCTTTTGACTTTATCCCCAAAAGAACAACAGCTTAGCTGATGGTACAGCCTTTGGCCAAAGAAATGTAAAAGCCATTCCTTGGGGTGCCTATTTGCATATTTGCTACACCCTGGGGGCTTTTTTCTTCTCCCACCTGTGGTAAATTACCATGTACACTGGACTATTTGCTGCCTCTCTGTTGTCATCATTGTCATCAACTAACATTTGTTGACCATTAACGTGGTCTCAGAAACTGCCTGGGCACTCTAATCCGTCAACCTGTGTATTCATTAAAGTGAAGGAAAATAAGCAGAGGCTTGACATTCAGAAATAAGAGCCCAGAAATGAGTCCAGAATTTCCTATTCTAAAGCCAGTGCCAACTCCCAGGCCACACTCACTGCATTTAATGCATATGCATTTTCTTTTCCTCACATCTGCTCTTCCTTTGCAAGAATGTCCCAGCCTGTGCACACACCCACATCCTGTTACCTCTCCACAGTAAACGATTTCCAGTTCCTGTGGATATTGCATGTCACCACATAGGATTAAACAGCCTGAATTTTTTTATGCACCATGTTTAGAAGCCTTATAAGTAGAGATTAAGATGTTTATCAAGATTAGAAATGCGGCTGGGCACAGTGGCTCACGCCTCCCAGCACTTTGGGAGGCTGAGGTGGGCAGATCACTTGAGGTCAGGAGTTCGAGACCGGCCTGGTCAACATGGCAAGACCCTGTCTCTACTAAAAATACAAAAATTAGCCAGGCGTGGTGGCAGGCACCTGTAGTCCTAGCTACTCGGGAGGATGAGGCAGGAGAATTGGTTGATCCCAGGAGGCGGAGGTTGCAGTGAGCCGAGATCCCGCCACTGCACTCCAGCCTTGGCGACAGAGTGAGACTCCATCTCATAAATAAATAAATAGATTAGAAATGGTACGTGAGCAATAAAGATGTTGTGTATGCTTCTTGGATATTGTTGCTGACTCAAGACTTGAAAAGACTGGAGTCTTCAGGAAGAATGGTACTGGTGGAAAACGTTATTTCCATAATATGAAGTTGTGAGGTCATCGAAATCAGACATACCTAAAATTTTTGTAGTCCTGGTTCTCAGTTGAGGGGGGCAGTATAAACTTATCAGAATCTTGGGAATGTTTAAGAAGCACAAACACACACATTTCTCACCTTCCTTTTCCCCACAAAAACCTTTGAGAACCAGGTTGGATGGTGAGCACTGGTTGGATATGTTGACAAACAAACTTCCCAGGATTCAACTTGACTCTGTCCCAACCCCTAACCCCCTGAGCAGCACTGACCTGGGACTAATCATCTCCTTGTCTGTCATGGAATATTAATTGGACATTAAGATGTTTAGATTTTTTTTTTTTTTTTTTTTTTTTTTGGTGAGACAGAGTGTTACTCTGTTGCCCAGGCTGGAGTGCAGTGGCACAATCATAGCTCACTGCATGCAGCCTCAACCTTCTGGGCCCATCTCCCACCTCAGCCTCCCATGTAGCTGGGACCACAGGCATGCGCCACCATTCCTAGCTAATGAAGATATTCAGAATGCTTTCATATTCTCATGACTTCACGTGTATTAAAAAGTAATGCTTACATCAAATTTCACTGCAGTCATTATCCCATTGGTTTTGATTAAATTACAAGCTTCTGTGTAGAATGCTATGAAAGGTTTTTGCGAATTGCAGTAATAGCCACAGGGGGCAGGGGTAGGTGGTGAACATGTTTTCTGCTGGGTAGTAACTCAGAACTCTAGGTCTTTGGTACAGTTGATCCTTAATAAAACTTAGTTTCAGGTTGGAAACTGCTTGTTGAAGGTCAACATTTTGTTGCTGCTTTTTCTGCTCAAATGTAGTATAGAATCATGCGGAGGATAAAATTTTGCTAGTTGTTCAGCGTATCCAGAACAGAGTTCTGGCAGTTAAGGCGTACAATACTCTTGTATACCTCAATGATGGCGCTTTTTAAACATTAGAGTAGTTTTTAAAAATTGCAATAAAGTCATTGTAATTCATAGACCATGCTGTAATACAGAGATACATGTAAAATACAATCCGTGTACCTGATTGCAGGTAACAGAGTTAAATGTACCAGCAATTTCAAACACAGTTGGATATTTCCTATAATAAAATATAATGTAAAAAATTAAATATCCAATATCAATGGATTCTAAATGGTTTTGATATTTCTTTTTGTCCTTTCCCATGAAGAGTAATTTATTTCCCTTTTTAAAGTGTGGGCAGAATGATTACTAGCGCACTGTAATGTAATTGTGTTGCATTGATAAAATAAAAATTGTCCTTTATCTGTGTCCTGATAATGTTCAATTTACAGGCTGGCTTCTCTGCCACCTCTTCAGTGCTTTGAGTATTCCAGTTCTCCTCCCTTCCTGCTCTGAGAGCGCACAGAACTGTTTGAAATCCACTGGTACAATTGTCAAATCAATTATTCATTCTCTGCAATTATGCTCGCACAAAGAACATTTTGCTGGTCTGAATGATGATTAAATTAACAGCTATTCCAGCTGCCTGATAACATCTAATAGAATATTCATAAGCCCAAAATGGAATGAATTATCTCCATTAACTTCATCATGCTCACTTAATTACATGCTTGTTATTGTATTTACACCTTGTTAGATACCGCTGAAGCTGATCCAGTGGCTGGCCGGGAATTGGAAGCGTCTGTCATGGGGCAGTTGGAGCGCGTTTTGTAGGAAATGCTATTTATTTTAAATGCTCCACCTGCTGGGAGCCGAGGTTAGTCAGCAGCACTGAGATGAATTGGGAAACGGGGTGTAAAAAGAAATAATGTGCTTCTGACAGGCTCCGTGGCTTTTAAGTTGCTCTCATTCAGCCACTTCACAAAAAATTATTTTATTCCATCTCTCAGTGATGATGACATGATTGCTTTTGGGTAATCATTTACCATTCTGATTTTATTTTTTGAAGTAAATTGTCTGAAGTAATAGGTTCTTGGAATTACAGCGTGCCTTGCTTTTTTCTTAGAACTTTATTTAAGCTTGTCTTCCAGCATTTAACCCGAGTCCCCTCTTTCGTTTGATCTTCTAACTTTATTTATACAACAGTGCTTAATGATCCTGCACAATGTGTTTCTTTTTTTTTTTTTTTTCCCCTTCTCTACAACCCCCCCGCCACCCACCCAAAAAAAAATTCTGTCCAGTATGGTTGACAGTACTTTTTATAACCTCAGCAAGGGGGCTGCATGGGCAATTTTCTTCCGACGTGACAAATGCAAACACCCAAAACCCAACCCTGAGAGAATCACTTCATCCAGTTGAAAGGAAATTTTTGATCTCTTTCAAGGTGACTCTTTTGCCACTGAAACATGGTAAGGGGCATGACTCTTACCTTCTATTCTTGTCTGTAGAAGTGGCATTCTTTACATTGCTTTACCCTGTCTCCTCCCTTCTCGCATCGCCCTCTGCTCTTCCCCAAACTTCCCCTGACCAACCCTTCTTGGTAGTTGGGGCCCACGACACCTCCATTTGCTTTGAGTGTGAAGGGTCACTGTTCACCACCACCAGGCTGCAGCAAGCCTGTGTTTATTGAACATGAACCAGACCAATGATGGAGAGAATTATAATCACACTTCTAAATACTTCTCAGATCAGCCTACAGCCTAGTAGAGCACTTGAGCTAAACCATGGATATTTTATTCTTCTTGAAGGCTGTGTTTTGGTATTAACAAAAAAGAAGAAAAAAGAAAGAAAACTGAAGATAATTATTTCTAAGTAGGAATGGAACTGGATAGTGGACTAACAGACTCTTCAAGCCTCCAGAAATATTTTAGCATCTAAGATGTGATTTAATGGGTGAAAATGGTCCTCTAGGCATTGGCTAATCGATAAACACATTGATCACTGTGTGTGCCTGGCACCGTGCCTTGTGAATTTTTTTTCTAAGTAAGAATTGACTCAAAGATGATTTCTTTTCATTTCTTACTTTGAGAAATGTTTATGTACTTGCCATTTGATTTGGGGCCCTAAATGTCTTTGTGTTTAAAATATGGATGTCACTTGAGATCTCTCAGGTACTGTGCATAGCTGGAAGCTCAGTTATACAGATCGATATTCAGGAAAAAGGCAGGCCAGAGGCTCCAGCAGCTCTCTGTAGGTCGGATGGCTCTACGTGTAGAGAGCGTAGAGGGGTGCAGTTTTCTTTCAAATTTTTCTAAAGCTTCCTGCATTCCACCCCTTACTGCAAAGCTCACGTTGCATTGAGGGAGGGAGGCTATGGATTGGAAAAGGTGGGAGAACTGAGAACTGTATGGTGGGAAGCCATGCAATTAAAAAACTGACTGAAATTATTACCTGATTTCATAATTGACAGAATATTTAATTCAGATATAGTAAATTGACACACCTCTACACAGAGACAATTATGACTGACTGTATAACACCTGACAGAATCAATTATAACTGACTGTTGTTTGATACCTTTGCACAGAAATAAATGAAACAGACATTCAGAACAGAGACGGCTGCTGCCTGTGTGCCTAAGCCTGCCTTAATTAAAAGAAAATAACCAGTAGGCGATGTTAAAATGTCTTTGCCTCGTGGTTTCTAGTTCAGTGTGTTTCTTTAAGTCCAAAAAGGGTTTTATAAAGAGTAGAGCTGAAAAGAAATTTTTGGTTTACTGACATGGAAGTAAAATATGTGAAGTAGAGATAGTTTCTCCTTAGATAGGAGAATACTCCATAATTTTAATAGAGCTAGCATTTTATTTGATCAGTTGACTTTTATATAAACTATTTAAGAAAGGTCAACCTGCAGATATTGGTCTAGCTCATCCCATATAGAAAATAATGTAATTTTCTTTATTTTGAGGTTTTAGATTCTAATCAATATAAATCAACTTTTAAATGAGCAGTTCATTTTGTTGTCTGATAAAATATTTTGTGAATAATGTCTAGGCTACCCTTTTTTTCCATCGTTTTCATAGGGGTTAGGGACAGAATATTTTTGGTAATTAATGTATAACCACAAGGAATCAGAGCATGTAGAAAGGACCAGAGTAAATAAGCTTTACATACACATTCCTCGAATGTTATTCGCAAGAAAAGTTTAAAAAGGAGATCAGCTTTGCTGGTGTATTAAGATGAGCGATTTCTGGGTGATACTTCAAGCCATTAGAGTGTATTTCAGTGACACACTTGTGTGTAGGAAGAGCATTTCCTCCCCGATCTCGACAAAGGTTGGCTTTGTGGTGCTGGTGGCGGAGACAGCAGTAACCAGGGCCAGTGGCATCTCTGTGGACAGGGATGGGATGGCTGCGGATCTTCTCTGCCTCTTGCCTGATGGCATGTTGGAATGTTTTAACAGTTGTTGGGCGCCTGACCTGCAGCACCTGAGGTGATGGTCTTGTTACTGGTAGGCTGACTCTCAAAACCAAAGCAGGGAAAGGAATCAGGGTTTTACTGGTCGCATTAACTGGCCTCCACCATTTAACACCTGTATTTTCCCTTGAGTTATAAAGTGGTGGGTGCAGTATTGACACAAACAGGGTAACAGTTTACTGTGAGGCCTAACGTGGGTGGCCCAGGTGCCTGAAGAGGGAAGAGAAAAACCAGGAAGAAGGGGTGACTCCTCCTCCCCGCCCCCCCCCCCCCACCAAGCCCCTGCCCCTGATGCGGCCTGTGACAGCTAGTCCAGTTCTGTTTCCTAGAAGACCTTCCATATGTTATTGATTAAATTCTCATTGGGGAAGCAAGTGGGAGCTTTTATCTGCATCTCTAACTGGTGTGGAATGGTGCCTTGGCCGTATTGACTGGCTATGGGATATGCTGGCGGTCACAGTTGTCTTTTACGAGGAAGAGCACCGAGTGACGCTGGTTGTCATTCTAACTCTGCTGTGTGGCAGCGTAAATAGTCCCCTTTCTAACCAACCTGGTGGGAAAAGTCAATATCCCATCAGCAGAGGAGGTAAACACATCAGGAGCTATGTCCTCTCTTTTCCTCCCCTGCTCTGTATTACCGCAGCTCTTTAAATGTGCTCTCCCCAGTCATCAGATGCATTTGTGTCATTCACATGCACAGGGTTGCTGGCCTGCAGCTCTGGCCTGCCGGGAGGCACTGGTTGGGGCCATTGTTGTGTATTCCCAGACTCGGATCATTAGAACTTTCAAATTGTCTTTCTGTTGCAGCCCCACTCTCTTTTTCCACCCCTTTTGGGCATTTTAATTCTCTATAAAACCTGTGGTTCTTTAAAGGACAATTTATGTAATTCAGAAAAGGTTGTGGAGAGCAAATGTGAATGTATAGCCAAGAAACAAAAATCTGGAGTCTGAGTTTTCGTTTTCCGGGTGTTTTATGGACTTGCGTGTTGCTGTTGTTGGAGGTTTGCTTTCTGTGAGTGGTGCGCTCTCCCCTCCATGTTTCCTGCCTGACCGGTTCCTATCGGGAGGTGCTGGGCAGCCTTGCTGCTCCCAGGCCCTTTGGCACAGGCCAGCATCTTATGGGGGCGGAGTCCTCACCTCAGGCCTGCACATTTCTATGTGGGAGTAGTGATGCAGTGGCAGGGGGAGTAGGCAGAAGTGAGCCTCAGGTGCAGGCTGGGGGTTCTGGCTACCTGGGTTTGCATGCCTACAACCCTGATTACCTGCTGTGTAACCTTGGGTAAGTGACTTAACCTCCCAGTTTCCTAAGCCATCAAATGGGGATGGGGGGCGCGGTGGGCGGGAAAGCAGCCTCTCCAAACACCTTACCAGGTTCCTGAACAAACATAGTGTCAATCCCCCATGTGATCACCGTCTTCACCCAAAAGATCGGACCTGAGCATCACAGCCCCACTGCTCCTTTAAAAGAACAACGTGTAGAAGTAGCAGGCTCTGGGAAGGAAAAGGAGAGGGATCTTTTCTCTTACTGGTAGCACCCTGCTCTGAAGGGAAAGGCCAGGGATGAATGTGTTGAAGGAGCAAGAGTGCCGAATATCCTGAGTTCACGCAGTGTGGACAAAGAAGAGCAAAGAAATCTTGGCCATGGACAGACAGGTGCCCTCGGGGCCACTCACCTCTTGCCTCTTTCAGCAAAAAAGTTTTGTTTAGCAGAGGGAGGTGAACTGGAGGGATTAGAAGAAGCTGTCTAGGCCCAGCTGATCTGGGGAGTTGGGGCTGGAAGGCACCAGAGGCCATAGCTCCCTTTGAGACTAGGTATTTCCTGCTACTTCCAGACTTCGCAAGCAGTTGCATGCATGTGCTCGCAGCACCCATGAAAGTGGTGTCTGCATGTAGAGCTCACTTTGTCTGCTGCAAATGAGCGTGCACCTGCAGTTCACATCAGTAGAGGGTGGCCCCGTCCCCCGGTGTGCTGAGTCAGCTAGGTGCTGAGAAGCGGACAGGCAGGAGAAAGGAAGAGAAGCTTTCACAGAGGAATGGTGGGCAGGGTCTGCATCTGACCGGCCCCAGGGGTAGACCAGAGATAAGATGGTGGAGATACAAATGGAATCAGCATCCTCTTCTCTGGTGGAATACTGAATGTTTTTTAAAGAAACTACCTGAAACTTCTAATCTCTCTCTCTCTCTCTCTCTCTCTTTCTCTCTCTCTCTCTCTTTTTTAGATAAATTGAAGAAGCAATTTTTTACCCCCAGAGTTCTGCAGGACTACAGAAAACTCAAGAACACAGCAGAGCAATTCTTGTCCCGAAGTGGCTACTCCGAAGTGAACCTAAGCAAACTCTTCGCTGGTTGTGCTGTGAAATCCTAAGAGAATCCCAGGAGTAACCAAGGAGGGGGTAGTTGAAAAATCCCAGCTTCCTCTCTGCCTCCGCTCTGGCCCTTACTGCCCTTCCTGCCCTTCCTGCATCTGTTTCTCCCTTGGAACTGTGTCTGATGTTTGTGTGAATGTAGACAAGGAAAGGGGGCTGCAAAAATATTGACTCTAATGTTCCTAAGCATCATAGAAGTTCCCATCTTCATATTAAGATGTACTGCTTTAAAACACAACTCCAGGGCCCTTCCCCAAGCTCCCCTCCCCAAGGTCCTGAAGACCCAGTTTCTGAGGGAGGGAAATTGCTACTTGGTTTGAGAGTAGCTGGAATGTAAGTGACCCCAGGCTTTGCCTCAGGGCCTTTAGCCTATGTACCCCCCCCCCCCAATAGAGAGAGGTTCTCAGAGCCTGACTGAAGAGCTGACATTTTGCTTTTTCACACACCAATTAAACCCGATCTAAATCCAAATGCTTCTCCAGCCATCCAGGAGTGGGTGTCCTTTTCAGTCTTGTCTTTTATATAGGTAGCTGAGGGGGGAGATTTAGAAGCTTTGCACTCACTAAATAGATTAAACAGAGCAGGCTTGTTTATTGAATTGCTCCAAAGTCCAACAGACACACACTGAGCAGGTGTTTTACATTCACATTCCCTTTTTGCCCCTTAAATAGAAAGTGCAGGTAAAGGTTTATACAACAAGAAAGCACATTAAAAATAATTTCATACTCTAACAGTCCATTAACATGTGTAGGGGTTGGGGTGAGGATCACTGTGTTGTATTCAGAAAAATTGGGGGGAGGGATGCTTAATTGGCCCTGGTGCTTGCTATTTTTTTCTCATTTCTTCAGAATGGGACCCTCTTTGGCAGCAGCAAAATATATTTCAGTATGGCAGTCTTTCCTCTCTTACATTATTGGTAAGATTATACTAACAAAATGTTTCCCCTTGTACAACTATGCTGTGTTTTTTAAAAACATTGACCTGTGTGTTTTTATAAAAGAAAACGTATGTTGTGCCTTCTACTTAAGAATAAAGTTTTCTAAAGGGAAAGCAGTTGTGGTGAATCCTTACCAGGTGCAAAGAGTTGATTAGAGAGGCAGCAAGGAGTAACATGTGACTAGAGCCAGTTGCTGTGGCACACACCTGTAGTCCCAGCTACTCCAGAGGTGGAGGCAGGAGGATGGCTTGAGCCCAGGAGTTCAAAGCAGCCTGGGCAACATAGTGAGACCCCCACCTCTAAATACATACATATGTGTGTGTGTGTGTGTATATATATATATATATAGATAGATGAAAGACTAGAGGCCATCCCCTTTTCAAACCTCAGCCCAGTTTCTTCATAGCCACCTCTATCAGAACCCAGCTCAGGTGTGCACAGCATGATATTTGGTTGAATGTTCTGAGAAGCATTCAGAATTTCTGTGACTTTAGGTCATTTAACAGATGAAGTATGGTTTCTTATGTGCTTTGCTGACTTAGCCAAGCCAAGAGACCAGCAGCGTCTCTTTTTGAAGAGCAAGGCCTAGGACTCCTGAGAAAAAAGCGCCCCCCAAGAAAGGTCCCCCTAGTGAAGGAATACTGACGGGTTAAGCAGTGGAAATGAAGCTGCCTTTTACGTTGCTTTTTCTTTTTATTTCTCTTCCTCACCTCCCCTCTGGCTCCCATCCCTCTCCTTTCTCCTCCTGCTCTTAGACTGAGATTCTAAGTAGAAACACTGTGGGTTTCGAGCCCTGTCAGTTAATTAACTAACTTGGTACTGTGTGAGCTCTGCAGTCTGTCACAAACTGGAGCACCCACGGTGCTTCAGGAACTAAGGGATTAATGTGGTTTTATTGCTCCCCTGGTCAACTCTTTCAATAATTGCTATTCTCACATAAGGTTAGGGAGATGGTTCTCTTAAGTGTGCTTCCTGAAGGGAAGGCATGTTTTCCTTGATTTCTGGGATCTGGGATTATATTAAATATACATAGTTATCCTGAACTTGATCATCAAGAAGCTCCAAGAGACTCAAGTAACTTCTCACTGGATGGTTTCTTGTCTCTGCCTCTAGATTATAACCACCCTGAGGGCAAGGACCATTTCTCTAGAATGTCAGACATTTCTAAGTACCGTGCCTGAAAAGAGCTAATGCAGCAGTTGATGTTTTCTTATTGGGATCTGTTAGAACTCCAGGCACCTAAGGATTCCAGAAGTTTGTGGAAGTTGAAACTGCAACTTTAAGAACTCCAGTGAATCTCTGTTAGAAGATGGGAATATCACATACTTATTTTTCTCTGAGAAATATTTCTACTCCTTGATTTGCGTTGGTTGATAGTACACCAGGCAGAACTGATGCAGAAACTTTGCCTATCTTATTTGTAAGGAGAGAGGTGACCCGCAGGTCTCCGTGGCCTCTGGCACGGGTCCTGAACTCAAATTCTAAAAGTGAATGGATGAAGCAAACCAGGTTCACACTAGAGTGAGTGGAAGGGATTGTGGCAAACAGGAGTGGGCAGGTCCTGTCCAAAGGGGCCAGAAGCTACTCAGTGATGCTGGCAGGGATGGGGCCCAGTGTGGCCACAGGATCGAGTTTTCAAGAGAAGCCAGGAATCCAAATATTCCACAAAGCTTATTGATTTCTAAACCTTGACAACTAATTTTTTAAAATAAAACTTTAAACTCTGTGTGGGCCAGAGTAAACCTCTGGGCCAAAGTTTATCTGGGCCAGTTGGAAAATTGTACCCTAGAAGAACCCTGTCTCTGGAAAGGACACCTTTTCTGTTTAATTTAGGAACTAGGATTTGACCTATAGTGGATACGTGTACACAAGCTTATCTTGGACACAATCTGATAACCCTCCACTCTCCTACATATAAGGTGCATAGAGGGGGCCAGAAGTGGAAAATCCCACAGAGTATGCTTGATAAGATTTTAATTTGTCCAGAAAACAGATGGAGTTAATCTTGACTGTTGCCCAGGATGTGGGGGCTAATCAAAGTTCCAAGAGTGGAATTTAGGAGATGTTGAAAGGGAATGAATTCACTGCCCGTCACCATCACCCCTTTCTCCAGCTCTTGCTACCTCTTACCTTCAACACACACACCATGCTCCTCGACATACTTCTTCAAACATCATTTAAAATGAGTTTGGCGGAAGATGTAACAGTAAGGAAACTCCAAAAACAGATTTTCCTGTTTGTTTTAGGGTTTTAAGGAAAACACCAAGCCCCAGACCCTCTTGTCAGGATGCCCGACTCTTTAATTCGATATTCCCATCCCAAATTTAAAGCTGCCATTCTCTGCTCCTGTTTCCCTCCCTCCCGCCCCCTCTTTCTCCTCTCTCTCTCCCTCTTTCTCACTCCATCTCACCTAAATATTTCTTAATTGAACAGTTTGTGGTGGAGCTTCCTTATAGCAGTTTAATAGATTAACTCATCTCAGCCAGCCTCAAATTTCAGATTAAAATTCCTTCATCCCGAAGGCAGCATTATCAGGTTGTTGGAGGCTGTTTTCAAACCTTGGTTTTGAATAGCAGCGGCTCTGCATTAATTTAACCACTAAGCTAATAAGTAGGTTTCGTTTTGTTATGCTAAGCTTTATTGCTTTTCTTTTGATCAGAATGGTGTTGTTGAGCAAAGCAGCAGACAAGGCATTCTTTGATGAGGGAATTAGCGCTCCATTCTTCCTCTATTATTCATAGCGCAGTGGAATATGTAAGTACCTGAGGGTGTCAAAGGAGCGCAGGTTCTATTGCAAAGTGCTCGCCTTGTTTCTCTCAATAGCTGACTATGAGATGATAAACCGCTTAATACACTGTGCTAATTGGATGAGAGCAAAAAGAGATGGGAATTAAGGCGAGGCAAAAGGAGAAAGTGCAACCAGCCTTCAATTCACTCTTTCACCACTTTAACAGCACCAAAGGAGGCACAAGCTTTCTATAAGCAGACTAGAGGTTTTGTGCAGAGATAAAATGAACGTGTTAGTGGATTCAAGTAATACACTAATTATTGCACAGTATAAATACCACTACTGGTTTTATAACAGGGAGGTAAACTTCTTTTGAGAGGGTTATAGGATTGCTTGGCAGTGGTGTAGAACCTAATAAGGGCCCAGAGTAATAACCCCCTGGATTAACAAAATTGCTGCTTGTAGAAGTATGATTCAGGCTTTTACGAAGATTTCCGGAGAATGAATAAAAATGACTGAATGACATTTCTTAATGTATAACTGGTAATCACTCCCATTTCTTTAAAGGAAAAAAAATGTATACTTCAAACTGGACCCTTAATAATGTCCAGGGACAACAAGACTTCTTCCTTTGAAAAATGCTCTCCGCCCCGCCACCCCGCCAGCTCTCCCCACCGTCAGGTAGTGGGTTTTCTTCTTCCCGCCCCCCAGCCAGGCTGCCACTATCAGTGAAATATGCAGTTGTTCCGGGGACTTCTGTGTTCCAAAATATCATTTTAGGCCCCATTTAAGACCCCCTTCATTCAGACACACTCACTTTTGGGTATACACATACACACACGCTCATGGACATTTTTTTTCTCTAAAAGCAAGTTGGGCTAACCTATTATAATTTCCTTTTCTCTCACATCAGCCCCTTTTGTCATTCTAGTAAGATCACACTTAAAAGGATACTAAACAGAACTACAGGTGCTTTGGCTCTTGATACTACAAATCAAAAACAACAGTGTTTGCCCCAATTGGGTAGTGGGTGGGTAGTAAGAGAAAAAAATGGGAAACTGGTCTGAGCCAATTTCAGCATGGATTTTAGTTTAAGTCTGAGTTTCAAGTCCCAAGGAGGCCCAAACTTTCTCAACAGTCACTCTCCCTAATTCTTCCACTTGCCCCCCCACACATCTAAGATGCCCGCCCTACTGTCCACAGTTCGGGCCATGGGTAGTTGGTGACGGAAGGACACCTCTGATAATATTATGCCAAATGCACCCTTTTTGCCTTCCAGGACCTCCTCCAGATCTGGCTAACCTGTCTGAATATGTAGCAAATTAGCTTACCCCTTCCCCTCAACCCTCCCACAGAGGCCTGTCCCAGGCTTCAATTACCCCTCACCCCAAGATGCTGTGGGGGTGGCCCTGGGAAAGCAGGTGTTGGGCCATTCTGCCTTGGGTGTGATAGGACACAGCCATGCCCTGAACTAGGCTCTCGCAAACTCCCTGGGGCTCTGTGTGTCCGCCTCCATGGTGGAAGAGGTTTGCTTAAGGTTGGGGGGGTCAGCCGCTCCCAGCATTGTGACCAAGTTCCCAGATATTGGGGCCAAATTGGGTTGCCATTCATTAATAATGCTCACAATAAGATTAAATCATTCTGGAAAATCTCATAAAATCCCCCTAAGTACGCTCCAGTGGCTCTTTCCAATCCCCATCATTCAGCACTTGGGGAGGTTTGGAAGGAGAAGAAAATTGGTTTCTTTGCTTTTAATGATGCTTTGAAAAGATACTCAGAGTTTGTCATGCGTGACATGTCACATGTTTAATGTGGACTTGCTGGAAGTCAGGGGGTCTTTAGCGTGTGATATTTATGGGGAATATTAAGTGCAGAATGAGGTCCCTCCAGCTGGGGAAAGTTGAAAGAATAGGAGGCCCAGGACCGGGCTTGTTTGCAGCATCAGAATGACATAGGATTAAGAGTTTGTAAAACAAGGCGAGGGGTTCTCATTGGCCAGTAATAAATGTAATCCTTGGAGGTAATTTCACGCAATTTGCTTCTGTTCCATGGAAGGGTCAAATGAGAAAAAATGACTTAAAAAAGAGTTCATTAACAGGAAGAATGGTACTGTTTCTCGTATACCATCCAACTAGCAGCCTGGAGGGGGGAAAAGAAGCCCTACTAAACAAAAAGGCAAAATCGACGGAAAATTGATATTGACCACACACAAAAAAAAAAAAACAAAAAAACACACACCCAACTTCTTTCCCTCAGTCTTATCCAGCAGTACCCTGTCTCCTCCCCAAACTCTCCAGCGGTCCCGCCCACCCCAGCAAAGCGGCTTTCGCTCAGCGAGAGCCTGTGGATGTGGAGTCTGAGGGTTTTAGACTCTGAGACCTCCAGTAAGGCCCTAGAAAGTTCCCACTGGGCCTACTAAACCCGGGAAAGGAGTGGGTGGTAGGAATGGTAGTTGGCGGCTGCTCCCCATACCCCAGACCGGGGCCCTTCTTGCAAGTGCCGCCCCCGTGAGTCCAGGGCCAGCGTAGGGCGACGGTGATCCACCCGACGGCCCAAGTGCCAGAAGCGGCCACCAGCCGGCTAGCAGGGTCGGCGAACTGCCCAACGTTTCGGGCGGTCGGGGTCTCCGGGCGTATGGACCCGGGGTTGGGTGGAGGGGGGGATTGAAGTGGGGAGTGAAGGGGGGTGCAGGATAGGGGGCGAGCCCGGGTCTCGCGGGCTCCAGCGCCGAAG
Source organism: Macaca fascicularis (assembly GCF_037993035.2). Classification (NCBI taxonomy): domain Eukaryota; kingdom Metazoa; phylum Chordata; class Mammalia; order Primates; family Cercopithecidae; genus Macaca; species Macaca fascicularis. Next base: position 24,964,380 of record NC_088395.1, read on the forward strand.
CTGCCGGGCGGGCTGCCCACACCCAGGTGGGCACAGCGCCTGGCAGGCCGCTGACCTCTGCCCGACCTTGCACCCTCCCCTCGGCAGCGCACACTTGCGCCCTGGGCCGCGAGGGGACCCGGCCCCCCTCCTCCAGGGCGCGCGCGGAGCCCAACGGCCCCGGCCCGGAGACGCACCCGCGCCCCCCGCGGCGACCGACTGGCCGGCGGCGTGGCGAGGCTGCCGGCCCCAGCTCCGCGATCGCGGTAGTCACGCCGCGGCACCCCCGCACCCCTCCCGCCTGCCCCTCTCCCCAAAGGTCCGGCGCGCTAATTACAGCAAATTGAAACTAATTAAGCTTCTCTTCCCTTTCCCATCACCCTGGGAGAGTCGGCGAGACCCAGCCCCCGCGGGCGGGCTTCCACCGAGCGGTCACCCGGAGGGGCGCGGGCAGGGCCTGGGGGAGGGAGAAGCTGCGGTCCCCGCCGCGGGGAGGGAGGGGTGCGCTGAGGTGGTTACGGATTGCAAATCTGTTTGGGTCTCCTCACGAAACCTGAGTTGTTTAGATTTTTTTAAATGTATACATTTACCATGCCTGGATAAGTGATGTAATGACATTTGTCGAGTTAAGACCTGCCACTTGGATACCCCTCGCTGCCTTTCCATCACTACTGCTCCCGCATGTTTCTCTCTCTCTCTCTCTCTCTCTCTCTCTCTCTCTCTCTATCCCCCCCCCCCCCCCCCACACACACACACACACACTCCCTCCTCCCTGAGAACGTGCCGTGGAGCCCGCCCCCTCGGAAGGGAGCGCCTGGGCTTCTCGCTCTCGCCATTACCTGTCATCTCGGACTGCGCACTTCACTTCCTCGCTACGTGGCACTTTCCAACAGCTCCCTTCGCCTTCCGAGCCAAGACTCCCGCTTGCTTCAAATTTCTGACTCCACCGTCAACAACGCCCACCATCCACCCATCCTGGAACTCACCCCACCTCCGTGGCCCGGGGCCCCCAGCTCCCGCTGCGATACGACCAGGGAGAGCCGAGGTGCGCGTGGAAAGTACCGCGGCGGCGTCCTTAACCTTTGTAGGAAATCCGGTTCCCTTTGAGGATCGGATTCAAACCAGGGACCTCTGCCAGGAAAACGCGTGTGCAGATAATCCCACGAGATGCCTGGACACTGGAACCCACCCTTGACTTCCGGGAGGGGGTGGGGTTGGTGGTTTCTACTGTCCCCTCAGCGCCTGTATGGAACATTCACACTTCGTTTTGTTAAACATATAATTTTTTTTTATTTTGAGCGTGACACTTCTCCACTAGATAGCAAGGAAAAGTGGTAACAATTACACATTACACAAAAGTACTGTACCATTGCCTTTATCTTGAAGGTTTCGGAAGCCTCTACAGTTAATAAGTTAAATAAAGGGCTTGAGTACATAAATATTTGTCTAGGAACCCTACCGTATCTACAACACAGTAAGAATCTACAGGAGGACAAACTTTTACCATACCACGCTGAGTGCAATTGCGTTATAACATTTCAAATATACAAAGCTCTGTTCTTTTTTTTTTTTTTTTTAATAACAATGGTATGTACAGAATCAATAATCACAGTTTGGTGACTTCAACAGTCCATATTCTAGCAGAGTATTTCCCTTTGGTTTGATATAAAAACCTTGGTTGGTGTATGATAAAGAAGAGAACAAGAACAAGATGCCCCTTTCCTTTAAGTGCACTGTTAGCTATCTTACAGGCTCGCATTCGCTTCCCGAGCCCTGGCTTCACGCTGGGGCCCTCATTGGGGAGATCAACTTCGAGCGCCAAAATGCTATTTAAAAAAAAAAAAAAAAAAAAAAAAAAGGCTAAGTGGGGTGTCAGGAGAAAGAGGTTGGGCTTTTTAAATTTTTTACTTCAATGTCAGGCGTCTGGGGGAGAAAACCTCCCCGATATTTTCAGGAAAGCAAGAACAAGAGAGAGTGGATGTTGGAGTTGGAGCGAGGTTGGCAGTAGCAGGGGCAGGGGTGGGTGGACAGCCAGCCGAGGAGGTGCCACGTCCCGGAGCGCAGAGGGCTGCCATGCCCGCATCCAGAGTGCTGCGAAGGCGGCTGCGCTCTCTCAGTGCCGTCTCGGGAGTGTGCTGGTCCTCTGTTTCCATTTGGTCTTGAGTGGTGCTGAGTGAGGTGACCTTTCGGGGCGCGCGCGGGGCGCGGGGGTGGAGGGCAGCCTTTAGCACACCTCCTTGCCCGTGCTGGTGCCCGGCAGGATGTTGAGCTGCGTCAGCTGCGCCGCGTGCTCCTTGGCCTTGAGCCTCAGCGCGGCTATGCTAGAGGCGCGTCTGTCTGCGGCCGCCGTGGCCGGGTCGGCCAGGGCGCCCGATGCCACTGCGCCCTCCACGGCGGGTGTGGGCTGTCTCAGGAGAGCGGCCGCGGTCGACGCGCTGGTCAGGGGGGCCATTGTGGAGAAGAGCCTGCGGGGAGAGCAAACAGCGCGGTCATGGCCTCGGGAGCTGTGCGCGGCGCCTCGGGCAGCGTCTCCAGCCGCTAGTCGCCGCGGCAGCTGAGGGGCGCGGTACCCACGGGACCCGGATGGGCCGCGGCGAGGGGGAAATGGGCAGAGGGCGCGGGCGGAGGCTGGACCCCGCAGAAAGGGCTTTCCCAGGGCAGGGAACAGACTGGGGTGAAAAGACCGAGTCCAGATATTCCCCGAGGGGCCGGGCCGGGGTCCACAGGCGGGCGTGGAAACCCCACGCCCCACGGCCCAGTGGCGTGGATTCGGTGGTTTCGCTTAAACGGACGCTGTATTCCAAGGCCAGAGGCTGCAGACACTATCTTCTAGGAGAGAATGCGGAGGGAGAAAAGGAGAGACGGAGAGCAAAAGAAGAAGGGAAGGTGGAGGGTGGGAGTGGGGAGGAAAAAAGACGGAGAAGGTGGGATTCCAGCTGCCCAGGCGCACGCCGCGGGCTCTGAGGTCTCCCTCCGGCTCCTCGGCCCGGGACTTACTGCGCCCTGGAGAAACAGGCCTAGCTCGCCGGCCTCCCGGGCCACCCGCGCCGCCGCGGCCGCCCTTCCGCCCGGGACTCAGCGACCCGCGTCTGGCCAGTGCCCGCGGGTGGGAGTGAAGGACGACCGCCTGTTGATTTCCGCTCGACGGGCGGGTGTCACCTGCCAGCAGCCCCACATCCTGGCGCGGCGACCCCAGCTGTCTTCCCCGCGCCCCTGTGACCTCTGGCCTCAGGGAGCCCCCGACCCACGACCCTGGCGCGCGGCGCAAGGCGATGCCCAAGCCTGGCACCCACGCCAGCGCCACCGCCTCCGCGTGGCGCCGGGATTACTCCACGTGACGCTTCCACCCCATGCACACAGCACCCGGACATTAGCTGTGGCCGGAGCCGCCCGGGGCCACCGGACACCACCCCCACGCCCACCGCTTTGGAGCGCCCGCGAGCTTTCCCGACCGCCTCCTTGAGGGCTCTGGCTCCAGGCCCGCGGGGCCAATTCCGAATTTCCAGGGTTAGAAATGAGCCCACCTGGGCTCACGGAGCGCCGCCTCCTTCTCCCAAGCCCACTGCTCACTCCTCGCACCACCCCAGCCCAGACCCTCTTCCAGCCTCTCCGAATGTCGCAACACGGTCCTCCAGCCACGGTTCGCCTGGGTTTACAAGTCACTTGTCAGAGGGAAAAAGTGGAGGGAGGGAAGAGACAGAACTTTAAAATTTTTCTCAGAAAGATATGATAAAGTGTGACCCGGAGGTGGCGTAGTAACATGCCCTGGTTCCATTAGGTAAACTGAGTCACTAACTCTGCTTCAGTGCACTCGCTGTTTATTTTATTGGTTTGTTATAAGAAACTAAATTTACTCCGAGTCTTAATTTTCTGTAAGATGATTTTTTGTTAAGCAGCTGCGCAGTTGGATGAATCTATTATTTCTTTGTTCTCCCAAAGAGTGATCATTGAAGCTGCATCCAGTTTTATTTTCACTGCGCTAACACAATACATCCCTCCTTTGTTTCTTTGTCTATGTGATTATGCAGACTTTTAATTTCCTCATTCGATGTTCATTAAAGAAAAGGAGTTATAAGATGAGCTGTTTCTTTTATTTCGTTGTCTTGTACTACCTTGTAGATCGGGGCTTGCACATACGGAGCTGTCGTTGGCAGCGGGTCACTTGAGTGACAAGGAAGATGGAGTCTGGGGCAGAAGAAAGAATTCTGTGCACCCAGAGGGCCTGGTGGCTCGAGGGCTCCCATGGGGATGAGGGCTGTGTTCCTCAGGTTGCCAGGTTTGGGGGCATGAGGAAGAACTTTTGCAAAACTTGAAAAGTCATCCCTGCTCTGTACCCTACACCTGTACATGTTTGCTTGAATACCACCTATGGTGGGAGTTGCTGCAGCCTTCAGATGGTACTTTTACAGCTTTCATTCCCCGTTGTCACGGTTGTCGTTACTGCCACTGCCTTCCCCTTTCCCATTCAGTTCCAAGTCAATCCCTTCAAGACCCCCCTTTTTTTGAGGAGCAATTAGAGAGTTTTTTCTTTGGCTACAGTCTCTGAGGTTGGGCCAAAGAAAAAGATGTGTGTAACCCTGTTTGACTCCTGCCTCCTCCCTGCCCCCAGCCTCTGTGTGTATGAGAGACAGACAGACAGACAGACTTCCGAGGCCATGCGTTACCTGCCGAATGCCGGGCTGATGAAAGCCGGGTGTCGGAACACTGCCGCTCCGAGGAAAGTGCTCAGGCCCAGCGGCGCCCCGCTGGGCGGCAGGCTGGCCGAGCCGGGAGGCGGAGGTAGGCTCGGGAAGGCGGCGGCGGCGGCGGCGGCAGCGGCAGTCCAAGCAGAGTCTAGCGCCGGGTGGTGCGGAGGGAAGGGGCTGGCGTCCAGGTAGGGGCTGAGCGGGTGGGTAGCAGAGAGCGGCCCCGGGAAGGGTAGCCCCGGGGGGTGGGTCTGCGCGCCCGCCTTCTCCCGCTTGCGCCACTTGGCCCGACGGTTCTGGAACCAGACCTGCAAGGCAGAGAGAGCCCAGGGTCGGCGCGGCTCGGGCCGGCGGGCGCACGGGGCGCGTACCCGTCCCTTCGCTCGGCGCGCTACAGGGCCCCCCTTCCTTTCCACCGCGGCCCGCGCCCACCTGCCCCTCTTCGGCCTCAGGTAGTTTTCGGACATGTCTGGGGCCAAATGAGCAGTGAATAGGAGCCACAACTTCAAGTCAGCTGGAAACAGGACAAGCAAACCCTTTCTGCCCGCATTCCAACTGGGCCAGTTTTCCAAGTTTAAGGAACGCGATTCAGTGTGTTTAGAGTTGGGGAAACCAAAGTTTAAACGTCTGTGCTGACACTTGCTTGCTAGGATCTTTAGGCAGGTCACTTAAACCTCTCTGAACCTCAGTGTTCGAATCTGTAAAATGGGGATAATAAAACTTCACTCATAAGGCTGTTATGAGGACTGGGTAAAATAAGGCAAGTGAAAGCATGCATTCAATGGTGACTCTAGGGAATGGGCAGCCACCAAGAGATGAGGGACATGCTTGTTTTACTGTATGTCAGCTATTTTCACCTATTTCAGATTTACGCAAGAGCTGGCAAAATTCTTGGCTCTGTATGGAAGAGGAAAGTGGAGAGATAGTTCATTTATTCTTTTCAGAAATATTTACTGAACACCTAAGAGCACTATGCTGGGTTCTGGGGTTCAGGGAGGGATGAGAGGGAGGGAAGAAGTGCTCGAGTTAATTAGCAAGCATACATTTCAAGGGGTCATTCCTCTATGAAATGAAACAGGGGTACACAGCCTGCTCTTGGCAGGGGCTCCCCGCAGGACCCAGTTCTATGCAGGAAGGCACTGACTACATGGATGAAGCAGGCAGCATACCTGGGCGCATAGAAATCAGAGGGCAGGATAGGTGTAGACTTTTCACATCTTCAGAGCTAACAAGTCTTTTATTTCCTTTTGGAGATGTAGTTTAAATCGGTTATTTAAATAAGATAGTTCTAGGCTTGGAGGAGGTTTTCAGCCTGAGGTATTTTCCTAATTGCTAATAGAAAGCAATTTTAATAGAGACCTTTACCTGAAATATGGCAGCTACCATCATCTAAAAATAAACCCCAGGAGCATGAAATTATTTTTATGTGACCTGCTCATCACACCCACAGCTGGGAAGATATGCTCCTTCTCCCCTGAAGGCATTAATATTTTTAGGGCTGGGTTTATAACTGCACGCAAGTCTGAAAATTAAGAATGAACTCCAGGGCTATACAGAGTTATATTAAAATATAATGTAAATTATCCCAGAGGAATATATTTTAAAATGTGAAACACATCCATATTTTTCAAATCTACACACTGGGACTTGTTACCAGCAGTAGCATCTAAGCTTGGTTTGACTTCTAGACAGCCCCCCAGGGCAAGAAAAATCAAGAATCCAAATCGGTCAATTACTTCCAATTCTGCCAAAAGGGGGCCCTTTGACACCATTCCACAGCCTTCAAAATAATCTATTTGTGAATTTCAGAAACACTTCAGTGTGGAAACCCAGAGGCTTGAAAAAGTAAGACTGTAGATGGGACCGGACTGGGTGGGCAGCTTTTGTGTATCCAAATCTGTCTAGACAAGAATATCCGCCACTCCTTGATCGCAGTGAAAGAATAAGGGGAACTGGGGGCAGTGGACTCAGAATGCCCTCAAAGAACGTGGAAACCTTTTTACAGACAGATCGTCTCTCCCGGCTCAACTGCAATTATCAAGATGTCCCCCTGCAATTCCTCATTATTGAATTAATACCTCTGAGGCCCCCCAAAGGTAAACGAAAGGACTCTAATAATTCATATTCACTTAATTACATCTTCTCCAGTGAATAGGGAGAGAGGAGAAAGGGAGGGGGCGCTCTCTTTCTTTTTAAAAGTTATTTAACTTTCCCACGACTCGTTCCCCTGAGCTGAAAATACGGAGTTGCTGTCACATCTCTGTTTGACAATGGAGAAATGTGTCAACAGAAAGGAGGGGACAGGACTCATCATTAGCCCTCTAATGCAAGAAGCTGTTGTGTATTAAATGAGCCATATGGAATTTATTGTGCTTTATCAGCGCTTGATTTTGACTGTAAAGTGATTCACTCAGCTCCTAACCCGGGGACATCTGTTTTCTGTTGGCCATCGGGGCTGCTCAGTGTTGATCGTCTCTTTGGTTATGAGGCCTGGGTTCGGAAATGCACTCTGGTATGGGGCTGCAAACACCTTTAATAGCATTGCACTCACTCCCTATTAGATCAATGTGGGCTCATTGCTATAAAAAATGGGAAATCAAATAGCATTAGCCAGCTCCTTGTGTGGGGCGGAGGGGAAATCAAACAGCATTTTGCCTTCAAATGGCCCTGTTTGTTCTAGCACTAAGTGGGCTTTTATGAAGCCCGATTGGAGACTTAATCGCAGCCAAATACCTGCTTGGGGCTGAGCGGATTTGTCTAACAACCAAATCCATGCTCCATCCCATTATTTCAATCAGGAGAAGTAGGTTGGTGGATTGTTTCCTATAGGGGCTTTAGGGCTAGGGGCTCCCAAACTGCAGTCTCAGGGACTCTAAAGCCCTTGTTCTGATCCTGAACTCCTTCCTCGGGCTCCCAAACCCAAAAACCTCCCCCTTCCACCTCCCATGTCTGAAGTTTTAAATATCTTTGTGTGTGAGAGAGTGCTTGGGTCTACTTTTCTGATTCTGCTTCTCTTGGTTTTGTGAAGGGGATCTCAACCCTCCCCCGCCCACCTACCAACCCATCTCTCTCTCTCCCGCTGGCCCCCAGCCCTCATCCCTCCTTCTTCCCTCTGTTGTGCAGCTCACCTGGACTCGGGCCTCGGTTAAGTCCAGCCTCATGGCCAGTTCCTCCCTATAAGAAAGCAACAGACAGACAGGAGGTCACTGCAGGCCCCAGCAATGCCCTCTCAGCTATCCACTCCTCTATGGCAGGCCTACTCCACTAGGGTCTCCCCTGGCTGCCTGCCCCCAACCCCCAAACATATGGGCATTGCCATTCCATCACCCCTGGAGTGCTAACTATTTGACTGAAAATGCAAAAACACCAAGTACATTGCCAGATATAGGATATTATCTATTATATCATACTACATTCGTGTGTGACAAGCAAGGGTGGCTTCTTGAGTCTCTGAGTCTACAAACCTGGGTACACAGGTTCTCTCTCACTCTCTTAAGCCAGAGTTAGACAACACACACACACACACACACACACACACACAGAGCTTACACCCTGTTTTGTCCTAATATTAAGTGGAATAGGAACTCAGCACTTAAGAAAATATTTTTCTGTCCCCTTGGTTTCATTCTGCCTTCTTTTTAAAAATTTCTCTTCCCTCCTTCTTTCTTCTTCTCTTTCCAGGCCTATGCCTTTCCCTCCATCTCTCTCTCCCTCGCCTTCCTGCCTCCATCATCCCCTTGGGTTACACTCCCCATTACCCTCTGCAGGTATGTTAAGCTTGTTAAGAGTTCAGTGGGGTAATTTTTCGATTAAACAAAATTCTGCGCACCTCCTGACTCCAGTGCCCACTACAAACCCTGCCCATCTCAGGGGAAGTCAATTTAACTGAAACCCTACCCCGTCATTGCAGTTATTACTGCGACAATTAAGGCAAATAGGAAACCATTAAGATGCTGTAAAACGGCTTACGACCTGTTTACCGAAAATATGAGTGCGCCGAGAATAATTGGCCCTCCGCACGCTGATATGAAAGAGCGGGGGCCGCCGAAGCCTGGGACCTGGGGTTGCCCTGCCGGTAGGCCCCCAGTCCACACCTGAAACTTCAGCACCACAGGTAAACCGTCTCCATAAGTGCCCTCCGTTGTCCCCAGCTACAGCGGGCATCAGCAAATCTAAAGCGGCACTTCAGGCTGGCTCAGGGCCGGAGCCAAGGGGCTCAAACTCCTGGGTTGGAAGGAGGTGGGGGTGGGGCGGGGAAAAGGAGCTGCCCCTCCTCGTGCACTTCGGTCCTCCCCCGCCCCTAAGCCCGCCAGAAGCTAAAAAAGGGCGGACCTGGATGCCAACTGACACCAGCTCAGTTTCTTCTTTGGAAATACACACGTATGATAAACGCAAAACGCTGGTCGGCCAATTCGCTATTCGATAGCACACATAGGTTTTTAAACTTATTTCCTTTTTTAAAGATAAGGAAAGGACTGGGTGACACAGGGGAAGACAAAGTGTAGCCCAAGCGATGACCAGGTTTAAATGCCTTTGCCTGCCATTAAGTCCGCTCTTTTCTGTTGCTGGTTAGGAGAGTTAGGCAATTGCCAGGCCAACTACATTTTGGAGTTAACTCGGCCTCCCGAGCCCTAAGCAGCGATTTCTCCTCTGGTTCAAAGTGGCGGGCAGCATTCCCCTTCTAAAATGCACATTGAAAAGCTGCGCACGTCTCCTTTGAAGGAACTGCCCGCGCTTGACAAGCCCCGCGCTAGGCAGTCACCGATCCCTTTCTCCCCCTCAGTGGGGGACGTTTGCCCTAACCCTTGCTCCTCGCCTGAGCTCAGAACTTGGCCTTGGGGTGGGAGAGAAGGACCCCTACCTGGACCGGCGCCCCAGGTGGTCGGCTGAATAAGCTGGGGCCGAGGGTCCAGTCATCACACAGGCACATGTTTCCCAGAAAAACAAATGGAGGTGGAGTGTGACCAGGTGGAACACCCGGCTTGGACACTGATCCAAAGAGAAAATTCCCCCAACTGCTTTGTCTACTCCCTGCCAGGCTTCCAGCAATCATTGCCCACCCGGTAAACCCGTTTACATTAAACGCACGGTGGGTTTAATGTGTGTGTCGGGAGAGGACAGAGAGTAGAAGGGGAGAGTCTGGCTGGGGCCCCTCAGGTGTTCAGACACCAAACACTGCCCAGTTCTGATTTCCTTTGGTTATTTCAGGAGTCCTGAAACGACAGAACTCGAATCTTTTTAAAGGCCTTCTCCGCTGGCACAGGCTCCAGCTTCACTGCGAACTGCGTAACTGATACCCACCCGGCTCCTGGGGCACCAGGCGGGGGTGGCGAGCGCACAGCACAGCGACCAAAAATAGCCCCTGCTTTGCTCTGGCCGCACGACCGCGGACAGCGCTTGCTGAGCCTCGCCGGGGACCTAGCCCGGACTGCAGCTCCGGAGGCCTTGTGTCTGCCCTCTGCTGCGCGCGCGTCTCCAAGGTGGCGCTTTCCGGCGCTCTTTGGAGAGGCTGTTTCTTTTCCTCTCTCTAACTAAAACTTGTAATTTGAAAACATTAAACTGCAACGACCTTGGGAAGGAGAGAAACCATTCCAGCCTAAACTTAAAGCCCGAACCCGGGTAGGGGTGGGGGGAGTGGGTGGTTTGGGTGAGCAAGGGTGGGTGTGTTGGGAGGGCGCTCCTCCGCAGAGTCCAGGAGCCAAGTGTCCGCCCTGAGGCCGGGGCCCCTGCCCGCCCGCTGTCCCTCCCTGGGGCCCGCGTGCGCTCTCCGCCGCTGCGGCCGCGACCACCCTACGCGCTTACCTGGTGAAGACGTCGGGGTAGTGCGTCTTCTGGAACGCCCGCTCCAGTTCTTCCAGCTGGTAGCTGGTGAACGTGGTACGGTAGCGCCTCTGTTTGCGTTTCAGCAGCCCCTCCTCCGAGTCGCTGCCCGCAGACAGGCACACGCTGTCCTCGCCGTCCTTGCCCTCAGCGTCTTCCGGGTGCAGCAGCAGCTCTTCCTTGGGTGACAGCTCCCCGCCCTCTGTGACCACTGCAGCGGCAGCTGCTGCGGCCACGGCGCCAGTGGCAGCCACGGCGCAGCGCCGGGGCTCCTTGAGCAGCGCGCGGGCGTTGTCCTCCAGCAGCTCCTCCTCATCGTCCTCCAGCAGTTCCTCTTCCTCGTCCTCATCCTCTTCGTCCTCCAGCAGCTCCTCCTCGTCGTCCTCGGTGCCGGTGCCGCCACCCGCAGCCGGGGCGCTGCCCGGGCCCCCGGCCGCGCCGAGGCGTTCCTCCGGGTGCGTGACGCCCCCCGGGCCGCCCAGCTCATCCAGCGCGGGCGGCGGCGGCACGAAGGGCGCCCCGTTCTCGCGGTACGACTTGCTGCGGCTGATGCTCACCTGCGGCGCCTGGCTGATTTTGAGCGTGTCCCAGGCCGCGGCGGCCGCGGCCGCGGCGGCCGCGGCGGCCCCTGCGCCGTCCGGCCGTTCCCCCGGCCGCGCGGTTGGCGGTGGCGGCGGAGGGGCCTCCCCGCGTGGACCTGCCGTGGCCGTGGCGGCTGCCGCCGCCGCCGCCGCCGCCGCCGCCGCCGCCGCTGCAGCACCCTGAAGGAGGCGGCCCCCGCCCGGGCCGTACAGGCGCCGCAACTTGGGCGGCAGGTGCAGCTCGGCCTCGAACGGGGCGCTGCTGCTCTTGGGGGAGCCTGCGGGCAAGGGAGAGCGATCAGCCAGCTGGCCGGCCGGGGAGTCCCTGCCAGGGCTGCTGCCGGGGCCCGCCCGCAGTTGCTCCCCCAGTGCCTAGGCCCAGGCGTGCGGGGACCGCGCACCACCAGACTTCGACGCCTTGGCCTCTTTCTCCACTTTTCTTGCTCTTTCTTTTTCTTTCTTTCTCTCCCTCTCCCTTTCTCTGGGTTCCTTCTTTTTTCCCCTTCCCTCTCTCTTCTTTCCTTTTCCTCTCTCACTCTCCCTTTTTTATTTCCTATCTTCCTTCCCTTATCTATTCCTCTTGCCCATCTCTTCCTTCCTTTTCTCTCCTTCTCTTTTTTTCTTTTTCTTTCTCCCCCTCCCTTCTTTTCCTCATCTCTCCTTCTCTCCCCTTTTCTTTCTCTTTTCGCAGGCTTTCTCTCCCCTCTCTCCTTTCTTCTTTATTCCTTTCTCTTTCCCCTTTCCTACTCTCTCACTTTTATTTCCCTTCCCACTTCAGGGCAGAGGAAAATCCGAAAACATTCTACAACTTTAAAAAAAAATCACCATCATCCTGAAAACTTTGCGCACGACCTCTGCCCGCTGCTCCACCATGAGGGCAAGGGCTGGCAAGAGGGTTGCAGCCCTGAGGGCGACCGCTGCGGGGCGGGGTGGGGGACAGCTACCCTGTGGCCCCAAGTGCAGGCCGCGCCCCAACAGCCCACAGCGGGAGAGGGCTGGGGGGCTTCTTGCACAAAAAGGCAAAGAAAAATCATCCTGGCAAAAATGTTCTGGGAGAGGCCTGGGGCAGAGAGGGAGTGGGAGTGCAGCAGGCACAGGCCGCTCCTTCCTTTGGAGGAAGCGCCTGGCATAGGTGCCACTGCAAGCTAAAAAAAGAAAGCAAAAAAGTCAATTTTATTTAAATGCCCCCTTCTCAACCGTCTGCTCCTGCTGTCCAAACTGCGTTGTGGCTGGACGGCTGTTTTTGAATTTTAAAAGAAATCAACAGTTCTTTCCTTTCCCTGCGACACCTCTGCAGCAAGCTGGAGGCGAAACTTGAGGGTAACAGGCTCGGGGCAAAAGGATACTTGTTCTGGAATTTTTAATTTCAGAAAAAAATAAAATAGTTTAAACAGCTCAACTCTATTTTAAAAAATAAAATAACAGAGAAAAAAAATTAGCACCCAGAAGTCACACATTTCATACATTTTAAATACATTAAGGAGCATTTGGAGAATCCCAGGAAGATGTTTTCTGCAAAGCTTTGGTTTAAAAGGTCACAAGTAATCTACAATTAAAAAAATAAAACCAAAACACCGCATATACAGAAATCTTCCAAAGAGGAAAGGCCAAGGCTCGCTCAGCCTGGAGACCCCGATTCACCAGCTTTTGGGCTTCTTGTCTTCATCAAGTTGTTGCTACAAGGGTCCACCGGCCATCTACTGTTTCTGACCTGTCGCCCCTCTTCAGAGCACACCCAAGGCCACCAAAAGGGGCATTTAAACAACCTAGCGATCAACACCGAAAACCTAAAGGCTCCCTAAGCGAAAACGGGCCTTTTTCTGGAAGCAGGGAGGGAGGGAGAGACAGCCCCTGGCTAGATATTTAACGCTCTGTGAGGCAGCAGGCCTCAGAGTTATGCCCTCTCCTTCCTCCCTCTCCAAATTGACAATTCCAGGCCACTGGCCCCCGAACACTAAACATCCAAATCAGGGCCCAACGCCCTTAGTAAGTGCCTGACGGGCGCATCCTTACCTTGCACTGCCTTTTCTGGGTCGGCGCGGCTGGTCAGCGGAGCAGGCAAGCTCTGCGCGGCTCCCAGCAACCGCATTTTGCACGGGCTCCTCCGGCCCAGGATGCTGTCGATGCAGTAGGAGGAGAGCAAAGTTGGAGATTTACTTTTGCACTCGGGCCTCTCGGAGCAGCCCTCCTCCTGGTACTGATTGCTCATGGCTGGGGCTTTTTCCCAGGGTGCAGAGAGCAGATCGCCGGCTGCCTCTCCCGGAGGGTGGGATGGATGGGTGTGTGTTGGGGGTGGGGTTAGATAGCGGGTTATAATGGATATTATTGCGATCTTTGTGCCTCTCTGCCTCCCTCGGTTGCCGGCTGCCGGCTCCCGCCCTGCCCGCGGCCCGAGCTCGCCCTCTCCGCGCTCAGGACAAGCGGTAACAAGTGTAGTGAGCAGCGGGCGCAGAGCTCTGGAGTCTCTCTCCTCCACGTGCTGAGAGGCGCCCTCTGATTGGCTCTCGCCAGAGGCCGGGCAGCGTCGGCCTGTGGGTGCGGCGCAAAGCCCGGACTGGATTCCAGAGGGGCAGGCGGGGATGGGGGCAGCGGGCACGCACCAGAGCCAATTTTCCTTTTCTTTTCTTTCTTTTCTTTTCTTTTCTTTTCTTTCTTCTTTCTTCCTTTTCTCTTTCTTTCTTTCTTTCTTTTCTTTCTTTTTTTAAATTACCAATTTTCTAAGTCCGCCATCCTCTTCCTGCAACTCCTCCTTTGACCCTTTAGTGTCGGCCGAAGTTCTAGCTTATTGGGATGTCAGGCCTGTGAATGCCATCCAGGCGGCGTGCGCCCCTTCCACTAACCCGAGGACCTCGTTCCCTGGAGGCGAGGCCTCGAGGCTCACGTTCAGACTCACTTGGCACTTTTCAAAGCCGATATTGGGCTCCCAGGACACCGCCTTGACCTCACTGGCGTTCAGTTGCGGTCCTCTCTAGGCCGGAGGGGCGTCGAGGGGCCAGGGTGACCGCCCCAAGCAAACATCTGCCGTCTGGGAGTTCACTTTTCTCTTGTGGCCCAAGGCATTGCGCTGTCTGTCTTCACCCTGAGCCCGACTGTGGCTCTCTTGTTTGTAGCGTCCCCCAGCCGTTCTCCTCTCCGTTTTAAACTCTGGAATGGGAAAAAGCCTCCTTACAGACAAAGCTCTGCCATAGGCGTGCGGCCTTCCCTAGAGCATTTACTGGGTGGGAAGGGACAGGCGAGTATCAGCAGCGAGGAGGGGCGACTGGGGACGAGTCTGGGGGCCTCCTCTTTCTCCCTGGACTCTCTTCCCTCTTCCCCCCACAAATTCATATCTGTTAGGCAGTCACCCTGAGGCTGTTCACCTTCCAATCGCACCTAGGGAGCAGAACCCTCGGGGATGCCTGACCTCTCCAGGGTGGAAGGAACCCAAATTCTGCTGCGGCCAAATCTAAGCGTCTAAAATTCTGAATTCTCATGACCTGGCTCCCTTGAGAAAAGGTGAGAGAGTGAAACTTAGGCATAGCACCCTTCTTCCCAAACAGTTTCCAGCGCCGAGAACCAAAATCCAACTCCGACTGAAGTTGGGTCGAGCCTGGGCCAGGGGCCAGCACGGATGCCTTCCCTTCCTGGGTGCAGGTTCCTAGGGATTTCCAGGGGCCCCGACGCTGGCAGAGTTGGGGCGAGAGTGGTGGGTGAGAGAGGGGCCAGGGAGGGGGAATCCACGCCGGGTTTTCCTCTCTCAACCCCCTCCAATGTGTCAAAGAGAAAAGCATTTTACAAAGGATTATACTTGAATCACTTACAGTCAGTATTTAAAAATACAAGGATGCATAACTGGGATTTTTTTTTTCAGCCATAAACATCTGCATAACTCTTGGATGCTGGTGGGTGGGTAGCAGACAGATCGGGCTGCCTTGGCAGGAGCCTTCAAGACAAAACTGGGGGGAGGGGATGAAGGGTTGGGAACAGGCACATGAATAATGCGAATACTAATACTGATACTACTACTACTATTCAAGACAGGACAAAAAGAATTTCTCCGTCCCTCTCTGTCTCTCTCTTTGGCTTTTAGCTTAATTCTCGTCCGTTTTTCCTACACTTGGAAGATGGGGCGGGCTGTGGTGCGGAGCGGAGGAGAACCCGAGCCATCGCTGACATTTGATTTTCCTTTAAGCCCTCTCTGCGATTCCAAGTCACCTGGGATCTTTCCTTGCCTTTCCCGCATTCTTCCTTTTCCATCCCCACCAAGAGTTCGGCGTTTTTACACCGTCCGGTTCAGCTTTAAACTAATATTTTGCGCTCTGATTTCCTCCCACCCTCCCTCCCCCGGCCCGGAAGGTGCATTCCCGGCGCGCGGGTCTCATCGCAGCCAAGAGGAGTAAAGAAGCTTCGGTTTCCTCCTAGCCTCCAGCCGCGGACCCTCGCGGGCGTCCCTGCGGCTTGGTGGCTGGGGGAGACAGAGGCACTTTTCCCTCCCCGGCGGGCCCCGCGTTGGAAATCTACAAGACCCGGCTGCCGGGTGGCTCTGTGACTTCAGAGTCGGCTCCGCACACGCAGGGAGTGGGCTGAAAATGAGTCCAAGAAAGATCATGTTAAACAAAAAGACAAATGCACAAATCATTTCTGAGAGCCCAACGGAGTTTCAACTCTCTGGGTGGAAGACTTCTTCGCCTCCATCCCCCTCCTTCCCCTTGTGCAGCTGTTCTTCTTTTAAAAGAAGTCGGACTTTCTGCTGGGGTGTATTCTAATTTTAATCATCCACTGTAAAAGGGGAGGTTAACAAAGAATTTCTGATTCTGACTTAATGATCCCTGGAATTAGATCTAATTCTATTAATGGGATATAAAGTGTTTTCAGGGGAGACCTGTGAGAAAACACTAGTTTTATTTGTTCTTTTATTTATTTTTGTTATTTTCTAATCAATCTTCCCAAGTGAGTATGCTATTGGGAAACACGTTCACCTCGGGGAGAAGGGCCTGACCTAGCTCACTCTACACACAGTAGCCCTGAGACCGCCTTTGTCACAATTCAATAACCAACTTCAAAAATCTACAATTAACTTTTGCTATTTCTAAGAGATTAAATTTTTAAAATTACAGAAAACTTTTCTAAGGTGCTGGGTGGGGAGACATAAGACTATGTGGTGGTCTTCACAATGTCTCATTAGGATATGGGTTATATATATATATATATAAAATATGTTATTCTATATATCATTTTAGAAAAATAAAATGATGTCTCTAATATCTAGGAAGAGTGTAACTGATGTGTTGAGTAGGCAGACTTTTAAGAATTGGGCTATAGGATTATGTATGAAAGAACTTACAGTTTAGCCCAATTTAATTTTACTTTGCCAGGAAAATGACACTTCACTTCCTTTTTTTTTTTTTTTGCCTCACTTTTACTTACTAATCAAAAGTAATTTCATTTTAGTGATAATATCATTCTTGTTTGTACTTTGTTATTCACAAGTCCAGGCTCTTCTAATCTTTGGGGTCTGTAGCTGTTGGTTTGCTTTTCCTGGACTGCTTGGAAAATGATGGTTTGCAGTTCATCTGCTTTTAAAATCAATCACTAAATAAAAATGACAATAATGGCTGGAAGTGATGGTCACATGTGTTTAGAACTGTTGTTTATGGTGAAAAATGGGGCTTGTTCCCAGAACTGGAAATAATAATTTGCCTTGAAGAGGAGAGTGGAAGAAGAAACCCCTTTCTTTTCTGAGAGCTAATTCTACATTGTAGTTTTAAAATTATATTTGCAAGAAATGTGGAATAAGGGGGGTGGCAGTTAGATGTCATTATCCAGAAGAAAAAAAATGTTTGGAAGAGAGTTAACCTCACATACTTTTCACTTGAGATGTTTTAATTTATTGTGCAATATACACATAGATAAATCAAGCTGTGATGGGCCTCCAGTTGCACCGGACAGCTCAGGTCCCCTTAAATTACGGTCAGCCTCTTCAAAACATATATTTAAACAATAGAAATAAACTTCATTGGAATCTAGCAACCAATTTGGAAGCCATTGGAAGAGAAGACAATAAGACCTGATTACACGCAAGGATTCTCTGTGATGTGATATCCCCTTTGCCAAGTCATTTTGCCGTTTTATTTATTTAATTTCTTTTTTTTTTTTAAACAAACTTTCATTCATTTATGGTCTTCCGCAACCTGCTAATTTAACACTGGAGCGCGTTATTGCAGTGTTAGGAGGAGAGAAAGAGAGAGAGAAAACAACAATACTGCAATGATCCAAATGATACAGTAGAATTATAGCAATTATAGTTCTACTTGTGGAAGAAAACCTTGCTGAGATCAGGCAAACAAACTGAAGCCTTGTGAGGATAACAAGCGTCGGGATTGACAGCCGGTGCTGGGAAGAGCCGGAGGGCACAAACAGAAATATTTGCTTCCCCCCAACCCCCCTTAACTTCAACCAGTCAAGGTTAACCTCCTCAAACGCTGCTTTCAGAGTCTTATCCACTTTAGGGTATGCATTTTATGCACAAATCGAGGTGTCTCCTCCTGGAAGTCTGGTAATAGGAGGAAATGTAACATAATCCGCTTGCCTAGAACTTCTCCCTCGCCTTCTCGGCCTCCTGCGTGCTCTCCACTTCCTACCCTGCCTCAGTTCTCCCCACGGCTGTTGGGATATGTCTGTGGACGGTGTATATTTGTTGATGTATTTGCAAAGAAACAGCCCGTGGAAAGGTCCAAAGGGACTGATAGAACTTGGATTTCCTGGGAAGACTCTGTCGCGTTTGCTAATCCTTCCCTCTTCGCCGTGTCCTCCGCCTAAGCCTTGGGTTCCACAGTTAGGGCTTGGCTGGGAGAGGTTTGATGGGAAGCAGCTTTTTGGAAGCCTCCCGAGGACCACGGCCGAGCCCTCAAGGTATGGATGCGTGAGTGTGATGGCTATGTTAGGACAACTCCCCTTATTTACAAACTTCCTCACTTTCTGTTGCCCGTCAGTAGCCGGGGGAGGGGGTGGGGGAGAAAGAATTAGAGAGGAAAGAGAACCCCTCACCGCCACCACCATCAGCCATCCAGGCGGCAGCCGAGGCTTTTTCAAGCTTTGCTCCAAGCACAAAGCTGGACGAGATGGTCGCAGCCTCCTGTCTGCTCTCAGAAGAGGGGGCGTGTGTCCCCTCCCACGGGCGAGAAGCAGGTGGTTGGGCTCTGAGCTCTCACGGAGTTCCTCGGCGGGAGCTCTCCGTCTTCTGCCGCCGCACCCATCCCTCCAGGTTTCCAGACCCGAGAGACAGGGAAACTTTACTGTGCCCTGTAATCACCACCATCTGCTTTCTCCTCTCCTCCGCCGGACGGCAGGACCCCGCCTACGGCCAGGGTAGAGGCGTCCCCGGTGCAGCGTTGACTCAGTAGCTGCTGCTCCGGGCGACCCTGGACGGGGTGGAGGTTGGGGGCGGGTGGGCACAGATTGGAGTTAGAGTAAGATGCAGCGGGCGACCTCAACGCTTGTGTCAGTTCCCAGGCCGCGCGGACCCGAGCTGGGCTGTCGGCGTCCGCACCCCTAGCCTCCCCACCCCAGCCCCCTTTTCGGGCTCGGCTCAGAGCCACGGCCAGAGCGCGCCCCCTAGCGGGGGCTCCGAGTGGGCCGGGCTCTCCTGCTGCAACCTCTGGGGACTGAAGTTGGCAGATCCCAGTGATCCGGCAGGAATGAATGGGGGAAAAAAACAAAAGCCTTGGAAACATTTCCAAGTGTTCAATAAAAGACCCATCTGTACCTTTCTTCTCCAGCGCGTTCGTGGTTAATGTCCCCCCATGCGCGCGAGAAGGGAGATAATTGCTGGGTGGATTCTTGCCGGCGAACCTCGGGAAACGCTGGACTGAGAAGTGAAATAATTGGGGGTGGGGCCAAGGCAAGCGTGCCGAGGATGCGACACCAGCCGGGAAGTCTGAATCCGCAGTCTCTGGGGTGTTCATGGAGGCCTGGCGGCCTGCGCCCTCAGATTCCTCAGTCCCCGGTGGTGGTGGTGGTGGTGGTGGTGGTGGTGGTGGCGGAGTATCGTCCGAAGGCAGCTACTCTGAGATTTCTCTGATTTGACATCGGCCTCTGTGGTACCTTCATATCACTCAAGGTCCCCTCCCATCTTCTGATTTGAGAATACCCCACTCTGTGATTCTAAGTTCCCTGAGCTCAGATTTTGGGGCTCCCATCATCTGAAGCTAGGATTCTTCACTTTTTGACTAGATGATTCCCTACCTCCTCTCTCTGGGATTTCTCCATCTTCTGACTTGATGGCCTCCTGGGTCACCACCCTGCTCCAGCTCCCCCCAGGTATCCTCCTCTCCCCCTCCTTTCACTTCTCCTGCAACATTTAAATCTGGAAATCCTCAAATCCCAGCTTCCACTACTTCCGCTACTCATACATTATCTACTCCCTCTTGGTCTAGCCAGAAATTGAGAAAAGAGAAATGCAGGGTTCTTGTCCAACCCTCTTTCACTTGTTCAACCTGGAAATAATTGAATTTCCTTGAAGCCCTTACAACCTCTGGTTTAAAAAAAGTTAAAGACGAAGCTTTTACAAACGTAAAAAATTCCCAGTTCAAATCGATCCATAACTTACTTCTTTTGCACCGTGTGTATTAATCTGAACTCATCAATCAGAAAAACAGAAATCGTGCTTCTAAAGACTTGCAGGATTTTAAAGTTATACCAAGGCCACCAAAACACTTACTAGGTAGGGCCTAGAAAGGAAGGATCAAAAATAGTAGTGACAACAGCTCCCAGAGTCCCTCATTTTGCGATATGTCTTGCTAATTGGGAAGTTCAACACGAGGCTTTCCCTGCCCATACAAGGCTGATATTTCAGAGCGGGAGGAGCAGATGGAAGGGGTCCTGTGGGAAGGGAGGTGTGGGTGTCCCTGTGTTTAATTAAGAGTTGTATTGTATGGAAGGGAGGAGGAAAGATGCCGGGCTGCACTGCGCTCTGTTCCCTTCATCGCAAAATAACCTGCAAGTGGAAAGAAAGGAAGGAAGGAAGGAAGGAAGGAAGGAAGGAAGGAAGGAAGAAAGAAAGAAAGAGGAAGGAAGGAAGGAAAGAAAAGAAAGAAAGAGAGAAAGAAAGAAAGAAAGAAAGAAAGAAAGAAAGAAAGAAAGAAAGAAAGAAAGAAAGAAAGAAAGAAAGAAAGAAAGAGCGAGCTACTAAGATGGAGCCGGCTCTGGAATAGATACCATTAGAACCACAGTGTTTCTGGAATAAAGATATCTAATTTCCTGCCGCAAATCACTTCCCCGATCAGAAAACACAAACAGCTGAACAGAGGGGGTAAAAAATAGAGGAGGAGGACGAGGACGAGGACGAGCAAGAAAGGCCCCGGAATAAAAATAACTGCGCAAAAGGGCTTACATTCAACGCTCTGACAGGCGACTCCTCCAAACCTGGGCCAGTTCTACCCTCCTCCCAACGACCCCCACTCTGCTCCCGACTTTCCAGCCCACCCGGGATCTCTTTTGAGACACCCAGCATCTCTGAGGGAAGGGGGACGGTTCCCAGACTGAGACTGGGACAGCGACGGTGGCGGAGAACTGGAGCACTCACGGCCTATAGGGGCCTCGTGGGGCCGCTGAGGCCGGGCCTGTCCGGCACCGACGGCGTCACCTCCCCTTCTAACCGGGCACCCCGGGCAGGGCGCTCCTCAGGGCACGGCTTGCCCGAGGCGGCCTCGGTTTCCCCGTCTGGAAGGAGGTGCAGGAGCCCAGGGGCAGGGGAGCTCCGGGCGCCCTGCTGGGGCCACGCTACTTAGGGCCGTTGCGGCTGCGGCCCCGACGCCCTTTGTCAAATCGCCTCCTGGGTCTCGGGGACCCGGTGAGCAAAGCCAAGACCCGACCCCCGGTGGCCCCAATGGCGCGGGTGAATGAGGACGCTGGACTTATGGGCGCCCGCGAGAGGGCGCGGGCCGGGAGGGCCTGGGAGGAGAGGCGCCGGGCTCCGCGTGGGGCTCGGGACCGAGGGGTCCCCAGGACGCACAGACTCGATCGCCCCTCAAAAATGACCGTGGTAGCAGGTGCAGGCCGAGAGTGGAGGCAGAAGGAGTGGGAGGAGGAGAGCAAATACATCTACTCAGATGCTAATGCACAGAAAGTGAGCCTTAGCTGTTTTTCTTTGGAGATTAAATGAAATCTCAAACGGATTTGTTTTTGAGTAGGAAATTGTAGATTTCTCACAATCGCATGAAATTTTGTGTTGCATGCCTCTAATCAACATCACATTCTTTGCCCCCACTTTAGGTTTTGCAGGTCTTAGTACAGCTCCTGGTACCCAGGAACATCTTTTCCGAACCAGAAAATTGCACTGTGGCTGTGGGAGTGTAGTAGGTACTTTTATTTGGGCAAATGGAACTTGATGTTTCATCCTCATGAGGTGGGCGCTGATTGATCTTTTCCCCTGCCCCCATCCCTTATTTATCCTGGCCCCATTCTTTTCCCTCAATTCTCCCATTACTGCTGTTGGGGCCATTTCATTGTTCATTACTCCTACGGTTTAAGGCTTGCAAAGGACTAAAAAGAAATTAAAAGCAATGTATTTTGCTTAGAGAATCCCAGAAAGGCTGGAAAGAAAGGCGATTGAAACCCACGGTTCAAGTGAAATTTAGACATAGGAGTGATTTTTACGTATTTCTTTTCATGGATAATAGAGAGTTGGCGTTATCTGTCACTGTACGTTCTACCTAATAAATAGCTGCAAGACTATAATCTAACAGGTGTAAAATTTCCCTTTTCTGACAAATGAAGAGACCACCAACAGTACAAATAGAAAATGCTGTTGTTGACAATCTTTCACACTGTAGAGCCGATTCTAAGCTAGCTTGCTTTCTCTCTTTCTTTTCTTTTCCTTTTCTTTCTTCCTTCCTTCCTTCCTTCCTCCTTCCTTCCTTCCTTCCTTCCTTCCTTTCTTTCTTTCTTTCTTTCTTTCTTTCTTTCTTTCTTTCTTTCTTTCTTTCTTTCTTTCTTTATTTCTTTCTCTCTCTCTCTCTCCTTCCTTCCTTCCTTCCTTCCTTCCTTCCTTCCTTCCTTCCTTCCTTCCTCCCTCATGCAGGCCTGGCTTTTGGGGTATGGTGGTGTGTACCCCACACAGAGAATTGTAAACAAAGATAGGCTGATTTAATTTCTGCGCCCCCCCCCCCACACCCCACAAAAATATTGAGGAGGGATTTTTTGCTCTCTGCCAACTGAAAAAGGGACTGATCATCAGAGAAAATGCCTGTCCTTTCTTTCACTCATTCTCTTGATCTCCTCCAAAAATATGGCCTATTTAGTTATTAGGAATCATAGATTGGGAAAAGAAAAAGAACAGAGAGGGCTGTTCCAAGTTCCATTCCCTGGGAGGTCCCACTTCCATCTGGCATATGTTGAGTCCTGTTTTCCTCTCAAAGGGGGCCTTGTTTATGGAGATTTTCTCTGCATTCATTTGTTCCCAGCCATCTCTTCAACAGCTATCCCCCCACCTTCCAGGATCCCTTTGGTCAGGCTTGGTTCCCACTGCATGGAAAGCAAAAATATCTCACCCAGAAATGCCTTGTCAAAGACAGAGAGGGAAACCCGCCCAGGCAATGCTGCCCTTGCATGTCATCATGGACCAATTTCTTACCTGCTTCTCCTCACCTTCTTTCGCTCTTCTTCAGCTTCTGGGTTGAAGCATTTTGATGTTATTTATACGAAGGAAATGACATTAGAGTAACCTTTTTATTGCATTACACTAAAGGGAGATTGAACTACAACTTTGAAAATTGTGACATTCCAATGAGAGCTATATTAAATTGCTTAAAAACATTTCGAAGGCATCATTGGTATTGTCTGTAGTGGTAAGTGAAACAAAGGATTTCACAGCATGTCGGGCTTATTACAAACTATGCTCACATTTAAGCCTTTAAGCTATTAAATAGAAGAGAGGAGAAAGGGGATGGTGAAATAGTATCAGAGTGGGATGGAAGAGAGAGACAGAAGATGCCTTAGAGAAGACAATCCTGAGAATAGAAGGTGGCACAGATTGAGCGCTTACTCTTTGCCAGTACTTAAAATGTGTTTCCTGGCCAGGTGTGGTGGCTCATGCCTGTAATCCCAGCACTTTGGGAGGCCGAGGTGGGTGGATCACTTGAGGTCAGGAGTTTGAGACCAGCCTGGTCAACATGGTGAAACCTTGTGTCTCTACTAAAAATACAAAAAAATTAGCTGGGCATTGTGGCACGCACCTATAATCCCAGCTACTCAGGAGGCTGAGGTGAGAGAATTGCTTGAACCCAGGAGGCGGAGGTTGCAGTGAGCTGAGATCGCGCCACTGTACTCCAGGCTGGGTGATACAGCAAGACTCTGTCTCAAAAAAAAAAAAAAAAAGTTTCCTTCATATAAAGAACACCAAAATGCTAGACTGCAGTTCTAAGTGCTTTTCACATGGATCAACTTATTAGAATCTCTCTTTTACAGATGAGAAAATCAAGGCACAGAGAGGGTGTCCAACTCAGCCTGATTTTCCCAGGACTTGCCTGGTTTTCCAACTGAAAGTCCTGTATCCTGGGAAATTCCTCAATCCCAGGCAAACTGCGATGGTTGCTCACCCGAGGCACAGGGAGAAGCAGTTTGCCCAAGGTCTCAGAGGTGGAGCCAGCATGGGAATGAGCTAGGCAGTCTGACCCTGGAATCTACTGCTCTTATCCTCTGTAAATCTCACCCATTTTTACAGAATGAGTAACTTGGGGCATTAGAGAGAGATGAACTGACTTGTCCGCAGTCACACAGCTTGCTAGTAGTGGGTGGACGACTACAATTTGGGACTAACAAAGCACACCTCCTTTCTACTCTCAGCTACCTTCTGAAAGAGGTTTTATAGAAAAGAAAGCAGCTTTAAAAAAAAGATAGAAGTAAGGAGCTAAATAAATAAATATAGCCAAGAAAAAGACATCTACCGTATTGAGAAACATCACGACCTGGCAGTATTAGAATATGTAGCAAAAGGGGGTCACCTATATTGTAAACACAATTTATAATGAAAGACAATTTCAAAATTGCAATAAGTACACAAAGAAAATAATTATATGGCACATGTGGCCATTAGGCAGGGAACATTTTAACTTCCTAAAGCATTTGGTTTATTGTTCTGATTCCATTATTGTTCACTAATGATGGTCATTGTTCCACCTCACGTCATCCTCAAAACTGGCAGCCCCCTGCAGTGGACATTGTTTCCAAACAGCTTCTCTAGGACACTTCAGACAAACCTGCAAGAACTGATTATGTTCTGTGCATGGAGTTGGTAAGCAGGTTGTAGCTGGGCATTGGCCAGGGAAGAAGGCATTCTCACTTGGAACACAGCTCATTGTAAAAATGCAGTTTGACATCAATAAAAATAATCACTATTTGTTGTATTTCTTATAATTATAGGTCATCTCTTGGTGAGGCTCTGCAGTTCGTAAAGTGGCGATTTGGCCTCTGTCATGCTGACGCTGGAGGCAACCAGGCCCCAGAGCCTCTCCTGGCGGGCATCCTGAACGCCAGAAGCTTAGGCACAACTTCAGGGAAGAAAACATTCTGGAAATGATGAGAAAACTGTGAGGGAGTTGCAACTGTAAACAGCAAATGTGCTAAAGACCAGAGACTTATGCAGAGCTAAAAGAGGGCAGGTGGAGCTGTTCTCAGTTTTTTACATGTGAAGAAAACATTGGGCTGACTCCATTCTGAATTCTGCAGAGCTAAAATGTGCCTTCATGACTGTTGTTGTTTTATTTAACACAAGCACCCGGGGCTGCGTGAGGATCAGGGCTTGATGAGCCAAAGGATTCTGAGAAAAAAGGTGAACAGCTGTGGTTCTTGTCAAACACAAACTCTTAATCGTTGCTTAATCATTCCCCCATATTAGACATTTGTGTTATTTTAATTGTTTTGCTATCGCAAATAGCATTGTAATGAAAACCTTTGTGCACCTAACTTATTCTTTTGCACTGTTTCCTTTACATAATTTCCTAAGAGTGGGATTACTGATTAAAGACTATGAACATTTTAGTCTCTTGAAATATTGCCAAAAATGTCTCCAACTGGTTGAACCAATTGACACTACCTTCATATGAATGTACCAATTTTGCTACAATCTTGCCAGCATTATGTATTACAGCTTATGTATTTTGCTACAACTTTGCCAGCATTATGTATTACCCTGCCACCCCCGCCTCAAAATATGGTGATTTAAATAATTCTATACTTGAATCTAGTTCTCCTAACTCTATGCTCAGTATCTTCCCCCTCACTCCAGCATCTCTCTCTCTTGCCCGTCTGAATGACTTGAACTAAGATGACAAGAATACATGAGAAGAAAGGTAATCCTGGTTGGGCACAGTGGCTTATACCTGTAAGGTGGGTGGATCACCTGAGGTCAGGAGTTCGAGACCATCCTGGTTAATATGGTGAAACCCCATCTCTACTAAAAATATAAAAAATTAGCCAGGTGTGGTGGTGGGCGCCTGTGATCCCAGCTACTAGGGAGGCTGAGGCAGGAGAATCACTTGAACTTGGGAGGTGGAGGTTGCAGTGAGCCAAGATCGTGCCACTGCACTCCAGCCTAGGCAATAAGAGCAAAATTCCATCTCAAAATAAATAAATAAATAAATTAATTAATTAATTAATTAATTAATTAAAATAAAGAAGAGGAAAAAAAGGAAAAAAGAAAGAAAGGTAATCCTAAAGCAGTGCACATCTGCCATGTTTGGCAAGATTTGTGAAGACATCTGTAACAGAATGTGCAGTGTGTGAGGGCCTGGGCTCTGGAATCAATGGGACAGGGCTTGGAGCCCATTCATTCTACTTCTGGCTCAGTAGCCATGGGCAATCAAATTAACCTTACTTTCTTCACCTGAAAATTGAAGATGATAAAAGTACCTGCCACACTGTGCTGCACTATAGATGCTAAATAAAAGTTAGCTTATATTGTGTGACACATGAACACTGAAATGCACATTATTTTACATGCTTTTTGTTGTTGTTGTTGTTGTTGTTGTTGAGACAGAGTCTTGCTCTGTCACCCAGGCTGGAGTGCAGTGGCATGATCTCAGCTCACTGCAACCTCCGCCTCCTGGGCTCAAGTGATTCTCCTACCTCAGCCTCCTGAGAAGCAGGGACTACAGGTGTGCCCCACCACACGCGGCTAATTTTTGTATTTTTAGTAGAGATGGGTTTCCACCATGTTGGCCGGTCTAGTCTTGAACTCCTGATCTCAGGTGATCCGCCCGGCTTGGCCTCCCAAAGTGCTGGGATTACAGGTGTGAGCCACGGCACCTGGCCTTATTTTGCTTACATTTTTGAATACCTGTAAAATTATTTTTATAGAATATTGACTCAGGACTGGAATTGCTCCATTGAAAGGTATGCATGGTAACTATAGATATTGACAAAATGTCCTTTAAAAAGCCTATTTCGGCCGGGCGTGGTGGGTCAAGCCTGTGGTCCCAGCACTTTGGGAGGCCAAGACGGGCGGATCACGAGGTCAGAAGATCAAGACCATCCTGGCTAACACGGTGAAACCCCGTCTCTACTAAAAAAATACAAAAAAGTAGCCAGGTGAGGTGGCGGGCGCCTGTAGTCCCAGCTACGCGGGAGGCTGAGGCAGGAGAATGGCGTAAACCCAGGAGGCGGAGCTTGCAGTGAGCTGAGATCCGGCCACTGCACTCCAGCCTGGGCGACAGAGCGAGACTCCGTCTCAAAAAAAAAAAAAAAAAAAAAAAAAGACTATTTCACTTTGTGCTTCGACAACATTGATAGCACTGGCTATTTTCTTTTCTTTTCTTTTCTTTTCTTTTCTTTTCTTTTTTTTTTTTTTTGAGAAGGAGTCTCGCTCTGTCGCCCAGGCTGGAGTGCAGTGGCGCGATCTTGGCTCACTGCAAGCTCCGCCTCCCGGGTTTACGCCATTCTCCTGCCTCAGCCTCCGGAGTAGCTGGGACTACAGGCACATGCCACCACGCCCGGCTAATTTCTTGTATTTTTTGTAGAGACGGGGTTTTGCCATGTTACCCAGGCTGGTCTCAAACTCCCCAGCTCAAGCGATCTCCCCTCCTCTGCCTCCCAAAGTGTTGGGATTACAGGCATGAGCCACTGCAGCTGGCAAAACTTATTATTTTTATGTGCATTTCTTTCATTATTAATGAGGTCAAGCATTTTTTCATGTGACAATTGGTCAATTGTATTTCCTCTTCTATGACTCATCTGTTCTCAATTGCTTACTAATGTGCAAATTATTTTACCCACGGGCGGTATGTCTTAAAAGTTTGCTAGAGCTTTATAAAAAGCTGGCATGAGAATCACTGTGAGATTACCATTAGTTTTACTCTGATTTCCTTTAGCTTCTAAGCATAATGGCCAGTGTTTATTTTCATGCGTTTTCATGAGTTTATTTCATGAGCTGAAAGACCACATTTCTTGGCCTCCCTTTCAGGAAGGAGTGGCCAATTTAACTAAATTCTGGAGGAGGACACGTTTTGTGTGGTGTTTCCAGGAAGTCATCTTAAAAGAGAGGAGTTTTGTAGACCAACGTCCCTCTCTTAGTCTTCTAGATGGTTTGTCTTGAAGGGATGTGAGACAAAGACTGCTAATTGCATCCAAATATCCATCCTTCTGGTGGTGGGTTAAAGAGACTGCAAATTTTGTGTCACTCCCGGCTGCTGCTGGTACTGGGGCCCAAGGAGGGATATGCCCGAGTGGGGCCGCCTGACCAAGGGAGCGACAGACACGACACCCATGGACGCCTCAGCCGCTTGGGGCCCGCATGGACCCCCTCCTTCAGTGTAGAATGAACCAAGGAGACTCAAACCCAGCAGCTATTCCACATGCGGTGGAAGACATTCAAGGAGATGACAGACGGATATCTCAGCACGACAGACTTGTTTTGGACTGTAAAGACAAAGAGCCTGATGTACGATTTGTGGGAGGCTCCATGGTGCAGTTAATGCAGCCATATGAGACATGGCGAGAGCTTTTTTTCCCCACTTCAAGCACCGAATTTTGGAACTGGGGGAGATACAACAAGACATGTTTTGTGGAGATTAAAGAATGGAGAACTGGGGAATATTAAGCCTAAGGTCATTGTTGTCTGGGTGGGAAGAAACAACCATGAAAAGGAAGCAGAAGAGGTAGCAGGTGGTATGGTGGCCATGGTACAACTTATCAACACAAGGCAGCCACAGGCCAAAATCATTGTATTTGATCTGTTACCTCAAGGTGAGAAACCCAACCCTTTGAGGCAAAAGAACGCCAAGGTGAACCAACTCCTCAAGATTTCGCTGCTGAAACTTACCAACGTGCAGCTCCTGGATACTGACAGGGGTTTCATGCACTCCAACCATGCCATCTCCTGCCACGACATGTTTGATTTTCTGCATTTGACAGGAGGGAGCTACTCAAAGGTCTGCAAACCCCTGCGTGAACTGATCATGCAGTTGTTGGAGGAAACACCCGAGGAGAAACAAACCACTATTGCCCGACTGGCTCCCATCAGTGTCAACAGCATCTCAGTTTCCTCAGATCAGTTCTATCACCCCCGGCGCTCCAGAGTCCTTCTCTTTCTTAAGGCACTTTGCATTGCAGAATGTTCCTGGATGTTCATATCTCGTGTTTGAAGGGGAGGAGGGATTTAAACTGGTCCTGTACATAGAAGGTTTGTTTGACAGAGGAGAAAAGTTAGCCAAGGAAGATTGTTGTTTCAATTCATTTGAAACCAGAAGGGGACTTTTTAGTTGTATGTGTAACATGTTCTTTGAATTATCACTATTTTCCTAGGACAACATCAAGCCTAAATACTGAACAATATGAGGATTCTTTTCTTGGCCTTTCTTGGATTATGTCATATATAATAATTTTCAGAATCATACCTACTTGGCTTTAAAACATGTTTTTTCCAATTTTTTAAGATTCATAATTTAGTCTTTGGTTTTTATGTTGCTTAGATTCATATGCATATTTAATATTTTCTTTCTTTTTCTTTTTTTTTTTTAACAACTGGTAATCAATTTATTAAAATAGTTGACTTAAGCATCTGCAATGGTGACTTCCACCTCAACTCCTGGCTCAATACTGATGGAAGTGATCTGCTTAACAATCTCAGAAGGACTGTGCAAGTCAGTGAGTGGCTTGTGGATTCTCATCTGGAAACGATCCCATGTCTTAGAACCTTCACCACAAGGAGTTTTTCTTGTAGTGATTCTCAAAGTCTTGGTAGGCATTCGAACTGGTCCTTTCACTTTCAAGTTCTTTTCCTTCGCGCCTCTGATCAAGTCAGCACACACCTTTTCCAGGGATTTAACGTTGCGGCTCGTTAGGGTGATTCGAATTCGGTGAATCACCACCTCCGGCTCCACGGGTGTTTTTCCGGTATCCTTAAAAGCCATGGCTGCTGCGCGGCTTTCTGACCGACTTGTTCCTCGGCGAGAGCGAACAGCGGTGAGTCAGGGGCAGGAGCGTGCGAACCAAAGGTCCGCAGGTCCTACGACCGCGTCTTCCTCAAAAAGCTTTTTTTTTTTTTTAAGATGGAGTCTTGCTCTGTCGCCAGGCTGGAGTGAAGTGGCGCTATCTCAGCTCATTGCAACCTCCGCCTCCCAGCTTCAGGGGATTCTCTGCCTCAGCCTCCTGAGTAGCTGGGACTACAGGCACCCACCACCACGCCTGGCTAATTTTTGTATTTTTAGTAGAGGCAGGGTTTCACCATCTTGGTCAGGCTGGTCTCGAACTCCTGACCTCGTGATCCCAGAGGATCCCCTCGGCCTCCCAGAGTGAGCTACCATGCCTGGCTGAATATTTTCTTAACATGCAGCGTCAGGTTGAACATGCTTGTCATTCAAATGTGGAAGATGCTATGGTTGCAAGTGAATTTAGTCCGCTTTCTTAATCTTTCCCGTGCTTAGCAGTGAAAAACAGGTTTTGCCCCAGTAGGGGAACTCTTTGGAGAATATTATTTTTATGCTTCTGAATATCATGTCTATAATGGACCTGTCCATGCAGCGTTTCCTCCCTTTTCCCCCTCATCTCCTCTTTTTTCTTTTTTTTGGTCCTTGTTGACATCACAAGCTTTTAACACATTTTTGACCTAGGAGCCCTGTTGCTGGAAGTATAGTCTCCAGCCAGCTACTCTTATGACAGTACTGCTATAGAACTCATTCTTGTGTGGTATTCTGTGCTATGGAGTCTGTGTATTGCTATTCATATTCAGAGTTCTGGTTTGTTTTGTTTTTCCCTTAAAACCTGTTACAGTTTTTGTTGTTGTTGTTGTTGAGGGGGGACTCAGAACTGTTTCCATTCCATAGCACCTGACATTATTTCAAGTTTTATAATATCTTAAGGTGTATATTCTATTTTGTTTTATTTATTATTTATTTTTTGAGATAGAGTCTCGCTCTGTCACCCAGGCTAGAGTGTGGTGGTACGATTTCGGCTCACTGCAACCTCTGCCTCCCGGGAGCAAGCAATTCTCCTCCCTCAGCCTCCCGAGTAGCTGGGATTACAGGCGCCCGCCACCAGGCCCAGCTAATTTTTGTATTTTTAGTACAGACAGGGTTTCACCATATTGGCCAGGTTGGTCTCAAACTCCTGAGCTCAGGTGATCTACCTGCCTCAGCCTCCCAAAGTGCTGGGATTACAGGCGTGAACCACCGCGCCTGGCCTGTATATTTTTTTATTGGCTTAGTTTTTAAATTATCATCCAAAAAATTTTCAGCCTTTTTCCATGGGGAAACAAGTGAAGCCACTCCTCAGCATAGACTGACTTTATCCCGTCATTTTAGTAAAAAAGAACTAGGTTTGTTTCACTTGTAAGGTGTCTCATTAATGTACTTCATCTGAGAATTTGTTTTAAGAGCACTCTTTATGATCTTGATGTTTGAGCTATAAGAACTGCCATTTTAAAAAAAATAATGGGATAATAGGTGGTTTATTCAGTATACCTAATGAATATGTACAAACTGGATCTACAGATATTTTGAACTGAACCAGGTGGATATTGAAGTAACCCATCAAAATATGCTCTGCAGTGATTCTGCTTAATGTTCTAATTCAGTAACAAATGTTTTATGTTCTGCTGGAAAGGCAAATGGCAGTGCTTTTGTGTGTTGGAGGAGGGGTTACTGATTTGTGCTAAGACCCACTTCTGATTGTGAGGGATAGAACTTGAGCTCAATTTTTTCTTTTTCTAAATTTTTTTTTTGAGACGGAGTCTGGCTCCGTTGCCCAGGCTGGAGTACAGTGGCGAGATCTCAGCTCACTGCAAGCTCCGCCTCCCTGGTTCACGCCATTCTCCTTCCTCAGCTTTCCGAGTAGCTGGGACTACCCAGCTAATTTTTTTGTATTTTTAGTGGAGATGGGGTTTCACCGTGTTAGCTAGGATGGTCTTGATTTCCTGACCTTGTGATCTGCCTGCCTGGGCCTCCCAAAGTGCTGGGATTACAGGCGTCAGCCACCGCGCTCGGCCTGACTTGGGCTCATTTTTTCTTGTGAAGTCTCTTTCTATATATTTTTTTGTTTTATTCTTTTTTAAAAAATATATTTTTTTGGGCAACAGGGTGAGACTTCATCTCAAAAAAATACTGTTTTGAATGTATCATGTCTTCATTAACAACAGAAAATTCACATGTTGTTTACTAAACTTGTTTATGTATTAAAAATTTCCTTTTTATTTTTAGTAGCCCAGGTTATTGAGTTTTTCATGAGAGATTTTTTTTCTTAGCTGAGGTATAGTTGTATAGGAAGAAGAATTAAGCCAGATTTTTGTGTGTGGAAAAACAGTTTTCTTTTTTTTCTTTTCTTTTCTTTCTTTCTTTTTTTTTTTTTTTTTTTTTGAGACAAAGTTTCACTCTTGTTGCCCAGGCTGGAGTGCAATGGCACTATCTCAGCTCACTGCAACTTCTGCCTCCCTGGTTCAAGCAATTCTAGTGCCTCAGCCTCCCGAGTAGCTAGGATTACAGGTGCACGCCACCACACCCGGCTAATTTTTGTATTTTTAGTAGAGACGGGGTTTTGCCATGTTGGTCGGGCTGGTCTCGAACTCCTTACCTCAGGTGATCCACCTGCCTCAGCCTCCCAAACTGCTGGGATTACAGGCATGAGCCACCGTGCCTGGCTGGAATGACAGTTTTCTATCCAGGTCTTTTTCTGTTTGTCAGAAGGTGGGAGTACGATCCAAATAAATCCATTAGGTTGCTTCTGCAGCATGTGCTTTTAGCTTCTCTCTTGAACGAGAATCCCATATCCCTGGCCTTCAGCTCCTTTGCTCATGTGTATAAACCTCAGATGTTACTACATTTTATATCTATCAGAGCTATTAAGCAATAGTATTTGAACCACTAGCCGTTTAAATAAAATTCTGCCCCATTACTCACGTGCAGATATTGAGTTCACTTTCATTTTTTGCCAGATTTCTTTGCACTACTTTAAGCAAAAATAGTTAATCTATTTTTCTTTTATTGACATCCCAGTTTGCTTCAGTGACAGAACTTACTGCTTAGTCTTTGTACTTTAAAAGAAATCTATAAATTTAATGCACTGTCCAAGTGAAATGTCCTAGTTGTCATTGTGATTAAGGGGCCAACTTTCCAGGCAGCTAGCAGAGATACGATTCTCTTCCTCTCCCAGCACATTTTTATTCCTTCACCCACGCATTCCTGCTACACTAGATGGCAGCCAATGATGGAACTATAAAGATGTCTGTGTTCGTATCTCGAACATGGCAGCTTGAAGATGTACTGCCAAGGGTGACCTAGGGCAGGTTGTCTTCCAGTGCGTGCATTCTAGATTGCCATAGACCGTGCTCTGGCTACTACCCTGGGTCTACTTGGGCTGTCAAGGGCATCTGCCTAAACCAGAATCTTTGGTCCAAAACCTTAACCCAACAAAATAAATCTTGAGTAGCTCATGCCTGGCTCTTATGAATTTTGTTTCTTTGTTAAAAAAAAGAAAAAAAAAAAAAAAAAAAAAGGCGGCCAGGCATGGTGGCTCATGCCTGTAATCCAAGCACTTTGGGTGGCCGAGGCGGGCAGATCACGAGGTCAGGAGTTCGAGACCAGCCTGGCCAACAAGGTGAAACCCCATCACTACTAAAAATACAAAAATTAGCTGGGCGTTGTGGTGGGCAACTGTAATCCCAGCTACTTGGGAGTCTGAGGCAGGAGAATCTCTTGAACCCAGGAGGCGGAGGTTGTAGTGATCTGAGATTGCACCACTGCACTCCAGCCTGGGTGACAGAGCAAGACTCCATCTCGGGGGAAAAAAACCCAAAAAGTCCAACTTACTTTCTTTTTATTTTATTTTTTTAACCTAGTCACTGTTTACAGTTGAATGCTAAAGCCCGAAATATTGTCTGTGCTGTGGTGTATGAGCATTGCCAATTTTATATTTATTGCAGTGAAGAAGAAACTAAAAATATATGAAAATGAGGAGCTCATTTTCCAGTGTCATTGGAAAATGTCCAAGCTCCTAAATCTGTGTGGGTTCATATGGGAGAAGTGAGTTGGGGGCCTCTTGAAAGGAGGCTTTTTGGAGAGGGGTCCCCCAGGCTTCTCCTTGGTGTTCCTGCTTGGGGATCACTGCTGCTAGCTGACTGGGCCTCCCCAGTGGAAGTCTGTGATTTTGCTTTGACAAAGTTTCATTGACTAGTAAAACTCATTCTGTTTTAGTGTGTATTTCAAAAGAAATGTAGACATTTTGCTCAAAAAAATTTTGTGTCACTCCCCTCATAGAGAAGCGAAGTTTATTTCTCCTTCCCCTTGAATTTGGACTGGCCCTGTGACTGCTTTGACCGGTAGAGGGTGGTGAAGTGACACTTTGCCTAAGCTTTGAGAAGGCCTGGAAGACACTGCTTTGTGGTTTTGGACGCTCAGTGGGAGAGAGGTCACATGGAGAGAATGTGTGGAGAGGAGAGGCCATGAGATCATAACAAGGAAGAGACAGGTCCAAGCATATCAGTTGACTGCCAACTGCACGAGACCCCAAGTGAGGCCAGCCTAAGAACTGCCCAACTGAGCCCACTCAACCCACAGATTTATGAAAGATAATAATATGGTTATTGCTGTATTAGTTATTCTTGGTTGCTATTATTTTAAGCCACTAAGTTTTAGGGTGGTTCACTAGGCAGCAATAGATAATCAAAACACTCCCTATATCCTTTAGTAAGCAAACCCTGATTTTTATCTGGGCATGTGCAGCTGAAAGATCACATTTTTTGGCCTCCCTTTTGGGAAGGAGTGGCCAATTTAACTAATTCTGGAGAAGGACACATTTTTTGTGGTGTTTCCAGGAAGTCATCTTAAAAGAGAGGAGGCAGGCCCTTTTCTGCATTCCTCAAATTTGCTGCCTGGAATAGATGTAATGGCTGGAGCCAGGAACCATGAAGACAAGAACCACATCCTAGGGATGGCAGAGTGGCTGGCTGGAAGGTACCTGGATCTCTGATGATCTTAGAGAACTATCATACTCCAGCTCTGAACCTACTATTTCCACACATATTTTATATGAAAGGGAAATAATCTCTTTTCTGATTGAAGCCATTGTCTTTTTGTTTTCTTTTTTTTTTTTTTTTTTTTTTTTTTTTTTTTTGAGACGGAGTCTCGCTCTGCCGCCCAGGCTGGAGTGCAGTGGCCAGATCTCAGCTCACTGCAAGTTCCGCCTCCCGGGTTCACGCCATTCTCCTGCCTCAGCCTCCTGAGGAGCTGGGACTACAGGCGCCCGCCACTGCACCCGGCTAGTTTTTTGTATTTTTTAGTAGAGACGGGGTTTCACCGTGCTAGCCAGGATGGTCTCGATCTCCTGACCTCGTGATCCGCCCGTCTCGGCCTCCCAAAGTGCTGGGATTACAGGCTTGAGCCACCGCGCCCGGCCTTGTTTTGTTTTGTTTTCTATTCTTTGTAGCTGAACCTAATCCTCAGAGACATAGGACAAGACCAAATACCATTATGAAGCATGTT
This sequence comes from Macaca fascicularis, assembly GCF_037993035.2. Taxonomy (NCBI): domain Eukaryota; kingdom Metazoa; phylum Chordata; class Mammalia; order Primates; family Cercopithecidae; genus Macaca; species Macaca fascicularis. Next base: position 24,999,387 of record NC_088395.1, read on the forward strand.
GCCTTGCCTTTGCAACAGGGGCTTATGTACAATAATTCATTTGTCTACTTTATGGGAACCCTTCATCTGGATACAATGGTGAACAAAATCAGACATAGCCCCTAAGACATGATTAGCTTACAGTTAGTCGAATCATCACAGAGTAAATGGAAAACTGTAACTGTCACAAGCCTTTGACAGACAAGCTCATGGTGTCAGCATAGCCCATAATATGGCCTTTGCTGAATCAAGGGAGACAGGGTCAGGAAGTGATATTTGAGCTGATGTCTGAAAAGTAGGCTGGAGTTAACTCTGTGATGAGGATAGGGAAGAGCGTTGCAGGTGGAGGTGACAGCACAGCGGTTCTGCGGTAGGAGAGAGCATGGTAAATACAATGGACAGAAAGATGATGTAGCTAGAGTTGGGAGAATGAGGTGAGTTTGGTATGCATGAGGCCAGAGAGGGTTGCAGATGGGAGAATGAGTAGGTTGTTTTTGTGAGTCTGGTCAATGTTTTAAAAGCATTGAAAAACCATTGAGCGTTCTAAGCTGTCAAATGGCAGTGGTCTAAAGGGGAGAAGATAGTAGTGCAGGAGATGGAGAGAAGTCATAAGATTCAAGAGCTATTTCTCACTCATACTTTTGTGCTTGGATTCCTGATTTTGGTTTTTCTTTGTTATTAAGAGGTTGAACTGAACTAACTCCTTAATTTTTGGTGAAACCAGGCATATTTGTTAGGATATAGATTGGACTGTATGCAAGTCAGTGACAACAGTGGTTTAAACAAGTTGGAAGCTTATTTCACTTTCATATAGATGTTGGTGTTTCATACAGATGATATGGTGGCTCTACTCCAAGAAGTCATAGTGATCCCAGGATCTTTCTGTCTCTTTGTTGCTTTTTTGTCCCTAGGGTGTTGCCTTCATCTGCATGACCCGACTTAGTGCATGTCAACATTCCATCCCTGGAACGGGAGAGAAAGGGAGAGGTCACCTCCCTTCTCTTTTTGGGTATGGTTTAGCAGTTGCACGCATTGCTCTTTATCATATCTCAATGAACAGAACTTAGATACATTGTCACATCTAGATGCAAAAAAGGTTTAGAACTGTAGTATTTCTTCTGTACAGGCATGTACCTGGCTAGAACTTTAGAGAGTGACTATTATAGATAATCAGACGGAAATCTACACCTGTGGACCAAATCCAACTATGCCCACTTATTTGTATGGTCTATGGCCACTTTTGCACTACAAGGGCCCTTGGTTCACCAGCACATGGACAGTTTAGGGGCCAAAAGGATATCTGGTACCCTAATGTGTGGGCTGGTTGGTGGCTGGACAGTTCCCCCAGGTCACCAACACAAGGAACTGACTGTGGGACTGATGGTGGCTGAAAGGGCCCTGGAGAAACAGTGTGAGGGCAAATGATTGTTGATAGAGCTCTAGATTCCACAGCAAGTGGGCAGGCTACTGCCCTGATTAACCTCACTCCTCCATGACCCCAGTATGTTGTCAGGCTGGTGACTGAAAGGGACCTCTGATCATAATTCCTTGGCAGGCTGGGGGCTGGTAGGACCATTGGAACCTTGGCACGCAAGCTGGCTACTGTCTGGAAGGTCCCTTCCTTGACACTAGAGCACCAGTGCAAGAGACTGACAGTGGCTCTTCATTCCACAGAATGAAGGCAGGCTGATGAATGGAACGACCTTCAGTTCTTCAGCACATGTGTAGGTAGGGGGCCTGAAGGACAAAGGGAACTGTGACCTGTGGGTGGGCTAGGGACTGGAAGGACCCCATGGCACTAGGGCAAAGACAGTTGGTGGCTGGAAAGGGCCCCTGGGGCACCAGAACACTGGAAGGATGGTGGCTGAAAGGGCTCTAGACTCAACTGCTTGTGGGCAAGTTGATGACGAATGGCCTCCTGTTCCCTGGCCTGCAGGCAGGCTGGGGGATAAAATGATTCCTAGAACCTTAGTGAGTGGGCAAGTTGGTGACAAGGGCCACTGGGACACGGTCCCAAGGAAAGAATGGTGAAAAAGAGCCTAAAGGGGCTCTTGTTTCCACAACACTCAGGCCACAAGAGGTCAGAAGGGTCTTCAGTTTCCCAGGTGAACACAGGGTGAAGCCTAGAAGGACTGACTGCTACATGGCACCTGGGCAGGCTGGTGGCTGAAAGGGCTACAAGGACACTAGTTCATGTGCAGGCTGGTGACCCTAAGGGTCTCCAATCCAGTTCCCTAGCTCACAAGCAACTGGGTGATCTGAAGGGCCTTCTTTACACTGGTACTCTAGAAGGACACTGGCCGAATGGGCCCTGGCTTACTACTGCACATGAGCATGCTGAGAAATTGAAGGACTGGCAGAACCCTGTTGTGTGGACAGGCAGGAGGCTGGAAGGAGCCCGGAGCATCATCGTGCAAGATGGTGGCTTAAAGTCCTCACTTTCCCAGCAGGCAAGCAGCCTGTGGCCAGAAGGCAACTCTGCTTTCCATCATGCAAGAGCTGTAAGAAAACAAAAAGGCTCTCATCAATACAGTATGTGGGCAAGAGAACTTCTGGATGGTCCTCTGTTCCCCAACATGCATGGAATCTGGAGGGCCAAAATAACCTGCAGAACTCTCGCTGAGAGTCAGGTTAGGAACCGGAAATCCCTCCAGGATATCAGGGTGTGGGAAACAGTCGCCAAAAGGCATCCGTCTTACACAGTGCCTGGAGACCTGGGGGCGGGTCTTAGAGTTCCTCGGTCCACCATAGGTTGGGGCCCTGAAGGATCCACTGGTGCGTGGATTTCAGGATGGCTGGTGCTCAGAAGGACCTCCAATCCAGTTATCCTGCAGCTGATTAGCTGGTAGTCGGAAGGGTCCTTGATACACCCGCATGAAGAATGGAAAGAAGGTTGGTCGCTGAGAGGGCTCTCACTTCCACAGTACACCTACAGCCTGAGACCAGAAGGGTCCTCAGCTCTGTGCTGAGTGAGGCCCATATAGGGGCCCAAAAAGCTCTCATTTCCACAGTAAGCGGCTCACTGATGGCCGTTTTACCCTCTGTTTCCCAGCAAGTAAAGCAAGGCGGGGAGGGGGTTAGTGTGGTATTGAAATGACCCACGGAACCTTAGCAAGTGGCCAGATTTCTGACAGGAAAACCCCTTGGGGGCACCAGAACGTAGGCAGGATGGAGCCCGTTTGGTGGCCAAAAGGCGCTTTCATTTCCAAAGCACACTGGCCGGCTGATGACTGGTTGGTGCTTGGTTCCCCAGTCCCAGTAGGGTTGGGGGCTAAAATGACCCATGGAACTCTAGTGAGTGGGCATTTTTCTGACCGGAACCCCCTTCCCCGCCCCACCACTGTGAACCAGCGAGGGAGAAGTATGGTGGCCCAAAGGAGTCTCCTGCCCACGGTAAACCTGAGATCTGAGGCCAGCCAGGCCCTCAGCTCCCCACCACGCGAGGCCCATATGGTAGTCAAAAAGGCTCTCATTTCCACAGGGCCTGTCCCCAGTGATGGCTGGCGCTCTCCTTCTCAGCATGCATGTAGGCCAGGGGTCGAAATCACCAAGGGAACATTCAATGGCGGCCAGGTTTCTGATGGGGAGGTCCCCTGGGACACTAGCATTTAGAAAAAGGATGGCTGAGAAACGTCTCACTTGCACAGCACACAGGTAGGAAGGACTACAAGGGCCCTCGCCTCTCCACGGTACAAAGGCCATAAGGTGGTCCAAAGTGCTCTTATTTCCACAGCAGGTTGAAGACCGATGGCTGGTTGACTTTTTTTTTTTTTTTTTTTTTTTTTGGAAACAGAATCTCGCTCTGTCACCCAGGCTAGAGTGCAATGGCACTCTCAGATCACTGCAACCTCTGCCTTCTGGATTCAAGCGGTTCTCCTGCCTCAGCCTCCTGAGTAGCTGGGATTACAGGCGTGAGCCACCATGGGGGTGTGCGCCACCATCCCTGGCTAATTTTTGTATTTTTAGTAGAGACGGGATTTCACCTTGTTGGTCAGGCTGGTCTCGAACTTCTGACCTCATGATCCACCCACCTCAGCCTCCCAAAGTGCTGGGATTACAGGCGTGAGCCACTTTGCCCGGCTGGCTGGTTGAGTCTTTGTTCCCCAGCACCCATGCAAGCTGGGGGCCAAAATGACCAGGCAGAACCCTAGTGGGTGGGTTCATGGGACCTTCCGTGAACCAGTGCAGGTGAAGCATAGTGGCCCAATGGGTTCTCATGTCCACAGTGCTCCTGTGGGGGTCCAGAAGAGCCCTTGGCTTCCCACAGTATGAGGCCTGTAAGGTAGCCAAAAGGGTTCTCATTCCCATGGCATTTGGGCAGGCTGATGTCTGGTTGGTCCTCTGTTCTTCGGCGTGTAGCAGTCTGGGGTCCTGTATTACTTAGTTTGGATTGCTATAAAGAAATACCTGAGACTGGATAATTTAGAAAGAAAAGTGGTTTAATTGGCTGACGGTTCTGCAGGCGGTACAGGAAGTGTGGTGCTGGCATCTGCTTCTGTAGGCCTCAGGAAGCCTACAATCATGGTGGAAAGTGAATGGGGAGCAGGCAAGAGTGGGAGCAACAGAGTGGGGAGGAGCCACATGCTTTTAAACAACCAGATCTCCCATGAACTCACTCATCACCAAGGGGATGGTGCTAAGCCATTCATGAGGAATCAGCCCTCATGATCCAAACACCTCCCACCAGGCCCTACCTCCAAAACTGGGGATTATATTTCAACATGAGATTTGGAGGGGACAACATCCAAACCCTATCAGGGCTGAAATAACCTGGGGACCTCTTGTGGGCAGATAGGCTGGTGACCAGGTTCTTCAAGATGCTGGTAATTTGTCTAATTCATAGGTTTTCAGAAGAAGAGAAGCCAAATCTGGACTTCAGCAGATGGGGAGAACAGCACATGCCCCAGAGATCATGGTCTTTTATCTGGATGCATTGATTAGGTAACACTTATTTTTTCTTTCTTTGGGGAGATGGTCTGTGTCTAGGTTGAAGCATGTAATGCATATTTGATGACCAGAAGGGAGGAATATGGCAAGATTGCAAATGTTTATCAATGTCCTTATTCTCTTTTTTCCTGGGCCCTAGCTTCCCGTGCAGTTGAGTGTGGCCATGTGACTAAGTTCTGGCCAACAGAAATTTGAGTGGATGTGATGTGAGCCATATCCAGGCCTGGCTCATGATAAACATACCATATGCTGTCCTCTCTCTGTGTCTCCGTTAGGTGGAGAGGATTTCATGGACCTAGAGAAGGGCAGACCCACAAGATGGAAGGAACCTTGGCCCTTGAATGACTGTATGGAGTTGAACACATACTCCCCTTTCCTAACCTCACTGAACAAGTGACGTAAATGAGCAATAGACTTTAATTTAGTTAAGATATAGAAAATTCAGGAGGAATCTCCTATAGTAGCTAGTATTGTTGATCTTTTATTATTATTATTATTATTATTATTATTTGAGACAGAGTTTCACTCTTGTTGCCCAGGCTGTTGTGCAATGGCACCGTCTCAGCTCACTGTAACCTCCGCCTCCTGGGTTCAGGCGATTCTCCTGCCTCAGCCTCCTGAGTAGCTGGGATTATAGACGCCTGCCACCACACCTGGCTAATTTTTGTATTTTTAGTAGAGACAGGGTTTTTACCATGTTGGCCAGGCTGTTCTTGAACTCATGACCTCAGGTGATCTGCCTGCCTTGTCTTTCCAAAATGCTGGGATTACAGGCATGAGCCACAGTGCCCAGCCTTATTGCTGATCTTAACTAAACAAGTTGGTATCTTGAACCAGCTGAATTCTCTGAAACCCATTTTAAGTCTTTAAGGTCCTGGTGGTTGGACATGAAGTTTGGATGGTCAATATCCACGCTGCTGAAACTTGGCCACTGGCCTTTGTTGGTGTCTTCAGTTTTGGTGAGTCTCTCCTTTGAATTGTACCTTTTGTGCCCTCAACCCAAAATAAGATCTTGGACCCAGGCTGGCAATGGTCTCAGCAGAGAGCATGTCCAATAGGTATTTTAAAAGCTTTGAGCGTTTGTCAAAAGGAGTTTCCTTATTCGTGTTAAAGTCTCTCCCCCAGGCCAGGCATGGTAGCTCACACCTGTAATCCCAGCACTTTGGGAGACCGAGGCGGATGGATAACCTGAGGTCGGGAGTTCGAGATCAGCCTGGCTAACATGGTGAAACCCTGTCTCTACTAAACATACAAAATTAGCTGGGTGTGGTGGTACATGCCTGTAATCCCAGCTACTCGGGAGGCTGAGGCAGGAGAATTGCTTGAACCTGGGAGGCAGAGGTTGCATTGAGCCAGGATTGCACCACTGCACTCCAGCCTGGGTGACAGAGTGAGATTCCATCTCCAAAAAAAAAAAAAAAAGGCTCTCCCCGACCTGCCTCATTTCTCCATGCACTGTGGATCAAAGTACATAGGACAAAATTGGTCTTATAAGACAAAATACCCAAAAGTGATTTAAAATTGGTCTCATAAGACAGTATAAGACAAAATACCCAAAAGTGATTTAAAAATGTTAAAATATCAACATGAAATAGCAACATAAAGTATCAATATGAAATATCAATACAGTATATCAATATGAAGTTGATGTATTGTGGAGACATGAAACAGATGACTACACAAATATTTAATTGGCAATACTTGGGATATGTATTATGAAGGAAAAGTACTTTGTGCTATGAAAATAAACAGCAGGGGGATCTGACTTGAGGAAGTGAAAGGTCTGAGGGATGAGCAGGTGTTATCTACAATGTTATTAAAATCAGTAGTTCTTAAATTTGAGCGTGCAACAGAATTATCTGGAGCACTCATAAAACACAGATGGCTGGGCCCCACCCAAGAGTTTCTAATTCGGTAGGTCTGGGGTGATATTGATGCTGCTGTTCAGGGACCATACTTTGAGAACCAACTGATCTGTGCTATATCTCCCAACAAATACGCTGGAGCACAATGCTGAAGGTGGGTTACAGGCCAGCTGAAAAATTGCTCTACCTCACCTCTCAGGGGCAGCCAAGGGGCTGGGGCAGAACTCAAAAGTGGTCATCTCTAGCTGTGGGTGGTCTCATGTATTCTCCCAGCATGTGATACCGATATCATACTTAACTACTATGATAGCAGAAGTTTGGGAAGAGCTCAGCTGGTCAAATGGGGAGAGGCAGGTGATAACTGTTAGATAAAGAAAGGAGTTTGTCTGAGGGCCTTGCAGCAGGAAAGAGTGCTGCATCTTCACAGAACTGAGAGAAAACCAGTGAAGCTGTAGAGGAGAAGGTCCAGGGAAGACGGTGGAAGAATAATTTAGAGGGTCAGCTCATCTAGGGCTTGGAGGACCTCATTAAGGATTCACATAAAGGAGAAGCCATTGAAGATTTTTTTTTTTTTTTTTTTGGGACGGAGTCTGGCTCTGTCGTCCAGGCTGGTGCAATCTCGGCTCACTGCAAGCTCCACCTACCAACTCAAGTGATTCTCCTGCCTCAGCTTCCCAAGTAGATGGGACTACAGGCATGTGCCACCACGCCGGGCTAATTTTTGTATTTTTAGTAGAGATGGGGTTTCACCATTTTGGCCAGGCTGGTCTCAAACTCCTGACCTCATGATCCACCCGCCTTGGCCTCCCAAAGTGCTGGGATTACAGGCATGAGCCACCACGCATGGCCGCCATTGAAGAATTTTAAGCAAGGGAATGGATTGGAAAGGTGCAAGTATGCATTTGGAGATAGCAATTAGGAAGCTACTGCCTAGTCTAGGATGGAAATGATCGTGGGATGGTCTAAGGTGGATAAAGTGAAGATAGAAGCATTGGAAAGATGTTTTGGAGGCCAATGAATAGAACTTGGTGATTATTGGATATAGAGGTTGAAGGATAAGGAGGTATCTGATATAATTCTCAAATGTCTAGCTTGAAATGTTTTGTTTTCTGAGATAAGCCACACTGATGGTTACATTTGGGAGAAAGAGCAGTTTTGGAGATGCTGAATATGGAATGCCCTTGTTTTTAATTGTCTAATTGGAGGTGTTGGTTAGGCAGCAGAATATATGGCCTTGGACCTCAGAGGACATTTAGGATTATGGGTAACCTCAGAGGACCTGTGGTTTGTGGTGGTTTGGACCTTTGAGGACATGTGGGTGTGTGTGGGACTGGACTTTAGAAAATGTCCAAATGGACATTGTTAGTGTGCAAAGAGATGGTCCCTGAATCCATGCTAGGTATGTGGAACAGAGATTGCAAACTCCAGTGCCTAGAGTGGCCAGTCAGGTAACATATATGATAATGCGGGCCAGATGCATACTTTGCATCAATGGTTGGGACTGTCTACTCCAGCTGTAATGGAATTTCATGGATTTTCAACTGAAAATGGAATTGCATGGATTTTCAACTGAAGCCAGGAATCTGGATTTTACCATGAAATGTCTTGGGTTTAGATATTGGTTCAATTTGAAAAATTAATGTGGGCCATGGCTGGGTTGTGGTGGCTCTCGCCTGTGATCTCAGCACTTTGGGAGGTAGAAGCAGGCAGATCATTTGAGGTCAGGAGTTGGAGACCAGCCTGGCCGACATGGCAAAACCCCATCTCTACTAAAAATATAAAAACTAGCCAGGCGTGGTGGCGCCCACCTATAGTCGCAGCTATTCAGGAGGCTGAGGCATGAGAATCACTTGAACCCGGGAGGTGGAAGTTGCAGTGAACTGAGACTGCGCCACTGGACTCCAGCCTGGGCAACAGAGCAAGACTCTGTGTCAAAAAAAAAAAAAAAAATGCTGTGTGCCAATTAAAATACATATGTATTAAAGGGGGACTGTCAGTTGATAGCCTTTGCAAGGAAGTGTGTGTAAGACAAAATTATGAGGAATTCAGCTGAATGAACAAATTTGAAGCTCTGGTAGAGGGCCAGATGCAGTGGTTCATGCCTGTAATTCCAGCACTTTGGGAGGCTGAGGCGGGGTGGCTCTCTTGAGCCCAGGATTTGGAGACCAGCCTGGGCAAAATGGTGAAACTCTGTCTATACTGAAAATTCAAAAAATTAGCTGGGTGTGGTGGTGCTCACCTGTAGTCCCAGCTACTTGAGAGGCTGAAGCGGGAGGATCACCTGAGCCCAGGAGGCCGAGGCTGCAGTGAGCTGTGATCAAACCACTGCACTCCAGCCTGGGTGACAGAAGTGAGACCCTGTCTCAAAAAAAAAAGAATAGAATAGAATAGAATAGTCTGGTACAAAAGGATGTGGGGTGGCCAGGCAGGTAGAATCAGGAGAGCATGGTGTCCTAAAAGCCAAGGCAAGAGGACATTCAGTCTTCCTTGCTTTCTGGTGTCCCGGGTCCCAGTGATTCTAGGTTGGATGTAAAGAAAGTACTAGATAGGTATCATTTTAGGAAATGCCCCTGGTGGAAAATGTTTGTGTTTTGATTCATTTCTCTTTAATATAGAAGACAGAGCTTCAGGCCTTAAAATACTTGCCTGAATCACATGTGAAGTCTTATAAACACTGTCTTGAGGGTGTGGTGGCTCACACCTGTAATCCTAGCACTTTGGGAGGCTGAGGCAGATGGATCGCCTGAGGTCAGGAGTTTGAGACCAGCCTGACCAGACCAACATGGTAAAACTCCATTTCTGGCCGGGCGCGGTGGCTCATGCCTGTAATCCCAGCACTTTGGGAGGCCGAGACGGGCGGATTACGAGGTCAGGAGATGGAGACCATCCTGGCTAACATGGTGAAACCCCGCCTCTACTAAAAAATACAAAAAACTAGCCGGGCAAGGTGGCGGGCGCCTGTAGTCCCAGCTACTCGGGAGGCTGAGGCAGGAGAATGGCGTAAACCCGGGAGGCGGAGCTTGCAGTGAGCTGAGATCCGGCCACTGCACTCCAGCCTGGGCGACAGAGCGAGACTCCGTCTCAAAAAAAAAAAAAAAAACTCCATTTCTACTAAAAATACACAAATTAGCCCAGCATGGTGGCAGGCGCCTGTAATCCCAGCTACTTGGGAGGCTGAGGCAGGAGAATCGCTTGAACCCAGGGGGTGGAGGTTGCAATGAGCTGAGACTGCACCACTGCACTCCAGCCTGGGTGACAGAGCGAGACTCTGTCTCAAAAAACAAAATAAAACAGAAAAAATCCCCACTGTCATGAGTCCCTTTCCTTCCGTTGTCCAAACCCCACCGACTTTATAATTTAAAAAATCTTAAATTGGGTTGTGGTTTGATATAATCTGGAGAGATGAGAAGTTCAACTCTTGTGAAAGGGTTATTGTCAGGCCACAAAAAGCTGTAGGATTTGTTTCAAAAGCATCCTTCTGCTAGGGAAGTGAGCTGGAGTTAAATAAGGTGAATGATGTCTCAAAAATAGTCAGCGAGAGCTCAGTTCTATTCTATAGGCCCCTTTTAAACTATTTTTATTTTATTTTATTAATTGACACATAAAGTTGTACATATTTGTGGGGGTACTATTGTATAGGCTTCTATTATGGCTTAAGAGAAAGAGTACTTCTAGAGTAAGAAATAAAGAAGGCTTACTGTCTGGTCAGGAAATTGATGATCTTTGTCTTAGCTGTCAATGAGGATGCTAACATCGCTACTTATACTATTTGGGCCTGTTATATGGATAAAAAAATGTAAATACCCAAAAGTGATTTAAAAATGTTAAAATGTCAACATGAGATGTCAATATAAAGTATCAGTATGAAAAATCAATATAAAATATCAATATAGTTTATCAATATGAAGTTGAACTAATGTTCTGGAACTTGAGAAGGGCCTTCAACATAGACATCTGTAAATGATGTTATCTAATACTTGCTTACATATGCTAATGATGAGAAACAGCTTCAGTGGACTATATAATTTATTGTCCAAACCAGAACACTTTGGAGTGTGAAAAGGAGTGGAGTGTGTTTAATATTTACTCCAGAACAACAGGCAAAACCCAGGACTGTCTTGGGTAAAATGGGAGACTTGATCACCCAGGCATAAGTGAAATGTCAGTGGATATATACTTGCTTTGTCAGATGATGTGGTGACATAAGATCTGTGATGCAAAATGATTTTTTTCCTAAAAACTCATTCTCTTGGATATGCTATAACATCTCAGTTTCACAGACAGGAATCCTGGGCTAAGTGAGAGAGAGGAAAGTAATAAGCACAAAACTTACCATTGCCAGTTCCCTTTCTTGCTTCCAAAGGGCATTTAGGAATGCACCAGAAGGATTTACTTTGCTCTAGCATTCTTAACCTTAATGAAGTAATTTGAGTTTTCACTCTCAGAGAAGACTGTGGTGGGTGAAAAGAAGATTGGACAAGTCTTCACTAAAAGATATTAACTAGTGGAATTAGTAAGCAAAAGAGGGTACGTTCAGTAGCGTCATATCCCAGGCAAACTAATGTACAATGCATTTATATTCTCATGCAAGTAGATGAGATTCAATAGTATGCACAGAATTTGAACGTTTCAAATGATTCATTTGGAGCCTGGGTACAGTTCTAGCTATCCCCTTTAGGTCGGAATGATTTGGGGACTTGTAGGTGAGATTAACAGGACAGTAATTTACATATGTTTTCATTTTGTGTTTCTTATCTTCTAAAGCTTGAGGTGCATTTCATACCTTTGCTAGAAGTCTTGCTGGAATGTGATTGAATCACGGTGGCAGCTGACGTACTATTAGAAGACAGAGCTGTAGATGGACATTTCTCAGTAATCAGGTAAGCAGGCAAGCTGGCCTTTGTTCTCTGCATAATCTGAAGTGCTCTGATCTGCGGCATAGCACGTGAAAAGCAGCACATCTGAATTGACAAAGAGATCTTTATTTCTATTCCACAATGCACAGAGAAAAGGTAGAAAGAGAATTGGAGTGTAAATTTATTTATTCAGGAGCGTGAGCTATCAGTTTGAGTAAAGGAAACACTGATAGAGGTTATGTTCCTGCTTCAAGACTGCGTTTCCTATCTCGTGTTGTTGTATTATGTTTGTGTGCTGGGTCCAGAAGCATAGCCTCCCACTCAGCGGGCCACTGTGGAACAGCAAAAGGAATAGCTGCCTGGGTGAGAGGATTAATCCGTGCCCATTCCAGCTCTGCCCCTTGACGAAAGGAATACGGCCCTAACCAGGCTGGGCCACACTTTCCCCTTTTTGAAAATCCACATATAAAGAGAGATAATTGAGGACATAATAAAATGATCAACATGCCAAACCTTTGAGTTTGTAGAAAGTCGCCATCTAAGTTTTTGTCTTTGGATGAACTGCATTAGTATAGTGTTTGTTTATTTTCTGGATCAAAATTTGGTGTTCCTGTATATGTAGGTGACCCTGCTGAAGTCAATGGCAACATCTTGGACACATTCAGATATTGACTTTGGGAATGGCAAAATAGTAGAGTCACTATCACCATCTTATGTCAATGTAGTTATTGCATGGTAAAAACAATGAATTCTTGTTTTATTGTGGTATTTTGAAATTCTAACTACCGTCATTTGGGGTCATGATAATATCTCTATTCAGAGCAGTAGCATTTGTTGTTATTTGATGTGTCTCGTGTGGTGATTCTTACACTGAATACTGGAGACATATTTACTGCTACTTGTCCAATTTGAAATTGATTTAAAGCCTCTAAGTTCGTACTGGGAAAAACAAAATTCTTTGGAACTCCATTGCTCACTTTAAAGAGCATAATTTTCAATTAGCCTTCCAGTCTTAGGTTGGTTTAAAGACGTTTCATGTCAGATATCTGTGGCCGTTTAGAGCAGCTCCCAGGTGAGGAATTTACAGTGGGGAAATCACACCCGGGGGTGAGGAGTGGACAAAGGCATCTCTAAGCCAGCATTCCTTGTGTAGTGTCCAGGCATTTGACAAATGGGCATTGAATGGTCGTTTGAATCATGTATTTTCTAGGCTCTGGAAATGCAAGAGGGAAAGTTGGAGAATCCTGCTCAATACAGGATTATCAGCTGAAATGCATCTCCTTCCTAACCCAGCCCTTGGTAGTTCTTTGGAGCTCTGAGCAGAGAGCAGCAGTTCATGGGTAACATGGGAAGGTTTAAAGATCCTTCAGCAAAGATGTTGTGGAATGGTCAGAGTTAACCATGGTGGTGTTCAGTTCAGTTCCTGGGGCTTCCATTTCCTCCTGCCTTCTTTGGAAATCATTTCCTGGTGTTCTAATTCTGTATCTTGCCAAGTAGCAAAAATGTGGAGGAAAACCCCGGAAGTAACTTGTGGTTAAGTTTCAAGTTTTCTGGCTTTTATCCAAACACTCATGAGCTTCATTTGTGTTCACATATAAGAAAAGCCAACCCGGATCTCCTAATAATGCTTTATTTAGTGCTTAAACTTTAATTGCAGGGTACAAATGATACCATTAGGAACCGATATCAATACTAATGCCACCTATATTATTATTTACTCCGCTGAAAACTAAGCTTGTTGAAATATATTTATTAACACTGCACCCTAGCACTACACATTTAAAGCTTAATTCTGTGGCTGTTCATGAATTCTCAGCATACTGCAGTGTTGAGGCTTCCTAGCTTGAGATAAGTTCATTATGAAATGGGAGTGATAAAGTGTGTTAGGGCATATTTTTTCCAGGTCACAAATACAAGCTGGTTTATGCAAAGGATGAAGCACCCTTTGTGTAATTTTCGTCCCTTTAGCTAACAAACAGTTAAATTCAGCATTTATCCTTTGTCCTTAGCATTAAAATGTACCTTATTCATTCGGTAGATTTCTCTTTCAACCATGGCTATTGTTTGTCACTAACAGCTAGCTTTTGTGAAGTTAATAAATGTGCATAATAAGGACATAAAGGTATGGAGAAGTAATACTGTAATCCTTTTGTTTGGATAATCAGTCTAATGTATGCAAATTAAACCTTATTAGTACTAGGGTTTTGTGTCTGCTTATCAAAATGTGCCATTTTCATGAAAATTGGAAGTCCATTATATAAAGTTATTATTAACAGTCATTTAGGAATTATATACGGTATGCAAATTAAAGTTGATTACAACTAATTAAGGGCTTTCTTTGTTATTTGACCTTGTCTGCTTTTTATGTAAATATGTTTCTTTTGGTCTGGCATATTTTTAGACTCAGAAAAGTATATTAAGACAAGTTACATTATGTAGTTTTTAATATATCTTTGTGTTGCCACTGTCTGTGCCCCTCATTTTCCAGAGGCACATATGATATGTAAAGCCATGTATCTTATTTCACTGGGGATGGTTCTCTAGGTAAGTGGAATTTCCGAAATAGAAAACAATGAAATTTCCAGGCCCCTTCAATGAGTTTAATGGAAAGTGAGCACAAATCCAGTATAACATATAAACAGTTTTCATGCCAGAATACCCTTTTTTCCACTATTTATTGACTTCAGTGAGTCTTGGGTTACAGGTTTCGAAACGGAGCTAAGTAATAAATGATCATTACTGGCTTATAGGGTGTCCCGCAAAACCGAATTGTTTGTTATCTATGAAAGCATTCAGCTAAAGATAAGTGACTTCACCACAGAAAATGTAACAGTCTCAGTACCAGTGGCCTTTAGGAAGAATTGTGCACTCCCTGTAAAAATGAGGAGTTTCTCAGTGGGTGAGGAGGAAACATTTGAAATGTGACTTTTAAACACTTATTAAGTTATATATTTCCTTCAGTGCAGTTATTCTAGTTGTTTTCTGTTAACAAAGAAGCTTGTTACAGTGGCTGGAGCAAAGCATCCTGGGGCACTTGGTTTAATTGCACGACGGAAGAGATCTGTTAATCAATAGCTTTTCAAATGCCTTGAAGTATACTGGTAAGAAAAAGAATGTGAAGATAAACAGTCCAAGAAAAGAGGCCAGAATATTGCAAGAGTGGAGAAAAACAAATAGTTATCTAGGTATTTAAAAGGGGCAAGCAAGAAACTAGGAACAACATCACCTTTGAATTCATCCAAATTTTGAACATTTTCTTTTATTTTTTGACTTTGAACAACAACAGTTTAATCTTTGAAAAATGCCATTTGAATGCTTATAAAGGGATTGAAAACAAAGTTTTAATTGAAGTATAATATACAAACAGGAAAGTACACCTATCATAAATATACAGCTTGTTAATTTTTCACAAACTCAACACTCTGATGTAACTAGCACCCAGATCAAGGAGCAGTACATTAACAGCACTCTAGAAACTCTGCTTTTTCATAAACCAGGTGACAGTATATGTGCAGGTCTGTTTCTAGACTTTTTTGGGGAAAATTGACATCTATACAATCTCAAGTGCGCTAATCTATGAACATGGTATATCTCAGATAAAGGGGACTCTGTTGTTTGTTTGTTTGTTTTTGAGACAAGGTCTCACTCTATCACTCAGGCTGGAGTGCAGTGGCACAATCATAGCTTACTGTAGCCTCAACCTTTGGGCCCAGGCAATCCTCCCACCTCAGCCTCCCGAGTTGCTGGAACCACAGGCATGTGCCATCACATCTGGCTAATTTTAAAATTTTTTGTAGAGACAGGGGTCTCCCTATGTTGCCCAGGCTGATCTTGAATTCCTGAGCTCAAGTGATCCTCCCACTTCAGCCTTCCAAAGTGCTGGGATTACAGGCGTGTGCCACTGTGCCTGGCCTAAGGGACTGTTTATGATTCAGTAACCTCCCTGGAAAATACAGGAAAATCAAGAAGAGAGAGGCTAAGTTCAGACATTTTTGGGGAAGTTTGAGGGTTTCTGCATTGATGTTCCACTTTACTATATCCTCTAGGAGGGATGTAGATGTGTTCCCAGGCTTCATGGAGTGGTTATAGCTTCCATGTGGAGCCTCCCATTTGCCAGCTACCATACTCTTTCATCATCTTTCCCACTGCAGGTGTTTAGTGTCTTCCTCTTTCCCAGGGCACCCTCCATCATTCCTTGCCACCTTTGCTCCAGTTTCTTAGCCGAGAGTTTTCAGTATTATGCAGAGCATAGTGCCTTTGGTAATTTCCACTTTTGGTGCAGAACTCTTAGTGAACACTTTCTTCCCTATTCCAAAAATAAGCAAATTTGTCCTTCTCAGGGTCAAAATATGCTTTGCTAAAAAGTATAAGCCACTGTTTTGTGTTCATGTTTTTTTTTTTGACATCAAGTTTTTCTAGTAGTTCCAGACATTTTTGCCCCCTTGGCAAGGCATAGGACATCAGAATTCCCATCTCCATGGAAATGGAAAAACAAACAAACAAACAAACAAACAAACAAAAAACAGTTCTCATTTGCACCATGGCTCAATAGGTAGAAATGGAAAAAGGATCTCATGATGCTGGCCCCACAGATAATACAGACTGTGTCTGTATTGTACCACAATAAAGGGGCTGTTGTGGTGCAGCTTTCTGCCTTCTAAGAAGATCCTCTGCTCTTGTAGTTGTTGAGTGTGCCTGGAGAATCTTCAGAAGGTTAGCAAGTGCCTGTGTAAGCAAGAGAGAGAAGACTGAAAGGTAACCCAGGAAATTCTTACAGTGGTGCACGGAGAAGGAGGCAAACGCCAAGTCTCTAGTTTGTCTTCAGAACAATGTAGAGAGATACAAATACAAGGAGAGTAAGGATGATGCCCCCTTCTGTCAGGCGACTGGATATGTAATCAGCACTTCCTTTCCCACGTCCTGACTACCTCTGAGGCTGGGAATGGGAGATAAGGATGCAAAACACTCCCCCCTGGTCCTCAGCAAATGGGTAAAATGGGCTGGGCTGACCACAGTTGAGCTGTAGGAGCCCTTGGGAACTGGATCCCCCAAAGTCACCATTTTGCTTTAGAAGGTTTATTTTACATTTCTTAAAATAACACGGTAAAATTATAGGCAACACAAACAAGATTCAAGCTATATTAGTCTTTTAATTCAGGCAGAATTTAATGTGTAATTAAGATTAATTATACCATAATGGAATTGTAGACACATGATTATTGCATCATATTCCTTGCAGACATGCATCTTGCTTTCGCATCATTCTGGTTTCTCAGATTGAGAAGCGTGCTGAGAAGCAGAGCCAATGGAATCCGGCTGCATTTGCAGGATGTGTTTGCTACAGGGTCGTTTTGGAAGTTAATTTTTGCCAATGTTCATTTCAGAATAATTGAAATATGCCCAACCATGATGGCCTTTTAAAAATATCCTGCTTTTTTGTTTGTTTTGAGAGAAAGCCAACCTTAAAATATCTCCATTAGAAAAAAAATCTCCATTAGAAGCTGAAAGGATTTGTGTGTGTTGTTAAGTTTAGGAAATCACCTGAGTCTTTAGATTGTGTGTGAAGGTAAAAAGAATTTATTTCCCACTCATAAATTCAAAATATGGGAGGAAATCTGGAAATGTTCTAGAATAGGCCACTTCCTGAGTCAAAGGGGATGATGGGATAAACCTTTATAGACAGTTTTGACTCTCCTATTTAAAAGAGAAAAAGAAATCCAAAGAAGAAAATTCCATTATATCCTATAGCATATTATTTAAGTATATAACAAATATGGCAACTTTGAGTCAATACTTAAATCTGTGTAAATAGACTCAGAGGGTTTTTTCAGCTTCATATTCTTGGCTGTTATTTCAACTGTAAAAGGGAATGATTCTCAAAAGTGAATAATACACAGATCTTTAATCACTTAATTATACACTTTTTATTATGGAAATTTTCAACATACATATTCAGAACCTTTTAAAAGAGAAAAAATTTATTGGAGCCCAGTGTTGACCTAAATTATTTTTATTATGTGGTAATATATGATCAGTTATAACTCCTTCTGCTTACAGCTTTAATACAAGTATAAAACCAAATCAAGCAGCATATAACCAGCAAATATATACCCTGTAACATTTAAATTAACAATATTAATTTAGAGCAAAAGATTATGTTGTTTTTCTGGAAATACTGTTTTTAAAAATTTTGGTACAGGGTCTCATTCTGTTGCCCAGGATGGAATGCAATGGGCAGTCATAGCACACTGCAGCCTTGAACTCCTGGGCTCAAGGATCTTCTTGCCTCAGCCTCCTGAGGGGCTAGGACTACAGGCACGTACTATCACACCTGTCTAATTTTTTATTTTATTTTATTTTTTGTAGTGATGGGATCTCGCTATATTGTCCGTACTGGCCTCAAACTTCTGGACTCAAGCAATCCTCCCATCTCAGCCTCCCAAAGTGCTGGAACTGCAGGCATGAGCCACCGTACCCACCCTGGAATTACTTTTTAAGCCTACCTATATTCTTTTATCACTAGGTCGCCACAATCCAAGCCATTTTACTCTGGCTGAAATGATTATAAATCCGTCTGAAAATTAGAGCACTGAAATAGGATAGTAACCTTTCATTATAAGGCAGATTGTCCAGGTTATCCAGAACATCCATTAAGATGACCATCTAAATCAGGAATTAGCAAACTTTCTCTGTAAAGGACAGGACCTGATAGTAAATACCTTAAGCATTGAGGGACATACAGTCTTTCACAACAACTCAACTCTGCCATTGTATTGTGAAATTGGCTATAGACAGTGTTTATGTGAATGGGCTTGACTGTGTTCCAATAAAACTTTATTTACAAAAACAGGTGGTGGGCAGGATTTAGCCATAGGATAGGAAGGCATTCGCCAACCCCTGATCTAAATGAAAATATAGAGTTAAAAAATTGTGGAAATCTTTGTAGGCCATTTGAAAAGTAATACATACCCCAAATTTCTGGGAGATTCTGTATAGGTGGGGTATGTGTGAGTATGTGTGCATTTTCAATTAGTTTTTCAAAAATTATGCAAGTAAAACATCCTCATTTTGACAAGTGAAACAATTCAGAGATACATTAAGAAGTGTTATTGGCTGGGCATGGTAACTCACGCCTGTAATGTCAGCACTGTGGGAGGCTGAGGCAGGCGGATCACCTGAGGTCAGGAGTTTGAGACCAGCCTGACCAACATGGAGAAATCCCATCTCTACTAAAAAAACAAAATTAGCCGGGCATGGTGACACATGCCTGTAATCCCAGCTACTCGGGAGGCTGAGGAAGGAGAATCGCTTGAACCCGGGAAGTGGAGGTTGTGGTGAACTGAGATCCCGCCATTGCACTCCAGGCTGGGCAACAAGAGCAAAACTCCGTCTCAAAAAAAAAAAAAAGTGTTATTAATCTTTCACTCCCTCCATTCTCACTATCCTCAGATAAAAATATTAATAGCTTAATTCACAATTAACACTTTTCTTTATGGGTAGACATATCTATAAAAACATTTAGGTTGTTTCTCTGCTCTACTCCTTTGATGGGTTGTATTAGTCCATTTTCATGCTGCTAATAAAGACATACCCAAGACTGGGTAATTTATAAAGGAAAGAGGTTTAATGGACTCACAGTGCCACATGGCTGGGGAGACCTCACAATCATGGCGGAAGAGCAAAGGGTCATCTTCCATAACAGCAGGCAAAGAGAGGATGTGCAGGGGAACTCCCCTTTATAAAACCATCAGAGCTCGTGAGATTTACTCATTATCACGAGAACAGCACCAAAAAACCCACCCCCATGATTCAATTACCTCTCACTGAGTCCCTCCCACAACACATGGGGATTATTACAATTCAAGGTAATCGGCCGGGCGCGGTGGCTCAAGCCTGTAATCCCAGCACTTTGGGAGGCCGAGACGGGCGGATCACGAGGTCAGGAGATCGAGACCATCCTGGCTAACACGGTGAAACCCCGTCTCTACTAAAAAAAATACAAAAAACTAGCCGGGCGAGGTGGCGGGCGCCTGTAGTCCCAGCTACTCGGGAGGCTGAGGCAGGAGAATGGCGTGAACCCAGGAGGCGGAGCTTGCAGTGAGCTGAGATCCGGCCACTGCACTCCAGCCTGGGCGACAGAGCGAGACTCCGTCTCAAAAAAAACAAACAAACAAAAAAAAAAAAACAATTCAAGGTAATCTGTGGATGGGGACATAGAACCAAGTCATATCATGGGTCTTCTACAAATGTTTCTCAGCATTAAAAAAAAAAAAAAAGACAATATATCATGTATCAATCCAGGCCAATAGACATAGGTCTGTGTTTTTCCTTCAATTTCTAGCATGAAAAATCAAAATAACAGTATATTGAATACCTATATAACCTTGGTCTAGATTTATTTATTAACATTTTACTATATTTGTGCTCATATTCTTCCTCCCATTCGTCGGGTTAAGCCTTGCAAAATTGTAAATACTCAACTGTTTTTGATCTTAAAAATGACAGTTTGATACAGTGCAACCTAATATTTTGTCCTGAATCATTTGAGACAGAGTAAGTTGGACATTATAATGCTTCACCCATAAATACATCACATGCATTGCCTAAAACTTAAGGACTTTTTTGTATATACCCATGAGGCCATTATCACATCTTAGAAATCAGTAATTCCCTTATAGCTTATATTCAGTTTATATTTAAATTTCCCTCATTGTATCTGAAATCTCTCTTTTTTTTGGAGACAGAGTCTCGCTCTGTGGCCCAGGCTGGAGTGCAGTGGCACAATCTCAGTTCACTGCAACCTTCGCCTCCTGGGTTCAAGTGATTCTTGTACCTCAGTCTCTTGAGTAGCTGAGATTACAGGCATGTGCCACCACGCCTGGCTGATATTTATATTTTTAGTAGAGACAGGGTTTCGCCATGTTGGCAGGCTGATCTCGGACTCCTGACCTCAAGTGATCCACCCACCTCAACCTCCCAAAGTGTTGGGATTACAGGTATGAGCCACCATGCTGGGCTAAAATCTTTTTATAGCTATTTTTTAAAGAATCAGAATCCAATAAAAGATCACACATTACAATTCATTTTATGTCTCTTAAGTCTCTCTTAATATAGAATAGTTCCCCATCTTTTTTGTTCCTTACTCTTGACCTTGGCAAGAGACCAGGTCAGTTGTCTTGCAGAATGCCCCACATTCTGTATTTGTCTGATTATTTCCTCAGGGTGTTGTTTAACTTGTTCTTCTATTCCCTGTGTTTCCTGGAAACTGAAAGTTAAGTCTAAAGGCTTGGTTAGATTTAGGTTTGGATATATTTGGCAAGAATAGTTTGTAGATGATTCTGTGTACTTCTATTGTATAACGTCAGGAGGTGTGTAATAGACTGTCCCACTGTAAGTGATTTGATAACTTGCTTAAGATAGTGACCACCAAACCTCTTCTGTTATAAAGGTATGTTTTTCCTTAACATTCTTTTAAGATAAGTGTAATGTTACATTGCATAGTCTGTTTATATGAATAAATATGAATAAACAAGCTACAGTTTATTCAAGCATTTCTTTCTTTCTTTTTTCTTTCTTTTTTGTTTTTGTTTTTTTTGAGATGGAATCTGACTTTGTCACCTAGGCTGGAGTGCAATGGTGCGATCTTGGCTCGCTGGAACCTCTGCCTCCTAGATTCAAGCAATTCTGCTACCTCAGCCTCCCAAGTAGCTGGGATTACAGGCATGCACCACTATGCCAGACTAAGTTTTGTACTTTTTTAGTAGAGATGGGGTTTCACCATGTTGGCCAGGCTGATCTCAAATGCTGACCTCAAGCGATCCACCCATCTTGGCCTCCTGAAGTGCTGGGATTACAGGCGTGAGCCACCACGCCTGGCCTTCAAGCATTTCTTGATTGGCAGACATTCAGTTTGTTTCCTTTTTTTTTTTTTTTTTTGCCTCTGAATTGTATCATGAGCAATCTTGAATTTAAGTGTTCTGAAATATTGGTGTTTGTATTTCTGTGGAATAGATTTCCCAATGTGGGTCAAGAAGCATGTAAAGGGCCGGGCGCGGTGGCTCAAGCCTGTAATCCCAGCACTTTGGGAGGCCGAGACGGGCGGATCACGAGGTCAGGAGATCGAGACCATCCTGGCTGACACGGTGAAACCCCGGCTCTACTAAAAAAATACGAAAAACTAGCCGGGCGAGGTGGCGGGCGCCTGTAGTCCCAGCTACTCGGGAGGCTGAGGCAGGAGAATGGCGTGAACCCAGGAGGCGGAGCTTGCAGTGAGCTGAGATCCGGCCACTGCACTCCAGCCTGGGCGGCAGAGCGAGACTCCGTCTCAAAAAAAAAAAAAAAAAAAAAAAAAAAAAAAGAAGCATGTAAATTTTTAATTTTGACATTTATTTATTAATTTGGCATTTAAAAATTGTATTTGGCATTCCAAAAAATTGGTAAAATTTCTATCAACAGTATGCGAGACTGCTTGTTTCCCCAAATCTTCAACGTTATTGGATATAATTACCTTTTAATCCCCATCCCCCAAGTCTGATGGGTAAAATCCCATATTTTATTTTGCATGTCTGTGAGTACTAATGAGGCTGTGCAGCCTATTATATAATTTTTTACTCTTTAGATTTCCTCTTCTATTCTTACTCTTTGCCTGTTTCCCCCAATATTTCACCTTACTTATGGTTATTTTGCTATATAAAAAAATTAAGATTTAAAAAATGTAGTCACATATGTCTGTCTTTGCCTTTATGACTCCTGGTTCCTGGGTTGCCTGTCTGGTTTCAGAAAGTCTCCCTACACTAAGATAATATAAAATTATCCTAAATTTTATTTTATTATTATTATATTTTTATTTTCTTTTTTTCTTTTTTTTGAGACAGAGTCTCACTCTGTTGCCCAGGCTGGAGTGCAATGGTACTATCTCAGCTCACTGCAACCTCTGCCTCCCAGGTTCAAGCAATTCTCCTGCCTCGGCTTCCTGAGTAGCTGGGATTACAGGTGTCTGCTACCACACCTGGCTAATTTTTGTATTTTTAGTAGAGACAGGGTTTCACCATGCTGGCCAGGCTGGTCTCGAACTCCCGACCTCAGGCAATCTGCCCGCCTTGGCCTCCCAAAGTGTGGGGATTACAGGCGTGAGCCACTGCGCCTGGCCTCTATTTTTCTTTATTACATGATATGACAAAGTCTAGTTTTGCTTCCTTTTAAATAGCTAGCAATGATATCAGCATTGTATGTGAAATAATTCATCCTTTTGGCAAAGATTTGAAATTCTACCTTTGTTGAAATGTGAATTTCATGTGGAAGAATAAATCACTGCAAGTTGATTACCTGTATATTTTTAAAGTGAAAAATAATGAAGTCTTATCTCAAGATTAAAAATTACTTTTAAAATACTAAAATGAAAACAGGATGGCATAGAAATAGATAAATCAGTAGAAGAAAATGGAGAGTTCAGAAATAAACTGAAACATATCTAAGAACTCACTACATGAGCAGAAATTCCACAAAAATGGAATTTCTATGAATTCACATTTCAACATGTATATGTACATGTATAATATATTTAGGAGAATTTCACATTTTAATAGTGAGATGTATATATGTATAAATGTATATATGTTTATGTACATGCATGAATATGTATTGTGTATATAATACATTTATGAAGGATTGACATATTATTAGCCACATGACATTGAAATGATAGCAAAAGAGAGACTTGATCTTGGTGAATTTCTTCCCCAAAATACTTTCCCCTCACCAATGATGCCCAAAACTCAGAAAAATTGAGTTTTAGCCCAGAAGACAAAATTAATAGATTTGGGTGTCATTGGAGTGTAGTTTTCTTTTGAATGGTAAAAGATAAAGTGTTTTTCTGCCTGCTATGGGAATAAAAGTGTATCAGTGTATTTCTGTAATGTGTCAGTAATGTATTCCCAGGTGTGCTTGAAAACCTGTCTAGATACTATTAATGTCTTAGTAAATCCATTTTCATCTGTCACACTATAATGTATCCTCTCTGTGTCGCCCTCAACATACAAATATTCATTTTCTCTCTTCAAATTAGAGGCTTTTAGTAAGGGTCAAATACCATTACAGTGAACTCTGCAGGTGTGTCAAATACTTCCTGTATCATTTGGTGTACGATAGAAATTGCCTTCCCGGCTCACATACCCTGTTGTTGCTCCAGTTGAGGGGCTGGGGATGAAACAGCGTGGATTCACAACCCTCTCAGGCAGCCAGAATTTCTGTCATCAGCAGCAGGGTTTCTCTGCTGCAGCTTTTCCAATTCCAGCTGCTTGACCGTCAGGGCCACTGACCTCAAATAAAGCACTCAAGAGCCTTAGATAGGGATGTAGCAGGGGAGGAGTAAGCTGGATTGGTTAGGAAGTGATATGAATGTTCTATTTGAAAGAGACATAGATCTCCAATATGGGGAGAAAACCAAGGACTCTGGGTCCACTCACTGTACCTGGGTCTGAATCCCAGCTCTATCACTGCCTTGACATGTGGTATGTCAGCATGGGCATGTGGTATGCCAGCTTGGGCATGGGACTTAAACCACTCAGTGCCTGAGTTTCCTCATCTACAAAGTAGGGATTAAAATGGCACTAGAATCATAGGTCAATTGTGAGGGTTAAATGACCTGACATATGTAATGCATTTGAAACCATGCCTGGCACAAATAAGTACTTTATAAGTGTTTGTTATATTTTTATTATTTGTTCTTTGAGGGAGAAATTGAACACAGAGGCTGAGATTATAAGGGAAAAAGCAGAGAGGAGGCAGGTGTGAAGGTCTCAGATAGGTGGACAGCTTTAGAATAGGCTTCTATTCCAGGAGAGAGATAGGGCACAAAGCAAGAAATTGAGATAGAAGTACTGTTGTATGAGTGACTACTTGAAAGGATTAGGGAAGAACTGAAATGTCTAGAGTTGTGTATCCCCAGTTATAACTGTAGTCACTCTGGGTCCTGGGCCAATAGCAGCATAACTAATTCCAGACCTCACCTGCTGAGGTTCCAGCCAAGATTGGCTGAGTTACTCAAAATGAAGGGCATCAATGGGCTGACCTGGACAAGGTATGACAGAATATAAATCTGCTCCTTTTCTTTCTCCTCTTCTTTCTTTTTCATTATTTTTATTATTATTTTTAGGGACAGGGTCTCGCTGTGTTGCCCAGTCTGGAGTGCAGTGGCTATTCACAGGTACAGTCCCAATACCGATCAGCATGGGAGTTTTGACCTTCTCCATTTCCAACCTGGGCTGGTTCATAGGCAACCTCCCACTCCCGGGAGGTCACTATGTTGATGCTGAACTTAGTGCAAACACCTGATAGACATAGTGCATTACAACCCAGAACTCTTGGACTCAAGTGATCCTCCTGCCTTAGCCTCCTGAGTAGCTGGCACTACAGGCACATGCCACCATGCCCAGCTCCTTTTCCTCTTTTTAATGGATAATTTCAAGCACATTTCAAAGTAGAACGACCAACATAATACATTTTCATGAATCTATCACTTATCTTCAACAGTTATCAACTCTTGCTCTATTCTTATCTTCATTCACTTTCCCATCCTGAATATTTTGAATCTAATCCCAGACATCACTACATCTGCCTCTCTAAAAGATGAGGACTTTTGAAAACTGATGGCTATATTTACAAATTAAAATTTACCATTTTAACCATTTTTAGGTGTACATTTTAGGGCATTAAGTACGGTCACATTGTTGTGCTACCATCACCACCATTAGTCTCCAGAAGTTTTTCATTATCCCCAACAATTGTGTACCTGTTAAGCGAAACACTTCACTCCCGCTCCCACCAGCCCCTGGCACCTATCATTCTACTTTCTATCTCTATGAATTTGACTACTCTAGGTACCTTATAAATAGAATCATACAATATTTGTCATTTTTGCATTTGGCTTATTCCACTTAGCGTAATTTTTTTTTTAGATGGAGTCTTGCTCTGTCACCCAGGCTGGAGAGCAGTGGTGCCATCTTGGCTCACTGCAACCTCTGCCTCCCCAGTTCAAATGATTCTCCTGCCTCAGCCTCCTGAGTAGCTGGGATTACAGGCATGCGCCACTGCTTCTGGCTAATTTTTGCATTTTTAGTAGAGACAGGGTTTCACCATGTTGGCCAGGCTGGTCTAGAACTCCTGACCTCAGATGATCTGCCTGCCTTGGCCTCCCAAAGTGCTGGGATTACAGGCATGAACCACCATGCCCGGCCGCATAATGTTTTTAAGGTTCCTCCATGTTGTAGCATGTACCAGAATTTCACCCCTTTTTTAAGGCTGAATAATAATAGTCCATTGTATGTATGTACCACATAATTCTTTTTAGAGCATAACCACAATTTTGTATTCATATCTACAAAACAGTAACTTCTTTTTTTTTTTTTTTTGAGACAGAGTCTCACTCTGTCGCCCAGGCTGGAGTGCAATGGCTCAATGTCATCTCACTGCGACCTCCAATTTCTGGGTTCAAGTGCTTCTTCTGCCTCAGTCTCCCAAGTAGCTGGGCTTACACGCTTGGCTCATGTTTGTATTTTCAGTAGAGACAGGCTTTCACTATGTGGCCCAGGCTGGTCTCAAACTCCTGACCTCAAGTGATCCACCTGCCTTGGCCTAGTAAAGTACCAGGATTACAAGCATGAGCCACTGTGCCCAGCCAAGAGTAATTTCTTAAAATAATCTCATACCCAGTCAATATTTAAATTTCCCCATTTGTGGCTGGGCGTGGTGGCTCACGCCTATAATCCCAGCACTTTGGGAGGCCGAGGTGGGCAGATCAGCTGAGGTCAGGAGTTCGAGACCAGCCTGGCCAACATGGTGAAACCCCGTCTCTACTAAAAATACAAAAATTAGCTGGGCATGGTGGTGGGTGCCTATAATCCCAGCTACTCGGGAGGCTGAGGCAGGAGAATCGCTTGAACCCGGGAGGCAGAGGTTGTAGTGAACCAAGATTGCACCACTGCACTGCAGCCTGGGTGACAGAGTGAGACTCTGTCTCAAAAAAAAAAAAAAAAAAAAAATTTCTCCAATTGTGCCATAAACATAGTTTTTAACAGTCTGTTTGTTTGAAATAGGATTCAAATAAGGCCTTTTTGAATGTAAATTAATCCAACCACTCCAGAAAGCAGTCTGGATATTTCTCAAAGAACTTAAAACAGAGAGCTACCATTCAACCCAGGAGTCTCATTACTAGGTATATACACAAAGGAAAGTAAATCATTCTACCAAAAAGACACATGCGCTTGTATGTTCTTTGCTGCACGATTCACAATAGCAAAGACATGGAATCAACCCAGGTGCCCATCAATGGTAGACTGGATAAAGAAAATGTGGTACATGTACACCATGGAATACTATGCAGCCATTGAAAAAATGAAATCATATCATTTGCAGCAACAAGTATGGAGCTGGAGGCCATTATCCTAAGCTAATTAACACAGGAACAGAAAGCCATATACCACATGTTCTCACTTATAAGTGGGAGCTAAACATTGAGCACACAATGGACATAAACGTGGGAACAATAGACACTGCAGACTACTAGAGGGTGACATGGGTTGAAAAACTATTGGGTACCACACTCACTACCTGAGTGATGGGATTCATACCTCAAACCTCAGCATCACGCAATATTCCCATGTAACAAATCTGCACATGCATACCCTGTATCTAAAATAAAAGTTGAAATTTTAAAAAAAAGGGCCCATTCATTGCAATTTGTCAATATCTCTTTTCTATTTCAATCTATAAGTCCTTTAAGTTTTTCAAAATTTCCTATTTATTTGTTGAAGAATCTGAGTTGTTTGACCTGTAGAATTTTCCAGGGTCTAGATTTTGCCAGTTGCATCCCTGCATTGACATTTAACATCTTATTTTGTTTCCTGTATTTTCTATAAATTGATAAATTGGTAGACGCAGAGGCTTGCTCAGATTCAGGTTTGATTCTTTGGCAAGAATATTTCATCAGGAGTGTTGTATACGGGAGACACATAGTATCCAGTGGTTTCTCTTTCCGTGATGTTAGCAGCAATTAATGATCATTGTTTACGTCCATTAATTCATTAGAGGATATTCTAATTCCATCATTCCTTCTTTGATTGTTAGCTCGAATACTTCTATGAATAGAAACTTTCCCTTACTTATTATTTGGTTACTGTGAGGCAGACTTTGTTAAACGAAGGCAAGATAAATGCTTGTTTCTTTCCTTTTATTTACCAGTTTTCATACAAGTGAATTGGTTCCGTTGCATTCACAAAGGTGATTAACAAGAGTTTAATTTTTGGGGTTTTTTTTTTTTTGAGTGATTTTATGAACTTGTGGATTTTTCAAATATTTGATGCTTTTAAATTAATTTCTATTGTTATTATTATTGATATTCCAATTATCCCCTCTTTGGTTGATGGACTCTTCAAGTTGGCGCCCTAGTTCTTTTGACACAGCATCAGGATTATTATAGCTCCTTTGCTTTCTGGCGTAACAGGGTGATCCAGGCTAATCTTACACATTTTTCTTGTCCTTGCGATTTCTCCAAAAAGTCCTGGTTCCTTTTAGTGGGAATCAGTATTTAGTAATCACAATCTGGGTCATGGGGTGGTCATTACTATTAGCCTAGCTCTTCTTATATAATAATACATTCTTCTTTCTAGTTATAAAGATAATACATATTCACTCTATAACATTTGGAAGATACCAAAAATAACGGAGACTATCACTATTTATATTTTGGTGTATCACATATGCCCATATATAAGTGAGGTTTTCTCCTGAAATTATCCCTCAAAAAAGAAGCATCGCCTTACATGTGAGCTCTTATAAAACCTCTTTCATTATGGGATGACCTCTATTTGGGGAAGACATATTAGTTTGAAATGATCTTAACACCTGAGAGTTTTGAATGTTTGTAGAAGTCACCTTGGAGCTCCAGTGGCACAGTCGGTTAGCGTGCGGTGCTTCTACAGAAGTCACCTGATAAACTTTGTAGAATGGAGGCAAAGAAATTTAGCACAGAGTCGGTAATTAGGCCTGGGTATACGACTTCACATTGCCAAATATTGAATAATATTATAAATGAACCCTTGAAAAATAATTTTTTTTGGCAGAAAACATGAAGTATATATATACATGATGAATGAAAAATCCAATATTCTCATGTTATGGAGATGGACACTTTTAGTTGGGATAAAATTTCTAGTGACAGCATCATACACAGGTTCAAATAATTATGTATCTCAGACAGAATGGATTTGATGGTGATGCAAACTCTAGAGAACTGTGGGCTAAAAACTTATTTACTTGTCAAGCCACTGAAAGAATTTTGAAAAACGATATACTTTCTAATACTTTAAATTGGTATTTAAAGTTTTAATCATGCCGGGCGTGGTGGCTCACGCCTGTAATCCCAGCACTTTGGGAGGCCGAGGCAGGCGGATCACGGGGTCAGGAGATCGAGACCATCCTGGCCAACGTGGTGAAACTCCGTCTCTACTAAAAATACAAAAAAAAAAAAAAAAAAAAAAATTAGCAGGGTGGGGTGGCGGGTGCCTGTAGTCCCCGCCACTCGGGAGGCTGAGGCAGGAGAATGGCGTCAATCTGGGAGGCGGAGCTTGCAGTGAGTTGAGATTGTGCCACTGCACTCCAGCCTGGGCAACTGAGTAAGACTCCATCTCTAAATAAATAAATAAATAAATAAATAATAAAGTTTTAATCACAAGGTTAAGTGGTTACAGAGGATGCAATTCTAGCATATTGTAAATATTGATATTTCAGAATAAAACTGCTTCAAGTGCTTGCCACTCTTGAAAAAAAAAAAAGAATAAAACTGCTATGTCAGTCTTTAAATTTATTTAAGGAAATCTAAATTCTATGGTGATTCAATAAACCCATCTTCCCCTAAAAAGCCTCACAAATTATTTTTAAAATTTATATTGTTATAATTCTCTATGTAATAATAATTACATTTCATTTTCCTCACAGAATTGCATCCTAACACAGGGAAGTCTCGCTATCATATTTCTTGGCAACAAATTGTATGTGTGCACGTGTTTGTATTTGAAATGTGAAAAAAATTTCCCCATGATCATAAGGCATGTTAGCAAATTGATCCCAGATAGAGTTACACAGTGGATCAAATTATACAATTGATCAAATTACAAATATTTGACAAATTTTGGCAAATGTTTATCAAACTTAAAAAATTATATTGGAAAAGAATATCTCAATGAGATAGATGAGACCTTTTCTCCTTAATTGATATATTAAAAACAAATATTATTCATTGCCAGAATGAGACTGCATTTGGCATCAGTTCTATTACTAGTTTCCTTCCTTCCTTCCTTCCTTCCTTCCTTCCTTCCTTCCTTCCTTCCTTCCTTCCTCCCTTCCTCCCTCCCTCCCTTCCTCCCTCTCTCCCTCCCTGTCTGTCTCTTCCTTCCTTCCTCCCTCCCTCCCTCCCTCTCTCTCCCTCCCTCCTTCCCTCCCTCTCTCTCCCTCCCTCCTTCCCTCCCTCCCTTCTTCTCCCTCCCTTCCTTCCTGTCTCCCTCTCTCTCTCTCCATTCCTTCCTTTCATCCTTCCTTCCTCTCCCTCCCTCCCTCCCTTTTTCTCCCTTCCTCCCTCTCTCCCTCCCCGCCACCCCGTCTTCTTTTTAAGAGACGGGGTCCTGCTCTGTCACCTAGGCTGCTCACTGCAGTGTTGATCTCTGAGGCTCAAGCAATCCTTCCACCCCAGCCTCCTGAGTAGCTGGGACTACAGGTGTGCACCACCACGCCCAGCTAATTTCTTTTTTTGTAGAGGCGGGGTGTTGCTATGTTGCCCAGACTGGTCTTGAACTCCTGGCCTCAAGCCATCCTCCTGCCTTAGCCTTCCAAAGTGCCACCACACCTGGCCACTTATTTTCATTTTCCATAAATGGAAGTTCTGAGAAAACTTGTTCATATAAACAGAAAGTTAGAAATGGAAAGAGTTTTGTTTATAGTCATGTCACTTAAATCTTTGAATTTTCTCCTAGTTAGATGCCAAAAATCACATGGTAATCTATCATCAGAAATTATTTTTAATCATCTGTTAGCTGACAACTCTATTTGGTCCTCCTTCAATTTTGTTGAAAGCAAAGACTTAGAAACCACCTTACTTGCAAAAAAATTTGTTATGTAGTCATTAATGTCTTTCACCTTCTCAACACTGATGTCAGTACTGTATTTGGAATTAACCCTTTGTTTGGCACCCTGGAGGTTTTTACATGCTTGTACAACATCCCATGGTAAAGGTAGAAAGGGGAGACTATGAAAGGGCAGGCAGACATAGAACCTGCTCCTCTATCATTGATTCACTTTCAGGAGGTCAGTTCTTGGAAAAGAGTCTATAAATTTGAGGACCTGGGGACAGATTCTTTTAAAACTGTCACCAGTGTACCACTTGGAAAGCCTTTGCTGTACTCCCGAGTGTATGCATTAACCCAGTTGGAGATTCTAGAATCTCACTGTGAAAAGACTCAGAACATGATTCTGGTGATCACAAGCATGTAAGGAATGAAGATAGCATTATTTTATGCAATGTGAATGGGGGAAAAGAGAAATATTTTGAAATTAACATTTAGTTTATATTATATCTGATATTAAATACGTATGTATAATTAATAATTAGATACTGTAAGTAGATGTTTGGCTATTTCATCCACATCCATAAGGGTTTAGATTATTATATAAGCTTGACAACATCATTTTTGAGGGCAAACTTCACATTGTGAAAATAGGGGATTGCTTCAGGCCAGGCACAGTGACTCATGCCTGTAATCCCAGCACTTTGGGAGGCTGAGATGGGCGGATCACCTGAGGTTGGGAGTTTGAGACCAGCCTGACCAACATGGAGAAACCCCGTCTCTACTAAAAATACAAAATTAGCTGGGCATGGTGGTGCATGCCTGTAATCCCAGCTACTCAGGAGGCTGAGGCAGGAGAATCGCTTGAACCTGGGAGGCGGAGGTTGTGGTGAGCTGAGATTGCACCATTGCACTCCAGCCTGGGCAACAAGAATGAAACTCTGTCTCAGAAAAAAAAAAAAAAAAAAAAAAGAAAAGAAAATAGGGAATTTCTTCCTATTTGAGCATATACAGTATATAGTTCTAATTTTCTTTTATGTTTATATGCACATATAAATACCATATATATCTTTTGTATAGACCATTTCAATACATTTTTATTTTATATGATATATTTTTAAACTTAAGTTTTTAAAACACTTTAAAATCTTTTATTATGGAAAAATATAAACATATACTAAAGTAGAGAGAACAATATAGTCAACCCTCATGCACCTGTCCCCCAGATTTAACAATTAGCCATTCATGGCCAACCTTTCCATCAATATTCCACACTTGAATTTCTTTGAATTAAATCTGAGGCATTGTATCATTTCTTACATAAACATTTGAGTATGAACTCTGAAAGGAAAGACCTCTTAAATAAGTGTAGCCATACACCATTATTGCTTCTAAAAAATAATTTCTTCCTATTATCAAGTATCTAGCTCAAGGTCAAGTTACCATGATTGTCTCATAAAATTTTTGTGTCTGTTAGTTCAAATGAGGACCCAAGTATATATATTGTGATTAGTTATATCTCCTGCATCTCTTTTATTCAATTAGCTCCTCCACAATCTCTATGTTCTTTGCATTTCATTTGCTGAAGGAATTGTGTCATTCATCTGATAGCGTTTCCCACAATCTGGATTTTGCTGAATGCATGCCCATGGTGTCATTTAACATATTCCTCTGTTCCCTGTTATTCCTATAAATTGGTAGGTTGAGAGGCTTGATTGGATTCAGTGTGTGTGTGTATTTACATGTATATATATAAATATATATCAATTATATATATAAATATATAACAATATAAATATATATATTTGTTTTGTTTGGCAAAAGTATTTTAAGAGACGTAGTATTCTATCTCTTAATGTTTTTAGCTGTTCTGTTGCAGTATCATTGACATGTGATAAACTGCACATATGTAAAGTGTATAATTTGATAAGTTTTGGAATGTGTTTGTGCTGTGAAACTATTGCTACAAGATAATGACAGCTACCTGGGGGACTGAGGCAGGAGAAGCGCTTGAACCTGGGAGGTGGAGGTTGCAGTGAGCCAAGATCACGCCATTGCACTCCAGCCTGGGGGCCAAGAGCGAGACTTCGTCTCAAAAAAAAAAAAAAGATAATGAATATAGTCATCACTAAAAGACTGTGTCAAAAGGGATGAGCATGGCAAAAAGTGAAAGAGGTAAGCAGAAGGGAAACTTGATCTTGCCACACACTAAATTGGAGCAGACCTTCATGAACCTGTGATTTTGAAACATTTTAACAATGAAATAATTTCTTTTATATGAAATCTTATACAGGACTCTAATACATAGAGCTGGGCATGGGGGCTCACACCTGTAATCCCAGCACTTTGGGAGGCCAAGGCAGGAGGATCACTTGAGGCCAGGAGTTCAAGACCATCCTAGGCAACATAGTGAGACCTCATCTCTACAAATACATAAATAAATAAAAATATAAATAAATTTTTAAAATTAGCTGGGTGTGATGGCATGTGCCTGTACTCCTAGCTACTCAGGAGGCTGAGGTGGGAGGATTGTTTGAGCCTAGGTGACTGAGTGAGACCCTGTCTGTAAAAAGCAAAACAAAACAAAGCTAAAGCTCTAATACATAATAGAGACAATGAAAGGGAGACTGTTTTAATAGTATGTTGATTTTGTGAATGTAATCTATTTTATAGGTATTAACCAATAAAATAAAGTATTATTTATTATCGATTTAATCATGTGAAAGTGTTATTGATTTAGTTAAGTGTTATTACTGGATTTGTGCTTATCTTCTTGCCACAATTAAAAATTTAAAACTTTTAAATAAATAAATTGGCTATTGATGCTGACATAATTTACTTATTTAAAATTCTTTTTAAAATTTTTAATTGTGATAAAAGACATATAACATAAAATTTACCATTTTAACCACTTCTAAGTGTACAGTTCAGTAGTGTTAAGTATTGTCACATCGTTGTGCAACTGATCTCTAGAACTCTTTTCATCTTGCAAAGCTGAAACTCCATACCTAAAACAATTCCCCGGCCGGGCGCGGTGGCTCAAGCCTGTAATCCCAGCACTTTGGGAGGCCGAGGCGGGTGGATCACGAGGTCAGGAGATCGAGACTATCCTGGCTAACATGGTGAAACCCCGTCTCTACTAAAAATACAAAAAACTAGCCGGGCGTGGTGGCGGGCGCCTGTAGTCCCAGCTACTCGGGAGGCTGAGGCGGGAGAATGGCGTGAACCCGGGAGGCGGAGCTTGCAGTGAGCCGAGATCACGCCACTGCACTCCAGCCTGGGAGACACAGCGAGACTCCGTCTCAAAAAAAAAAAAAAAAAAACACAACAATTCCCCATTTACCCCTTCCACCAGCCCCTGGCAAACACCACTCTACTTTCTATCTCTGTGCATTTGACTACTCTAGATACCTCATATAAGTGGAATCATGCAGTGTTTGTCCTTTTGTGACTGGCTTACTTCTCTTAGCATGATGTCCTCAAGGTTCATCCACGTTGTAGTATGTGTCAGAAGTTCCCTGTTTTTTTTTTTAAGGCTGAATAATACTCCATTGTATTTATATAGCACATTTTCTTTATCTGTTCATACATTGATCCATACTTGGGTTGTTTCCTCCTTTTGGCTATTGTGAGTACTGCTGCTATGAACACAAAGATATCTCTTTGAGATCCTGCTTTCAGTAGCCGATTTACTTTTGTATTTTACTCTGGCCATATAATATAAAAAATTTTAACTCATATAGATAAATAGTTGCAAATGGTAACAATTTGTAATAGCTCGCCATGGAGTGTTATAGCTCATCTGAATGTAAACTCATCTATAATCACGTAAGGCAAATTACGAGACATTTTAGTTCCAAAGTCAATCATTAGCAATGCCTAAAAGCTTTTCTGTTTTTTTTTAAACCAGTATGTGTACCATTTGGAGACTCAATGAAAGGATTTCTAGCCAGCTAAAATTTGTGTCTTATGATACAATTTCTGATGCTGTTTAAAGGAATTTTTGACCTCTCATTGTTCTTTTTTTTTTTTTTTTTGTAAGATATTCTCTCAAATGTTAAAAACAATCAGAGACATTTTGGGTTTTTTTTGAGGACTTCATACTTTGTTTCAGTTTCATTTTTAACATTTATTTGCAATTTTAAAACTTGATAACAGTGTAACAGTGCACCTCTCTCTCTTGCAAAAGTGTAACTCTTGTAACAGTGTAACTCTCTCTATTGCCAAACTGACTGCTTCGAATAGTAAATATCTAGTCAACAAATATTTATGGGACAGCCCATATCAGGTCCACAATTCACAAATAATGAAGAAAACATACATAATCCTTGGCTTCATGGAGCTCACAGTTTACCAGGGTTGATGAAGAGTAAATAAGTAAACAGACAACTAAATAAATAATTATAAACCATGAGTTTTTATAATAGAAAATAACAGTCTACTGTAAGAATAACAGAGATAAATGGGCTTTAGGTGAGACGGGCAGGGAAGGCCTCTCTGAAGAGGTGACATTTAAGATGAGCCCTCATGGCAAGAAGGAACCTGCCATAATATGGGAAAAGAGCATTCAAACATTGGGAGTAGCGGCCGGGCGCGGTGGCTCAAGCCTGTAATCCCAGCACTTTCGGAGGCCGAGACAAACGGATCACGAGGTCAGGAGATCGAGACCATCCTGGCTAACACGGTGAAACCCCGTCTCTACTAAAAAATACAAAAAACTAGCCGGGCGAGGTGGCGGGCGCCTGTAGTCCCAGCTACTCGGGAGGCTGAGGCAGGAGAATGGCATGAACCCGGGAGGTGGAGCTTGCAGTGAGCTGAGATCCGGCCACTGCACTCCAGCCTGGGCAACAGAGCGAGACTCCGTCTCAAAAAAAAAAAAAACACTGGGAGTAGCATGGACAGTGATTCTACAGCCTGAAAGAGCTTGACATGTTTGAAAAACTGAAACAAGATCCATATGGTGGAAGCATATTCAATATATTCATTTCCTGTCACTGCTGCAACAAATTACCACAAATGTAATGGTTAAAAACAACACACATTTACAGTTTGTGGCAGGGGTCAGAAGTCTGACCCAAACTTTATGGGGCCAAAGTCAAAGTGTCACCAGGGCTGTGTTCCTTCTGCAGACTCTAAGGGAGAATGAGTCTCCTTGCCTTTGCCAGCTTCTAGAGGCCACCTGCATTCCTTGGTTCATGGCCCCTTCCTCCATCTTCAGAGTACATCACTCCAACATCTGCTGTTGTCCTCACATCACCTCTCACTCCGACTCTCCTGCCTTCCTCTAAGAACCCTTGTGATTGCACTGGGCCCATCTGGATAATGCAGGATCATCTCCCCATCTCAAGATCCACAGTCACATCTGCAAAGCCTCTCTTGCCATGTAAGGTGACATTTACAAGTTCCAGAGATTAGGACATGGAAATTTTGGGGGCTGTTTTTCTGCCTACCACCTTCAGGGAGTAGAGAAATGAGAAACAAAGCTGTACAAATGAGTGTACTATGTTCTATTTCAGAGATGTTTTAGTTAGCGGAGTTCGTATTTATTAGAGTTTAATGTGGGCTGTGATAACAAAAAGACCCCACAATATTTTGGCTTAAACAAAATAGGAGTTATTTCTGTTTCATGTAATAATCCCGAGGAAGGCAGTCCAGGGCTGGGAGGATGGCTTTGCTTCATGAGGTCATTCAGAGGTCCAGGCACATCCTGTCTTGTTGCATTGCCAGGCTCAACACATGACTTGCTGGTCATGGTCTAGAATGGTTATGAGTTCACACTCTAGCCAGTTGGAAGATGGAAAGGGACAGCAGGATACCATACTCATTCCTTTTATATGCATGACCCAGGAGAGGCACATAATATTTCCACTAACATCCCAATCCCTAGAACTTTGACATGTGATCGCACCTGACTTCAAGAGAGGCCGGGACATGTAATCTTTGGCTAGATGGTTGTTGGTCAAACTAAAACTCATGTGTTTAATTATCATCATCATTATTATTATTGTTGTTGTTTTGAGACAGGGTCTCATTCTGTTTCCCAGGCTGGAGTGTAGTGGCTTGATCATGGCTCACTGCAACCTCAACCTCCTAGGCTCAAATCCTCTCACCTCAGCCTCCCAAGTAGCTGGGACTACAGAGAGTCTGGCTAATTTTTTAATTTTTAAATTTTTCTGTAGAGACAAGGTCTTGCTATGTTGGCCAGACTGGTCTTGAAAAGTGTTTCATTATTTTTTTTTTTTTTTTTTTTAATTTATTTATTATTATTATACTTTAAGTTGTAGGGTACATGTGCATAACGTGCAGGTTTGTTACATATGTATACTTGTGCCATGTTGCTGTGCTGCACCCATCAACTCGTCATTTACATCAGGTGTAACTCCCAATGCAATCCCTCCCCCCTCCCCCCTCCCCATGATAGGCCCCGGTGTGTGATGTTCCCCTTCCTGAGTCCGAGTGATCTCATTGTTCAGTTCCCACCTATGAGTGAGAACATGCGGTGTTTGGTTTTCTGTTCTTGTGATAGTTTGCTAAGAATGATGGATTCCAGCTGCATCCAAGTCCCTACAAAGGACTCAAACTCATCCTTTTTTATGGCTGCATAGTATTCCATGGTGTATATGTGCCACATTTTCTTAATCCAATCTGTCACTGATGGACATTTGGGTTGATTCCAAGTCTTTGCTATTGTGAATAGTGCTGCAATAAACATACGTGTGCATGTGTCTTTATAGCAGCATAATTTATAATCCTTTGGGTATATACCCAGTAATGGGATGGCTGGGTCATACGGTACATCTAGTTCTAGATCCTTGAGGAATCGCCATACTGTTTTCCATAATGGTTGAACTAGTTTACAATCCCACCAACAGTGTAAAAGTGTTCCTATTTCTCCACATCCTCTCCAGCACCTGTTGTTTCCTGACTTTTTAATGATTGCCATTCTAACTGGTGTGAGATGGTATCTCATTGTGGTTTTGATTTGCATTTCTCTGATGGCCAGTGATGATGAGCATTTTTTCATGTGTCTGTTGGCTGTATGAATGTCTTCTTTTGAGAAATGTCTGTTCATGTCCTTTGCCCACTTTTTGATGGGGTTGTTTGTTTTTTTCTTGTAAATTTGTTTGAGTTCTTTGTAGGTTCTGGATATTAGCCCTTTGTCAGATGAGTAGATTGCAAAAATTTTCTCCCATTCTGTAGGTTGCCTGTTCACTCTGATGGTAGTGTCTTTTGCTGTGCAGAAGCTCTTTAGTTTAATGAGATCCCATTTGTCAATTTTGGCTTTTGCTGCCGTTGCTTTTGGTGTTTTAGACATGAAATCTTTGCCCATGCCTATGTCCTGAATGGTACTACCTAGGTTTTCCTCTAGGATTTTTATGGTACTAGGTCTAACATTTAAGTCTCTAATCCATCTTGAATTAATTTTCGTATAAGGAGTAAGGAAAGGATCCAGTTTCAGCTTTCTACTTATGGCTAGCCAATTTTCCCAGCACCATTTATTAAATAGGGAATCCTTTCCCCATTTCTTGTTTCTCTCAGGTTTGTCAAAGATCAAATGGCTGTAGATGTGTGGTATTATTTCTGAGGACTCTGTTCTGTTCCATTGGTCTATATCTCTGTTTTGGTACCAGTACCATGCTGTTTTGGTTACTGTAGCCTTGTAGTATAGTTTGAAGTCAGGTAGCGTGATGCCTCCAGCTTTGTTCTTTTGACTTAGGATTGTCTTGGAGATGCGGGCTCTTTTTTGGTTCCATATGAACTTTAAAGCAGTTTTTTCCAATTCTGTGAAGAAA
This sequence comes from Macaca fascicularis, assembly GCF_037993035.2. NCBI lineage: Eukaryota > Metazoa > Chordata > Mammalia > Primates > Cercopithecidae > Macaca > Macaca fascicularis. The sequence continues at coordinate 25,037,939 of NC_088395.1, forward strand.
CTCATTGGTAGCTTGATGGGGATGGCATTGAATCTATAAATTACCTTGGGCAGTATGGCCATTTTCACAATATTGATTCTTCCTATCCATGAGCATGGTATGTTCTTCCATTTGTTTGTGTCCTCTTTGATTTCACTGAGCAGTGGTTTGTAGTTCTCCTTGAAGAGGTCCTTTACATCCCTTGTAAGTTGGATTCCTAGGTATTTTATTCTCTTTGAAGCAATTGTGAATGGAAGTTCATTCCTGATTTGGCTCTCTGTTTGTCTGTTACTGGTGTATAAGAATGCTTGTGATTTTTGCACATTAATTTTGTATCCTGAGACTTTGCTGAAGTTGCTTATCAGCTTAAGGAGATTTTGGGCTGAGACAATGGGGTTTTCTAAATATACAATCATGTCATCTGCAAACAGGGACAATTTGACTTCTTCTTTTCCTAACTGAATACCCTTGATTTCTTTCTCTTGCCTGATTGCCCTAGCCAGAACTTCCAACACTATGTTGAATAGGAGTGGTGAGAGAGGGCATCCCTGTCTTGTGCCAGTTTTCAAAGGGAATTTTTCCAGTTTTTGCCCATTCAGTATGATATTGGCTGTGGGTTTGTCATAAATAGCTCTTATGATTTTGAGGTACGTTCCATCAATACCGAATTTATTGAGCGTTTTTAGCATGAAGGGCTGTTGAATTTTGTCAAAAGCCTTTTCTGCATCAATTGAGATAATCATGTGGTTCTTGTCTTTGGTTCTGTTTATATGCTGGATTATGTTTATTGATTTGCGAATGTTGAACCAGCCTTGCATCCCAGGGATGAAGCCCACTTGATCATGGTGGATAAGCTTTTTGATGTGTTGCTGAATCCGGTTTGCCAGTATTTTATTGAGGATTTTTGCATCGATGTTCATCAGGGATATTGGTCTAAAATTCTCTTTTTTTGTTGTGTCTCTGCCAGGCTTTGGTATCAGGATGATGTTGGCCTCATAAAATGAGTTAGGGAGGATTCCCTCTTTTTCTATTGATTGGAATAGTTTCAGAAGGAATGGTACCAACTCCTCTTTGTACCTCTGGTAGAATTCAGCTGTGAATCCATCTGGTCCTGGACTTTTTTTGGTTGGCAGGCTATTAATTGTTGCCTCAATTTCAGAGCCTGCTATTGGTCTATTCAGGGATTCAACTTCTTCCTGGTTTAGTCTTGGAAGAGTGTAAGTGTCCAGGAAATTATCCATTTCTTCTAGATTTTCCAGTTTATTTGCGTAGAGGTGTTTATAGTATTCTCTGATGGTAGTTTGTATTTCTGTGGGGTCGGTGGTGATATCCCCTTGATCATTTTTAATTGCGTCGATTTGATTCTTCTCTCTTTTCTTCTTTATTAGTCTGGCTAGTGGTCTGTCAATTTTGTTGATCTTTTCAAAAAACCAACTCCTGGATTCATTGATTTTTTGGAGGGTTTTTTGTGTCTCTATCTCCTTCAGTTCTGCTCTGATCTTAGTTATTTCTTGCCTTCTGCTAGCTTTCGAATGTGTTTGCTCTTGCTTCTCTAGTTCTTTTAATTGCGATGTTAGAGTGTCAATTTTACATCTTTCCTGCTTTCTCTTGTGGGCATTTAGTGCTATAAATTTCCCTCTACACACTGCTTTAAATGTGTCCCAGAGATTCTGGTATGTTGTATCTTTGTTCTCATTGGTTTCAAAGAACATCTTTATTTCTGCCTTCATTTCGTTATGTACCCAGTAGTCATTCAGGAGCAGGTTGTTCAGTTTCCATGTAGTTGAGCGGTTTTGAGTGAGTTTCTTAGTCCTGAGTTCTAGTTTGATTGCACTGTGGTCTGAGAGACAGTTTGTTATAATTTCTGTTCTTGTACATTTGCTGAGGAGTGCTTTACTTCCAATTACGTGGTCAATTTTGGAGTAAGTATGATGTGGTGCTGAGAAGAATGTATATTCTGTTGATTTGGGGTGGAGAGTTCTATAGATGTCTATTAGGTCTGCTTGTTGCAGAGATGAGTTCAATTCCTGGATATCCTTGTTAACTTTCTGTCTCGTTGATCTGTCTAATGTTGACAGTGGAGTGTTGAAGTCTCCCATTATTATTGTATGGGAGTCTAAGTCTCTTTGTAAGTCTCTAAGGACTTGCTTTATGAATCTGGGTGCTCCTGTATTGGGTGCATATATATTTAGGATAGTTAGCTCTTCCTGTTGAATTGATCCCTTTACCATTATGTAATGGCCTTCTTTGTCTCTTTTGATCTTTGATGGTTTAAAGTCTGTTTTATCAGAGACTAGTATTGCAACCCCTGCTTTTTTTTGTTCTCCATTTGCTTGGTAAATCTTCCTCCATCCCTTTATTTTGAGCCTATGTATGTCTCTGCGTGTGAGATGGGTCTCCTGAATACAGCAGACTGATGGGTCTTGACTCTTTATCCAGTTTGCCAGTCTGTGTCTTTTAATTGGAGCATTTAGTCCATTTACATTTAAGGTTAAGATTGTTATGTGTGAACTTGATCCTGCCATTATGATATTAACTGGTTATTTTGCTCATTAGTTGATGCAGTTTCTTCCTAGCCTCAATGGTCTTTACATTTTGGCATGTTTTTGCAATGGCTGGTACCGGTTGTTCCTTTCCATGTTTAGTGCTTCCTTCAGGATCTCTTGTAAGGCAGGCCTAGTGGTGACAAAATCTCTAAGCATTTGCTTATCTGTAAAGGATTTTATTTCTCCTTCACTTATGAAACTTAGTTTGGCTGGATATGAAATTCTGGGTTTAAAATTCTTTTCTTTAAGAATGTTGAATATTGGCCCCCACTCTCTTCTGGCTTGTAGAGTTTCTGCGGAGAGATCTGCTGTTAGTCTGATGGGCTTCCCTTTGTGGGTAACCCGACCTTTCTCTCTGGCTGCCTTTAAGATTTTTTCCTTCATGTCAACTTTGGTGAATCTGGCAATTATGTGTCTTGGAGTTGCTCTTCTCGAGGAGTATCTTTGTGGTGTTCTCTGTATTTCCTGGATTTGAATGTTGGCCTGCCCTACTAGGTTGGGGAAGTTCTCTTGGATGATATCCTTAAGAGTGTTTTCCAACTTGGTTCCATTTTCCCCCTCACTTTCAGGCACCCCAATCAGACGTAGATTTGGTCTTTTTACATAATCCCATACTTCTTGCAGGCTTTGTTCGTTTCTTTTTCTTCTTTTTTCTTTTGGTTTCTCTTCTCGCTTCATTTCATTCATTTGATCCTCAATCGCTGATACTCTTTCTTCCAGTTGATCGAGTCGGTTACTGAAGCTTGTGCATTTGTCACGTATTTCTCGTGTCATGGTTTTCATCTCTTTCATTTCGTTTAGGACCTTCTCTGCATTGATTACTCTAGCCATCAATTCTTCCACTTTTTTTTCAAGATTTTTCGTTTCTTTGCGCTGGGTACGTAATTCCTCCTTTAGCTCTGAGAAATTTGATGGACTGAAGCCTTCTTCTCTCATCTCGTCAAAGTCATTCTCCGTCCAGCTTTGATCCATTGCTGGCGACGAGCTGCGCTCCTTTGCCGGGGGAGATGCGCTCTTATTTTTTGAATTTCCAGCTTTTCTGCCCTGCTTTTTCCCCATCTTTGTGGTTTTATCTGCCTCTGGTCTTTGATGATGGTGATGTACTGATGGGGTTTTGGTGTAGGTGTCCTTCCTGTTTGATAGTTTTCCTTCTAACAGTCAGGACCCTCAGCTGTAGGTCTGTTCGAGATTGCTTGAGGTCCACTCCAGACCCTGTTTGCCTGGGTATCAGCAGCAGAGGCTGCAGAAGATAGAATATTTCTGAACAGCGAGTGTACCTGTCTGATTCTTGCTTTGGAAGCTTCCTCTCAGGGGTATACTCCTCCCTGTGAGGTGTGGGGTGTCAGACTGCCCCTAGTGGGGGATGTCACCCAGTTAGGCTACTCAGGGGTCAGGGACCCGCTTGAGCAGGGAGTCTGTCCCTTCTCAGATCTCAGCCTCCGTGTTGGGAGATCCACTGCTCTCTTCAAAGCTGTCAGACAGAGTCGTTTCCGTCTGTGCAGAGGTGTCTGTGTGTCTTAGTTTACTGTGCCCTGTCCCCAGAGGTGGAGTCTACAGAGACAGGCAGGTTTCCTTGAGCTGCTGTGAGCTCCACCCAGTTCGAGCTTCCCAGCAGCTTTGTTTACCTACTTAAGCCTCAGCAATGGCGGGCGCCCCTCCCCCAGCCTCGCTGCTGCCTTGCCGGTAGATCGCAGACTGCTGCGCTAGCAATGAGGGAGGCTCCGTGGGTGTGGGACCCTCCCGGCCAGGTGTGGGATATGATCTCCTGGTGTGCCTGTTTCCTAAAGCGCAGTATTGGGGTGGGAGTTACCCGATTTTCCAGGTGTTGTGTGTCTCAGTTCCCCTGGCTAGGAAAAGGGACTCCCTTCCCCCTTGCGCTTCCCAGGTGAGGCAATGCCTCGCCCTGCTTCAGCTCTCGCTGGTCGGGCTGCAGCAGCTGACCAGCTCCGATCGTCCGGCACTCCCCAGTGAGATGAACCCAGTACCTCAGTTGAAAATGCAGAAATCACCGGTCTTCTGTGTCGCTCGCGCTGGGAGTTGGAGACTGGAGGTGCTCCTATTCGGCCATCTTGCTCCGCCAAGTGTTTCATTATTAAAGGAAGAAGAAGAAAATGGAAATTTGTCTCTGCAACAAATTTCTTTATAAAAGCATACTGGTTTCATGTTTTATTTTAAGAATTAGTATTAGCACCTTCCCTTGAGACAGCCATTGGCCTCCTGTATAAAATGGAAATTATGATACTTGCTGCCACATAATTATAAAAAGTTCTGAAAAGTTTGCAATTTAAGGAATGCTCCTTAATAAAATTGACAGTTTGCTTGGCATTATTCAACCTTATTTTGAAAAATGCTGACATCATACTAATGCTTAGAGTTTGTCTAAATAGAATAAGAAATACTGTAGTTGAAAGCATTGTGGAGCCAGCATTGATACAAGTTGCTACTTTTCCAATTCATTCAGTAAAGTGCTTACCACTTTATTATTGACTTCTGGGTCATAAATTAAAACTTATCAACATATTTAAAGACTGTGTTACTGTTGAATAAGTGGTAAGTGTTTATATACTAAAAGCCTTCCTCATAGTCATCTGGAAGAACATATACATAAAAATAGGCAAAAAGGACAAATACACAAATCCATTCACTTATGCTGATGAATTGCAGACTTGACATAACATAAACCCTTGAACAGATTCATAAAATATGCAGACTCTTGGATCCTATTTCAGCTGTTTCAGATAATAGTACTACTGATATGTTTGGAGCAGTTTGCTTATCTATCATTCATTCAGAAAATATCAGTTGAGCACCTACTATTTATCAGACACTATTCTAGGTGCTTGGGGTAGATCAATGAATAAAAGAGACAAATATCTCTTCCCTTCATGGAATTTACATTTGTGTTGCAATATCTGTAGATCAGCGTTACTAAACATTTAAATGTGCAACATTTTTATTGAAATGTGCTCTATATACAGAAAGGCACGCAAATTGTAATTGAAAAGATAGATGAATTTTCCTAAAGTGAACAAACCAGTGTAAACAGAACCCCAGATGCCCTTTGTATTGCCTCGGTCACTATCCTCTGGGAGTGACCACTATCCCGATTTCTAGCACCACAGATTAGCTTTGCCTGCTTTTCAACTTTATATAAATGGAATCATACAATACATTCTTTTCTGCAACTGGATTCTTTTTCTCAACATTTTGTTCGTGAGATTCGTCAGGTGGTTTTGTGTAGTCGTAGTTCATTTATTCTCCTTACTATATAGTATTCCATTGTGTGAGTATGCTACACTCTTCTTACCCATTCTCCTGTTGATGGATATTTGGTTGTCTTACATTTTGGGGTATTATGAATAGTGTTAAACATTCTTGTACACACCTCTCAGTGGATATTTGCATGCATTTCAGTTGGGTATGGAACGAGGCATGGAATTGCAGCCTCATAGGGAATGCTTATGTTCAACTTTAATAGATATTGACAGTTTTCCGAAGTGTTTGAACCAATTTACTCTTCCTCCAGCAATGTAGAAAAAGTTTAACTTGCCCCACATCATTGTCAGCATTTGATATTGTCTGTCTTTTTTACTTTAGCTGTTCTATAGATGTGTGGTGATATGACATTATAGTTTTAATTTGCATTTCCTTGATGGCTAAGTGGACCTTCTTTCCCTGCATTTATTACACTCATTTGGATATCCTCTTTTGTGAAGTGTCTGATAAGTCTTTTGCCCATTTTTCTATTGAATTGTCTGCTTTTTACTAATATGCTTTTCTATATGTGCATTTTGGCATCTTGCATTGAAAGATCCTATGTGTACTTATATAATCAGATTTAAATTTTGTTTGCATAATCTTTCCAATAACATTAAGCTGTTTAATTTATGCTGAAAGAACTTAGAGCCTTATTTTTATGCTCACTGTGTGTTGTTTCAAAATGATGTTGTAACTTGGCAAGGACCGCAGAACTATTTTGAAAAATTTCACTGCTTCAACTATGCTGATGACTTGTGCACTGTTTTAACATGATAAAAGCTTAGCGCTATAACGAATTCAGCCACCATTTTATTCTGACTTTAAATGACATCGTGAGAGCATTTTAGGTACATTATTTTCATTTTATGTACTGCCAGTTGCTAGAGAAAGATTCATTTGATTCCAATATGCTGTTTTTTGTTGTTCAACTCCAACCCAATCAATCTTATCACTCCCATCACTGAGTTTTTGTTTAAAATGTCCTCTTTTTAATCTGTAATCCATTTCTGGCTTTACAGGTAATAATTGCAAACCATCTGAAAAAATTGTAAATAATAATAGCCCACAGAAACTGCCTTGTACCAGGCACAGTTCTGAACTTTCTGTACTTTAACCCATTTAAACCATATGAGGTAGGTGCTATTATCAGCTTCATTTTACAGGTGATGAAATAGAGGCCTGGGAGAAGTAACTTGGCAAAATTGCTGCTAATTGGGAAACTCAGAATTCAAACCCTCATGCCTAAGCCTTACTTTCCCCAGCCCCTTTATCTGGGTCTGTCAGCTTGACATGGCAGATTTCCCACTATCAGCATGATCATTGGCACACTTCACTCTTTCTTCTTACTCTTCCTCCACAGAGCACATGCAGCATATTTATATACTTCTGCCTCTTCCTTACATGGGTCGGAGCCTGGTCCTCTTTTCTATTTTCTTGTCTGACATTTGGATTTGGGGCAGAGAGAGAGAGGCCTTTTTTGGATCTTGAGCCTCAGCAATACTCTCTATCCTCGATTTGAGAGCCCTGTCTCAGTATTTTGGGCATAAACTCAGCTAATGACAAAGCCGTACTGTGACTTCCCATTTGCTGCTGTCCCTAATGTAAATCTCAATGGGATAGCAGCTATGTTTTGGTCCCTACGAATGATGCCGGGGATTATTAAATATGATTTTCATTTAGAAAGTAGAGCCCCTGGGTGGCTCTTATCTTTGTTTTGGGAAACAAATTGGCCCTTCTCTAGTGTTCTGAATATTAAAATAGAATTGGGTATGGAATTCTGTCTTGGACCTCATCCAAATGATTCTAATTATCGAGGCATGCTGACGACCAGGTATAAAAGTAGTTTTGCCTACAAAATGGTCTTATGGTCTAGATCCCAAGTATAATACAGGAATAAAGCTTTGGTTGTTTATTTGTATCTTCTCATGACTGTGACTTTTTAAAAAATGGGCACTTCTTTCTTCTGTTGTGATCAAGTGCCTAAAATTAGAACATATCTATGTCTTCAAAGAGGGAGAGAGTAAAAGGGAAACTCAGTAGAAAAAAAATAACTTTTTTCCCTCTTTTATCTTTAACTTCAGTAAGTTGGGGGAGGTATCTTAGTCGGGGTTCTCTAAAGGGACAGAACTAATAGGAAAGATGTATATATGAAGGGGAGTTTATTAGGAGAATTGACTCACAGGATCACAAGGTGAGGTCCCACAACAGGCCGTCTGCTAGTTGAGAAGCAAGGAAGCCAGTCTGAGTCCCAAAACCTCAAAAGTAGGGAAGCTGACAGTGCAGCCTTCAGTCTGTGACCAGGGGCCTGAGAGACCCTGGCAAATCACTGATGTAAGACCAAGAGTCCCAAAGCTGAAGAAGTTGGGAGTCCGATGTTCAAGGGCAGGAAGCATCCAGCACAGGAGAAAGATGAAGAACAGAAGACTCAGCCAGTCTAGTCCTTCCATGTTCCTCTGCCTGCTTTTTTCTAGCCACACTGGCAGCCGATTAGATGGTGCCCACCCATATTGAGGGTGGGTCTGACTCTCCCAGTCCACTGATTCAAATGTTAATCTCCTCTGGCAACACCCTCACAGACACACCCAGGATCAATACTTTGTACCCTTCAATCCACTCAAGTTGACACTCACTATTAACTATCACAGGAGGCTTTGGCTTTTTTTTTTTTTTCAGTGGTGGCACTGATGGCTCTGTTCAGAACACCACAAGTGTGAGTTTGTCTAAATTGTATTTAGTGGAAATTATTAAGTAGAGGCCTGAGAGTCAGGCTCACCATCTGGAATTTGCTCTCTAACCTGCTGTGGTTTGCTAGCATTTTATCAGCTGATTAGTCCCTCAGGTTTCACTCTGTGAGGCCACATTTTTTAATCTGTTTGGCAGAGTCCACTGTGCTTGGGTAACAACTGGAGCCCAGTGAGAGTGGCTTAAATTATGAGAACTGAAAATCCTAACAATGAAAGACAAGGAGTTTATCAAGAACCATTTGTTGCCTCTGGATCTTGGATCTTTTTCACTCCTGTGAGTCATTCCAGTTCTACTCACTGTTTAGCTTTCTTGAACGGTAGGAATGTGCTCAAGAGAATAGCAATAATTTATCCCCCATCCCTCAAGATACCTTTTTCTTTTCATCTACTGTGTTCTAATTTTGTCATCTTTGCTAATGGATCTTGGGTGGGGAATACTTTATGACTTGTTTGGCAATCAGTCCAGAAGTTTCCACCAAGTATAGTGAAAGAGAAAAATCGATTTCCTTAAGACACGTGATACAAATTATTTGATGCCAGCCTGAGTAATTTTACAAAATGACCTCCCTTGCTATACAGCCTTCTTTTTTTTTTTTTACAAGCATTTATTAATTTATCCAAAATGAAAAAATTTAAGAGAGTATTCATATGCTTGGCAGGCCTATTTTCAATATCACACAATAAATTACTGTGACGTGAACATGCCTGGGTCTCAGTTCAGATACTGATGGACTTGCACGAACAGTAAGCATCCAGATTTCCTAGCTCATGAGGGACTTCCAGCCTTCATAAAGTCCCTTTCTCCCCAAAAGGATTTCTGTTGGTCATTAGAGGGAGGTTTGCAAGTGCTCACGAAGCATCGTGCAGGGTCAGCCATCCTGTTTCTCTCACTCTCCAAGTCCTCCTAGTTGATGGCTTTTGTTCATCATGCTGCTTGAGGGCGCCTCTGATTGCCACTGCGTTGCCTCTGGTGCTTTTTGTGAGAACACCAAAAGGGCTGTTTTGATGCTCACAGAAGCACTCATCCTCGGAGCCATGGTAAGGCTTTACGGAGTACAGAGCCCACCCATTCCCCAGCTCTGGGTTGTGCCTTGTCACCAGAGAGACCTAAAAATTGCTTTTGTTACCCCCAAGTCATAACTCATAGGATCTTTAATGAAAATGGTCCTTTCAGTTTTGGCCTGCGCTGCTTCTCTTGATTGGAGCTCAGGCTCTGCTGCTGAAACCCATTGGATAACTAGTACCAAGTTGTTCTCCATTTTCCCTTCACCTCTCATTCCTGCCTCTATCTGGGCTCAATCTCCCCTCGCTTTATTAAAAAAGCATATTAACATGCACATAAATAAACTCTTTTGTTTCAGGGGCTGTGCTGGTCTCTCAAGACGCATGGTCTCAGACTGATCAGGGCGCATGCTCTAGTTAAATAGCCTAGATTGTGGCTCTTCCAAGTCAGCACATCAAAACTTCATACTTTGAGAAGGTGGTGAACACTGGGATGAGCCCTGATAATTTTTGTTATATCCCCTAGGAGCAGCCTGCTTGGCTGCTCTGCCTGCCACTGCCATACTCTTCCTGATTATCCTTGTTTTGTTTCCTCTCTCACTTTGTTTGGATGAAGTGTAACTTTGGTGAAATGCATTAGTGTTCAATCTGTTCTGTTTTGCTTCAGTGAAAGTTAGCGTTTCACTTCACCCTGTCCTTTGATTGGTGCATTTTAGAAGGAAGCAGATCACATTGGTGTTATTTTGAATGTGGCATCACAATGTAGGTGATGCTGCCTTTTTCTTATTGCCCAATGTGAGTGGCTTAAATTATGAGAACAATGCAGGGCAGGTGGGACTGCAGTAGTTCTCATAGCTGGCTATACATTAGAATCACCTGGGAAGCTTGAGACACCTACTAATGCCCAGGTGTGACCCCTCCAGAGGCTCTCATTTCATTGGTCTGGGGCCCAGTAAGGACCATGTGTCGGACCAAATCTTGATGCTGATGAGACAGAGCATCTGACCTTTGATCCCAGGGACCACCCAATCTGTCAGAAATCACTACACACAACTTTGGTTTAGCATTACTCCTTGAAGTCTTTTACCAAATAAATAAATAAATAAATAAAATCTTGGGAACAGCAAAATAGCTCGTCTAGAAGGAAACCTCCAGCATCCAATTTAGCGCACTGAAAACAGCCCATTTCATGAACACAAAAGTTTTTCAGATTTCATTCCCATTATCATACCTCTCCAGTTTTCTTTTCTTTTCTGTGGAGGAGAATATTCTCTGATAACTCAGAAGAAAGGAATGAAGATGAGGTTGGGAACATCCATATCCAGGAGAATATGACATTTTTCTGGGATTTGTGTAAGTTTAAATTAAGAACACACCTGCACAAATGTCAGAAATAGGCCCCCATCCAATATTATATAAATAGGTCATTATTACAGTTGAATACTGTGATGGTTTCCACACAAGAAAGCAGCAGGGATCTAAATAGGGAAAGGTGAGGATGGTGTGAGCAAGGCTGCCCACAGAATCCCGCGGGTTCTGAACATTTTCCTGGAGCACGAGATCAACATGCATGTAGAACGGGGGTTGGAGAATTCAGTGTTGCAGCAGCTCCATGGGTCTTCTTGATACGTACATGCACATGTTGACATGGCAAAAGAAAGCATCACTGCACTAACTCAGATTGTGAGATAATTATGACTTATTCATAGCACTGCAGGCCGATTACAATAATGATTACATTTCTATTACAGTTTCCTCCCATCCTCCTTCCTGTCCCCAGGAAGCCTAAAGAACTTTACTCATTTATTTTCACCACGCGCCTGTAGTTTAGTTGCATTTGCCTCTTTAAACCACAAAGCCATGAACTGAAGGGGAAAAAAAAGTTCCTGAAGTTCCTGAAATAAGACAGAATTAAAACAGACCTAAACATCATTTGCATTTGTCTGCTTATATTTTATGAGGTCATGAGAGGGCCATAAGTACTCAGTGCAGATTCTTGTAAGCTGGTCTTAGTAGCTAGAGCAACAGAGAAAGGCTGGAAGAATGGTGTGGGTCATAGAGGAAAGACCATGTGTTATTAGATTTCTCTTTGAAGGTACTGGAGTGGTAAGAAGAGATAGCACTGGGGAGCATATTAATTCCTTCTTTTGGAAACTGCAAACAAATAGGGGAATATAGTTACTTTGCAGAGTGACTCAGCAATATTTACTAAAGCTGAACATATACCTGCCCTATGATCTAGAAATTCTACTTCTATGTCCACCCAAGAGAAATTAGTGCACATATCCACCAAAAGAAATGCATTACAATAATATTTATAGTGGTCTTATTCATAATAGTCCCACATTGGAAACAACCTAAATGGCCATGAATAGGAGAATGGATAAATAATTTATAATAGATACATACAATGAAATACTACTCAGCCAAAACCAAAGAACATAAACCAACAAACTAACCTCTTACAGACTGTATGATTCATTGATACAAGTTCAAGAAGAGGCAAAACTAATATATGATGATAAAAGTCAGAATAGTGATTATCTTTAAGGGTGAGTATTGACTGAGAGAGGGGGCATGAGAGAACATTCTGGGTGCTAGAGGTAGCCTGTATCTTGGTTTGCTGGTGGCAACCCTGGTGTGTACATATGTCAAAATGTATTGAGCTGCACACTTGATATTAGAGTACATTCTATACTGTATGTATGTTGTACCTCAATTAAAACAAATAAAACAAAACCAAGAATTATAGATAGGGAGAGGCATTGATGTCAGAGTGTCACAATAAAAAACAGTCAAGAATTATGTAAAGTAAGAAAAAGTTGACTGGGCACGGTGGCTCACACCTATAATCTCAGCGCTTTGGGAGGCCGAGGGAGGCAGATTGCTTGAGGTCAGGAGTTCGAGACCAGCCTGGCCAGCATGGTGAAACCCTGTCTCTACTAAAAATACAAAATTAGCCAGGTGTGGTGGCAGGTGCCTGTAATCTCAGCTACTCGGGAGGCTGAGACAGGAGAATCGCTTGAGCCTGGGAAGCAGAGGTTGCAGTGAGCTGAGATCACACCATTGCACTTCAGCCTGAGCGACAGAGCAAGACTCCATCTCAAAAAAAAAAAGAAAAAGAAAAAGTTGATTATATTATTTATACTACAGTAATTTTATTTCAATTTCTAGGAATTGTTTTCATGTGTTAATAAATTACCGCCCTCAAAATGATCTTCTGGTAGGCAATTAGCAAAATATATCTATGCTCTTCCTTATCCCTCTACCAATAAGATAGTCATTTGCTTTTGTATTTATTATAAAGATATTTGTGGCAGACTGTTCTGGTTGACTATCTAGGAGCCATTCCCAACATTTTATCCCTTGCAAATTTTTTACTATAGATGTTGGAAAAATCAGAGTCACTTTCTCAGCCTCTCTTTCATGTCTCATACCTAGATCCCATCTCTTGATGGGAGGTAGTCAAAGAATTTTTAGATATGTTTTACAACTGCCACGGCATCTACAAATGATATAAATTATTATGCATTTTCAGCTTTCGATCACTTAATTTTAACTAGGATAAATGGGAAGTCAAATACAACTTCCTTGGGTTCCATCATGCCCCTATTTTAATTTTGGCCTGTAGATGGTCTTATGAGCCAATAAACAAAGTTAGGCGAGAGCTGTTGGTGAGGCAAACCAACTGTGTCTGCCAGAGATTTCTCTTCTTTTTTTTTTTTTTTTTTTTTTTTTTTTGAGACAGAGTCTCGCTCTGTCGCCCAGGCTGGAGTGCAGTGGCCGGATCTCAGCTCACTGCAAGCTCCACCTCCCGGGTTTACGCCATTCTCCTGGCTCAGCCTCCGGAGTAGCTGGGACTACAGGTGCCTGCCACCTCGCCCGGCTAGTTTTTTGTATTTTTTAGTAGAGACGGGGTTTCACCATGTTAGCCAGGATGGTCTTGATCTCCTGACCTCGTGATCCGCCCATCTTGGCCTCCCAAAGTGCTGGGATTACAGGCTTGAGCCACCGTGCCCGGCAATTTCTCTTCTGTTGGTCCAGGCAATAATGGGACAAACAAGAAGCTCCTTACAAAAAGGGAAACTCATAATTAGTAGAACAACCCCCTCCCCCCAACATTTCTTTTCTTTTTTCTTTTGTTTTTGAGATGAGGCCTTGCACTGTCACCCAGGCTGGAGTGCAGTAGCACGATCTCCGTTCACTGCAACCTCTGCCTCCCGGGTTCAAGTGATTCTTCTGCCTCAGCCACCTGAGTAGCTAGGATTACAGGCGCCACCATGCCCGGCTAATTTTTTGTGTTTTTAGTAGAGATGGGCTTTCACTATGTTGGCCAGGCTGGTCTTGAACTCCTCACCTCGTGATCCACCCGCCTCGGCCTCCCAAAGTGCTGGGATTATAGGCGTGAGCCACCGCGCCTGGCCCACATTTCTTTATGGAGAATTAATGTACTCTTGCAATTGAATAGCCTTAGAATTTGCCTAATTTGAGGATGGATAAAATATAAATAACTTGGTTCTCTGGGATAATTGGATCATGCCCATTGGGGGATATATATATATATATATATATATATATATATATATATCTTTTTGTGTGTGTGTGTGTGTGTGTGTGTGTGAAAAGGTCTCATTCTGTTGCCCAGGCTGGAGTGCAATGGTGCCATCTTGGCTCATTGCAACCTCCGCCTCCCGGGTTCAAGTGATTCCCCTGCCTCCGCCTCCTGAGTAGCTGGGATTAGAGGCACCCGCCACCACGCCTGTCTAATTTTTGTATTTTTGTAGAGATGGGATTTCACCATGTTGACCAGGCTGGTCTCGAATTCCTGACCTTGTGATCTGCCCGCCTCGGCCTCCCAAAGTGCTGGGAATACAGGCGTGAGCCACTGCACCTGGCCCCATTGGGCTATGAAAAGAGAAAGGCTCCCACATTCCTTCTCTTACTTTCTTGGAGGTAAAATAAGCCAGGGTAGGGTTCATAGCTCTTATCACTTTGTGTAAGAAGAAGGCATTGAACTCAAAATCTGCTTATAAACAGAATGAGAAGGAAGCATTCATTGGACCACCTAACAAGATAGAAGAATTTAGGGTGAGTACAACTGACTGGGAAGTGAGGAGTGCCTCTGCTCGGCCGCCCCACTGTCTGAGAAGTGAGGAGTGCCTCTGCCCGGCCGCTGTGCAACCTTCCAAGTGTGAAGTGACAGCCTTGTGTGTGATCTTTTCTGTCTTCCCCAAGTTTGCATTTTTGACATTAAAGTTTACTTTTTAGTTTAAAAAAAAAAAAAAAGAAGAAGAAGAAGAAGACTTTAGGGTGAGTAAAGGTTTTCCTAAAATTAGAAAGGAAAACTGAAGTTCATTACTTAAGTCTGGAAAGATACATCCATAATTAGATGTTCGTATTTAACTTGAAGTTGTACAGTACAGCATCTCTCCTTATACTTAGTAATTATACAGAATTTAAATATTTATGCCATTTACTTTTTTCAGATTTTTTGTGTTGTTCCAGCATTTATATACAGAAAAATTGAAAAATTGTCCTATGAACATCCACATAGCTATCACCTAGATTCTACAATGAACATTTCAGCATATTTATTTTAATCACACATCTGTCCATCTATTGATCCTGCTACTCATTCATCAGTTCAGCTTATTTTTTGGTACATTTTAAAGTAAGTTGCAAACATCAATACACTTTCCCTATGAACACTTCAGCCATCTATTTTTTATTTTTATGGAAATGTCAATTTGGGAAGAATTAGGTGTTATTTCTTCTTCTTGTGATTATTTATGTATTACATATTGAACCGTTACCATAGAAGTTATGATGAGAATGAATACGTATTGAACACTTCCTAGATGCTGGGTACACAATTCTTTGCAATAATCTCCTGAAGTAGGTACTATTATTATTCCCGTTTAATAGCTGACAAAGCTGAGGTACAATTAGCTGTATACCTGCCCACGGTTGTATAGCGTTGAAGTGACGGAGCTGGGAATTGAACCTTCACAGTTTGACTTGAGAATCTGATTCCTGAACCACCAAGAAGAGTAACTAGGGTTGCAGATATTGTGCCTAGGAGGAAAGAGCCACTCTAAGATTTCCAAACCTGGTAAGAGATGGCAAAAACTGTATATGCCTTGGATGATACACACCATTGTTTCCATCAATTTGTACACAAGAAGGAACTGTATGTGCAGGAAGGATTTTCTAAATAGTGAACTATTAAACTTTCTGTGTTTTTTTTCTTTTGTGGCAATTCTTTTGTTTTTGAGCACTGTTCGCTAGTTCGTAAGTACATTGTCTATTAAACCCCAGGGAAGAAAATGACCAGGCATTAGTTTTTTATTTGTTCCCTAGTTTTATGTTTTATAAAAGCTCTTTTTATTGAAGTATGTTATAACACACAGATAAGTGCAGTCATAACAACCTGAACACATCTTTGTGTACCAGGAACAGAACAAGTAATAATTTCTCCTATGTTGATGGCCAACCATTTATATATAGGACTGCAGCAATTCAGGATATCTACTACTTTGCTGTTCTTACATTTTAAGTGGATACCAAAGCAAACACTTTCCTTCTTTCTGAACATTAGTTACATAATCACTGGGTCTATTTATTAAATAGATTAACCCTTTGTCAATCATATTTATGGACTAACATTTCTTCAGATAAGAAATATACATTAGTCATAAACAGACATAAAAACTGAAACTCTCTAGATAGAATTAAACTGATATTTTTATTCTATTTCTATTTTTTCAGGGGGATAGAGTCTTGCTCTGTCGCCCAGGCTGGAGTACAGTGGTACAATTTTGGCTCACCACAACCTCCGCCTCCCAGGTTCAAGCGATTCTCATGCCTCAGTCTCCTGAGTAGCTGGGACTACAGGTGTGGCCAACATGCCCGGCTAATTTTTATATTTTTAGTAGAGGCAGGGTTTCGCCATGTTGTCCAGATTGGTCTTGAACTCCTGACCTCAGATGATCTGCCTGCCTTGGCCTCCCAGAGTGCTGGGATTACAGGTGAGAGCTACCACGCCTGGCCTATTTCTATTTTTTCTTTATCCTCATGTTTTTTTCTGTTTTTGACATTTTGTATATCATGTAAAACTGTTTTTGCCCTTTTACTTTCTATATTTCAAAGAACTTTAATGAATAAAAGATGTGAAAACCAAATTGCTGTTCAAATTCAATTGTTCCCAATTATACCAGGAACTAAACAGAACCCAACAATTCATAGCTTCTTAGGGTGAAAGCAGCTCAACATTATTGAATCTTATGTAAAAGAAATAGAGAAACAAATAATGGGGGAAAAAGGGGAAACTCAGAGACTGATAAAATGATAACAGGTTAATATAATGAAGAACATATGGAGTTACGAAGGCTCTGAAAAATCCCCATCAAGACTTGGCATTCTCTGCTCCATTTCTCATGTTATCAAATCATCTGTCTTATTGGGAGCTTCAGTCATTTCTTGCCTTTTATTCATTTCTTTGTCTTCCTTTGATCAGCTGGTAATATATAGCATCCTTATACTGTATACTTATTTCAGGACTGACTACAACAGCTATAAATTTCTCATGTACAGAGGGAGGTAAATAAAAGACTGGTAAGCTTTAGCGATGGGGATTGTAAGCCATCCTAATCGAGTATATCAAAAGACTTCTAGAAATAAAACTGTTGTTAACTTTCTTTTCTATATAGGTTTAAAGGAGAAAAATTTAAGCTAACAATTTTGAAATGACTGCCAGAGATACTTTCCCTGAAGTCACACAGGGGGATGAAATAGAATGCTATTTTCAAATGAACTGACATAGCACTGGGTATTTTGATGAGGGTACCTCTTTTTGTTGGTTGTATGTTAGGAGCAGAGATGGACAAGTGTCCTACCCCTTTATGAAGCCTTGTGGTTTATAATTTACAGAATAATTTGTTGATGCATTGGATTTGGAAGATACATTAGCTTTAGCTGCAATAACAAATCAGGCTTTGGGCTTGATTCAGGTCTGCTTCATGTATGTAGGGGCCACACTATAAAAAAAAAACAGCAGTTATCCGAGACGTGCTTTTTGCATGGTGAATGACAGAAGCATAGTAGTTGCTGGTAGAAGCTTGCCATGCCTCTTAAAACTTCTACTCATAACAGATATGCTGTCACTTCTATTCACATTCTATTGGTCAAAACAAGTCACAAGGGTAGGCCTAAAGTAAATTGGACTTTGAAAAATTCTATTGCAAAGTCAAATGGCAAAGGCTGTGGATTTTTACTCCTATTACAGGGAGGGAATACAAAGTTGGGAACAGTAATCCAAACTACCATAGAAGGCCTCCATTAGAAAGGGGTCTTGGGGTTAGTGAAGTGTAATTTTTATCTTTTCCCCACAGTTTAGATAATCTGAAGTGAGGTAAGGGGTTTTACAAGAGTTTTCATTTTTAGAGCATATTTAGGAACACTAAAATTTAGAATAGCTTGAACATAAGGTGGAATAACTCAAAGTAATTCATATAGTGAACTATATGTTACTGACTCAACATGGACTTAGTAAGTTCTTACTATTGCTCACCACCGTGCTCAATCTGTGTGAAGATATTAAAGATCCGGGCAAGTGGAAAGGTGTAGAAGGGGGTGTGGTGTTTTCCTCTGCATCTTCTTAGATGAGATTTGGGATTTCAGTCCTGAGGAGGCGTATAAGCACCCATCCTCCCACACTGCCAGTGCACTGTCATGAGCAATGCATTTGGAGGGAACGTGTCTGCTGTTTAAGAGGATGACATAATGATGGGTCTGAGTGTGGCTCACTGAATCATCCTTCTGTGGGCAATACATGAGCCTACCTGTATCTCAAACTCACGTGAGCTCTTCACCAGGCAGGAGGGAGAAAAGAGCTTAGCTGGTGTTTGTTATTTGGCCCCTTCCTTCTTGCTTGTGCCTAAATAAAGACACAACAGTCTCCTCTCCCCACTTTTCTTCAGGAAAAGGTCTAGCATTTGCCTTTTTCACTGAGATGAGTTTTCCAACAAGAACATGAGTTCTCCCAACATTATCAGCAAACACCTTCCAGTCAGTGTGGACAGGAGGAAGCAATGACTGCAGGTGGTCAGTGACTTATTCTGCAATGAGGTTGAAAAGCAAGATCAAGTCATGGGCTCACACAACACTCGGAAATCTGCCTCAAATTTATATTCTGAAAATATTCAGTTTGCCTAATGAATGTGTCTAAACAAAGGTTTTCCTGCCAGGTTTTCTGAAATGGAATAAATGATCTAATTTTTATTTGGATCAGAATCAGAATCTACTCCCTGTCTGTAGAAAAATGAGCCTAGAGGAAATCTGCAGCAGCCATGCATTCACACTTCTATTTCCAAGCTACTGTGCACGAACAATCCCTGGGTTCATCCTGGATTTTCTGCTGGGCCAAGACACAGCACAGCTTGCCCTGTAACTGGTGCAAAGCAGGTTTAACTTCACTCTGAACAAACCCAGCTATGCTTTGTGTAAGGCCATTATGTGGATAAAGAAATGGGCTCTTTCTTGATGCAGTGAGTTTTAGAGGCAGGTGCAGATAAACAGCCAGCCATCATTACACATATTGAGGCATTTCCTGCCTCCATCTGTTAACACCCAGTTTGAACTGGGGTATTAATTTTCTAGCGTGGCCTTCATTTTAGTTAAGGTTTTAGCCTTATTTGGAATCAGGGAATCCTTTAAGACTAAGAAAAGAGACAGATAACCCCCTCACCAAATTCACATATATACATGGTTCAGACATTTAATTTCAGGGTTTAATAGAACCCCTAAAGTTATGGCCCCAGATTAAGAATCCCTACTTTAGGTCCTTCCGTGTAATATCATTCATTTTAGGCTACTTGACTCATAGACAGACACAGGTTAGTGAAGGGGAAAGGTATAGACAGTTGGGCTCCAAAAACTGATGCCATTATTTACTAGCCCCAGGACCTCGCTGAGCCCAAGTTTCTTCACTTGGAAAATGGGGCACATCGTAGCACCCTCTCAGGGTTGTTTTGAGAATAAAATGAGGCAATTTCCCTGGATTTTGAGTGTTCAAGAAATGGCAGCAATTATTATATTGTTATTGATGTATTGACATTGTTATTACGTTAGGAATCCAACAAATGGAAAGCACATCTAACATCTCACAATAGAAGTGTGAATCAAATGACACTTTTAAGGTTGCTGCCTTCAGTTGAGGCAGCCAGTGCACTAAAGTTTTTGCATAGCTCTTAGTGTCCTTCTCCATGACACACTGCCAGGCCCCCATCATCTCTAAACATTATGTTAATTAAGCATTAAAAACAAAGTATCTGGCACATAGTAGATGCTTAATAAAAATTAATCACTGTCATGATGATGATTATTATTACTATTGCTGCTTCATAGGGCATTCTCCAGTGAAACCTTAGTTTCAGGGGAGAGAGGGTCTCAAGATGATTTTTTCAAGGAGGGAAGAATATCTCAAAGCCAATGTGATGAGGGCAACAAAAAAGTAGCTTTTTACATCCCCTCCCCCTTTCTCTATATCCTATACAAATTTCTTTGCCTTCCATTTATTTCACTCAAGATAGGTTGGAATGCAAAGGCTCAGCAGCTCTTCAGGGATGAATAACAAATTTTTAAACAATGATTGCTTGAACAGCCCTTGGCAAAAGTATCAGTCACACATTCTGCATTGTTTGGTGGAGCTGGCTGTAGGTTCTTGAGACCAAAAAGCCTGTGTGTTCAAGGTCTCTCTCCCTTTCTCTCTGGCCATGCTTGTCCTTGGACCCCATTTTTCTTGAAGGTACAAATGACTAAAAACAGATAAACATGTGAGCACTCACCATGCTTATATTTTCATTGGAATAAAAGTCTAGGATTGTGTGTTTGTACACCTAGAACCTGGCAAAGGCTCCATAAATATCAAATGAACAAAGCAAAGGAATTCAGATTTGCAGAATATTAGTTGTTGGTAGGAAAATTTATTTTTAGGGGATGGAGGGGGCTTTTTGGTATCCTTGAAGTCTTACTGTTTTCTCTTATCCTGAATCTTCTGGCTCTGGTGTTTGGGCATATTTTATTATTACTGTAATTTTTGAACTTGAGGTTCTGTTTGTCCTCCCTGTTCCAGGGTACCACCAGATTTACTAAAATAGTAAGGTTTTTTCCAAGGTGCCAGAATGTGACATGATCCGACTTAAGGCATTGTACTAGTTAGTTATTGCTATGTAACAACTGCCCCTAAACATAGTGCCTTCAAACAATAGCCGAGATTTTTCTTTTTGCTCAGGTTTTTATAATCTGGGATGGGCTCAGTTGGGAGGCTCTTCTGCTGGCTTTCCAGTGTTTACTCCTAAGGCTGCATTTAGGTGGTGAGTTGGCTGAGGACTGGTCTTCAATCTCTCTCTGTCTCCCTCCCTCTCCATGTAGTCTTGGATTCTCTTCCTCCCCACATAGCCATAGCAGCTGGGCTTTAACATGGTGACTGACAGTTCCCAAGAGGACACAAGTGGAAGCTGCCATACCTTCTTAAGGCTTAGGCCTGGAACTGCATAGCATCATTTCCATTGCATCTCATTAGTTAAAGGAAGTCAGAGGACCAGCAGACATTTTTCTTTAAGGTGAGGGTATTACACAAGGGTATGAATACAACAAAGTGTGGTTCATTGGGGCCCACCCGTGCATCAGGTACTTTAGACTCTTTTGTTGGGAGCAGAGATATTATAAGGAATGAAGAGAAACTGTTCTCCAAAGGCATAGAGTAGGGGCCAGGCTACATTTCTTTTCCTGCCTTGGTTATAATCGGTGAAAACCTTCAAATGGAGGAATGTGAGAAGCAAAGTATCCAGGACGTGGTCTTCCAGCTTTGATATGTCAAAGTCCAGCATCGAATGGTACAAAACAGGTCTATGTTCCACTATTATACAACTGAATTTCTAGTTAAACCCTAGTTGATATGGCTTTAGGATGAACTGGGTACAGACTTTTCTGCTCTGACAAATAAAAAGTCACATTGTACCTTATGAAGTTTTTTTAAAAAAACGAACATTTATTGTATAATTTACGGTGTATAACATGGTGTTTTGATATACATAGAGAGTGAAATGATTACTACAGGTAATCAAATTAACATATTAATCACCTTCCATCGTTACCTCTTTTTATGGTAAGAGCATCTAATATTTATTCTCTTAGCAAATCTTCAGCATACAATATTGTAAATTATAGTCTATCTGATGTACATTCAATTTCTAGACTATTTATCCTATATAACTGCAAGTTTTTGCCCTTTGACTTCTCCCCACTTTCTCCCTCCCTGCCCCTGCTAGCTACTATTCTACTGTTTCTATGTATTTGACTTTTTTGTTAGATTCCACATATAAATGGAGTCATGCAGTATTTTTCTATGTTTGACTTCCCTTAGCATAATGTCCTACAGCTTCATGTGTGTTGTCACAAATTGCAGTATCTCCTTTTCTTTTGAGACGAGGTCTCACTCTGTCACCTAGGCTGGAGTGCAGTGGTGTGATCACGGCTCACTGCAGCCTCAATCTCCTGGGCTCAAGTGATCCTCCCACCTTAGCCTCCCAAGTAACTGCAACTACAAGTGCACATCACCATGCCCAGCTAATTAAAAATTTTTTTTTTGTAGAGACAGGGTCTCACTATGTTGCCCAGGGTCTTGAATTCCTGGGCTCAAGCAGTCCTCCCACCTCAGTCTCCCAAAGTGCTGGGATTACAGGTGTGAGCCACCACACCTGACCTTCCTTTTTTTTTTTTTAAGAGCTAAACAATATGTACCACAATTTGTTTATCGATTCATTCTTTGATGGGCACAAGTTATTTCTATATTTTGGCTATTATGAATAATGCTATAATGAACATGGGAATGTGGATATCTCTCTGAGGTGCTGTTTCCTTTTCTCCACACCCTTGCCAACACTTGTTATCTCTTATATTTTTGATAATAGCTATCCTAACAGGTGGGAGGTGATGTGTCATTGTGGTTTTGATTTGCATTTCCATGATGGTTAGTGATGTTGAGCACCTTTTCATATACCTGTTGGCATTTTTATGTCATCTTTGGAAAAATATCCATTCCAGTCCTTTGCCTATTTTTAGTCCAATTATCTGTTTTTTAGCTGTTAGGTTGTAAGTGTTCCTTATATATTTTGGATATTAACTCCTTATCAGATGTATGGTTTGCAAATATTTTCTTATAGTCTGTAGGTTATTTTTTCATTTTCTTGATTGTTTCCTTTGCTGTGCAGAAGCTTTTTAGTTTGATATAGTCCCACTTGTTTATTTTTGCTTTTGTTGCCTGTGCTTTTGATGCCATATAAAAAAAATTGTCAAGGTCAATATCAAGAAGTGATCCCCCTATGTTTTCTTCCAGGAGTTTTTTTGGTTTCAAGTCTTATATTTAGGTCTTTAATCCATTTTGAGTTGATTTTTGTGTATGGTGTAAGATAAAGGTCTAATTTGATTCTTTTGCATATGGACATCTAGTTTTCCCAGCACCATTTATTGAAGAGACTATCCTTTCCCCCATTTTGTCTTCTTGGTGGACTTCTTGAAAATTAGTTGGCCATATATTCTTGAGTTTATTTCTGGGCTCTCTGTTTTAATCCACTGGTGTATGTTCCTGTTTTAATGCCAGTACCATGCTGTCTTGATTACTATAGCTTTGTAATATAATTTGAAATCAGGAAGTGTGATACCTCCAACTTTATTTTTTCTTTCTCAAGATTGTTTTGGCTATTTGGAATTTTTTTGGTATCATAATTATTTTAAAATTAATTTTTCTATTTCTGTTAAAAATGCCATTGGAATTTTGATAAGATTGCATTGAATCTGTATATAGCGTTGAGTAATGTGTGTTAGTCCATTTGTATTGCTATAAAAGAATACCTGACGCTGGATAATTTATAAAGAAAAGAGGTTTATTTTGACTCATGGCCTTGTAGGCAGTACAAGCATGTCACCAGCATTTACTCAGCTTGTGGTGAAGAAGCTTATAATCATGGTGGAAGGTGAAGGAGGAACAGGCATATTGCATATCACATGGTGAGAGAGGGAGTGGGGGAGAGAGAGGAAGAAAGGGAGAAAGAGAGAAAGAAAGAAGGAGAGAAAGAGAGAGAGAGAGAAGAGAGGGAGGTGCCACACTCTTTTAAAACAACCAGATCTTGCATGAACTCAGAGAACTCACTCATCATGAGGAGGAAACCAAGCTATTCATGAGGGATCCGCCCCCATGACCCAAACACCTCACACTAGGTCCCACCTCCAATATTGGAGATTTTATTTCAGCATGAGATTTGGAGGGGACACACATTCAAATGATATCATATGGACAGTTTAACAATATTAATTTTTAAACTTTTTTTTAGTTCTTTCTCTTGCTAGCACAGGATATCTTTCTATTTATTTGTATCTTCTTTAATTTATTCCATCAATGTTTTATAGTTTTCAGTGTACAGATCTTTTACTTCCTTGGTTAAATTTATACCTAAGTATTTTATTCTTGTTGATGCTATTTTATTTATGTACTTAAATACACAACAGATAATTTTAATGAACACGACTTATAGATGGTTCTTGGTCTGAGAAGAGTTCTTTTTAAAAAAAAAAAAAAACTTCTATTTTAGGTTCAGGGGTACATGTGCAGGTTTGTTATATAGGTAAACTTGTATCATGGGGGTTTATTGTACAGATTATTTTGTCACCTGGGTACTACACCTAGTACCCAATAGTTATTTTTTCTGATCCTCTCTGTCCTCCTACCCTCCGCCCTCAAGTGGGCGCCAGTGACTGTCATTCTCCTCTGTGTGTCCACATGTTCTCATCATTTAGCTCTCATTTACTTTATTATTTTTAACTTTTTTTCTAAATGGAAATGATATTTTTCTTTTCTTTTTTTCTTCTTTTTTTTGAGGCAGAGTTTCACTGGAATGCAGTGGTGCTATCTTGGCTCACTGCAGCCTCTGCCTCCCGGGTTCAAGTGGTTCTTGTAATCCCAAGTAGCTGGGTTACAGGTGTGTATCACCACGCCAAGCTATTTTTTGTTTTTGTATTTTTAGTAGAGACAGGGTTTCACCATGTTGGCCAGGCTGGTTTCCAACTCTTGGCCTCAAGTGATCCACCTGCCTTGGCCTCCCAAAGTGCTGGGATTACAGGTATGAGTCACCGCACCTGGCCTTAGCTCCCATTTATAAGTGAGAACGTGTGGTATTTGATTTTCTGTTCCTGGGTGAGTTTGCAAAGGATAATGACCTCCAGCTCTGTCCATGTTCCTGCAAAGGATATGATCTTGTTCTTTCTTAGGGCTGCATAGTATTCCATGGTGTGTACGTACCACATTTTCTTTATCCAATCTGTCATTGATAGGTGTTTAGGTTGATTCCATGTCTTTGCTATTGTGAATAGTGCTGCAATGAACATAATGTGTGCATATGTCTTTATGCTAGAATGATTTATATTCCTTTGGATATATACCCAGTAATGGGATTGCTGGGTTGAATGAGAGTTCTGCTTTTAGCTCTTTGGGGAATTGACATACTGCTTTTCACAATGGTTGAATTAATTACACTCCCACCAACAGCATATAAGTGTTCCCTTTTCTCCTCAACCTTGCCAGTATCTGTTATTTTTTTGACTTTTTAATAATAGCCGTCTGACTGGTGTGAGATGGTATCTCATTGTGGTTTTGATCTGCATTTCTCAAATGCTCAGTGATGTTGAGCTTTTTAAAATATGCTTGTTGGTCACTTGTATGTCTTCTTTTGAGAAGTGTCTGTTCATGTCCTTTGCCTACTTTTTAATGGGGTTGTTTGTTTTCTCTTGTAAATTTGCTTAAGTTCCTTATAGAAGCTGGACATTGACCTTTGTCAGATACATATTTTCCCCCATTCTGTAGGTTGTTTACTGTATTGATAATTTACTATATTGATAGTTTACTGTATTGATAGTATTGATAGTACTATATTGATAGTTTCTTTTGCTGTGCAGAAGCTCTTTACTTTAATTAAATCCCATTTGTCAACTTTTGCTTTTGTTGCAAATGCTTTTGGTGTCTTCGTTGTGAAATCTTTGCCAGTTCCTATGTCCAGTATGGTATTGCATAGGCGGTCTTCCAGGATTTTTATAGTTTTAGGTTTTACATTTAAGTCTTTAATTCATCTTGAGTTGATTTTTGTGTATGACTTAAGGAAGGGGTCCAGCCTCAGTCTTCTGCATATGGCTAACCCAGCACCATTTATTGAGTAGGGAGTCCTTTCCACATTGCTTGTTTTTGTCAGCTTTGCTAAATATCAGATGGTTGTAAGTGTCTGGCCTTACTTCTGAGCTCTCTATTCTGTTCCATTGGTCTATGTGCCTGTTTTTGTACCAGTATCTTGCTGTTTTGGTGACTGTACCCCTAAAGTATAGTTTGAAGTCAGGTAATGTGATGCCTCCAGCTTTGTTCTTTTTGCTTAGGATTGCCTTGGCTATTTTAGCTTTTTTTTGGTTCCATATGAATTTTAAAATAGTTTTTTTCTAGTTCTGTGAAGAATGTCATTGGTAGCTTGATGGGAATAGCATTGAATTTGTAAATTGCTTTGGGCAGCATGTCCATTTAAACAATATTGATCCTTTCTATCCATGAGCATAAAATGTTTTTCCATTTGTTTGTGTCATCTCTGATTTCCTGGAGAAATCATTGTAATTCTCACTGTAGAGATCTTTCACCTCCCTAGTTAGCTATATTCCTAGGAATTTTATTCTTTTTGTGGCAATTGTGAATGGCACTGCTTTCCTGATTTGGCTCGTGGCTTGACTATTGTTGGCATATAGGAATGCTAGTGATTTTTGTATATTAATTTTGTGTCCTGAAACTTTGCTGGAGTTGTTTATCATCTGAAGGGGCTTTTGGGCTGACACTGTGGGGTTTTCTAGATATAGAATCATATTGTCTGCAACCAGGGGTAGTTGGACTTCCTATATTTCTATATGGATGCCCTTTTTTTCTTTCTCTTGCCTGATTGCTCTGGCCAGGATTTCCAATACTATGTTCAATAGGAATGGTGAGAGAGGGTATCCCTGTTTTTTCGCCTGTTTTCAAAGAGAAGGCATCAAGCTTTTGCCCATTCAGTATGATGTTGGCTGTGGGTTTATCATAGATGGCTTTTATTTATTTTGAGATATGTTCCTTTAATACCTAGTTTATTGAGAGTTTTTAACATGAAGGGGTGTTGAATTTTATCAAAATCCTTTTCAGCATCTATTGAGATAATCATGTGTTTTTTGTCTTTAGTTCTGTTTATGTGATGAATCACATGTATTGATTTCCATATGTTGAACCAACCTTGCATCCTAGGGATAAAGCCTACTTGATTGTGGTGGATTAGCTTTTTGATGTGCTGCAGGATTCAATTTGCAAGTATTTTGTTGAGGATTTTTTACTAATGTTCTTCAAGGATATTGGCCTGAAGTTTTCTTTTGTGTCTCTGCCAGGTTTTGGTATCAGGATGATGCTGACTTCATAGAATGAGTTAGGGAGGAGTCCCTCCTCTTCAATTTTTTGAAATAGTTTCGGTAGGAATTATACCACCCCTTGTTTGGAATTCAGCTGTAAATCTGTCTAGTCCTGGCCTTTTTTTTTTTTTTTTTTTTTTTAGTTGGTAGCCTATTTATTACTGATTTAATTTTAGAGCTTGTTATTTGTCTGTTCAGGGAATGTTGATGCCATTTTAATTGGGATTGTTTTTAAATTTCTTTTTCAGATAGGTCTTTATTGGTGTAGAGAAATGCAACTGATTTTTGTTTGTTGATTTTGTATCCTGCATCTTTACTGAATTCATTTATTAGTTCTAGCAAGGTTTTTTTTTTTTTTTTTTTTTTTTTGGGGGTGTGTGTGTGTGTGTGTGTGTGTGTAGAGTCTTTAGGGGTTTCTACATATAGGTTTATGGCATCTGCAAACAAGGATACTTTTACTTCTTCATTTCTGATTTGGATGCCTTTTATTTCTTTTTCTTGTCTTATGGCTCTTACTAGTACTTCCAATACTGTGTTGAATAAAAGTGGCAAGAATGGGCATCCTTGCTTTGCACCAGATCTTAGAAGAAAAATGTTCAGTTTTTCTTTTCCTTTTTTTTTCAGAGAGCATCTCATTTTGTTGCCCAGGTTGGAGTGCAGTGGTGCAATCATGGCTCACTGCAGACTCGACCACCCAGGGCTCAAGCAATCCTCCCTACTTAGCCTCCCAGAGTGCTAAGGCATGAGCTATAGGCATAAGCCACCATGCCTGGCCCAGTTTTTCTCATTGATTATGATATTAGCTGTGGGCTTTTCATAAATGGCCTTTATTATGTTGAGGAAATTTCATTCTCTACCTATTTTTTGAGAGTTTTTTATTGTGAGAGAATGTTGAACTTTGTCAAATACTTTTTTCTGCATCTATTGAGCTGATCATGTGATGTTTTTTCTTTCATTCTCTTAATGTAGTATATCACATTGATTGATTTGTGTATGTTAAGTCAACCTTGCATCCCAGGTATAAGTCCCATTTGGCAATGATGTATAGTCTTTCTGATGTGTTGTTGAATTTGGTTTGCTAATATTTTATTGAGGATTTTTGCATCCACATCCATCAGAGATATTAGCCTGTTGTTTTCTTTTCTTGTATTGTCTTTGTCTGACTTTGGGATTAGGGTGATACTGGCCTCATAAAATGAGTTCAAAAGTATTCCCTCTATTTCTGTTTTTTGGAAGAGTTTAAGAAGGATTGGTATTAATTTTTCTTTGAATGTTTGGTAGAATTTACCAGTG
Source organism: Macaca fascicularis (assembly GCF_037993035.2). Classification (NCBI taxonomy): domain Eukaryota; kingdom Metazoa; phylum Chordata; class Mammalia; order Primates; family Cercopithecidae; genus Macaca; species Macaca fascicularis. The sequence continues at coordinate 25,066,275 of NC_088395.1, forward strand.
AGGCCATGTCATTGTGGGCTTTTCTTTGTTGGGAGATTTTTTTTTTTTTTTTTTTTTTCCTGAGATGGAGTCTCACTCTGTTGCCCAGGCTGAATTGCAATGGTACAATCTCTGCTCACTGCAACCTCTGCCTCCCGGATTTAAGTGATTCTCCTGCCTCAGCCTCCTGAGTAGCTGGGATTACAGGTGCCCACCACCACGCTTGGCTAATTTTTGTATTTTTAGTAGAGGTGGGTTTCACCATGTTGGTCAGGCTGGTCTCGAACTCCTGACCTCATGTGATCTACCTGCCTTGGTCTCCCAAAGTGCTGGGATTACAGCCGTGAGCCACTGTGCCCGGCCAGGAGATTTTTTTATGACTACTTCAGTCTCTGTTTGTAATTGATCTGTTCAGGCTTTCTGTGTCTTCTTGATTCAATCTTGGTAGTTATGTATTTCTAAGACTATCAATTTCCTCTAGATTATCCAATTTGTTGGCATGTAACTGCTCAAAATAGTCCCTTATGATCTTTTTTTAGTTCCTGAAGCATTCATTATAACCTTTCCTCTCTCATTTATGATTTTATTTATTTGTGTCTTCTTTCTTTTTTCTTAGTTAGCCTAGCTAAGAGTTTGTTGATTTGTTTATTTTTTCAAAAAAACAACTTTTTGTTTTGTTAACTTTTTAAAATAGTTTTTCTGTTATCTATTTAATTTGTTTTGGCTCTGATATTTATTACTTCCTTCCTTCTGCTACATTTGGATTTAGTTTGTTTTTCTTTTCCTAGTTCCTTGAGGTATAAAGTTAGGTTGTTTATTTGAGACTTTTAAAATTTATGTATTTATTTATTTTAATTATTTATCTATGTATTTTGAGACAGAGTCTTTCTCTGTCGCCCAGGCTGGGGTGCAGTGGCACAATCACAGCTCACTACAGCCTTTACCTCCTAGGCTTAAGCAATCCTCCCACCTCAGCCTCCAGAGTAGCTGGGACTACAGGTGTGCACCACCACGTCTGGCTAATTTTAAAATTTTTTTGAGAGACAGAGTGTCACCATGTTGCCCAGGCTGGTTTCTTTTTTTTAAAATGTAGGTGTCTATCACTGTAGCTTCCCTCTTATTACTGTTTTTGCTGTATCCCATAAGTTTTGGTATGTTATGTTTTTGTTTTCATTTGTGTAGAGATATTTTTAAAATTTTCTTTTGATTTCCTCTTTCACCCAGTGGCTGTTCAAGAGTATGTTATTTAGTTTCCATGTATTTGTGAGTTTTTCCATTTTATTGCTGATACTGATTTCTGGTTTCATTCCATTGTGGTCAGAAAAAAATATTTGATATGATTTCAATCTTCATCAGTTTTTTAAGACTTGTTAAGTAACTTAACACATGAAGTATCCTGGAGAATGTTTTGTGTATACTTGATAAAAATGTGTATTCTGCTGTTGGTTGAAAAGTTCTGTGTATGTCTGTTAAGTCTATTTGGTCTATAGTCTTGTTCAAGTTCACTGTTTCTTTACTGATTTTCTGTCTGAATTTTCTATCTATTATTATAAGTGGGTTATTGAAGTCCCCTACCATTATTGGGTTGCTGTCCATTACTCTTTTCAAATCTGTCAATATTTGCTTTATATACTTGGGTGCTGTGATTTTGGGTGTGTGTATATTTAAAATTGTTATATCTTCCTATTGAACTGAATCTTTTATTATTATGTATTGCTCTTCTTTGTTTCTAAAGACAGTTTTTAACTTAAAGTCTACTTTGTCTGATATGTTTAGCCATTTCTGCTTTCTTTTGGCTACCATTTGCATGGAATTTCTTAATCCATCTTCTCCCTTTTAGCCTATGTGTGTCCGTAAATCTAAACTGAGTTTCTTGTAGACAATATATAGCTGGATTTTTTTTTAAGTCCATTCAGCCAGCTACTCTGTATTTTTTTCTGTTGCATTCAGTCCATTTACATTTGACGTAATTACTGATACGAGACGATTTACTATTGCCATGTTGTTAACTGTTTTCTGCTTATCTTGTGGTTCTTTTATCCCTCTTTTTCTCTCTTGCTATTTTCTTTTGTCTAAGCTATTTAGAAGCCTGACCCTCAGGCAGCAGCTGGAAAAATGTGCAAACAAACCTCTTCCAGGGAGAATCTGGGGGCTGAACATTTTAGCCCTTTCTCTCTGGACTAATCCTGGGGGCTACAGCCACTGGAAGTGCTTATACGCCTGTTCAAAATCATCTCTTTGTTTTCTGAGGTTGAGAGAAACTTGTGAATGTCGAGTCCCTTCTGTTTCCAGAGCTAGGTGATTTAGGGGCCAGGCCCTTGGGTGGGAGCTACAAAAGTTGAAGCACTGATGTGTGCACAGACTCCTTCTAGGGTGAATCTGCAGACCTAATTTATTGCTAGAGTGAACCAAGGGAGAAGGTGCAGAAGGCCATACTCCATTCAGGCTCTTGGAGGTCCGTTGTTTATCTGTCCTGTTGGCACCCAGATGTAGGCTGGCCAGAAGCCCAACCCTTAAGCAACAGCTGGAAAAGCGTACAAACTCCAGGGAGAAACTGGGAGCTGGGCATTTTTGCCTTTGCTCTATAGACTGATACTGAGGGCTATAGCTGTTGGAACTGCCTGTACACCAATTCAAAACCACCTCTTTGTTCTCTGCAGTCGAGGTAAACTTGTGTGAATGCCAAGTCCCTTCTGCTCCCAGGGTTTGATTTAAAACCCAGACCCTCTGGGAAGAACCATAAGAGTTAGGGTACTATGTGTGGTCCAAATCCTTCACTCCTCAGGGAGAAGCTGGGAGTTGGAGATTCCTTCCCAATTGTGAGGTCTTGTACCTGTAGTGGCGTTTATGCTTGAGTGTGTTTCTGCTTTTTCTACCTGTTTTAATGTGGATATTTTCTCAGTTGCCCAGTATATAAGAACCTCTCAGTTTCTGGCTTTCTCTCAGGGGGAATTAATCCACGTGTAGATGTTTATTGGGTGCATCCATGGGAGAAGGGAAAGTCAGGAGCATCCTATTCCACCACTTGGCTGATGTCTTTTTTTTTTTTTTTAAGTACATTTCACTATTATTGTTTACATTCAGTATACTGAATCATCTAGCTGTGTTGATTGAGAGAGCCTAGAACCAATGACACTGCAGCAGCAATAAACACATCTCTCATCTATATGTCATTATTCAGTGAAAATAATTACAGTTCCTTGGAGATATAGTTAATCCCAGAGCTGGAGCAAGAAAATATAAGATTAGCCTGGAACATTTTGTGGTCTCAGAAAGTAATAATGTGCTCATAAAGTCATAGCAGTATGCAGAAAGAACCCAAGATCCAACCTGAAGGAGCTCCAAATGACCAAATCTCAGACACACTGAGCAACAAAATAAATAACAATAGCAATGGATTGTAATCCACAGAATACAATAAGTATCCAAGAATCCATAGTGATATTAGTTTTTTTTTTTTTTTTTTTTTTTGAGATGGAGTTTTGCTCTTGTTGCCCAGGCTGGAGTGCAATGGTGCGATTTTGGCTCACCGCAACCTCCGCCTCCCAGGTTCAAGTGATTCTCCTGCTTTAGCCTCCTGAGTAGCTGGGACTACAGGCACGCACCCACCACACCCAGTTAATTTTGTATTTTTAGTAGAGACAGGGTTTCACCATGTTAGTCAGGCTGGTTTTGAACTCCTGAGCTAAGGTGATCCACCTGCCTTGGTGTCCCAAGGTGCTGGGATTACAGATGTGAGTCACCGCGCCAGGCCGATATTAGTTAATTTTTTTTTTTTTTTTTTTTTTTTTAGACGGAGTCTCGCTCTGTCGCCCAGGCTGGAGTGCAGTGGCCGGGTCTCAGCTCACTGCAAGCTCCGCCTCCCGGGTTCACGCCATTCTCCTGCCTCAGCCTCCGGAGTAGCTGGGACTACAGGCGCCCGCCATCTCGCCCGGCTAGTTTTTTGTATTTTTAGTAGAGACGGGGTTTCACCATGTTAGCCAGGATGGTCTCGATCTCCTGACCTTGTGATCCGCCCGTCTCGGCCTCCCAAAGTGCTGGGATTACAGGCTTGAGCCACCGCGCCCGGCCCGATATTAGTTAATTAATGGGAGAAATGGGATGCCTCCTCCTTACGGTAAAATTCCAATGAATAAAAGTGGAAGGAATGAAGGAGATAGACAATCACCACTGGGCAAACATCAACATCGCAGTAATAATTATTACAGGCAAGGATCATTGATGGTTACTAAAATCAGTGGACAGAGTAGGATGAGAAAGAGGATATTTGCTCAGTCTTAGAGTGTCTCCTTATAAGACATTTATTGATCACAAAGGAAAAAATGGTACCTTGAGAGTAGAGAAACCTGGCAGACACCACCTTAACCAGGTGATTAGAGTTGATATTGCCAATAATAAGGCACATTGACATCATTTACACCTAATATACACTGAGAAAAACAGATCACTTCTGTGGTCTTCTTGCCAAAAATGCCTAACCTCAATCTGTTCATGAAAAACATCAGACAAAACCAACTTGAGGGACACTCAAGAAAATCCCTGACCAATATCTTTTAAAAGTGTCGAGGGGTGAAAGACAAAGAAAGACTCCCAGACTGTCATAGAGTGGCAGAGACTAAGGAGGCATGACAACTAAATGCAACACAGTGTCCTGGATCTGATCTTGAATCTGAAAAAGGAAATTAGTGGAAAACTGGTGAAATCCAAATAAAGTTTGTAATTTAATCAATAGTATTGTATCAATGTATTTTTCTTAGCTTTGATAAATGAAATATGGTTATACGAGATACTAGCACTAGGGGAATCTGGGTGAAGGGTACATGACAATGCTCTCTACTGTTTTTGCAACATTACTATAAGTCTAAAATTATTTCAAAATAAAACACTAAAAAGTATGGAATATATGGAGCATAAATTATGTGCCTAGGTATGGTGGGGCAACTGCTGAAGTAGGGATCCATTTGGAGTTTATTTCAAATTTTCCAGGCAAGAAATGATGGTGGTTTACAACAGGGTGGTTGTAATTGGGGAATGAGGTATTGGATTCTGGTTATATATGGAATGTGTAACCAACAGGGTTTGGTTATAGTAGGAAGCAAAAGAGAAGAGTTGAGGATATATGGGGACCTCTTAGAAGGTATTAATACTTCCTTGACCCTCTGTTTCCCAGAGTACTAGGCTTCTTAAACAATCTAGGCACAGGGTACCTTTAAGACAAGTGATAGGAATGAAGGTGTGGGAAATGAAGAACCAGCAGGCTGAGGACAGAGAGAGAATTGGCATTGTTGGAATGGAGATGCCCAGAAGAGATAGTATTTGCTATCATCTCAATCCAGTTTTCATCTGTGACTGACTTTGATCTCTCTCTTGTAAAAACAAAGGGCACAATGTGGTAATAAGAGGAAACATGAATTGAGAAAATAATGGCTAGTCAAACAGAGAAGGAACTTCTGATGAGCCATGCCATCATTTGCCTGCAAAACCAAAAATATTTACAATCTGGTCCTTTACAGAAAAGTTTGCCAACTCCTAGCCTAAGCAGTCAGGAGATAAGAACACAGGTTAGTGTAGGTCAATGTGTAATGTATGCTGCCTGACATGTTGTAGGGCAACAAAAACACTGAGATGTAAGATGGAAAACGTTAACATTGAAAGACCACTTTAATCTACAGATCACCTTTATTAACAGCCTTTATCTGATGGACAAAAAAAAAAAAAAAAAAAAAAAAAACCACAATTGGCTCCACTGGCATCACTTTGAAGTGTCTATCCTTATTTCTAGGATAATCTCTTTGTGATGGAATCGAGACATCCATCCCACTGTTGAACCTGTCACACTATATTTATTTTCTCCTTATGCCTATTTTTGGCCCCCTTCTTATTTCTTTTCTATAATTTCCCCCCCCTTTGTTCCATCTTTGTCTTTCTCCCTTAGATACTCACCAGAGTTTGACAGCATGATTACTTAATACTCACCTGCCAAATTAACTGACTTATTTTACCAACTGGGTGGATATGCAATACCTTGACACTTGCTATTTGAGTATTTTACTGAATTTTTTTGTATGTCCATGATGAATAAATAGTGGTACAAGTATTCAAATATTGGTAATTGGCCTGTTTTGTATTAAAGTATGCATCACAGTATATATTGTCTCACTGTTTGACTTCAATTCAGTGAGGATTAATAAGTTAATATTAAAATTGGTAACCCTTCCATTCTTCTTTGCTTTCTAGACTCCCTTTCCATTTCTTCAGGTTGGGATGCTTACAATGAAAGGAGAAAGGGCAAAATGAGCAATGTGAATAACAGAGTAGTCCAGTTATTTGAAAGGAGAACATACTCCTGTAGTTCCCAAACATTTTGTTTTAAAATGGCCTCTAAATCTATTGTACCAACCAAATGTTATTGACAACCATCTGGTAGTGCTGTTTGTTTGTTTATTTCATTGGAGGGTTCAGTTATATTGACCAATACAAAACACACTATCATCATTAAAACACATAAGACTGTCCCCTCCCTCTCTTCTTCCTTCCTTCCCTCCCTTCTTTCTTTGTTGATTCTTTCATTACTTCCTTCCCTTTCATCATCACACCTTACTCTTTCCCTTACCCCTAATGGCAATAATTCCAACGTGTCTAATATGTATATTCAAATTTGTATGTATCCTTGCAGAATATGTAAGATTATGTTGTGGGCATGTTTAAAAATTTACATTAATGGAAATATAAATTCTGATTCATACCCAAAACATGGGTAGATATAATATTTTCATTCAGAACCATGCCCTTAATATCTACCCATATTTTGGGTATCTATCTACTTTGTTGCTTTGAACTGCTGTATGATATGCTACAGAGTGCATCTCTCACATTTTACTTTTCCATTATCCCCCTGAGATAGACACTTGGGTTTCTCTATTTCAAGTTCCTTTACTACAGATAACACTCCTTATGAATGTCCCCTTTTGGACTGTGTGTGACTTTTCTCTGGGATATAGTCCCAGAAGTGGGACTGTTGGATAAGGTAGTGAATATTCTGATCAAATTCTGCCAGGTAGCTCTCCATCATAGCTGCACCAATGTGTGTGTGTTTGTGTGTGTGTGCATGTTCTCAGAGCCTAAGGTAAAATATTATGTGTCAGTCACTATCCTTGAAGATCCATGAAGCCAGATTGGGGACCATTGTTTGGGATGAGGGAAATGATGGAATCACATATCTTTTCTGCTGGAATTCAGTCTGCATTATTAATAATAAAAATAACTACCATGAAGTGACACTTAGTATATACCAGGGACTATCCTGGGTGTTGTCCATTCTTTGTCTTATTTAATTTTTTCAATAATGCTATGAAGTAGATGTTGGTAATATAACTTCTGTTTCAAGGATGTGAAAACTGAAGTTCAGAGAGTTCTAGTGACTTATTGAACTGGTAAATTTCAGACCTGGGATGGGACTCAGGTCTGTCTAACTCTAAAGCTTGTGCTCTTAGTCAAAATGCTATGAAGACTTCCCTCTCATCCCTTTATCCCAAAGACCTTTTTGAGATACTTGATACTTTCCGCCATCATATCTCTGTGTGCTATAGATTTTAGAACATCAGGTTAATGGGGTGGGGGCAGAGGAGGCAGAGAGAAGTTATAGAATGAACCACTGGTGCTTCGGCCATCAGTGTTCAATATACCATAAGAGAACATATTTGCATGCTGGTTTATAGCTCAGTTGCTTTAATTTTGATGAATGTGAATCAGTCTCTCAAGTGATAAAATCGTGTATTTTGAAATATCAGAACTGAGGCCAAGATCCTGAAACTGACAATGAACAATAGAAGCTCTCTTAATTGACCTACACTTAATTATGTTGCTAGAGGAACTGCTACTCTCCATTCACCTATGTACCACACTTGTCCATACTTACTGTTGCCCAGAGAATACTGAATACTAAAGCTGTAGCTAGCAGGCTACTCTCCACTGTACGTGAACACTTCTGTTCCTACTAATTGAATGCCATGCTTAGCGGACAGTTGTGTTTGTTTCAAATCTGTTTGTGCCAGTTGTAGTTAGTAGTGTAAATTCTGTAATTTAAATACAGATTAAATGAATGGATGAAATGTGAGCATAAGGTTTTTATGAAGATTAGATTGAATACATTCATGAAACTCAATAAATATGAGTTACTAAAAACAGTTATTGACAAATTAGGTGTGGGGAGGCAACTGTAAATAATGGGAAACTCATTAAATTTCTAGACTGATTCTCCAGCCGGATTGCTTCATAAGTGTCAGTTTTCAATCCACTGAAGAAACTGAATCTGGAAGTCATATATGATCAATTTTGGGTGTGACTTATTCAAGAAAGAGTATATACAACTCCAATTAGTAGACTCATCCTCAAGGAGCCAGACATTTCATCAAAATATTGGCAAATAAAGGTATGTTTGTATTTTAAGTTAAATCCAATAGTTAATGTATGACTGTCATGCGCATCCGTGTGAAGAGACCACCAAACAGGCTTTGTGTGAGCAATAAAGATTTTAATCACCTGGGTGCAGGTGGACTGAGTCTGAAAAGAGAGTCAGCAAAGGGAGATAGGGGTGGGGCCGTTTTATAGGATTTGGGTAGGTAAAGGAAAATTACAGTCAAAGGGGGGTTGTTCTCTGGCGGGCAGGAGTGGGGGTCACAAGGTGCTCAGTGGGGGAGCTTTTTGAGCCAGGATGAGCCAGGAAAAGGAATTTTACAAGGTAATGTCATCACTTAAGGCAAGGACCGGCCATTTTCACTTCTTTTGTGGTGGAATGTCATCAGTTAAGGCGGGGCAGGGCATTTTCACTTCTTTTGTGATTCTTCAGTTACTTCAGGCCATCTGGGCGTATATACACGCAAGTCACAGGGGATGCGATGGCTTGGCTTGGGCTCAGAGGCCTGACAATGACTGTGTCATTTTTATAGCTTGCAGCTTTACCTGATTTACCCTGGTATGCCAGTAGCATGGCTCAGTCCAAGTCTGAAAGCCTCAGAACCAGGGAAGCCAATGGTTTAATTCTTAATCTGAGGCCAAAGGCCTGAGAACCCCAGGGAAGGGGGACACTGGTCCTGGAGTCCAAAGGCCAGAGAGCCTGGAGTTCTGATGCCCAAGGACAGGAGAAGAATGTCCCAGTTTCGGGAGGAGGAAATCACTTTTTCTCTCTGCCCTTTTTGTTCTATTTGGGTACCCCAGCCAGTTGGATGGTGGCTGCGCCCACATCAAGGGTGTCTAAATAGAACAAAAAGGGCAGAGAGAAAAGGTGATTTCCTCTCTCCCAGAGCTGGGACATTCTTCTCCTGTCCTTGGACATCAGAACTGCAGGCTCTCTGGCCTTTGGACTACAGTACTTATATCACTTCGAGGGCAGATCTTCTCTACTCAGTCCATGGATTCACATGTCAATATTCTATGGAAACACCCTTACAGACACACCCAGAAGTAATGCTTTACCAGTTCTCTAGATATTCCTTAATCCAGTCTAGTTGACCTGAAATTAACCATCACAGAAGTTAACTATAGATTCATATTGCATTGGGCAAACTCTTCTTCTGAGGATCCACGCTTGAAGAGGCCAGCCGTTATCCTCTCTTATCATGTGTTACCTGCACCTATACCCGGGTAAGTATTCTCTAATTAGTAAATACGTATATAAGGTCAACTAATTTTTTTTCAAAGTTTGAAGGAATCCAAATACCTGGTGAAAGGACACAAAGATAGATGTGTACCCGCCCCCCACCCGCTACACCCTTGTTCTGCTCTCTAATCTTTGCACATACCAGAGATTTCGTAAGTTCTGTGAGTACCTGGTTTTCTGCACGTACCAGAGATTTTGTTTTGCACATACCAGAGATTTTGTAAGTTCTGAGGCAAGGTCACAAGACGTGTTTGAGTAAGATAAACTCTTGCTGCCATAAACCTGCTCTCCCGCCTCAAAGTTTGAACCAAAATATCAGAAATGGCGGGAACCAATCATAGTTAGCCAAATCGCCTTGTTCAAACACTAGCCAATCATATATCTGATTTGTATAATAACTCTATGCCCACTTTTCTTAGACTATATAACACTGCTTGGAGCTCAGTGGGGGAGCTCTCCTGCCCGTCTCGTTTCACGAGCGAGGGAGAGTTCCAGGTCCGAACCTGTAATAAAGATCCTTGCTGCTTAGCTTTGACTCTGGACTCTGGTGGTCTTCTTCGGGGAATAAACGGTCTGGGCATAACACTGGGTGCAGTGTGGAGCCAGTGTCACACCAAATACCATCTGTTAGCAGTTGCTTTTTTTGGGGGGGAGTGGGGACAGAGTCTTGCTCTGTCGCCCAGGCTGGAGTGCAGTGACACAATCTCGACTCATTGCAATCTCTGCTTTCTGGGTTCAAGCGATTCTCCTGCCTCAGCCTCTCAGTAGCTGGGATTAGAGGCGTGTGCCACTACGCCTGGCTAATTTTTGAATTTTTAGTAGAGACGGGGTTTCACCATGTTGGCTAGGCTGGTCTCGAACTCCTGATCTCAGGTGATCCGCCCATCTTGGCCTCCTGGCCAGCAGTCACTTTTCAATCTACCTTTGAATGTTTTTATTTTGCATTAAGGAGAAACTTTCACACTCTCACACTGGAAGGCCTGAGCTTTCAAGATCTCTTTGAAGGTTTCTGTTTCCACCTGCTGAGGTCTATAGGGGCAATGGCATTAAATGGCTCCCTGTTGCTTCCTAATGTCTCTCCCTTTGAGATCGTGGTTCGTAACAGTTTTGGAGGCCACATACCTCTTTGAAAATCAAGTGAAAACTTTGGGCCCTCTTCCCTACAATGCAGATACATTTTACATATACATTTATGGGAGAGGTTTTAGATTTCTTAAAGCCCATCCATAGATTCAGGTTGATTACTTCAGCTTTACTTGATGCTACCTGGGAAGGTAAGAGGTCTGGGTTGTTCTTGGTTTTGCCATTAACTAGTTAGGCCACTTTAGGCAAATCTGTTAATTTCTTTGGGCCTCACTTTCCTTATTGGGAATTTATAAGGGATTTATCATATTTTAATTTCAGCAATCCAGTTCTACCATATAGTTCTATTCTGACTCTGTAGTCTTTTTTATCAAAAGGAACTTGGCTTTAATCTCAGAAAAAGCCTGAAATCACTGTTTCTTACAGAACAACAACAAAAAAAAATGGGAACAACTAAAAGTAGATGGTGTCTCCAGACATTACCTTGTCTTTTGTTAATACAAACATGTATTGAGGGCCTATTGTGTGCCCAGCCCGATGCAAAGCACTGGTGTTTCACAGATAAATCTCTCCATCCTTGCTTCCCAGAGTGGGGCAGGTTTCACTGCACTTACACATACATTTTCTGTTTTAAAAAGTGCGAAAAGACCAAGTTATATTGAGTTTCCCTGGGCCTGAATAAAATCTGCTTAAATGGTTTCTATTCAGGCATTTCCTGGCAGCTATGCTTCCAATTCAGCTACCTCCTTCAGGGGAAAAGCTAATGTATGGAGAACCAGGCTTTGCCATTCTGCAACTCGATGCTTGCCAGAGGGCAGCTTTTAATCCTTAAAGGGACCAGGCTTTTCTTCTCTGAAACCTTCGAAAACACCGCTCCACAGCACAGTTCACAAGCAGAGTCAAGCTATAGTTTCCTCACACCCACATTGCTTTCCTGACTCCCAAGCCAGAAGAAAAAGTCTGCAGGGATGAACTGCTTTATGAGGATACAATTGAACATTGAGAAGTTCTCATTTTTATTTACTTATTTGATAATCTGCTACTTGTTTTATTTTTCCTCTTTTGTTCAGTCTTTGTCTTTCTCCCTTTGATACTCACCCGATTCTGACAGCATGATTACTTAATACTTACCTGCCAAATTAACTGACTTATTTTACCAACTGGGTGAATATACAATACCTTGACACTTGCTATTTGAGTATTTTACTGAATGTAAAAAAAAAAAAAAAAGTCCCCAGTGATATCTTATCCAAAGGCAAAGCCCTAGGGCTCCTTTTATTTATAAAAAAAAAAAAGCTATTTGTTGCTTTTGTATTTATAAACCACATTTGGTTATAATACATGTTCTACTATAAGACAGAGCCAACTAGTATTCTCCTTCCAGTTATAAAGGGTGAAAGATATGTGTATAAACATATATTCCAATTTAATTTTGTGAAAATTATTCTGCCATCCCCCAATAAGAATTTGGTTTTGTTTACAAAGATTTAGTCCCTGGATTGGGCCAATTAAGCTATTTTTGTTTGACATTTTTTCTGTATACAGTCAGCAATGGATCAATAAAATATTTTCCAAATACTAGAAAACTACCTTCTTTTATGTGAGGTGGAATTAATGACAATTTTTCTTCTCTTCTCTTTCTAGAAATTAATAAACTGCCTACCTCCAGCACATATATTTTTCCTAATAGATTAGTATGGAGGGGTAAAAGATAGAAAAGGGTAAAATAAGAACTCACACATAAAATTTTTCCCATTTTCTCAAACAAATCCTCAACTAAATGTTGAGTCTTGAAATGATTATTCATATCTTAGGCCTATAGAGGAGTGGCATGTTATAATGTACACTATGATATAGTTAGATATTTTACTTAACATTTGTAGCTTTCTCTGAGAAGACAGGATTTTGGTTTCAGGTCCAGAAAAGATCAGGTTATGTGAATTTCTCTGGGACTGGATAAAATCTCTAAATGGTCTGCTTAAATTGGAACCTTTCTTGCCATATATAATATTCTAGAAACAAGGAAGGTAAAAAAAAAAGAATACAGTAATAAGGGAGGAGACCACCCCTCATATTGTCTTATGCCCAATTTCTGCCTCCAAAGAAAGAAGAAGTAAAAACTAAAAGGCAGAAATGAAATCCACAGGCAGACAGCCCGGCTCCGCACCCTGGGCCTGGTAGTTAAAGATCGACCCCTGACCTAATTGGTTCTGTTATCTGTAGATTACAGACATTGTATAGAAATACACTGTGAAAATCCCTATCTTGTTTTGTTCCAATCTAATTACCGGTGCACACAGCCCCCAGTCACCTACCCCCTGCTTGCTCAATCAATCACGACCCTCTCACATGCACCCCCTTAGAGTTGTGAGCCCTTAAAAGCGACAGGAATTGCTTACTCGGGGAGCTTGGCTCTTGAGACTGAAGTCTTGCCGATGCCCCCGGCCGAATAAACCCCTTCCTTCTTTATTTTGGTGTCTGAGGAGTTTTGTCTGCGGCTCGTCCTGCTACAATACAATAATATAATAAGCTGAAGGGAGTCTGGGAGTCAGGTTGTATGCCTTAAGGCACATGGATGCTTTCTCTTTAATCCAGTGAAAAATAACTCTCAAGGTGAAATGAAGATAATGCTTGAATAACACTTGGTGATCCTGGGGCCATTTTGCTAAACTATATTGCCTCTGGATCTGCATGGTTTAAAGCATAAGATATTTCACAAAGAAGTATAGTTTACTTTCCTTTTGATCTACATGATTCCCAGAATCTATAGGCTTTGCCCATAGTAATTTTGGTTTCCTAGAAATAATTTCAGTCTCTACAACCTCTCCTCTAAAAGTGGTTCTCTAAGTGTGCTCCAGGAACCCTGGACCTTTCACAAGACCTTTTCAAGAGATAGACAAGATAAAAACTGTTTTCATAATAATATGGAGACATTATTTCCTTTTCAAAATCCTATTTTTTCTTCAGTGTACAATAAAGGTTTCCAGAGGCTACATGGTATCTAAACAGACTGAGTACAGAAGCAGATATTTGAAGCAGCTGTCTTCTATTAGACCAAAGATTAAAGAGATTTGCAAACATCTAAAACAATGCCACTCTTCTCAGTATTTTTTTTGTTTTGGAAAATATAGCTACTTTTCCTTCAACACATTATTTTTATTAACATGTAAATGATCTATTGTTATCTTCAGATGAATTAATAAATATTTTTTAAATTCTCAGTTTTCATTCCTAATATGATACATATAGTTATACCCACATGAACAAAAGGTTTTGGGGGTTCTCAGTAATTTTTAAGAGTACAAGGGGTTCGGCCAGTTGCAGCGGCTCACATGTGTAATCCCAGCACTTTGGGAGGCTGAGGTGGGCGGATCACATAAGGTCAGGAGTTCGAGACCAGCCTGGCCAACATAGTAAAGCGCTGTTTCTACTAAAAATACAAAAATTAGCCAGGCGTGGTGGCGGGCGCCTGTAATTCCAGTTACTAGGGAGGTTGAGGCAGGAGAGTCGCTTGAACCCAGGAGGCAGAGGTTGCAGTGAGCCAAGATCGCACCATTACACTCCAGCCTTGGTGAAAGAGCGAAACTTCATCTCAAAGAAAAAAAAAAAAAAGTACAAGGGGTTCTGAAACCAATAAGTTTGAGAACTACTGCTATATTAACATACATACATGGTCCAATAAAGTAAAAAATAAGAAAGAAACAGAATACTAAAAATTCAGAAAATAAATTAATATGGAACCTGAGGATTTTTTTCATAAGATAGCAATAACATCTGTAAATTTCAATGCCATTGCAATTATATGCTTTACAAAGATTCATTGGTGTGACATTACACATTTGCTGTCTATGAATCTGCCCAAATTTAGAAACTCAGGGCTAATTGCTATTGCTCTTTGTAATTTGATCATTGTTAAATAGGTGTTTCTTCATTTGCCACTTAAATATAGTATTTAACCAGTGTTACATAGGTGAAGTTAGTGGCATTTACCATTTGCTCTGTTTTCCCTATATTTTCTTGGTTCTGGAAGATAAACAGTATTTGGTGAATTGTGTAGTGCAGTTATCTATGATTATGTGAAATTCATATCTGCCGTTTGTTAATTAACTTTAAAAGGTGGTAGCTTCAAACAAAATAACTGTTAATGGTGTTGATGAAACTATAAAAATGTGATGTGAGAGCTGGATCTCCATAATTCTTTGTATTTCCTTTAATCTTATATACTTTTATTCTTTCTATTCTTCAGAGAGGACTGTATCCAGTTGTGGACAATTTAAATAGGAGCGTGGAGCGTTCAGAGAGATATTTTATAGAAGAGAAGCTCAAATTAATTGAGACTGTTTAGCTTGGAAAAGAAAACTTAACAGAAATCTCCAAGTATAGAGAGACTTGTTTTGCAGAGGATGGAAACCAGCTGTCCTAAAACTCAAGGACACTAGAATAATAGGACAGGGACTTAAAGTGTAATCAGAGGGATTTAGTTAAGATACACTGAACACTTTTCTATGCAGCAAAGGCTAGTAGACCCTGGAGTGGGTTCTTGAAGGCAGCTGTGGACTTTCTTTCTCTAGAGTCTTAGGAATTTGACACTGTTTTCTTTTCTTTCTTTCTTTCTTTTTTTTTTTGGAGATGGAGCTTCATTCTGTCACCTA
Source organism: Macaca fascicularis (assembly GCF_037993035.2). NCBI lineage: Eukaryota > Metazoa > Chordata > Mammalia > Primates > Cercopithecidae > Macaca > Macaca fascicularis. The sequence goes on from NC_088395.1 coordinate 25,081,647, forward strand.
GGCTATAGTGCCATGGTTTGATCTCAGCTCACTGCAACCTACGTCTGCTGGTTCAAGTGATTCTCCTGCCTCAGCCTCCTGAGTAGCTGGGATTACAGGTGTGAGCCACCATGCCCAGCTAATTTTTGTAGTTTTAGTAGAGATGGGGTTTCACCATGTTGGCCAGGCTAATCTCGAACTCCTGACCTCAGGTAAGCCACCTGCCTCGGCCTCCCAAAGTGCTGGGATTACAGGTGTGAGCCACTGCACCCGGCCGACACTGTTTTCTTGTTGATGAGTTGGAGGCAGAAGTTTAGCGACACTTCTAACATATTAAGACTTTGGCATTTTGCATTTAAAATTTTTCACTGGAACATCTGAAGAGGGCAGAAGGGTCTTTGTAAAATTATCTCGGAATATTACAATGAAGAGGGAGAGAAGAGAGAGGAGACCATCAATGCACAGAATTCAGCAACAGGGCTGGGTTTTACCTGACCACTTACTTCCTTTTGTCTCCTACAGTTCATATTCTACCCAGCATTCAGAATGATCTTTTTATTCATTTTAAAAATATTACATCAAATATATATTTTATTATAGTAAACCATAAATAACATAAAATTTACCATTTGACCATTTTTAAGTGTATGACTTGGTATTAAGTGCATTCACAGTATTGTGCATCCATCACCACCATCCATCTTGAGAACTTTTCTATCTTGTAAAACTGAAACTCTGTATCTGTCAAATAGTAACTGCTGATTGCCCACTCCTCCCAGATCCGGGTAACCAATATTCCACTTTTTGTCTCTATGAACTTGAATGATCTTTTAAAAGAACATATGAGGACACAAAATTTCCCTGCCTCAATCCTTGCTATGGCTTTTCATTGCAGTTAGCATACATTCTCAGTAACTCGCTGTGGCCCTGCCTGCCTCTATGACCTCATCTCAAACATTTTTCTCCCATGTTCATTGCACCCCACTACTTTGCCTTTTTTTGTCCTGCCAAGATTCTCGTATTGGGTACTGTTTCTTTCCTTGAATAGTTTTTCCCCGGTATGACCTCTTTGTTTTGTTTTGTTAGTTTTGTTTTTTTGAGACAGAGTCTTGCTCTGTCAACCAAGTTGGAGTGCAGTGGCACTATCTCCACTCACTGCAAACTCTGCCTCCCAGGTTCCAGTGATTCTTGTGCCTCAGTCTCCCGAGTATCTGGGATTACAGGTGTGTGCCACTACACCCAGTTAATTTTTATATTTTTGGTAGAGACGGGATTTCACCATGTTGGCTAGGGTGGTCTCAAACTTCTGACCTCAAGTGATCTACCTGCTTGGCCTCCCAAAGTGCTGGGATTACAGGTGTGAGCCACCACGCCCGGCCCACTTCTTTATTTTTTGTTTTTGTTTTTAGGAGACAGGGTCTCACTCTGTTGTGCAGGCTGGAGTGCAGTGGCACGATCATAGCTCACTGTAACCTCAAGCTCCTGGGCTCAAGCAAGCCTTTGGTCTCAGCCTCCCAAATATTTGGAACTATAGGTGCCTGCCACCATGCCCAGCTAAGTTTCTATTTTTTAAATTTTTTGTAATGATGCGGTCTTGCTTTGTTGCCCAGGCTGGTCTGGAACTCCTGGCTTCAAGCAATCCTCCCACCTTGGCCTCCCAAAGTGCTGGGATTACAAGTGTGAACTATCATGTCCCAGTATGACCTCTTTAGAGTGGCCTCCCCTTATCACTTGGTATAAAGAGGCATCCTCTCACTCTTCTGTTTCTCATTGTCTTATTTTTATTTTCCTTATAGCATTTATAACCCCCTGGAATTACTTTATTTACCTTCAGGATATATCCAGAATCTGACTGCTTCTCACCCCTCCACTCTTACCTCCCTGATCTAAGCCACCATCATCTGGCACTAGGATGGCCATGGCAGTCTCCACACTTGCTCCACATTATTCTACCTTCACTGGCCTTTTCTCAACAATCAGGCAGAAGCATCCTTTTGAGACAGAAGTCAGATTACATGGGTTTCCATTCCTCTCAGAGTGAAAGATGAAATGTTTGTGTGTTAGTCCATTCTCGTGTTGCTGTAAAGAATTACCTGAGGCTGGGTAATTTATAAAGAAAAGAGGTTTACTTGGCTCATAGTTCTGCAGGCTGGACAGGAAGCATAGCACTGGCATCTGCTTCTAGGGAGGCCTCAGAAAACTTACAATCATGGTGGAAGGAAAAGGGGGAGCAGGTTCATCACAGGGAGAGTGGGGGAGCAAGAGGGTGGGGGTGCCACAGTCTTTTTAGACAACCGGATCTCCCGTGAACTCAGAGCAAGAACTCACTCATCACCAAGGGGATGGTGCTAAGCCATTCACAAGGGATCTGCCCCCATGATCCAAACACCTCCCACCAGCCCCATCTCCAACACTGGGGATTACATTTTGACATGAGATTTGGAGGGCACAAAACATCCAAACCATATTATTCCACTCCTGGCCTCCCAAATCTCATGTCCTTCTCATATTGCAAAATACGATCATCCCCTACCAATAGCCCCACAAGCCTTAACTCATTCTGGCATCAATTTCAAAGTCTGAAGTCTCATCTGAAATTCATCTCCTTCCAACTATGAACCTGTAAAATTAAAACAAGTTATTTACTTCCAGGATACAATGGTGGTTCAGGAATTGGGTAAACATTACCATTCTAAAAGGGAAAAATTGATTTTTAATCTACAGTTCAGTTGTAGTCCTCCCCTGAAAATGCCCTTTCTTTCTCTGCCACGTGGCTAGGTTGCAAATTTTCCACACTTTATGCTCTGCTTCCCTTCTTTTAGAAAGGGGCAGCCGGGCGCGGTGGCTCAAGCCTGTAATCCCAGCACTTTGGGAGGCCGAGGCGGGCGGATCACAAGGTCAGGAGATCGAGACCACTGTGAAACCCCGTCTCTACTAAAAAAAATACAAAAAATTAGCCGGGCGCCGTGGCGGGCGCCTGTAGTCCCAGCTACTCAGGAGGCTGAGGCAGGAGAATGGCGGGAACCCGGGAGGGGGAGCTTGCAGTGAGCCGAGATCGTGCCACTGCACTCCAGCCTGGGCAACAGCGTGAGACTCCGTCTCAAAAAAAAAAAAAAAAAAAAAAAAAGAAAGGGGCTACAGGCTCCCCACAAATCTGAAACCCAGCAGCACAGCCATTAAATCTTAAGGCTCCAAATCATCTCATTTGACTGCATATCCCTCATCCTGGTGCTTGCAGGGTGCAGCCCCCGTGGCTGCTCTCACAGGTTGGCATTGAGTGGCTTTTCTAGGCTCGGAGTGCAAGCTGCCCATGGCTCTACCATTCTGGAATCTGGAAGGTGGTGGCCCTGTTCCCACAGCTCCACTAGGCAGTGCCCTGGTGGGGACTCTGTGTGGGGGCTTCAACCCCACATTACCCTACCACACTACCCTAGTAGAAGTTCTTTGTGAGGGCTCTGCCCCTGCAACAGGCTTCTGCCTGGGCACCCAGGCTTTCCCATATATCCTCTGGAATGTGGGGAGCTGCTAAGCCTCCTTCACACTTGCGTTGTGTGCACCTGCTGACTTAACACCATGTGGAAGCCACCAAGGCTTATGGCTTGCACCCTCTGGAGTGGCGGCCCAAGCTGTACCTGGGGCCCTTTGAACTGTGGTTGGAGCTGGGGCAGCCATTATGTGGGGAGCAGTGTCCTAAGGCTGAGCAGGGCACAGGACTGGGCCTGGCCCTTGAAACCATTCTTTTATCCTAGGCCTCTGGGCCTATGATGGGCGGGTGGGGGGTGGTGGTGGGGGTTGCTGTCTTCAAGAGCTCTGAAATGCCTTTGAGGCCTCTTTCCCATTGTCTTGCATATTAGCATTTGGACCCCTTTCAGTCATGCTAATCTCTCTAGCAAGTGGTTGCTCCACAGTCCAGTTATATTCCTCCCCTGAAAATGCCTTTTCTTTCTCTGCCATGTGGCTAGGCTGCAAATTTTCCAAACTTTATGCCTTGCTTCCCTTTCAAATATAAGCCCAAACTTTAAGTCATTCCTTTGCTTCCACATCTGATCATAGGTTGTTAGAAGCACCCATGCAGCATTTTTTTTTTTCTTTTTAAAACGGGGTCTCTGTTGCCCAAGCTGGAGTGCAGTGGCATGAACATGGCTCACTGCAGCCTCAACCTCCTGGGCTCAAGCCATCCTCCCATCTTAGCCACTATGCCTGGCTGAGTTTTAATTTTTTTCTAGAGACAAGGTTCTCCCTGCGTTGCCCAGGCTGGTCTTGAATTCCTGAGCTTAAGTGATCCTTCCACCTTGGCCTCCCAAAGTGTTGGGATTACAGGTATGAGCCACTGTGTCTATCCCCATGCAGCTTCTTAAATGCTTTGCTGCTTAGTAATTTCTTCCACCAGATACCTTAAGTCATCACTCTTAAGTTCAAACTTCCACAGATCCCTAGGATGTGGACACAATGCAGCTAAGCTGTTTGCTAAGGTGTAACACAGGTGATCTTTGCCCCAGTTCCCAGTAAGTTCCTCATTTCTGTCTGAGACCCCATCGGCCTGGCCTTCACTGTCCATATTTCTATCACCACTTTGGTCACAACCACTTAACAAGTCTCTAAGAAGTTCCAAACTTTTCCTCATCTTCTTATCTTCTTCTTAGCTCTCCAGACTCTTACGGCTTCTGTCCATTACCCAGTTCCAATGCTGCCTCCGTATCTTCAGGTATCTTTATAGCAACTCCCCTCTCCTCATTACAAATTTTCTGTCAGGCTGTTTTTGCACTGCTATAAAGAAATATATGAGGCTAGGTAATATATAAAGAAAAGGGGTTTAATTGGTTCATGGTTCTGCAGGCTGTACAAAAACCATGGTGCTGACATCTGCTCCTGGTGATGGCCTCAAGAAGCTTACAATCATGGTGGAAGGTGAAGGGGGAGCAGGCCCATCACATGGCAAGAGTGAGAGAGAGAGAGACGGGGAAGGTGCCACACTCTTTTGAATAATCAGACCTCGCATGAACTCAGGGCAAGAACTCACTCATCGCCAAGGGGATGGCGCTAAGCCATTCATGAGGGATCAACCCACATGATCTAATACCTCCTGCTAGGTCCCACCTCCAACATTGGGGATCACATTTCAACATGAGATTTGGAGAGGACACACATCCAAACCATATCTATTTGTAAGTGACCTGCAAGCCTCTCATGATCTGGCCCACTATGACCTTTCTGACTGTATCTCCTGCTGCTGTATGTCTCACCCATTTTACCCCCACAACATTGGTCTCTTTGATGTTCTTTGAGCACACCAGAATTTAAAACACCCATGTGCCAGGTAATGAGGACTGTTTTACACATAGAAGAAGCATCAAAAATGGTATGTGGCTTGACATGCACTACTAGAATCCAAAGGAAAAAGGCCAGTGAGAAAACTAGGTTATTTCCTTTTCCCTGCCAGCGCAAGTGGATGGAATCAGCCCATTACCTTAATTGGGCCTTGCTTGAGGATCAAGGCACATCTTTAATGGCGGACGTTAAAAGTGCATGCATAAGCCAGGAAGGAAACAGAGCCTTGTGGCTCTTGCCACACCCTGTGGTTTTGTACTGGCTGATTCCTCTTTAACATTCTATAGCATTTATGTATGTATTTATTTATTTGATGGAGTCTCTCTCCATCACCCAGATAGAGTGCAGTGGTGCAATCTCAGCTCACTGCAACCTTTGCTTCCCAGGTTCAAGCAATTCTCCTGTCTCAGCCTCCCCAGTAGCTGGGACTACAGGCACCTGCCACCACGCCTAGCTAATTTTTGTATTTTTAGTAGAGATGGGGTTTCACCTTGTTGGTCAGGGTGGTCTCGAACTCCTGACCTCAGGTGATCTACCCGCCTCAGCCTCCCAATGTGCTGGGATTACAGGCGTGAGCCACTGCGCCCGGCTGCATTTGTTTATTTATCCAACATATTTATTGTTTCTTGTCTATCTCCAGAATATATGGTCTATGTGGTAGGGATTGTCATCTGTTTTATTCACTGCAGTATCTACAATGCTTAGAATAGTGCCTGCCATGTGGTAGATACTTGTTATGGGTTGAGTGTGTCTCCCAAAAAGATATGTTGAAGTAGTTAACCCTGGTAGCTGTGAATGTGACCTTATTTGGAAATAGGGGCTCTGTAGATGTAATTGAACTAAGATGAGGTTACTAGGGTGACTCCTAATCCAACAAGATTGGTGTCCTTATAAAAGGAAAATGCCATGTGACGACAGGTGGAGATTGGAGTGATGTGGCTGTGAGCCAAGGATACAAAGGATTGACAGCCAGCGCCAAAAGCCAGGAAGAGACAAGGAAGGATTCTACAGAGTCTCAGAGGGAGAATGGCCCTGCTGACACCTTGATGTCAGTCTTCTAGCCTCCAGAACCATGAGAAAATAAATTTCTGTTGTTTTAAGCCACCCATTTTCTGATACTTTGTTATGGCAGCTCTAGGAAGCTCATACTTGAAAAGTATTTGTTGAATAAATGCATCTGTTGCTTATATATTTATGGTCTGTCTTTTCCACAAGGATGAAAAATTCTTGAGGACAGAGTCTATGACTTATGCTCCGTTGCATCCTTGGTCTCTAGAACAATTCCTGGGCCAAGGAGGTGTTCCACAATGTTTTAGAGAGGCAGGATAGAATGATGGGAAAGCGTGGGACTCTGTGCCAGGCAATTTGGATTTAGGTTCCAATTCTACCGCCTTTGGGCAGGGTACCTGCACCACTGTCTTTTCATTCGTTAGCGTACATAAAGCACTGAGAACAGTGCCTGAGTCATTAATCACTCAGTACCTGTCCTCTATTATTCTTATTAGCTGGCTTATATGGCATGATGAGACTAAGATTAGTCATGGAAAACCTTCATCAGCTGGGGACTCAAGAGGCCAAGAACTCACTGTGGGACCTTGGGCAAGTGATTTTGCCTCTTTGGACCTCTGTCTCCTCTTCTATAGAGGAAGGTGTTGGATTGGCCCTCCTAAGGTAATTTCCAGCTTTGGCCTTTTGTGAGTTCATACAGTGTATGGCTTGTATAAACAGGCAAGATTGGTGCCACCTTCCAAGGGTAGATTGAAGATGTAGTACTAAATCGTAGTACTCATTGTAGATCATGCCAGAGAATGAGACTTGGTGAATTTTCAGTTGAGGAGAGGAGATACAGAGAAGGGGAAAACCTGGCTTTCTCTGATACCCCATCCTCTCAAGCAGCCCTCAAGTGCATCCTACTGTACTGGATGGAAATTCAAGTGAGATATTCTGGGGAATCCTTACAAGCTTATTTGGGCCATTTTATGCTGAAAATTATATTCGTGTGATTCCTTTTTTCTTTTATTGATACAGACCCAACTTAACAAAAAGCATCATTATTTTGGAACAACTCACGTTACTGCTTTTACTTGCCAGCATGCCTGGTCTATTATTATTCATATTACAGTTGCAAGACAGGTGCAGTAAATAGGTGCCAATGAGAGTATGGATCACACACAAAAAAGTCTTGTCAACAGTAGAACAAAAGTAAAATGCAGCACCTGTTACTTCAGGCCAAGACTACTTATATATCAGGCTGAAATATTAACTGGGCTGGTTAGTAATTGGTTGGTTACCATTCAACTCATTCAAATATCAAATCATTTTTGTGTGTAGACACCATCTAGGTATCCCAGATTTTTTATTTTTTTTTTCAGAGACAGAGTCTTGCTCTGTCACCCAGGCTGAAGTGCAGTGGCATGATCTCAGCTCACTGCAGCCTCCACCTCCCAGGTTGAAGCGATTCTCCTGCCTAAGCCTCTCAAGTAGCTGGGACTACAGAGGCCGGCAACATGCCTGGCTAATTTTTGTAGTTTTAGTAAAGGTGGGCGTTTCACCATGTTGGCCGGGCTGGTCTCGACCTCCTGACCTTGAATGATCTACCCACCTCGGCCTCCCAAAGTGCTGGGATTACAGGCGTGAGCCACCACGTCTGGCCGGCAGCCCAGATTTCAACTAATCCTCCTACTGGCACCATTGTTATCCTAGACTTTTTGCAGAGGGCTTATGAATTAATAATAAGTTCTCATGTCATCCAGATTGGGGTGGTGGAGAGAAAAGTAACAATGAAGTCAAATTCCACTAGGTCACATTGCTTGTCTCAGAAATGGGCCATGCAATTGGAAATTAACAGTGACAAAGGGAGCAGAAAGACCATGGCTCTTGAATACCCTACCCCTCACTTCTGGTGTGATTGTGGCCAAGTCACTTGCATTCACTCATCTGTAGATAGGTGGTGGAGGAACCTGTTTTACCCACTTTACAGGTTTGTTTCAGTCACAGATGAAACAATATACATGCAAGTGTGTTATAAAATATAAGACACTATGAGAAACTTAGTTATTATGGCTTATGATTACTACATAAGTATAGTACAGGAAGAAGTGTTCTACAGTGGATTTTTGGTAGTAGTATAATAGAATAAAAACATTTAAAACCAGTAATGCATTTAATAATCTTGTGACATTATGACAATTATTGGCTCTAGGGCAACTTCAGGTGCAATGGAACATTAAAAAATTTGTGAAACTTTTTTTTTTTCTCATTATACTCCAAGCTCTAGGGTACATGTGCACAATGTGCAGGCCTGACACATAGGCACACATGCGCCATGTCGGTGTGCTGCACCCACCAACCTGTCCTCCACATCAGACACTTCTCCCAGTGCTATCCCTCCCCACTCCCCGCACCCAACAACAACCAGGGTGCGGTGGCACCAGGCCCTGGTGTGTGATGTTCCCCACCCTGTATCCAAATGTTCTCACTGTTCAACTCCCACCCACCAGTGAGAACATGTGGTGTCTGGCTCTCCATCCCTGTGATAGTTTGCTCAGAATGACAGCCTCCAGCCTCATCCATGTCCCTACAAAGGACATGAACCCATCCCTTTCCATGGCTGCACAGTATTCCATGGTGTACATGCACTGCACCTTCCCAATCCAGTCTGTCATTGATGGACACCTGGACTGGCTCCAAGTCACCACCACTGTGAACAGTGCAGCAACAAACATACATGCACATGTGTCCTTATAGTAGCATGATTTACAATCCTTTGGGCATATACCCAGCAATGGGATCTCTGGGTCAAATGGTATTTCCAGTTCCAGACCCCTGAGGAACCACTACACTGTCCTCCACAATGGCTGAACCAGTTTACACTCTCACCAACAGTGTAAAAGTGTTCCTATTTCTCCACATCCTCTCCAGCACCTGTTGTCCCCCGACTTTCCAATGATTGCCGTTCTAACTGGTATGAGATGGAATCTCACCGTGGACCTGATTTGCACCTCTCCGATGGCCTGCGATGATGAGCATTCTTTCATGTGTCTGTTGGCTGCACAAATGTCTTCTCCCGTGAAGTGTCTGTTCATATCCCTCACCCACTTTCTGATGGGGTTGTTTGATTTTTTCTTGCAAATTTGTTTAAGTTCTTTGTAGATTCTGGCTATTAGCCCTTTGTCAGAAGCGTAGATTGCAAAAATTTTGTCCCATTCTACAGGTTGCCCACCCACTCCAATGGTAGCCTCCTCTGCTGTGCAGAAGCTCCTTAGTTTAATTAGATCCCATTTGTCTATTTTGGCCTCTGTTGCCATCACTTCCGGTGCTCCAGTCATGAAGTCCTTGCCCATGCCCATGTCCCGAACGGCACTGCCTAGGCCTTCCTCCAGGGTTTCCATGGTTCCAGCTCCAACATTTAAGTATTTAATCCATCCTGAATCAATTATTATGTAAGGTGTAAGGAAGGGATCCAGTTTCAACTCTCTACAGTTGGCCAGCCAGTCTTCCCAGCACCATTCATTAAACAGGGAATTCTTTCCCCATTTCTTGTTTTTGTCAGGTTTGTCCAAGACCAGATGGTTGCAGATGTGTGGTATTTCTGAGGGCTCTGTTCTGTTCCATTTGTCCACATCTCTGTTTTGGTACCAGTATCATGCTGTTTTGGTTACTGTAGCCTTGTAGTATAGTTTGAAGTCAGGTAGTGTGATGCCTCCAACTTTGTTCTTTTTGCTTAGGATTGTCTTGGCAATGCAGGCTCTTTTTTGGTTCCATATGAACTTTAAAGTAGTTTTTTCCAATTCTGTGAAGAAAGTCATTGGTAGCTTGATGGGGATGGCATTGAATCTGTAAATTACCTTGGGCAGTATGGCCACTTTCACGATATTGATTCTTCCTATCCATGGGCATGGAATGTTCTTCCATTTGTTTGTGTCCTCTTTTATTTTATTGAGGATTTTTGCATCGATGTTCATCAGGGATATTGGTCTAAAATTCTCTTCTTTTGTTGTGTCTCTGCCAGGGTTTGGTATCAGGATGATGCTGGCCTCATAAAATGAGTTAGGGAGGATTCCTTCTTTTTCTATTGATTGGAATAGTTTCAGAAGGAATGGTACCAGCTCCTCCTTGTGCCTCTGGTAGAATTCGGCTGTGAATCCGTCTGGTCCTGGACTTTTTTTGATTGGTAGCCTATTAATTATTTCCTCAATTTCGGAGCCTGTAATTGGTCTATTCAGGGATTCAACTTCTTCCTGGTTTAGTCTTGGGAGGGTGTATGTGTCCAGGAAATTATCCATTTCTTCTAGATTTTCTAGTTTATTTGCATAGAGGTGTTTATAGTATTCTCTGAGGGTAGTTTGTATTTCTGTGGAATTGGTGGTGATATCCCCTTTATCATTTTTTGTTGCGTCTATTTGATTCTTCTCTCTTTTCTTCTTTATTAGTCTTGCTAGCGGTCTATCAATTTTGTTGATCTTTTCAAAAAACCAGCTCCTGGATTCATTGATTTTTTGAAGGGTTATTTGTGTCTCTATTTCCTTCAGTTCTGTTCTGATCTTAGTTATTGCTTGCCTTCTGCTAGCTTTTGAATGTGTTTGCTCTTGCTTCTCTAGTTCTTTTAATTGTGATGTTAGGGTGTCAATTTTAGATCTTTCCTGCTTTCTCTTGTGGGCATTTAGAGTTATACATTTCCCTGTACACACTGCTTTAAATGTGTCCCAGAGATTCTGGTATGTTGTGTCTTTGTTCTCACTGGTTTCAAAGAACATCTTTATTTCTGCCTTCATTTCATTATGTACCCAGTAGTCATTCAGGAGCAGGTTGTTCAGTTTCCATGCAGTTGTGCAGTTTCTTAATCCTGAGTTCTAGTTTGATTGCCCTGTGGTCTGAAAGATAGTTTGTTATAATTTCTATTCTTTTACATTTGCTGAGGAGTGCTTTACTTCCAACTATGTGGTCAATTTTGGAATAAGTGTGATGTGGTGCTGAGAAGAATGTATATTCTGTTGATTTGGGATGGAGAGTTCTGTAGATGTCTATTAGGTCCGCTTGGTTCAGAGCTGAGTTCAAGTCCTGGATATCCTTGTTAACTTTCTGTTTCATTGATCTGTCTAATATGGACAGTGGGATGTTGAAGTCTCCCATTATTATTGTGTGGGAGTCTAAGTCTCTTTGTAGGTCTCCAAGAACTTGCTTTATGAATCTGGGTGCTCCTGTATTGGGCGCATATATATTTAGGATCTTTAGGTCTTCTTTTTGAATTGATCCCTTTACCATTATGTAATGGCTTTCTTTGTCTCTTTTGATCTTTGTTGGCTTAAAGTCTGTTTTATCAGAGACTAGGATTGCTACTCCTGCTTTTTTGTTTTGTTTTGTTTTCTATTTGCTTTGTAGATCTTCCTCCATTCCTTTATTTTGAGCCTATGTGTGTCTCTGCACATGAGATGGGTCTCCTGAATACAGCACACCTATGGGTCTTGAGTCTTTATCCAATTTGCCAGTCTGTGTTTTTTAATTTGGGCATTTAGCCCATTTACATTTAAGGTTAATATTGTTATGCATGAATTTGATTCTGTCATTATGATGTTACCTGGTTATTTTGCTCATTAGTTGATGCAGTTTCTTCCTAGCATCGATGGTCTTAACATTTTGGCATGTTTTTGCAGTGGCTGGTACCAGTTGTTCCTTTCCATGTTTAGTCCTTCAAGACCTCTTGTAGGGCAGCCCTGGTGGTGACAAAATCTCTCAGCATTTGCTTGTCTGTAAAGGATTTTATTTCTCCTTCACTTATGAAACTTAGTTTGGCTGGATATGAAATTCTGGGTTTAAAATTCTTTTCTTTAAGAATGTTGAATATTGGCCCCCACTCTCTTCTGGCTTGTAGAGTTTCTGCCGAGAAATCTGCTGTTAGTCTGATGGGCTTCCCTTTGTGGGTAACCCTACCTTTCTCTCTGGCTGTCCTTAACATTTTTTCCTTCATTTCAACTTTGGTGAATCTGACAATTATGTGTCTTGGAGTTGCTCTTTTTGAGGAGTATCTTTGTGGTGTTCTCTGTATTTCCTGAATTTGAATGTTTGCCTGCCTTGCTAGGTTGGGGAAGTTCTCCTGGATAATATCCTGCAGAGTGTTTTCCAACTTGGTTCCATTTTCCCTGTCACTTTCAGGTACACCAATGAGACGTAGATGTGGTCTTTTCACAGATTCCCGTATTTCTTGGAGTCTTTGTTCGTTTCTTTTTACTCTTTTTTCTCTAAACTTCTCTTCTCACTTCATTTCATTAATTTGATCTTCAATCACTGATACCCTTTCTTCCACTTGATCGAATTGGCTACTGAAGCTTGTGCATGCATCACGTAGTTCTTGTGCCATGGTTTTCAGCTCCATCAGGTCATTTAAGGTCTTCTCTATGCTGTTTATTCTAGTTAGCCATTCGTCTAATCTTTTTTCAAGGTTTTTCCCTTCCTTGTGATGGGTTCGAACATCCTCCTTTAGGTTGGAGAAGTTTGTTATTACTGATCTTCTGAAGCCTACTTCTGTCAACTCGTCAAAGTCATTCTCTGTCCAGCTTTGTTATGTTGTTGGTGAGGAGCTGCAATCCTTTGGAGGTGAAGAGGTGCTCTGGTTTTTAGAATTTTCAGCTTTTCTGCTCTGATTTCTCCCCATCTTTGTGGTTTTATCTACCTTTGGTCTTTGATGATTGTGACCTACAGATGGGGTTTTGGTGTGGATGTCTTTTTTGTTGATGTTGATGCTACTCCTTTCTATTTGTTAGTTTTCCTTCTAACAGTCAAGACCCTCAGCTGCAGGTCTGTTGGAGTTTGTAGGAGGTCTACTCCAGACCCTGTTTGCCTGGGTATCACTAGTGGAGACTGCAGAACAGCAAACATTGCAGAACAGCAAATGTTGCTGCCTGATCCTTCCTCTGGAAACTTCATCTCAGAGTGGCACCAGACTGTATGAGGTATCAGTTGGCCCCTACTGAGAGGTGTCTCCCAGTTAGGCTATTCGGGGGTCAGGGACCCACTTGAGGAGGCAGTCTGCCCATTCTCAGACAGGCCTTGTTGAGCTGTAGTGGGCTCCACCCAGTTTGAACTTCCCAGCCACTTTGTTTACCTAGTCAAGCCTCAGCAATGGTGTACGCCACTCCCCCAGCCTTGCTGCCACCTCGCAGTTTGATTTTGTACTGCTGGCCTAGCAGTGAGCAAGGCTCTGTGGGTGTGGGACCCACCAAGCCAGGCACGGGTTATAATCCCCTGGTGTGTGGTTTGCTAAGACCATTGGAAAAGCACAGTGTTACGGTGGGAGTGTCCCGATTTTCCAGGTACTATCTGTCATGGCTTCCCTTGGCTAGGAAAGGGAAATCCCCTGACCCCTTGCACTTCCTGGGTGAGGCGATGCCCTGCCCTGCTTTGGCTCACACTCCATGGGCTGTACTCACTGTCCAACCAGTCCCAGTGAGAATGAACCTGGTACCTCAGTTGGAAATGCAGAAATTACCCATCTTCTGCGTCGCTCATGCTGGGAGCTGTAGACTGGAGCTGTTCCTATTCAGCCATCTTGGAACAATCCTGTGAAACTTTTAATGGAGTAAAAATTGATAACTGTCACCAGTTCTTCCCTCCCTTCCTGACAAAGAATTCTACATCTGTACCCTTCATCATGTTCCTTTGCAGTTTCTCCTACTAGAGTAGGTGGAGTACATTTCTCTACCCTCTTGATGTTGGTTTGGCCATGAACTTGCTTTGGCCAATGGAATATTAGCGAATGAGATGATGCCTTGATGTCCTTTAAATGTCCATGATGATTTGGCTTGTCTTTTTGCCAGTAGAAAAGCATATCTCAAATAGTCACTGGTCCAAAGAGAATGAAGAGACATGTGGAGCAGACCTAGACTCCAGCTGCAGCCCAGTCAATCTGCAGCTGCAGAGATACCCTAGATATCCCTCAGAGCTGTGAGCAAAAAAACAAGTATTTATTATTGTAAGCCTCTGAAATTTTGGGTTGTTTGTTATGCAGCATGCAGTTGATGCTGACTATCAGCTGGAAGCTGAGCTGGGATTGTCATCTGAAGTGCCTACACATGGTCTCTTCTTTTTTGAGACAGAGTTTTGCTCTTGTTGCCCGGGCTGGAGTGCAATGGTGTGATCTTGGCTCACTGCAACCTCCGCCTCCCAGGTTCAAGCAATTCTCCTGCCTCAGCCTCCCAAGTAGCTGGGATTACAGGTGTGCACCACCACGCCCAGATAATTTTGTATTTTTAGTAGAGATGGGTTTTTACCATGTTGGTCAGGCTGGTTTCGAACTCCTGACCTCGTGATCCACCCACCTTGGCCTCCTAAAGTGCTGGGATTACAGGCGTGAGCCACTGTAGCTGGCCTACACATGGTCTTTTTATGTGGCTTGGACTTCTCACACCGTGATGGTTAGATTTCCAGAGACAGTGTCCCAAGGGTGAGCATTCCAAGAGACAAGAAGCGGAAGCTGCCAGACTTGTAATGCCTGGGTCAAGAAATTGGCACAATGTCGCTTTTAATGTATTCTGCTGGTCAAAGCAGTCACAGACCATTCCAGGATTCCACGAGGAGGGGACATAGAAACTCCCCCACCATGAAAGATGTAGCAGAGAATTTCAGCCATCTTTTACGTACACATATGTGGGTAATTTTTTTTCCTCAGAGGGCTTTCAGAAATAAGCATGATCTTGGTTGAGGGCTTAGAACTGGCAATTTCTTTGCTGGTTTTTAAATATCACTCATTTTTTCATGTCTGTCAAATGAGAGCTTGGTGAACTGATAGTAAATTCTAACCCCTGTCAGATAAATTGATTACATGCTGGTTACTTCAAAATCTATGGCTATCTTTCAAAGCTTAAATAATAGAATGGTAATAACAATAACAATAGCTTCCTTTGTGCCTAGCTCATTTCTAAATACATTTTGTCTATTGATTCCTATGATCCTCATAACAAAGCCATGAGGTAAGTTCTTTTTATTAACTCCATTTTCATATGAAAAAAACTGAGGCACGGAGAGGATAAATAACTTGCCAGGATCACATAGCACTGGGATTTGAACTGCAGCTGTCTAGTTGCACTACCTAAAGGGAAATCATCCAATTGACCTTTATATTCCTCCTTTCACATGGAGGAAAACCAGCAGGTGTGTGAATTTGCTGCTATTAAATACTATTATG
The DNA here is from genome assembly GCF_037993035.2 of Macaca fascicularis. Lineage (NCBI taxonomy): Eukaryota > Metazoa > Chordata > Mammalia > Primates > Cercopithecidae > Macaca > Macaca fascicularis. The sequence continues at coordinate 25,097,134 of NC_088395.1, forward strand.
TGCATACATTATTCAAATATGTTTGTATTAGAGCTTGGATCCAGAAGTGGACAAATAGAAACATGTTCTTTCCTCTATACATGCTCTTAAGAAAGGCGATTTCAGGAAAATACTTTCATATTTTTGTTCCCCTAACCCTACACCTAGTCAACTTGAATTTGGGTCTAAAATAATAATGCATGTATTGACATCAAACTTTTTTTTTGAGATGGAGTTTTGCTCTTGTCACCCAGGCTGGAGTGCAGTGGTGTGATCTCAGCTCACTACAACCTCCGCCTCCCGGGTTCAAGCAATTCTCCTGCCTCAGCCTCCCGAGTAGCTGGTACTACAGGTGTGTGCCACTACGCCCAGCTAATTTTTGCATTTTTAGTAGAGGTGGGGTTTCACCATGTTGGCCAGGTTGGTCTCCATCTCCTGACCTCAGGTGATCCGCCCACCTTGGCCTCCCAAAGTGCTGGGATTACAGGTGTGAGCCACTGCGCCCGGCCTCAAGCTTGTTTTTATCAATGTCATCTTTTGGTCAAATGTAGTTCATTCTAAAAGAGTGGGGTGTGTGTGTGTGTGTGTGTGTGTGTGTGTGTGTATGTGTGTAAATCCTATTTCTGTTGTGAAAAAAACAGGAAAGTTTCAATAGAAAAATATAATACAGTCATTGTTCTGAAATCCCATTTTTGAATTGTTTCTTAGTTACTTTAATTTATATGCTCGCACGATTTGTGGTAATTCGTATTTATTAGCCATTTTCACTGCAGTCTTCTAATCCCTTCCTATTGGGAAATTTTAGGATTTCAGTACAGTTGGCCACCTTTGCTGAGGCCCTGAAACACTTTTTTGTAACTCACAAAGAAAACTGGTGTGTGGCCGGAATGGGCAGCGACAGGTGGAAGGTACAAAGGTCACCCTTTGTACAGGTTCCCACCATGAGTGTACACTCTCCACTTTTGTTATGTTAACCTCTTAATTATCCATAGACCGCCAAGGGTAGTGAAAGAAATTAGCTAAATTGACTTAGAAGGCTGCCGCACAGCCAGTTGAGATCCATGGATGGGCTGTGCATAATTTTCTGGTCAGGATGTAAACCTGAAATAGACTTCAGATGAGTTCAGAAATACTGAAATAACCCGAAGGTTTGGGGGTCATTTCTCAGGGCACAGCTGTGATCAGCATTCATTAAATGAACAGGTTTCTGCAACCTTCCTTAAGTGACCTAAATGGACATTTGAATTTTTTTAGTCCTTGGGTAATGTGTTCTTGGTTTAAGAGTGGGATATACTATGAAGTATTTTTGTGTGTGTGAGGAAAAGATGAGTTTTATTACTTAGCAAATGATTAGGCCTAGCTGACACTCCAGTCTTGGTGTTAAGACTATATTTTAATCATTAACTCTTTTTATTCCCTTATATTTGATTCCATATTGAATTTGCTCTTTGATAAAAGAGTCATAAATAAATGACCTTTATTAAAGCAGACCAATTGCATAAATACCCAAGATAGACATTTTCAAATGACTAATTTTATTAAATGCTGAAGAATTTCTATGTTGATGAGGACTACATTCTGTTACATATATTCTCTAAATTAAAAAAAATCTAAGTCAGGTTTGTCTTGATCTCACAGATGAGGAAACTGAGGTACAGAGAAATTCAGTAACTACAATCACAAAGCAAATAAAAGCCAGATTTTTTTTTCCTTTGGATAGTGCTACTGTTTTTCTGTCTAAATTACTCGATTTTGGTTTCTCAAAGGACTTCAAACAGAACTATCATTCAACCCAGCAATCCCATTACTGGGTATCTACCCAAAGGACTATAAACTGTTCTACCAAAAAGACACATGCTCTCATATGTTCACCACAGCACTATTCACAGTAGCAAAGACATAAAATCAACCCACGTGCCCATCAATGGTGGATCAGAAAAGAAAACGTGGTACATATACACTATGGAGTACTACACAGCCACAAAAAGAATAAAACCATGTCCCTTACAGCAACATAGTTATAGCTGGAGGCCATAATCCTAAGAGAATTAATATAGAAACAGAAAATCAAATACCTCATGTCCCCACTTATAAGTGGGAGATAAGCATTGGGTACACACGGACATAAAGATGGCAACAACAACAGCAACAAAACACTGGAGACTACTAGAGGAGGGACAGAGGGAGGGGGGAAAGGTCTGAAAAACTACCTGTTGGGTATATGCTGATTACCTGGGTGACAGGATCATTTTTATCGCAAACCTCAGGGTCATGCAATATACCCATGTAACACCTGCACATGTATCCCCAGTATCTAAAATAAAAATTTAACTATAAAAAATTACTCAATTTCCATTGTATTTCATTGATGGAAAGGTCTGGGTCCAAAGTCTAAGATGGAGAGTAAGTTTTAGATAATATTCAGTAAGAGTTTATTTAGCGTGTTGTCTGGAATAACATTCCTTTACTACTTTTTGGGGTTGCTTATGTTGTGTCTAACTGTGCTAATTGCCAGAGGATTAACTCTCTCTGCACTACAGATGTTACTTCTGTGAACACAAGTGAGTACCAATGCTTGGCAGTATATTTACTTGTTTGGTAGCTTCTTCATAGGGTGTTATATCAAGTAGGAAGACTACAAAGTAAATTTTGTTTAGTATATATTTTGTCATCCATCCAACAGCTGTCCAATAGGTGAGGGTAGAGGTATAAGGATGATTAATACAAGATCTCAGCCCTTGACATGACCATAGATATGCAGATGGACCATTCCAATATGGTATAATAAAAGCTATTACAGAGATGCTAAGTCTTATGAGGAGAGATGAGGGAGCAACCAACAGCTCTTTGGAGGATTCATGGAAGGCTTCAAAAGGTGAAGGTATTTGAGTGGTGTCTTTAAAGATGAGGAATTTGTTGGGTGGGGAATGGAGGAAGGGCAGAGAGAATAGCAGGCAGAAATGCAAAGTATGTCAAATGGCATGGAATGTTTGGGGAATGATAAGTAGCTTTAGTGGTTGGAATACAGAATGTGTATGTGTGTGGGACTTGAGGGAGTTGAAACCAGACAGTGAGGGCCCTCACGCAATGAGGAGCCATAGAAAGATGGAGTAGTATGATCAGATTTGTATTTCAGAAAGTTAACTCCACATTCTTGTTGGCTTTGAAGGACAGACTAGAGGAAGGGAGATGGGTACAAGCTGAGTACTGATGACAGCAGTAGCGGTGGTGTGAGTGAGGAGGTGACAGACTCTAGAGACCATTGGAGATACTATATTTGAAAATGAATTGTTTAGTGTGGTTGACAGAAAATGTGGAGTGGACCTTGAAGTTCATGTTTCTGTTTTAAGCAAATGGGACTATCAATTGAAATGAGTTATTCCAGAATAAGAAGGAGATTGGGAGAGGGATATGAAAATGTTAGTTTTATTTTTTTTTAGATGGAGTCTCACTCTGTTGCCCAGGCTGGAGTGCAATGGCACGATCTCAGCTCACTGCAACCTGTTCCTCCTGAGTTCAAGCAATTCTCCTGCCTCAGCCTCCTGAGTAGCTGGGACTACAGCTGTGCACCACCATGCCTGGCTAATTTTGTATTTTTAGTAGAGATGGGGTTTTGCCATGTTGGCTAGACTGGTCTTGAACTCCTGACCTCAAGTGATCCACCCACCCTGGCCTCTCAGAGTGCTGGGATTACAGGTGTCAGCCACTGTGCCTGGCCAGAAAAATGTTAGTTTTGATATGTTGGTTTTGAAGAGTCTGTGAAATGTAGAGGTGGAGTTGGCCAGTGGGATGTTAGAAATTTGGGTTTTGAGTTCAGCAGAAAATTGGGGTTAGAAATAGAGATCCAGGATTCATCTACATATAGAGGGCAGTTAAAGCTTTAGAAACAATGGGGTCGTGTAGGAAGAGTGAAGGAGACTGGGAAGGAGTGGACAGAAAGATCAGAGAGGAACGAAGAGAGGATGCTGTGTGGAATGGAGGAGAAGAGAAGCTAAAAGGATGGAATGGTTGGCAATGCCAAGTGATTCAGGGAGACCAAGGAGACTAAAGATTGATAAGAATTTATAGGATTTAGTACTTAGGAGGCCATCAGTGACCAAGTCAGCAAAAAAGCAGGTTTCAAAACAATATGTAAAACATACACTCAGAAAAATATGTATTTTCTTTAAAAAAAAATTTTATACTTTTTTTTTTTAATCATTATTTTTAAATAGAGATGGGGCCTTGCTTTGTTGACCAGGCTGGTCCCAAACTCCTGGCCTCAAATGATCCTCCCATCTCAGCCTCCCAAAGTGCTAGAATTACAGGTATGAGCCACTGCACCTGGCCAGAAAAATATGTATTTTCTAACATCATCTTTATAATACAGTGCATTGAAAACCCTAGAGGGACAGATTCCCAACAGTGCTTATCTCTTGGTGGTGAGATTGGGGTGATTTTTATTACTGTTTTTTGTTTTTGCTTATATACACTTTCCAAATGTCCGACAACAACCATGCATTGCTTTTGTGATCATAAAATAACACAATAAAAATTCTTAAAAAAGGAAGTCACCAGTCACCTTGCTGAGAATGGTTTCAGTGGAGTGGAGTGATGGGAAGCAGAAGTTGGATTCTGATGGATTGCAGAGATAATTGGAGCAGAGGAAATGGGAACAGGGAGAGTTGACTCCTTGTTGGTGGCAGAGGCAGAAAAGAGCATGAGACCATCCTGGCCAACATGGTGAAAATCCGTTTCTATCAAAAATATAAAAAATTAGCCAGGTGTGGTGGCGTGCACCTGTAATCCCAGCTACTCAGGACGCTGAAGCAGAAGAATCGCTTGAACCTGGGAGGCAGAGGTTGCAGTGAGCAGAGATCGCACCATTGCACTCCAGCCTGGGTGACAAGGGTGAGACTCCATCTCAAAAAAAAAAAAAAAAAAAAAGAGAGAGCAGTAGCCTGTTTTAGTGGAAGGACTGAGAAAAGAATTTATTGATAGCGGCAGTTCTCAATCCTTTACCTCTCTGGACCCTTTTTCTACTCATAAAACGTTATTGAGGACCCCAAAAAGCTTTTGTTTGTGGGGATTATATTTATCAATATTTATTATATTATATAGTAATATAAAAATTTAAAAAATATTTGATTAAATAGCAATCATAACTCCATTACTTCTTATCATAGCATACTTTAATGAAAAATAACTATTTTTCTAAACAAAAAAATTAGTGAGAAGAGCGACATTGTTTTGCATTTTTGCAAATTTCTTTAATGTCTGACTTAGTAAAAGACCAGCTGTATTCTTGTATCTCCTACATTTGATCTGTCGCAATATGTTTTCTTTGTTGAAGTAAATAAGAAATATCTTACCTCACTTACATGTGTGGTTGGTAAAAGGAAGACCTTGCGGATCCCTAGAAAGGGCCTCAGGGACCCTCACCCTTGCAGGGGTTCCTGGACTACCCTTTGAGAACCACTGATTTATAATATGGGAAGAAATTTGAACATGCTTATAACCTGAACAGAAGGAGGCAGAAAAGAGGTGGAGATTTAAAATTCAAGGGAAGGAGGCATAACTGTTGGAATATACCAATATAGATAGAGGGTTTACCTTTTTTTTTTTTTTCTTCTAGAAATAGAGTCTTGCTCTGTCGCCCAGGCTGGAGTGCAGTGGCGCGATATCAGGTCACTGTAACCTCTGCCTCCTGGGTTCAAGCAATTCTCCTGCCTCAGTGTCTCGAGTAGCTGGAATTACAGGCACCTGTCACCATGCCCAGGTAATTTTTGTATTTTTAGTAGAGACGGGGTTTCACCATGTTGACCAGGCTGGTCTTGAACTCTTGACCTCAGATGATCCACCCACCTTGGCCTCCCAAAGTGCTAGGATAATAGGCGTGAGCTACCGTGCCTGGCTGAGGGTTCACCTTTTTAAGGAGAGGAGATAGGTAGGTTAGAGTTATAAGGATGAATATGGCTATACATACATTTGGAGGAGTGGAGTGAGTTGATGGATTTCATCTCCATTAGCGTCAGTTTCCTCTGAAACAGCAGGAAAAAAAAAAACACTTTCTGGGAGTAAGAGGCCATAGAATGGAACGGGGACCTTATGGAGTGCCATGAACGTTGTTATTTCTATAGTTCGTCTGTATGCATAATACAAGATGAGATGCTGGCTGTGTGAAGATTTAAGTGTTTCTGTGAGTAGGAACCTGCATTTCTAGTGCAGTGCAGGGAATATCTTGAGTTGCATGACCCTTTGTTTCTCCTTCTCACTTATCAAAGCGAATATCTTCTCTGTATTCAATTGTCTTGTTACTTAGAAACTCAAATTCACACTCATGAACCTTCTATCTTGAAAACAGTGTCTTAGCCTCATTAAACATCCAGGTTGTCAACATGGTAATTCTCAATTCTATTTTGTAAGCACATGTGTTCTCTTTTAAGCTGTGAAGTTTTTAACAGTCAGAAGCTGAATGATGCTCAGGGTTAGAGCTTCTGTCTGGGTTGATGACACAATAAAAACTGTTCAGGATGACAAGGAAGGCACTCAGCAAACTGTGAGTCATCCTGTCTCTAACTCTCCAGTAGATGTATGTATATGTGATGGTGGAAATGAACCCAACACTGCAAATAATCAAAACCAATAATTAGTTTAGCGCACTAAGCTAATCTGTTCAAAAGATTGGATTATAAAATACCAAATCCAGCTAAATATTCTTTGCAAGAGATAAAACAAAAGTATAAGGACACGAAAAGGTTTTGAATAAAGGGATAAAATAAGTTATACCAGACAAATAATCAGAAGGGTGGTACGGCAATATAAATATCAGAAAGAGATACCATAAAGGAAAAAAAATTCCAAAGAAATCACTACACATGATAGAGGCAACATTTAATCAGGAATATACACTAATCCAGATCCTGTATATATCTAATAATAGACTGTCAAAATATATAAAGAACAAGTCATTAGAATTTCAAGAAATATTAACAAACTTCACAATTAGAAGAGAACATTATGTCTTCTGAACACTAACAAATAAGCAGACACAAAAGTAAACAGGTCATAATCAATTTAAACAACACAATTACAAGCTAGATCTAATGGATATATATATCAGAAATACATATTTTATATATAACATTATATATTAAATATATAATACATAATTTCATATATAACATTTATATATATATATAATTCTGTACATTTGGGGAAACATGAACACAAAAAAATTACTGCATGCTAGCCCACCAAGCAAGTCTTGACAAATACTAAGAACTGATAATCAAATGATTACATATTAGCTTATCAAAATGTAATTGAAACAAAAAGATAGTCAAAATAACCCATAATAGACATTTTTGTAGTATAATAGAGTTTTTTCAACTATTAACTAAACCTCAGACTTTGTTTGGATTTCACTGGTTTTTCCATAAATAGCCTTTTCCTGTTCCAGTCCAACCCAGGACAATTTTTGTGTTTAAATTCATGAGAGATATTGATCTGTAGTTTTCTTTTTTTTGTATTTTCTTTGTCTACTTTTGGAATCAGGGTAATACTCGTCTCATGAAATGAGTTGGAAAGTAATTCCTCATTTTTTAGTTTTTGCACAAGATTGTGTAGAACTGGGTTTAATTCTTTAAAAGTTTGGTAGAATTCTCCAGTGAAACCATCTGGGTATGGAAATTTCTTTTTTTGGGAGCTTTTAAATTATGAATTCAATTTTTTTGATGGTCGTGAGACTATTTAGATTATCTATTTAATCTTAGTTGAGTTTTGGTAGTTTTTGTTTTTTTAGGAAATGGTCCATCTTTTCTAAATTTTTGAATTCATGAGCATAAAGTTGTCCATATTATTCTCTTATTATCTGTTTAATGGCTCCAGAATCTTTAGTGATATCCCGTTTCATTTTCAACATTCGTAAAGTGTATCTTCTCCATTTTAATTTTTGTCAGTCTTGCTAAAGGTTTAGCAGTTTTACTGAATTTTTCGAAGAACTAGCTTTTTGTTTCACTGATTTTTTTTCTTTTTTTAAAATTTGTTGATTTCTCTTTTTATCTTATCTGATCCTTTGCTTGCTTTGGGTTCATTTTGTTCTACTATTTTAGTTTCTTGAGATAAAAACTTAAGATTATTAATTTGAGACCTCTTCTCTTTTCTAATGTAAGCACTTGGTACTAGAAATTATCCTTTCAGAAATTCTTTAGCTGTATGTTACCTATTTTGTTATATTTTATTTTCATTTTTATTCAGTTCTTTGTATAATTTATTTCCTTTTTGACTTCCTCTTTGATTTATGGATTATTTAGAAGTGTGTTTGTTAATTTCCATGTGTTCAGAGATTTTCCTGTCTTTGTTATTGATTTTTAGTTTGATTCCATTATTGTCAGAGAGTACACTCTGTGTGTTCTTTGAAATTTGTTGAGGTTTGTTTTAAGGCTCAAAATACAGTCTGTCTTGGTGAATGTTCCATGAGAACTTGAAAAAAATGTGTATTGTGCTGTTGCTGGGTGGAATGTTCTATACCAACTGAGCATCCTAAATCCAAAAATCTGACATCTGAAATGCTCCAAAATCTGGAGCTTTTTGAGCACCAACATGCTCAAAGGAAATGCTCATTGGAATATTTCAGATTTCAGATTTTTGGATTTGGTATGCTCAACTGGTGAGTATAATGCAAATATCTAGAATCTGAGGAAAAACTGAAATTTATAATACTTCTGGTCCCAAGCTTTTTGGATAAGGGACATTCAACCTGTATATGTTGATTGTGTTGTTCAAATCTTCTATATCTTTGATGATTTTCTATCTAGAAGTTCTATCAATTGCTGATAAGAGGGGGTATTGAATTCTTCAACCATAATTGTGAATTTATCTATTCAACCTTTCAGCCCTATTTTTTTTTAAAACAACTTTTATTTTAGTGTCAGGGGTACATGTGAAGGTTTGTTATACAGGTAAACTCGTGTTATGGGGGTTTGTTGTACAGATTATTTCATCACCCAGGTATTAAGCCCAGTACCCAATAATAATTTTTTCTGCTCTTCTCCCTCCTCCCACCCATCTTTTTTTCCATCTTGGAAAAAAAGAAAAAGTGTGTAAATTTATAGTTAAAATATAAATAATTTTATATTTATTTATATAAACTATATAATAAAATATAGTTAAATATAAATAATTATTTATATGCTAGGATTTAAGTCTTACATTTTGTTGCTGTTGGTTTTTTCTGTTTCTCATTCCTCTGTTTCTTTTTTCTTGCCTTCCTGTGGGTTATTTGAACATTTTCAAGGATTGCATCTTGTTTTATTTATAGAGTTTTTTGTGTGTATCTTTTTGTACAGTTTTCTTAGTGGTGGCTCTAGATATACAGATGTGACATCACATTCTACTTGTATCAACAAGTGAATGTATGGAAAGCTTTGTTCCATTTAGATCCCTTTACTTTTCCCACTTTTAATTGTCATTCTCTTGAGTATTAAATGCTATTGTAATTTTTGTTTCAATCATCAAATATTATTTATAAAACTCATGAGAAGGATATCCTATTGAATCTCCCTTCCACTTTCTTTTTTTGAGACAGTCTTGCTCTGTCACCCAGGCTGGAGTACAGTGGCACCATTTCGGCTCACTGCAACCTCCGCCTCCCAGGTTCAAGCAATTCTCCTGCCTCAGCCTCCCGAGTACCTGGGATTACAGGTGCGTGACACCATGCCTGGCTCATTTTTGTATTTTGAGTAGAGATGGGGTTTCATCATGTAGGCCAGGCTGGTCTCAAACTCTTGACCTTGTGATCTGCCTGCCTCGGCCTCCCAAAGTGCTGGGATTATAGGAGTGAGCCACTGTGCCCAGCCATCTTCCCATATTTTTGCTGTTTCCATGTGATATGGTTTGGCTTTGTGTTCCCACCCAAATTTCACCTTGAATTGTAATAATCCTTATGTGTCAAGGGCGGGACCAGGTGGAGGTAATTGAATCATGAGGGTGGTTTCCCCCATGCTGTTCTCCTGACAGTCAGTGAGTTCTCATGAGATCTGATGGTTTTATAAGGGGCTCTTCCAACTTCACTCTGCACTTCTCCTTCCTGTCACCTTGTGAAGAAGGTGCCTTGCTTCCCTTTGCCTTCCACCATGATTGTAAGTTTCCTGAGGCCTCCCCAGTCATGCTGAACTGTGAGTCAATTAAACCTCTTTCTTTTATAAATTACCTACTCTCAGGCAGTTCTTTATAGCAATATGAAAACAGACTAATACAGTAAATTTGTACCAGGAGTGGGGCTGTACCCTGCAAAGCCACAGGGGTGGAGCTCCGTGAGGCCATGGGAGCCTACTTCTTGCATCAGTGTGACCTGGGTGTGAGACATGGAGTCAAAGATTATCACTTTGGAGCTTTAAGGTTTGACTGCCCTGCTGGATTTCAGACTTGTATGGGGCCTGTAGCCCCTTTGTTTTAGCCAGTTTCTCCAATTTAAAATGGGTGTATTTACCCAATGCCTGTACCCAGATTATATCTAGGAAGTAACTGACTTGCTTTTGATTTTACAGGCTCATAGGCAAAAGGGACTTGCCTTGTCTCAGATGAGACTTTGGACTTGGACTTTTGGGTTAATGCTGGAATGAGTTAAGATTTTGGGGGACTGTGTGAGTGAGTTCTCATGAGATTTGATGGTTTTATAAGGGACTCTTCCCCCTTCACTTGGCACTTCTCCTTTCTGCCACCTTGTGAAGAAGGTGCCTTGCTTCCTCTTTGCCTTCTACCGTGATTGTAAGTTTCTTGAGGCCTCCCCAGCCATGCTGAACTGTGAGTCAATTAAACTTCTTTCCTTTATAAATTACCCAGTCTTGAGCAGTTCTTTATAGCAGCATGAGAATGGACTAATACACCGTGGTTCTTTCTTCCTTTTGAGTGCTCTAAGATTCCTTCTTTTATCATTTTCTTTCTCTTTGGAGAAGCTCCTTTAGCCATTCTTCAAGGGTAGGTCTGTTAGTGACAAATTCAGCTTCCTTCATCTAAGAATGTTTTGATTTCCCCTTCACTCCTGAAGGATGGTTTCACCAGATATTTAATGCACTATTTACATTTCTTGTCTTCTAGCATTTGAAAAATGTTATGCCGCTTCTTTTTGGCCTCCCTGGATTCAGATGAGAAATCTGCTGCCATGTGAATTGATTTTCCCCTATAGGTGTTTCTCTTTGGCTGATTTCAAGATCATTTATTTTCTTTAGTATTTAGAAGTTTAATTATGATGTGTCTTAGCATAGATTTATTTGGATTTATTTTATTTGAGGTTTGCTTAGTCTTGAATCTGTAGGTTTATGTATTTCTCCAAATTTGGGAAGTTTTCAGCCATAATTTCTTAGAATAGTTTTTCAACCTGATGTTCTTCTTTTGAACTTTTCTCTTTTTGAACTTCAGTGATAGCAATATTGGGTCTTCTGTTATAATCCCACAAGTCCCTGAGGTTCTGTTAAATTTTTTTTTTTTTTTTTTTGAGACGGAGTCTCGCTCTGTCGCCCAGGCTAGAGTGCAGTGGCCAGATCTCAGCTCACTGCAAGCTCCGCCTCCCGGGTTCACGCCATTCTCCTGCCTCAGCCTCCCGAGTAGCTGGGACTACAGGCGTCTGCCACATCGCCCGGCTAGTTTTTTGTATTTTTTAGTAGAGACGGGGTTTCACCATGTTAGCCAGGATGGTCTCGATCTCCTGACCTCGTGATCCACCCGTCTCGGCCTCCCAAATTGCTGGGATTACAGGCTTGAGCCACCGCGCCCGGCCTGTTAAATCTTTTAGTCTATGTTCTCTCTGTTGTATACATTCAGTGACTTTCATTGTGAACTGAATCTTTTTTGTCTTCTCCATTCTGCCATTGAGTCCATTTATTAAGTTTTACATTTTGATGATTGTATTTTTTGGTTCTATAATTTCCATTTGGTTCTGTTTTGTAACTCCTGTTTCTTTGCTGAGATTTTCTACTTTTTTACTTGTTTCAAGAGAATTTGTAACAGTTTGTTGAAAGAGCTGTTATTAAGTCTGCTTTAAAATTCTTGTCAGATAAACTCCAACATCTGATTCATCTTGATGTTGGCATCTGTTGATTGTCTTCTTTCACTCAAATTGTGATTTTCCTAGTTCTTTGTGTAATGAGTGATTTGAAATCATATCTTGGATATTTTGGTTTATGTTAGGAGACTCCTATTAAATCTTTTATTTTAGCAGGCAGTCTCCCTGTTTAGGTTTATCATGTAGATTATTTAGGATTGTAGGATTTTTTCTTTTCTACTTTTAGAAGCTCTTTATATATTAAAGATACATACATTGGGATATTACACTTCAAAACTTAGACAACATGAATAATTTTATTTAAAAATATAAATCAAAATTGAAATACCAAACATGAATAAACCCATGCTCATCAAGGAAATTTAATCATTAGCCAAAAATTTCCTCATAAAATTTTCCTCAATAGCCCTCCCTTCCCACCAAACCAAATACTGACACCAGGCCTGGATGTTTTTGTTGTTGTTGTCGTTTTTTTTTTTTTTTTCTTTTTCTTTTTTTTTGAGACGGAGTCTTGCTCTGTTGCCAGGCTGGAGTGCAGTGGCGCCATCTCGGCTCACTGCAACCTCTGCCTCCTGGGTTCAAGCGATTCTCCTGAGTAGCTGGGATTACAGGCATGCGCCACCATGCCCAGCTAATTTTTGTAATTTTTTTTTTTTTTTGAGATGGAGTCTCACTCTGTCACCCAGGCTGTAGTGCAGTGGTGCCATCTCAGCTCACTGCAAGCTCCGCCTCCCAAGTTCATGCCATACTCCTGCCTCAGCCTCCTGCGTAGCTTGGACTACAGGTGCCCACTACCACGCTGGGCTAATTTTTTGCATTTTTAGTAGAGATGGGGTTCACCATGTTAGCCAGGATGGTCTCTATCTCCTGACCTCGTGATCCGCCTGCCTCGGCCTCCCAAAGTGCTGGGATTACAGGCATGAGCCACCATGCCTGGTCCAGGCCTGGATGTTTTTACAAATGAGGTCTATCAAGATTTAGAGTAACAGATAATACTTAGCTTATAAAAAATGTTCTAGAGACTAGAAGTTGTAGGAAACATCTCCAGTTCATTTTATGTGGTTAGTAAGCAATGATGGGAAGGGGTTTCAGCATAAAATAAAGCACAGGTGGGGTGCAGTGGCTCATACCTGTAATCCCAGCACTTTGGGAGGCCGAGGTGGGAAGATCGCTTGAGTCCAGGAATTTAAGACAAGCCTGAGCAACATAGCAAGACCCCATCTCTACAAAAATTTAAAAATTAGCCAGGCATGGTGGTGCATGCCTGTAGTCCCAGGTACTTGGGAGGCTGAGGTGGGAGGATTGCCTGAGCCCAGGAGTTCAAAACTGCAGTGAGCTATGACTATGCCTTTGCACTCCAGCCTGGGCCGCAGAATGAAACCCTTTCTCAAAAAATAAAATAAGATAATATAAAGCTCAGGGTTATATTTTATCCTTGTTTCTCAGGTGATACATCAGTTTTGACCCCCCACATCTGCTTATCTGCTTATAATATTAACAGAAATGCAGTGCTGGCAGTGAAATTCCAGACTTCTTCAGATGCCTGAAGTCATACCTCTAGCCGTTTTCTCTTTTGGACAACTGGGGAGGCCTCTGGTGCTTGGACTGACCAGTGAATAATTGTGTAGCAGCCTTTTAATCGTGAAGGAACACTCAAGTTTACATAAAGCAGTTCCATGGTTTCTTCATGACCAAGGACTACAAATCTACGCGTCTCCTTGCCAGCGGACTATTCACTTTTTTTTTTTTTTTTCATTCTTGGATGCACCTATCTTCGGTTGAAACTATGCCACCATATTTGCTATTGTGCCATTCTGTGCGTTTGGCTAAAATAAATAAGACTTCTTTTGTATGAGACCTGGTGGTTGAGACTGTTATTTTTGATCTCAACAAATGCATTTTTTTTTTTTTTTTTTGAGACAGAGTCTCACTCTGTCTCCCAGGCTGGAGTGCAGTGGTGCGATCTTGGCTCACTGCAACCTCCACTTCCCGGGTTCAAGCAATTCCCCCTGCCTCAGCCTCCTGAGTAGCTGAGATTACAGGCACCCACCACCACCCCTGGCTAATATTTGTATTTTTACTAGAGACAGGGTTTCGCTATGTTGGCCAGGCTGGTCTTGAACTTGTGACCTCAGGTGATCTGCCCTCCTCGGCCTCCCAAAGTGTTGAGATTACAGACGTGAGCCACCGAACCCGGCCTAACAAATATATTACTAGGAAATATATCCTATGTTAAAAGAATACAGGATGTGTTCTAGAATCAAATGGAAATTTTAGAATGAAATAATCAAATAATCAGAATAAAAAACTCATCAGAATGGAGAGGACACAGGAAAAGATTAGTGAACTTGAAAACACAACTATAGGAATTAATCTGAACAACAAAGAGAAAATAGACTGAAAACTGAGTGACTCAGAGATGTGTGAACTGTAACAAAAACTCTCAGAAAGAGGGAGGAAAGAGGGTGGAACTGAAAAAGTATTCAAACAAGCAATGGCTGAAAAATCTCCCAATTTGGCAAAAGACATAAACCTACAGATTAAAGATCTTGTGAGAATTCCAAACTTGATAGATCTAAATAAATCCATACCAAGACACATCATAATCCAACTTCAGAAAAGTAAAGACCAAGAAAATATATTGAAAGCAGCCAGAGAGAAATGATGGGATTTCTCATCAGAAATCATGGAGGCTAGAAAGAAATGGCACATTTTTCAAGTACCAAAAAGAAAAGAATTGTCAGCCAATTCTATAGTCAGTGAAATGATCCTTCAGGAATGAAAGGGAAATACAGACATTTTCAGACTAAAAAAAAAACAAAAAAAAACCACTGAAATAATTTACCAGACCTACCCTTAAAAAAATGGCTAAAGGAAGTTCTTGAAATAGAAAGGGAATGAAAGAATGTTAAAGTACCAGGAAGGAAGAAAGAACAAAGGAACAAACAGAAATATGGGCACAGACAATAGGCTTCTTTCTCCTCTTGAGTTTTCTAAATTATATTTGACAGTTGAAGCAAAAGATATATAACATTTTTTGGATATGGTTCTTAATGTATGTAGAGGAAATATTTAAGATAATTATATTATAAATGGGTGTAGTAAAGGGTCTTAAAGGGAGATAAGGTCTCTATATTTCACTTGAACTAGTAAAATGTCAATACCGATGGATGGATAAGTTATGAATGTGTAATGTAATACCTAAAGTAACCACTACAAATTTACCTATGCAACAACTTTCATGGACCTTACAGGCATTATGCTAAGTGAAAAGAGCCAATTTTAAAAGGTCACATACTATCTGATTCTATTTATATAACATTCTCAAAATGACACACTGAAATTGATGAAGAACAAATTAGTGGCTGGCAAGGGTTAGAGATGGTGGGCAGGTAGATACGACTCTAAAGGGGTAGCATGCTGGAGATCTTTGTGGTGATGGAGCAGTTCTGCATCTTGTTTGCAGTAGTGCTTACATGATTCTACACATGTGATAAAATGCCATAGAATTATACATACATGTTTGATCAATGTCTGTTTCCTGGTTTTAGTATTATATAAGATGTAACTATTGGGACAAACTGAGTGTGGGGGATGTGGGATAGATCTGTGTACTATCTTTGCAACTTCCTATAAATCTATGATTATTTCAAGATTAAAAAATGTTAAAAAGAGAGAACTTTACATTTCTTTGGTGAAAATGTTTTTATTTTAATTTACGTTTTATAACTACTTTTTCAAAATGGAATATTATTTTAATGTTTTCCATTATTGTGAAATTTAACTGTCACATAGAAATCTTGGATGGCGTTAGCAAATTAAAACAGGAATTTTCTTTCCTAAATATTACTTACCATTTGAGTCACCATGGTTTTGAGATGGGAGCTATTGGTGTCAGTATTTATAGGGGAGGATAATGTGACTGCCCCATTCCCATTTTACTCAATCACAAGTGGGACTGCTCAGTAGGAATGCTAAAAGCATTCAAATCTGTCATTATGCCTGCCTTACCCAATGACCTAGTTTTATGAGTTGGTTGGCTGCGGTCAGAGGTACATTGGTGGCTGTGGAATGGAATTCTCTCTACACAAGGTTAAGTAGCCTATATGATTCTCTTTGTAACCTTGACTAACCGAACTTAGATTAACTGCAAGTTTTCTCTTGTGACTATCATGCGTTTCCCTAATTAATCACATTTTCCGGAAGCTCTCTCTGTACAACTAACTAGACTAGATCTCTCTGCAGACATGGGAATAGAAATTACTCTGGGAATCTTGATTGTGTTACTGATTTGCATAGCGTTAATGATTTGTATGTTAATGCGATGGAGAGGCCAGGGACTGCATATGAGTAGAACCTATTTCCTGTTTCCACTTCTGGAGCCATGCAGGGTCAACTTTACCCTTTTTTTTCGAGTTTCTCTTCAGTTGCTTTTTGTTTGCACTTTATATTTTATGGCTGGAATTTAATTTCAACTGAATTTATTTAGAATTTATTTGAAAAATGATTTTGAGCTCTCTGCTACTGTAGCAGCTACTTTTACATACACCATCTTATTACTCCAAACAGCAATCCTTCATTTTAACTAAAAATTTGATATTTCAGTATTCCACTATGTTGGCATTATGTTTAAATGCCAAATTAAAGATTAAAAATTTGATGAATTCTGTCAAATGCCTTCTATATGACACACACGACACTTAGATTTGTTTGATACAATAGAATTATTAAATATCCCTTAAGAGATTTAGTATCATTTCAGTGCATACAAAGAAGGAAATTCAGGGGCCATAGTCAAGAAGGTCATCTGTTGAAAAGAACTATACAAGACAAAGTAACCTGACTTAGAATATTTTCATCCTACCATTTACTTACTTTTATTCCACCACTGTTTATCTTTGAGAAAGTTTCTATTTCAAGTATTATTACCGATGTAGGAATAAAGGTGAGATGAATGATATTATATTCCAAGGTCTATGTAGTGGTTAAATGATAATGAAACCCACAGTTCATCATGGTAAAGCAAACACACTTGGAAATGTATTATTGTTATTATTATCATTATGACAGTGTTGAGAGGGGCTCAATTAATCAATCAAGGGTGTAGCCATCTGATAGAAAGATGGGTTTTGTAATAAGAGGTTTACTGTTGGGTGGCAGATGTGGCAGACAGCCCAGACAACAAGCTTGGAATGGTGAACTACACACATTCCACTGGCAACATTTATGGCACCGGAAGTGGTATCCATATGCACGTGTCTACTCAGAGGATCAGAAAAGGGGAAAAGAAAAACTAAGAGCACATGTGTGAACATGATTATAAAGCAGTGGACTCCCAAATTATGAGCCAGCTTTCAAAATGCACCCATCGTATGAAATCCAGTTTTGTCTTCTTACATGTAACATGTACTGCTTGTATCATAATATATATAATTGTAATAGTATAACCATAGATGTGTTTTTATTCAATAAATCAGCTCTTATGTAGTATGGCAGATAGACTCCAAGATGTCCCTCAGTTATCTCTGCTTCATCATATCCATGCCCTTTTAAAATTCCCTCATCTTAACTATGGGCTAGACTTATTGACTTGCTTATAATGAATAGAATACGGGATTATATTCTATCCCATAGAAGTGATGGGATGCCACTTCTGATATTAGATTATAAAAATACTATGGCTTCCATCGCAGGGTGGTCTCTCTTGGACTCTTCATTCTTTGTAGGGTG
This sequence comes from Macaca fascicularis, assembly GCF_037993035.2. Taxonomy (NCBI): domain Eukaryota; kingdom Metazoa; phylum Chordata; class Mammalia; order Primates; family Cercopithecidae; genus Macaca; species Macaca fascicularis. Next base: position 25,114,886 of record NC_088395.1, read on the forward strand.
TATTAATCTGCTTGGACTGACAAAACAAAATACCATAGACTGAGTGGCTTAAACAGAAATATATTTTCTCATAGTTCTGGAGGCTAGAAATGCCAGATCAAGGTGCAGGCCAGTTTGGTTCCCAGTAAGAGCACTCTTCTTGGCTTGTAGGTGGCTGCCATCTCTCTGTGTGTTCACATGATCTCATGATCATTTTTTTGTTGCACACTGGGAGACGTGGAGGTGGTGGGAGAGAGAGAGAGAGAAAGGAGAGGAGAGTGCTGGAGCACTTTGGTGTCTTTTTTTATAAGGACATTAATCCTATCAGATCAGGTTCCCACCCATATGATGTCATTTAACTGTAATTACTTCCTTAGAGGCCCCATCTCCAAATAAAGCCACACTGGGGGTTAGAGCTTCAGTATATGAATTTTGAGGGAACATAAACATGCAGTCCATAGCATGGGAGGCAGCCCTGTGGAGAGGCCCACATTAGTGAGCTTGGAAGTATCCACTTCTATGGCCTGCCAACAGCCATATGAGTGATCTTTGAAGTAGATTCTCCCTCAGTTGGGCCTTGAGGTACCTACAACCCTGGCCAACATTTTGATTGCAATCTCATGAGAGACTTAATCAATACCACCCAGCTAAGCTGCTCTAGAATTGATCCTGGTTGATCACAGAAACTAGGAAATAATAAATGTTGTTTTCAGCTGCTAAGCATGGTATAATTTGTTATGCAACAATAGATAACTAAAACATATAATATTTGACTCCTCAATTCCTTTATCAGAAACTTTAGAAGTAGGATATATCACTAAGAGGGTCTGATTATCAGCAAGAAATGGAAGAATAGGGCACGTGAAAAGGGACTAACAACTGTCCCTTTATCGTCTTCTTTCCAGAAATAATTCGTATAATCTGTGAATATCCTCATGGATATAATGATTTTACCTGACTCAGGGAATTATGCATTTTATGGGAGCAACCTGTAGGACTTTTGATTCTGCAAATGCATTCTGAATAGAATGTATGGAAATTCCTTGTTACTACGGGATTTCATGGATGCAATTGTCATTGAGTAAAATGTTTATGAACGATCTGCACATGGTTGACAGGGATGAAGTTTGATAGACAGCAGGAGGTAGAAGTTGGCAAATGAATCATTTACAATTACGGTGCTGCCCAGCAACCCTCAAATTTCCTGAGTGCCCATGGTAAGGATCCGTTTGCCTCCAGCCTCTTAAGGCTGTGGAGTATCCCCGGTCCATTGGCATGCTGGAGTAGTTACATTCGTAGCCAATTAGCAGGGTGGCACACACTCGGCCAAGAAGCCCCGGTCTCTATAGACCCGGTATAGAGAGTGAAATTAGCTGAGACAAATACCTGTTAATCCCCTGTTCTTGGCCGGCATGGAGCGCCTACTGTGCAGTGCTAATAGTTCTGGGAAATCCCAATTCCCAGTGTCAAGAGTTGAACAGACTAAGTCTGTTAAATGAAGAAATTTACAGCGCATTAGCTTTGATCAAGAAATGCTAGGTGCAAGTCTCTTAAACAAATGAAGGCTACTTGGGAATACAGGTCACTCTTTCTGGGAAGCTGTGTTTGAAGGACTTGATCCTCCCTCTTTCCCATGCCAGAGCCAGGGATAGAAAAGTGGCAGTTTGAGTGGCTGGACCTGGGGGAAGTAGAAAATAGTCTTATTTAGACAGGAGGGGACAGTTGAGTGACTCTACCGGAGTTTTGTCCAAGGGAGCTTGGATATGGTTTTCAAAAATGGGAAATTTGTGATAAAAATCGCAGGAGACCTTACAGCTTCCAGCGAAGGCTGGTTTATACTTATATGTGTAAATTGCGCCCTCTGCTGGCTGGATCAAGCCATGTTCCGGTCCTCCCCCCTCTTTCCTGGGAAAAACGTTTTGTATTTTCCCATCTAAATTATGTTTTCAGTTGCATTCTATCAGCCCGTTGCTGTCTATGCAGAGAATGAGGCAAGCAGAATTTAAACCGTGGCTTGTACCATTATGCCTGTCACTCAAAGCTCTGCATAGCGGTTCTCAGAGAAGGGCGAAGGATGGTTCTCAGAGAAGGGCGAAGGATTCGGGAGTTCTTGGGGACATACTATAAATTTTCAGATTCTGATTCCTTGGCTAAGTTTGCAGACATCCAGGTTCGTTTTTTTGTGTGTGGCATATCTTTTAATGTAACCGTTGTTCCGCTGTGGAAGGCAGAAAAAGATTTCCTTAGTACCAAGAAATGCTTTTAATTCAGACAAGCTTTTATTTCTTGGTTGCGTAAAGTCTAAGGGAGTTTGGCGATTGCCCTCAAGCTTGGGATAAAGGCAATGGCAAGAGGATGAATAGAATCACAGCGAGAGAGGAGGAGGGTGGGCTGAAGAGACCAGTGAAGGGAAGAACTGATGATCTTATGCTCGAGTGTCAGTAGCCTTGGGTTGAGGAAGAAAGATGATTTACATTTTGACATGTCAGTGAAAGGAAACCAAAAGAAATGGTGCAACTAACAATTTGTTAAGAGCTTCTCAGGGGTAAAGCACTATTCAATTTTTTTTTTTCCCAAAAAAGGAAGAAAGAAGTATCCATTCCAGGGAAGGCAGGGGAGAAAATACAGCCCTGTCCCCTGAGATGAGGTAAGCCTGCCATGAGGAGTGGAGGTGGTAGATGGTGCTGTAGAATTTCATTTCTGGAAAGGCATATTCAAAATGTAGCCCAGGATGTTTGTGAAAATGAACCTATATCATCCTAATCCCTCTAGACATTGACAGGTATCATTTAACTCTGTCCCCCTACCCGCTGCACAGGGGTTGGCATTGTTTGGCGTGGTTGGCAGCAGTAAACCCTATGACAAAAAACACAGGTGCTTTTATAAACTGGGATTAAGTCACATTTAGCAGAGACGTACAGCTGAGTTGTTTGGATAACCCTCTCCCTCCTCCAGTCGGCTTTAGTTGATGAAAGCATTCCCTAATACCTGCGGTCACTGTATGCTCATTTTGTTGATCCCAATTCATAAAAATAAAATCTACAGCAAAGAAGTTTCTATTGATGTCAGGCCCTGGAAAACTCTCTTTCAGGCTGAGACCATGCATACGGGATGTTAAGCCCTTGCAACAATGGATTCCAGCTACTCATGTTTACCAAGAGCTAGGGATCAGGACCTATGCTGGTATTCTATAATAAAATATTATAGTGATTACATGGGGACAGTCCACGGGCATGTTTAATCTGTAACGTGTATGCAATATAATATTGCTGAAACTTTTTAGGTGGCTCTAAGCCCTGAGTAATTAAAAAAATCAAGCATTTTGCTTGCCGTTGTGATTTTATAATATTGTATTTTGGCAGTTTTTCTTGCACATACTATATATTTGGGTTAATGATGATATGATAATCTGATCTTTATAATTTGAGTTTTCCTTTGTATACCAAAGTGTTTATGAATAATTCACCATGGTAATGGTTCGAAGCATGTGTTGCAGAGTCAAACAGGCTTGGATTTGATTGTAATTGATGTGCGATCGAAGATAAGTTATTTCGTTTTTGGACCTTAGTTTCTTTGGTTATAAAATGGGGATAATTATAGTACCTATTCATGGAGGATTTAGTTAAAGTATGCATAAAAAGTTTAGTCTAGTTCTTGCCCTATGTAACTTCTAAAAATGTTAGCTGTGTAAGTGGTACATCAAATAGATAAGACTCTTGGGATGAGATCAGAAAGCATCCTTTTTTGTTTTTTGGTTGCCTGTTGTCCCTTTACATTTTGTTTTGTGGAGAAAGTTCTGTAGCCACTGGATAAAATTTTGGTTAAGCCCCGAGATTCCCTGGCTACTCATAGGACAAAGACAGTTCTAAGGTGACTTTCATTTGCAAATCCAGTCTCAATTCAGTTAACATTGTTGGGTCCCAGATATTCCAAATGTGAATTAGAGTTAAATGTCTCTGTTTTCCTGCTTCTCTTTCCCCAGCTTGCTGTCCAAGTTTCCTGACCACTTTGGACTTGGTGCAGGGGAAGAGAGGAAGGGAAAGAGGAGCAAAAGAGTTCCTATTTGCCCACCCTGTTTCAGGGTGACTTTGTGATCTCTGGTCCAATGTTTAAAGATGATTGTCTCACAGCATCATTTTTGTGGGTTATGCGGGAACCCTCGACTGGGCCCCCTTTTGATTTGGGCGTTGCTCCCATCCTCTCTCCGTCTTTACCCTGATGACATACCCCACAGCTTCTTAATTCTGGAGGCTCCATCCACAGTCAGCAGGCTGCCCTCGTAAGCAGGGTTGACATCTGATCCCTGGGATTTATACACCTTTGAACTGTTACTGAAGGGCAGTGTAGTTGCTTCCTAGATGCAGCCCTTTAATCTGATGTCTCCATTTACATTGCCTTTCTAAAGTGTGAGTCAACCAGCGGTTCACTGTATGCCATTTGCTGTTGAACATGTATTAAGCTTTCCAAGCCATGTCTTGGAGCCCATCTCACCTGACTTGAGTACAGGATGGAGTGCCCCCATCCCACCTCATCCCCTTGGAAAACACAATGGTGAGACTCAGAATTCAGTCCTTTCCAAAGGTCAAAATTTATTCTTCTTACAAATTCTCTTAATTTCTAACACTCTCCTTTTATATCCTTGACATGGATGAACTATCTAACTGGTACTTATTCTCCTACTATGAAATTTCCTCACAGTAGTCTATTTTACAAGTCATTTGGTATCTGATGTCCAAGTGTCTCATTCAAAACTCCCAATGAAACATCCTCTTATAGCTGTTATCTATATGAAAGATGTTTGATTTGCTTTATCCTTTTCTCTCATCTAGTCCCCATTGTGACCAAGTGGTAAAAACATGAGCTCTTTTTGAGAAACTTAGTCATCTAAGTAGTTTTCCCAAGTGCTATTTTTTGGCCAGTGATTTTGATATTAGCCATAGAGAAAATGATGCCTAAGGAAAATGTATTGATTTGCTATATTTTTAAGGTGGATTTCAAGGAGTTTTATAACATTCGAGTGTTTCAGAAATATGGAAGTATGCAAAATTGTCTGAAAGTTTGTTCATTGCAGTGTTGTTTATAATAATGAAAAATGAAGACAATGTAAATGTCTAAATCTAGGTTAGGGTACTGGCTAAATTAAACAATGGAATACTAAGCTATTATTAAAGTGATACTGTAGAGGAATATTTAATGGCCTGAAAAGATGTTCATAACCCACTGTACATAAAAAAATGAAAGACTAAAAATAAAAAGGCATGTGCTGTATTATCTTGTTTTGGTAAAAATATGCATATCTATACATAGAAAAAAGACCACAGTGATATCCATCAAAATGAAATGGTGCTGTTATATAAACTTTTCTTTATGTATATATTTTTAATATTTATTTTTATTTTTGATTTTTGTGGGTACACAGTAGGTGTATATACTTATGGGGTACCTGAGATGTGTTGACACAGGCATGCAATGTGAAATAAGCACATCATGGAGAATGGGGAATCCATCCCTCAAGCATTTATCCATCGAGTTGCAAACAATCCAGTTACACTCTTTAAGTTACTTAAAAACATACAGTTATTATTGACTATAGTCACCCTGCTGTGCTATCAAATAGTAGGTCTTATTCATTCTTACTATTTTTTTTTTGTACTCATTAACCGTCCTCACTTACCCCCCAGGCCCCCACTGCCCTTCCCAGTCTCTGGCATCCATCCTTCTACTCTATATGTCCATGACTTCAATTGTTTTGATTTTTAGATCCCACAAATAAGTGAGCAATTGCAATGTTTGTCTTTCTGTGCCTGGCTTATTTCATTTAACATAGTGCCCTCCAGTTCCATCCATGTTGCTGCAGATGACTGGATCTCATTCTTTCTTATGGCTGAATAGTACTCCATCGTGTATATGTACCACATTTTCTTTATCTATTTATTCACTTGTTGATGGACACTTAGGTTGCTTCCAAATCTTAGCTATTGTGAATAGTGCTGTAATAAACATGGGAGTACAGATATCTCTTCAATGCACTGATTTCTTCTCTTTTGGGTATATACCCAGCAGTGGGATTGCTGGATCATATGGTAGCCCAATTTTTAGTTTTTTGAGGAACTTCCAAACAGTTCTCCGTAGTGGTTGTACTAATGTATATTCCTACCAACAGTGTACAAGGGTTCCCTTTTCTCTACACCCTTGCCAGCATTTGTTATTGCCTATCTTTTGGATATAAGCCATTTTATTTTATTTTAAGTTCTGGGATACATGTGCAGGATGTGCAGGTTTGTTACATAGGGAAGCATGTGCCATGGTGGTTTACTGCACCTATCAACCCATCGTGTAGGTATTAAGCTCGGCATGCATTAGCTATTTATCCTGATGCTCTCCCTCCTCCTGCTCCCTGCAACGGGCCCCAGTGTGTGTTGTTCCCCTCTCATTGTTCAGCTCCCACTTGTAAGTGAGAACATGCAGTGTTTGGTTTTCCTTCCTGTGTTGGTTTGCTGTGGATAATGGCTTCCAGCTCCATCCATATCCCTGCAAAGGATATAATCTCGTTCCTTTTTATGGGAATATAAGCCATTTTAACTGAGGTGAGATGATATCTCATTGTAGTTTAGATTTGCATTTCTCTAATGATCAGTGATGTGGAGCACCTTTTCATATGCCTGTCTGCCATTTGTATGTCTTCTTTTGAGAAATGTCTATTCAAATCTTTTGCCCATGTTTTGATTGAATTATTACATTTTTTTCCTACAGGGTTGCTTGAGCTCCTTATATATTCTAGTTATTAATCTCTTGTCACATGGGTAGTTTGCAAATATTTTCTCCCATTCCATGGGTTGTCTCTTCATTTTGTTGATTGTATCCTTTGCTGTGCAGAAGCTTTTTAATTTAGTGTGATCTTATTTGTCCATTTTTGCTTTGGTTGCCTGTGCTTATGGATTACTGCTAATTTTTTTTTTTTTGCCCAGACCAATGTCCCGGAGATTTTCCCCCATGTTTTCTTGTAGGAGTTTCATAGTTTGAGGTCTTAGATTTGAGTCTTCAGTCCATTTTGATTTGATTTTTGTATATGGCAAGAGAGAGGGATTTAGTTTCATTCTTTTGCATATAGATATCCAGTTTACCCAGCACCATTTATTGAAGAGACTGTCCCTTTCCACAATGTATGTCCTTGGCACTTTTTTTTTTTTTTTTTTTTGACGGAGTCTCGCTCCGTCACTCAGGCTGGAGTGCAATGGCATGATCTTGGCTCACTGCAATCTCCGCTTCCCGGGTTCAAGCGATTCTCCTGCCTCAGCCTCCTGAGTAGATGGGATTACAGGCAGGTGCCACCACACCTGGCTAATTTTTGTATTTTTAGTAGAAACGGGGTTTCGCCATGTTGGTCAGGCTGGTCTCGATCTCCTGACCTTGTGATCCACCCACCTTGACCTCCCAAAGTGCTGGGGTTACAGACGTGAGCCACTGTGCCCGGCTTGTTCTTGGCACTTTTGTCGAAAGTGAGTTCACTGTAGGTGTGTGGATTTGTGTCTGGGTTCTCTATTCTGTTCCATTGGTCTATGAGTCTGTTTTTATGCCAGTACCATGCTGTTTTGGTTACTATACCTCGTAGTATAATTCAAAGTCAGGCAATGTGATTCCTCCGGTTTTGTTCTTTTTTGCTTAGAATAGCTTTGGCTATTCTGGGTCTTTTGCAGTTCCATTCTATTTCTGTGAAGAACACCATTGGTATTTTGGTCAGGATTGTATTGAATCTGTATATTGCTTTGGGTAGTATGGACATTTTAACAATATTGATTCTTCCAATCCATGAGCCTGGATTATTTTTCTGGTTTTCAGTGTCCTCTTCAATTTCTTTCATCAGTGTTTTATAGTTTTCATTGTAGAGCTCTTTCACTTATTTCAGTTAATTCCCAGGTATTTAATTTTATATGTGGCTATTGTAGATGGGATTACTTTTTTAAAGTTTCTTTTTCACATAGTTCACTGTTGGCATATAGAAATGCTACTGATTTTGTAAGTTGATTTTGTATCCTGAAGCTTTACTGAGTTTATCAGTTGTAATAGTTTTGTTATAAAGTCTTTAGGTTTTTCCAAATATAAGGTCATATCATCTGCAAAGAAGGATAACTTGATTTCCTCCTTTCCAATTTGTATGTCCTTTATATCTTCTTCTTCTCTGATTGCTGTAGCTAGGACTTCCAGTACTATGTTGAATAACAGTGGTGACAGTGGGCATCCTTGTCATGTTGTAGATATTAGAGGAAAGGCTTTCAGCTTTCCCCCATTCAGTATGATACTAGCTGTCTTTGTGTATATTATGCTTCAATAAAAAGTTTAAAAAATATGCATGGATCTGATACTTTAGTAATGATATTGTAGGTAATTTCTGTGTTTTCTTTTTCTTTTTTTGTTTTTGAGACAGAGTCTCACTCTGTTGCCTAGGCTGGAGTGCAGTGGCAAGATCTCGGCTCACTGGAACCTCCGCCTCCTGGGTTCAAGCGATTCTCCTGCCTCAGCCTCCTGAGTAGCTGGGATTACAGGTGCATGCCACCATGTCCCGCTAATTTTTGTATTTTTAGTAGAGACGGGGTTTCACCATGCTGGTCAGGCTGGTCTCAAACTCCTGACCTCATGATCCACCCGCCTCGGCCTCCCAAAGTGCTGGGATTACAGGCATGAGCCACCGCGCCCAGCATTTTTGTGTTTTCTGTATATCTATTTCTGTTTTCTAAATTTCTTAAAATAAGCACATGGTTTTCTAATATTTAAAAGATAAATCTTACCTAAAAATAATAGTTAGGTACCTCCATGATGTCCCAGTATATGGTTCCTAGGCTGACTGGGCATGGTGAATCAAGAAATGTCATTGAAAAGGCTCTGGTCTTGCTGTGGGCCCCTCTGAGCCTATGGGTGGTCTTCAACCCTCAAGACTCAGATTACTCACAACCACCATTTTAGGGTAGAATTTTCTACGTGGTAGCAACTGGTCCTGAATTATGGAGCTTTCTGTTGGGTTTCTGGAACTGAATGGAAAACAGAAGCTGCCTGAGTTTGTGCAGTAGTTCATGAGTCAATTTCTGAGCATTGATTTTCAGACTAAGTGAAGCAGAGCCTGAGGTAGAACCAACAACTCAGACAATTCTGTTGTCATTTGCCCAAGTCTGGTTCTATACCTCATGGAAGCTTAAAAATAGCATAATTCTTTGCTGAATGTCCCCAATATCTAGAGGAGCTTGGAGGGAGAAGAGTAAGAGAGATTTGGTGGGAGGGGAAAGTTGGTGTGGCCCAGGCCTTTGTGCATTTATTATACCATGCTGCCTAGTGCCTGCAGCCCTGCAGGTTCACTATTTACAGCCCCAGAAAGGTGGGGGGAGGGGCGCTTGAGGGTGGTGACAAAGGGGTGACTTCAGGCAATGTTTAGGAGCTAGGGATTTATAGAATAGGAGCCCTTGAGAGATTTTAAGCTGGAGAGTTACACAGTCATATTTGCCTTTGAGATGGTTATTCTGAGTTTAAGAGGAAAAGATGAAGGCATGCAAATCTGTTAGGAAGTTGTGGTAAACCCAGGCCTGGATTTGAGTGGTGAGAGTAGAGATGGAGAGCAAAGGTCGGAGTTAAGTAATACTTAGAAGATGCTCTTGACTAGACTTGGCGGCTGGGTGTGAGGCCTGAAAGAGGATGATATATACAGGAAGACTTTATAGTAAATTATGTGGAACAGGAGACACAGTAACAGGGATTAATGTAAATCATAATGTGAGTTTCATTCCATCTTTTGAAAATATGGAGTGACTGCCACTTAGCAGGCATTGGGTAAATATTTATTGACTCTGTGAATGAATTTTAGTCTAATAAAAGAGTGTAGCTCGGCTGTTCATATAAATGTGTTGCATGGCATAATTGTAACTTAGCTATAAAACCAAAAGGGTTATTTTTAAAAACCAGTCTCCTTTTCAGCACAGTGGGTTTTGTGTGCTGCCTTAGCTGGTCAATGTAGGAGGGCCCCTCAGAGTTGGGTAGTGATCCCAGTGGGTGGATGACATGGAAACACAGTAAAAAGAGCTTGTCCAAGTGACCACTTTCTTGGCTCACATTTAGTTTTGTCCCTGTGCAGTCACATTCTGCCAGCAGTATCACTGTGAAAATGTAATAGTTTCACTAAAAGTGGCTTTGTGTGTGTAGGCAGTAGAATAGAGAAATAGAAGACCTTTCCAGTATGCCATTTCAACCATGTAAATGAACACTTGCCCACAAATCTGGAATTTAAAGCAAGTTCTTTACTGCTTTTTGCTGGGTTTCATGGTAATTTGGGTTTGCAAGATAGATGATTGAGTGATTTGGGTCAATATAACATAGCTCCAAGTGGGAATCTGAGGCCATTGTCACTGGGTATCAGTGTTGGAACTAGAATTATCTAGTTTGATTATATACATTTATTAGGCTAACCAGGTAACTATCAAATCAATGGGAATGATGACCTTTTCTATGTATACATAGCATATATGTGTTAGCCTGAAAGAATATGGCTACCTTGAACCCAGTGATGGTATATTAGCTTAGAGCAGCTGGAAAAGAGTAATGAGAGCAGTGGTTTGAGGACTATTGACTTTCTATAGGGAGCTACAAACACATGGGGTGTTCAGTTAAAACAATCTGGTTGTAAGGTCTGTTATTGAATATAACAGGAAACAGACAAGTTGGATCATTTTTGAACAGAACAATTGGGCTATGATGGTATTATTTTGATGTATCTGGAATTTTCATAATAGCAAAGTCCAATGATAAATAGAAAAACGAATGGCAGTGAGAATCCAACAGAGACTGTTTCTCTAAGACTAGGAGTCAGAATATGCACCATTGTATTCATAGTATCATTAAAATATGAATAAGCAGCAGTAACTTTTTATTATACAGTGAAAGAACCTTGTACAGGGCACTGAAAATTGAGTGTTGTGTGTTTAACAAATTAAAGCCAACAAGAAATGGCTAGTTACCAGGATGCAGGAAGGACTCAGAGAATAATGTGGGTTTAGCCAGGGACATAAATGGAACTGATTTATTATTAGGTGAGATTTTAAAGATTTAAAAATTTTTAATTTTATGGCAGTATTTAGGAATGGAAGAGAGGAAATGGTCGGAGAGGAGACTGTAGAGTTTAGCCGGTGATAAATTATGAGTGGCCATATTTTAGCAAATTAAGATGTTTGGGTTTTATCTTGAGGGACTCTATTCTGAAACTTTAAGCAGGGGACAAAAAAGATCAGTTAGTTTTAGCTGTATAACAAACTATGCCAAAACTTAGTGGCTTAAGACAATAGCCATTTAAAAAATTGTTGAGATATTGAGAATTCAAGAAATATTTAGGAGACAAAATTAATGCACCTTGGTAATTAAGGGTGTGTGTGTGAATAGTGTGAGTACATTCCGAATCAAGAATGCCATTCATGTTTTTAGCTTAAGCTTCTGAATGGAATTAGATGCATAACAGTCCTTCTGTGTGTATTCTTTATTGATACATTTATATATTTTTGTAGCTGAATCAGACTGAATTAGGCTAGCCTAAAAGGTTTAATCTCTACGGCTAAATTCAAGAAAGAGAAGTAGAAGATGTTACTAGTTAGAGAAGATACAGATAACGTTCACCTATTAAGACCTATAATATAGGTACTATTTTATCCCCATTTTACAGAAGATGAAACTGACAAAAAGAGTGGTTAAAACACTTGCCCAAGGTCACGTAGCTGATGTGGTAAAACCAAGACTAGACCTGTGTCAGATTGGGTTATTGTTAAAAAACACTCATGTTCTTGCTTACATCTTCAGGAAAGGAGTATATTTGCCCACACCACTGATGTTGGGCATGGCTTTGTGACTTGCTTTGGTCTCGTGGTGGGTGGAATGTCTTTCACTACACATTGTCCTTGAGCTTGGCCGTGGACTTGCATTGGGCAATGGGATATTAGCAGAAATGATACAAGCAGAGATGTGAAATGTGGTTGGGCTTGTCCTTTTGTATTTCTGTCATTGTCATGAGAAGAACGTGTTCCAGTCAACACGTTCTTCTTTGGATCTATTGATCCAAAGAAGAAGAGAGAAATGTTGAGTTGACCTAGACTCAAACAACAACTTGGAGCCAAGCCCAGCTCACTCACAGATGGGTAAGGAATAAATGATTGTGGTTTTAAGCCACTGAGTTTGTTGCAGTTTGTTACCTGGCAAGAGTTAACTGATAAAGAGCCTAAGTGGTCTAAATCTAAGAACCTGTACTATTAATCACTACCAAGGCATCACAATCAGAATTATTCCTAAGTCATCATTTTTAAAACAATGGGCTGGGCATGGTAGCTTATGCCTGTAATCCCAGCACTTTGGGAGGTCAAGGCTGGCAGATCACCTGAAGTCAGGAGTTCGAGACAGGCCTGACCAACATGGCAAAACCTGTCTCTACTACAAATACAAAAATTAGCTGGGCATGGTGGCGCACGCCTATAATCGTAGCTACTCAGGAGGCCGAGACAGGAGAATCACTTGAACCCGGGAGGTGGAGGTTGCTGTGAGCTGAGATCGTGTTGCTGCACTCCAGCTTGGACAACGGAGCAAGACTCCATCTCAAACAAAAACAGAAACAAAAACAAAAGCAAAGATATCGAGAAATGCCAGTCATCTTAAATAATTAATTCTGTGATAGATACAATTATAAAAGTATTTTCCTTGGAGTACACCTATTTTCACACCCTTTTCTTTCATATCTTTAAAAAAATTAAGAACACACATACTTAGTTTTATTTAATGTCCAGTTTGCACAGCTTAAATGTACATGTCTTAGCCTTCAGCTTCCAGATGTAATCCACTTATAAGTTAGGGAACATGTTTGCCACTCTGAAACAATATCTGAGATGGATAAGTGAACACATTTTGAATGACACAAATGGTTCCTATCCACAGAAAAGCAATGACAGGGAGGGAAATGGAAAACTGGATATTTACAATAAAAATAACAATGCGAGGAGGTTTGTTCTGCACCAATGGGCTAGAGATGTAAAATTTAGATAGCGATGTGGACAATAGCTACCTGAGCAATGACAGACTTTGTTTTTCACCTTTTGAGGTGTGTTGATCTTCTGCATTTAAAACAGGGCTGAGAAACTTGGAAAGCAGGTCAAGGTCTTGGTTTGAGCTTGCCTATGTTCGATCCTTGAAGCTTTAGGGCATAAAATAGCATGGGAGATTATATAGCTTAGAAACACAGAGTGCTTGTTTAGCCTCCTCCTGTGGACTCTACATTTATTTCACATGGTTATAAATATATATATTCTGAGGGTTTGGGATTTTGTGGGTATATACATTTTGCAAATGTGCAGTACCTCAAAAAATTAATGTTTCTTTATTGTAAGAATTTTCATGGACTTTAATGTACTAAGAAGCATTATTAAATCTTCCAGACAGTGATGGAACATGCACCACTTGTTAGGCTATTTGTCCAGGAATGCTGTTCAAAGAGCAACTCCTGGGGCTAAAGTGATATAGAACATATGTTCAGGATTTTGCTCTAATATGTTTCTCTAATGAAATTGCATTGGTTTAGGGACCCTGGTCTGTTATATTCTCACAGCATCCAGTGAGGTAAGTAGAAAATAAGCTTTATTGACCAGGTTCTTCTTGGTGCAGAAAGGGAGGCTGCCTGTGTGACAGTAAGTAAGATGTGAGTTCTGGCATCTGACTGTATGGCATCACTTAGTAATGGTGTAAGCTTGGGTGTCTATACCTCATCTTTTTCATCTATAAATAGGAATAATAGTTAAAATACCTTATCTTATAAGTTTGTTGTGAGAATTTAATGAGATACTAACTGGAAAACACTTCGCATAGTGCCTGACACATGGTAGGTTCTCAATAAATATTGTCTTAAATGACAATTATCATGTGTTTGATAAGAGATTTATAGCCAGAATATATAATGAAACATTACAACTTAATAATAAAAAAGACAAATAGCCCAATTCCCCAGTTAAAAAAAGGGCAAAGGATCTGAATAGACATTTCTCAAAGAACATATCCAAATGGCCAATAAGCACATAAAAGGATGCTCAACACCACTAGTCATCAGAGAAATGCAAATAAAAACCACAATGAGATACCACTTCACCCTTACTAGGATGGCTACAATAAAACGACAGAAAATCCCAAGTACTGGAGAGGATGAAGAGACATTAGAACCTTCACACATTGCTGGTAGGAATGTAAAAAATGACACAGCTGCTTTGAAAACAGTTTGGCAGCTGCTAAGAAGGTTAAACATAGACTTAAGAGTCAGCAATTCTACTCCTAGGCATATACCCAAGAGAAATAAGAACAAGCATTCACCCAAAAACTTGCAAATGAATGGTCATAGCAGCATTATTCATAATTGCCAAAAAGTGAAAACAACCTAAATGTCCATCAACTGATGAATGGATAAAGAAAATGTGGTCTATCCATACAATGGAATTTTATTCAGCAGTAAAAAGAAACGTAGTACTGATACCTGCTACAACATGAACCTTGAAAACATTATCCTAAGTGAAAGAAGCTAGCTATAGTAGTCCACATGTGATATGATTTCGTTTATGTTAAATATCCAGAATAGGAAAATCTATAGAGACAGAAATACATTGATGGTTGCCTAGGGCTGGGGGAAAGAGGAAAGATCTGGGAAGGACTAGGGAGTGACTACTAATGTATACAGTGTTTTGTTTGGGGGAGGCAAAATTTTCTAATGTTAAATTGTGGTGATTGTTGTATAACCCTATGAATATACTAAAAAACACTGAATTACACACTTTTTTTTTTTTTTGAGACAGGGTCTCGCTCTGTCACCCAGGCTGGAGTACAGATGCGTGATCATGGCTTACTGCAGCCTTGACTTCCCTGGCTTAAGCAGTTCTCCCACCTCAGCCTCCCGAGTAGTTGGGACCACAGGCATGTACCATCACACCCAGCTGGTTTTTAAATTTTTGTTTTTTTGTTGGTAGAGATGGAGTCTCTCTATGTTGCCTAGGCTGGTCTCAAACTCCTGGGCTCAAGTCATCCTCTTGCCTTGGCCTCCTAAAATGTTGGGATTACAGGCATGAGCCACTGTGGCTGGTTGAATTATACACTTTGAATGAGTGAATTGTATGGTATATGAATTCTCCCTCAATAAAGCTGTTAAAAAGTGTAATTATTATTACTGAGCAGAATGGCCAGCACTAAGTTTTGGGAATTCTTCCCAATTTATAGAAATGTCTGGTATCAGTTGGACTGTTCCCGCAGCTGCTAATTGTGTTGTAAAACTAAAACATTTCCAGTGGGGTCTGAAAAATGAGTCAGAATGGCTGAGAAATTGCTCCCCCTCTCTATGATTATAGTAGAGCTTTGTGCTGAGGCCTCTGTCTGATTACAGTCTTGATGCCTGGTTGCTAAAAGGATGAGGCAAGATATGAATGAAGCCAAAGTCATAGCCCACCAAGATGATCTTGACTGGGTATCTCTATTTCCCACTCCCTGGTCAGAGAATTCCTTCTCATGTACAGACTGGCCTTTGGGGAATTTCTTTTATAGAGTCCACAGCTGGGATGTGATTCTCTCCTTTAGTTTGGTTATAAGGTCCTCTCCCTTTCATGTTTCTGGAAGTGAGCTCATTGTTTCTGTTTTGTAAGACAGAATGTAAAATCACTTCTTTTCAGCCAACTAGCAGGATAGCTGGGCAAAGTAGAGTTTTAAATTTCACATTCAAGATTAAATTGGGAACTTTATCTTTTTTTTTTTTTTTTGAGACGGAGTCTCGCTCTGTCGCCCGGGCTGGAGTGCAGTGGCGGGATCTCGGCTCACTGCAAGCTCCGCCTCCCGGGTTCACGCCAGTCTCCTGCCTCAGCCTCCTGTGTAGCTGGGACTACAGGCCTTTTTTATGTTTCTCTCTCTCTTTCTCCCCCCATCCCTTCCTTACCAAATACATTATTATATACAGAACTATTTGAGAGATTGTTGCAGACATCATGAAATTTTAACCCCTGAGTACACTATCCCAAGAACAAGGACAATGCCCTACATAACCACAATATAACTATTACCCCCAGAAATCTAACATTCATAAAACACTATTATCTGATATACAGCACACATTCATATTTTCCCAGTTATCTTTCTATTTATTCATTTTTGTTTCAACAGCCTTTCTGGAACCTCTTAGTCTTAGTGCTGCCTTTGTGCTTATCATACAATATTATTATTTTCTATTTGCTTGCAGTCACTCTCCTGGTCTCAGTTTATGGCTTTGCTCACAGTTGAATCCTCAGCACAGACTTGGGTACTACCCCCACCTCTGTTCGCAGTGCTTCCTAGTGTGCTGCCCCTAGTAGATGCTCAATAAATACTTGAGGAATTGGATTGAACTGAATGTGCCAGTTGGGGTCCATGTTGCAGACACACTCCTTGGTACTTCTGAGTGTCTACACTTAAAGCCAACTGTGAGTCATCAGTGACTACCCTTTTCTCCCTTAGATTTCTTGGCATTGCTGTTGGTCTTTTGCACTTGGCATCTCCCTACTACACTCATATTTTCTTTGGTGTAATTTTTGACAGCTCATGAAGTAGTGGGAGTTGAACGGGAATAAGTGTAATGATGTAAGCTGAAGACAATGAAATGCCAGTTCATTCAGAGGAGGTTGGTACTTATAAGTTGGTGTGAACTGTCTTGGCAAAACCACAAAGGCACCAGTGCTTTTGAGCAGTTCAGGTTGTAATTCTTGACCCTGTTTTCGTGTTCTTCTTTCACTGATGTAATGTTATGATGCCAGAATGGTTCCCGGATCAGTTCACACTGGAAGCAAACGATCCAAAAAGCTTTAAACTTTAGTCTTGTGGGTGGCAAGCAGATTTGTCATGGGTAATTGGCATGGTTGTCAACTCATCTGTTTTGTCTTGTTAGGAAGTCTGCAGGACTGTGACATTTTAAGGGCTTGTCAAGTTTACTAGATCCATGAGCCATAGTTGTGTCGTTTAAATTATGTTTTAAGGACAAAGGTGATGAAGGAGTTCAAGACAAAGAGAAATTTTTCTCAGCACACATTTGGGAGCGCATAGATATCTCATGGAACTTGCTTTGACAGGGCACTCAAGAATAAAATTACAGAAGGGAATGGATGTAAGTCCAGAAGCTCTGAGGTACCTTAGTCCAGATCAGTAGAAACTATAATCCAGTGTTTTCAAGATACTGGCAACTACTTGGAATAGAGTGAGACCTATTTTATTTACTTCAATGTTTATATGTGGATACAAAGACTGTGGTGGACACAACTTATTTGCCTTTATCAAGCGATTATGATGTGATAGATTTGTTTCCTATTCATAAACGGAGAACTTGAAGTGTATAGGACGCTAAAGTATGAGAACTGAAATGACCTTTCAGTGTACTGTGGACGCTTATCAGTACTTCCTTGACTGTTTAAAATCTTAAAGCAAGAAACATAGTGAATATAGGGTAAATATTTCTGGTCTTTAGGCATCTGTAGCAGAGAAATCTCCATCGAGTTATGCTAAGTGTTGGTCATTTAAGTAAATCCTGATATTACTGAATGAGTGTGAGGTTCTGCTTTTTCATCTCAGTGACTTCTCTAAAGCCATTGTCTGAATAAAATTCATTCTGAACAGCAAACTAAATTTCCTTCAACAATTGGATCAACTTTTGGATTTTCTATTTGATTGCATTGGTTGTGCTATTTTTGCATCATAAGCAAACTTTTTAAATTATAGAAGCCGTGTTGCATGTTTTAATACCTGGTTAGCTGGCATGTGCTCCACCTATTGTTCTATTTTAGAGATTTTCCGGCTTGTTTGTTCTTCCAAATGAATTTTATAATCAATTTGTCAAGTTTCAGAAAAGATCCTGGTGATGTTTTTAATGGAGTTGCATGAAATTTATAAATTAACTCAGAAAGAACTGACATCTTTATCGTGTTAATGTTTCCTAACCTGACATGTTTTTCCATTTTTGTCCATTATATATTTTAACTGTTTTTTATTTGTATATATGAAAGCTATTGATTTTTATATTAATTTTAAAACTTTCTACTTTATTACATTGTCCCATTTGTTTATAGTAGTTTTTCCATTGGTTCTTTTGGATTTTCTAAATATATTATCATATCATCTGCAAATAAAAATAGTACTACCTCTTTCTTTCAACATTTCTAATTGATTTCTCTTTTATTCTTGGACTGGTTATTAGCTACAACACAATATTAAATAGTATTGGGAATAATGGGCATTTTTGTCTTATATCTGACTTTAGCAGGAAAGCCTCTAGTGTGTTTCCATTAAATCACATGCTGACTTTTGTACTGGGGTAAACGTATTTTTATAATGTTGGAAAAGTATTCATCAATTCCTGTGGTATCAAATTATTTTACATGGGAGAGTATTGAATTTTGTCAAATGCCGTTAACATTGATGGAAATGAGTGTATGATTTTTTTCTAATTAGTTTTATTAACATTTTAGAAAACTTCTCAAAATTTAAGTACCTTGGTACTCTTGGCAAAAGGCTCAACTGGTTGTGATGTATTTTTTTAATGTACCATTTGATTCTACCTACTAATAATTAATTTATAATTTTTGTATTGAGATTCATAGTGAGGTTTATCTATGTTTTTCTCATACAATATTTGTTAAGTTATAAAAATTTTTGGAATTTTCTTTCCTTTTCTGAAATAATTTAAACAGCATTGGGATTATTTGATTTTTAAAGTTTTGGAAGAATTAAGCTGAGAATCCACTGGGGCCTGGTGCTTTTTTGTGGGAAAGCTTTTCAACTACTTTCCCTATTTCTCTTATGGTAATTCTTATTTAGATAAGTTGTGCCTTTCTAGGAAATCATCAGATTCAAATATATATGTAGAGATCTGTGCAAGATAGTCTATGAGTTTTAAAATTTTATTTTATTTGATGGTTATTTTCCCTTTGTTGTTTTAAATTCTTTATATTTGTACTTTCTTGTTCTTTTTCTAGCTTTTTGAATCGGTTGTTTATTTTGTTTTCACTTTAATGGATATAGGTATTTAATGACATACATTTTGTCTTTGTAACAGTTTTAATCAATCTGAAAATTTCTTGTTTTTCAGTAGGCAAGTCGATTTACATTTATCGACCCTATATTTGGCTTCAGTTCTCTCATTGTTTTACACACACACACACACACACGTTAGTATTTTTAGTATTTGTTCTGTTCTATTGCTTTGGTTTTCTTCTCTGGGAACTCCTATTTTGACTCATGGTTTACATATGTTTAAATATGCTATTCTTTTTTTTTTTTTTTTTGAGATGGAGTCTCACTATGTTGCCCAGGCTGGAGTGCACTGGCGTGATCTCAGCTCACTGCAACCTCTGCCTCCCAGCTTCAAGCGAATCTCCTGCCTCAGCCTCCTGAGTAGCTGGGATTACAGGCATGCACCACTATGCCCAGCTAATTTTTGTATTACAAGTAGAAATGGGGTTTCACCATGTTGGCCAGGCTGGACTCGAACTCCTGCCCTCAAGTGATCCGCCTGCCTTGGCTTCCCAAAGTACTGGGATTACAGGTGTGAGCCACTGTGCTTGGCCTTAATTCCTGAATCCTTTTAACAATCATTTTATACTTTTATTTTAATCTTTAAATTTTCCTCTTTTCCTTGACTTCTGTTTCTCTTGAGGCTTTATTTGCTCTATTCATTCATTCTTGGACTTACAGTAGTTTTGCCATCATCTCTGAAATGATTTTATTTCTATTTTTTTCCTGATTCTGTCACCTCTCTTTCCAAATTTTCCTTTCCTCCAATCTCCTTATTTCTGAATTTTTCTAATTTTGATTTATGCTATCCTTTCATAGCTTCTATTATTTTTTAAAGCTTTTTATTAACCTTGTGTTGAATTATCAGATTACAGTTTTAATCAGTTTTTTGGGCATGACTTTCTGGACTGCCTTCATTGTAGACACATTATTTATTTCTTATACTCATTTTTGTCACAATAATTCTGTAGAGAGTCAATATTGAATGAGTTTTTCTGTAACCTTATAAGGGAGAGAACCAGATATTTTTTCTGGCTTTACAGATTTATTATTTTTTCTTCTGACACTGTTTCAAAACTATGAAGGACATGATCTCACACTTTCTGGTATCTGCTTCCTCTCCTGCCTTCCTCCACTTTTATTTGAACTCATCAACAAAAGCATCCATGTTGTCCCAATCTTGCTCAATTTGAATTTTCCTGTCAGCATTTTATCCTCATTGTGGGGTTTTGTCTTGGGAAGGAGATTTGATTTGTTAGTTTTGAAATCTGTAGGGCACACATTGCTCCAGTCCCATCATACCTTTTTGCATCAAGATTTCTTTGAGAAGGCACTCACCCACAAATTAAGTCAAGCAGAATCCCTTTCCCATTTTAACAGACATTTCTAGTCTGGACTTTTAGGAGTACTTGCTGATTTGAGCATTCCCTGTTCTCAGAGACATCAGAAGCCCAGTAGCTTTTCTTCTTCTTCTTTCTTCTTTCTTCTTCTTTCTTCTTCTTCTTCTTCTTCTTCTTCTTCTTCTTCTTCTTCTTCTTCTTCTTCTTCTTCTTCTTCTTCTTCTTCTTCTTCTTCTTCTTCTTCTTCCTTTTTTCCTGAGATGGGGTCACTGTTACTACGCCCAGCTAACTTTTGTATTTTTAGTAGAGACAGGGTTTTGCCATGTTGGCCAGGCTGGTCTCGAACCCCTGACCTCAGGTGATCTGCCTGCCTTGGCCTCCCAAAGTGCTGGGTTTATAGGTATGAGCCACCCTGCCCCGCCAGTTGCCTTCCTTCTGCATCCTCCTACTCAGATGCTGAAGCCACATGGTTTGTGCAGCTCTTGGAGTTGCAACATTCTCTTGTTGGTTTTCCTGCCTTCAGTGCTGTCACCCTCTAACACCTGCCAGAAAGTCTATCTAAAATGCAAATTGCTTTATTGGTTTTCCTTGTCTGTAAGACAGAGACATGTTCTCTTGGCTCCTCTGCCTTATCTCTTGCCATTTTCTATGGAGCGCCACCGCTGCCTAGCTAAAATTCTTACTCATGTCATGTTGTTGCCTGCTTCTGGGGCTCCGCTCATGCTGTGGCTTCTGACTAGAATACCTTTCCCATGGCTTTGCTCAACTTATGCCTTTAGCTCAGTCATGGTTTTCTTTTTTCCAAGAGGAAACTCCCAGAACCACCCTCCAGTCAACCTGAGTTAGTTACTCCTCCTTTATGCTTCCATGATGCCCTGTACACCTAGCTTTCATTGTACTTGTCACAGCATCTTTAGCTATTTAAGGCTCCTCTTCTCCCCATCATTTAGCTTAGCTCATGACTTGCCTAAATCAGATTTTGTCTTACATTTGTTTCCCTTGTAATTTCCAAAGAATGGTTCCCCATCAATGATTGTAGAATAGATGAATGGATAAGCAAATAAATGAATTATTAGTTGGATATTTTAGCTGAAGTATGAGAGGTAGATACGTACATGAAAAGGATGGGTTTCCAACATATCCCTGGTCATGGTGGGTAGAGGAGTATCTATTCAGTCTACATGTGAGGTTGGCCCTCCTCTGTGAAATGTTGCTTCTCCATAAGAGATTTTGGCAAAGTTCAAACTTTAATTCTGTCCAAGTTAACAGGCTCCCAGGAGTGAGATCACATGGCCCTCTTCTGGGTTTATATGGCAAGTGTGTGCATGTTGCAAGGTTGTCTGTTACTTGCCAGTACCAAGGTAAATATAACACATAGAATACAAATGCCCACAGAGAGCCCCCATGTGTATGCCTATGAGTGAGTACATGCATGTCTGTGTGTGTGTATGTGTATATGTGTGTGTGTGTTATCACAAATGGCTGGTACCGGATGAAGCAATGGTCTAAAACTGGCAAAACTGAGCAGTTCACAGACAAATATCCACCAATTGTTTGGATGACTGGATTTCTGTTTATGGAAGTAACACAAACATGACGCAGACAAGGAAGGAAGAGAGAGACAGGGAAGAACAGGCCCCCTGCTTAACCAACTTTTCCTTCTAAAGAAATGAGAGTAGCTAACACCTGCTCGGGGGGATGAGAGACAGACTGTTGGCACGTGGCCTAGTGATATAAATGCCAAAGAAGGTAGATCTTCTCTAAAGAAGATCAGACTTCAAGTATAAATGAGCCTGTTGGAAGTTCAGGTCCTTTCTTCCTCACACCATGCATGGGATAGAGCCTCTGAAAGGTAATATCAAACAGGACAAGGAACATCTGAAAGAAGGTGCATAGACTTTGTTGGAATCAGTAAGTGGGCAAATTAATATGCTAGCTACATTCACAACAAATGGAGCTATTATTGTTTTCCCTAGCAAATATTTAGGTAATTATTTGGGAAATACCTTAAGTGTGGAAGGAGAATCCTTGAAAGTGAAGACCCTACTTCTTTTATCTATTATCTACATATCTTTTATCTATACATATCTTTTATCTATTATCTACATCTATTATTTATCTACAAACATATGTCTATAAATGTTAAGAAACAAGAGAGTACAGGACACTAGGGGAATGGCAGTTTGTAAGCTGAGACCAGGCTATACTTAAGAAATCACTTATGTAGTTGTCCATCCATCCAACAAGTTATTTATGCATTTAGTGATTACACATTATAAGGAGAAATGTTATAAATGTAACAAATGTGGTCAACTCTATGCAGATTAGGTCTTAGCTACAGCTTGAGCTAGGACCCAATCTGCATGGCTCTCTGTTCCTTTATCCTTTTAACTTTTTCAGCTGATGACTTTTCACCCTAGCCTGTGTGTTCAGCTTTTTACGCTGTGGGACCAAAGGTAACTCTAGGCAGAGAAATTTTTGAGGAATGCTAGTTCAATAGCCGTGACCAAGCCTCAGTCTTTCTAGCATAAGCTCTCCTGGATCACTGCTTAATGGAGACCACTGGACTCAAGTTGCCGCATTACACTACTCCAGACTGTGTGAATAACAGCCCTTGGAATTCTGCATGCACAACCCGTGCAGCCTAACATGGCAGCTTTGCATAGGAAGCAATTCTCTTCATTTCCCTTTTTCCTCCCAGGAAATCCACACTAAAGTATCCTTATTATAAGAGGATAAAAATACAAAGGGATTTAGGCTGATTTCTGGTTTGTTATATCCCAGAGAATTCACAATTCTATGAGAGACTCTTTGTCTATTAGCTTCTAGAGAACAAGCACTGTATCTTGGATAACTTCGAATCTCACTGAAGATGTTGATAGAATTGACCTGGGATCACAACTGAATCATTTAACTTCTGTTCATGCTGTTGCAAACTGGAATTCAAATCTGTCTTTAGAACAGAAATTTCAATGCAATGTTCTGCCTTCTGGGGCAAAACTCAAGTGCCTTAATGGTGGTGGAGAATGTGAATTGAATTTCAGATTATGTACCAAGTGGTGGTGGAAATTGCCATTTTGATTTATTTGGATCCATAGCTTTGGCTCTGTCCACCATGAGTACCAGTGTAGACTCTGCTGGGGACAAAATCTTAAAGGAAAAAGATGTGTATGTGTCACTCTAGCTATCCAAGTTTTCAGTGGCAGTAAAGGGTCAGGTTTAATTTGAGCTGTGGTGCTTCTGAAAGTGTTTCAGCCCAGTGGTAAGATTGCATATTTGGCTAGGCCTTGTGTGCTATTTGCAACAGTAATAAAAGCATCACATAAAAGTCATTTAGTCCATGGAAGCTTCCCACAGCTGGGCAGAGCTTAATTTTGATGCTCTGCTGGGGTTGTATGGGGTTGTCAGGCATTGCTATGTATTTTTCCAGTGACCCGGGCCTTTTAATATGTATTAAAGAGGGCACTAAATCTTCGTGTGTAAACCCACCTGTTTGTACTATCTTTCCATTTAGGTGTCAGCCTATTGGAACTTAGGAACTTCATCTTCTTGCTTAGTTGTACTAGAGAAATATTACATACATATGAGGTGCCCAAGAAATAATATTTCTAAATATACTAATAATATTTCTAAAGATACTAAAAAACAATTGTCCAGGCCAATTTGTATCTTAAAAACAGCATTTCACTTGCCTTAAAGGGGTAAAATAAAATCGCTGAGCTGGTAAAATTGCTTGGACCTGATGCGTTGTGTTTGATGGCCAGAGCAGTAGCAAATCTGCTGACAGGCTTGGACAGAAAAACAAAACAAAACAAAACAAAAAAACCCCAAAAAAACAACCACCACCACGTTGAAACGTCTGTGTAATGCTGCTTCGGAGAAATGCTATTTTTAAAGAAATGAAACACATTATTTAGGGTTTGTGGATATAATCCAGGCCTTTGAAGTTGGTAAGAATCTTAATTAGAAAGAAATGGGAAGATTGAATGCTTTTATGGAGAACCCAACGTTAAGAGGTACGTTTATCATAGATGCAGATGATATATATTGTGCACTGGCTGCATCTCTTCTTTGACAAAACCAAAGCCTTTAAAGTTACTGGAGTGCATCCGTCCCCAAGTTTGTTCGGCATCTAATGAGCAGGCATTAATCACGTAAAACTTGGAGGCAGTTCATAAAAGGACAATGAAGATGATTTAAAGCTTGGAAAATAAAGCCTGCAAGGAAAGGTTAAAACAATTCACATTATTAGCTTGGTAAAAAGGATTTGAGGAGTGAGGATTTCCAGACAATGCAAGGTTATTGTTGGCAAGATGGCATGCTTAATGAGAAACTTTTCCCCAGGAATCCTAACATTTCTCTTTTATTGGTCTTATTACAAAAATATATTCATAAGAAAAGTTAGGAAGCACACATGAGGAAGGAGAAGGAGAATATGTACTAAAACTTTATCACCCAGAGGGGCTCACAAAACTCACTTGAAGAGGATGAGCAGAATGTCTGGGGCGAGGGCTTTCTTACAGGGAAACTGCAACATTCTGTTTTTTGTTTTTTTGTTTTGTTTTGTTTGTTTGTTTGTTTTGCAGCATTTCTCATGGTTGAAATGAACTAATGGCTTGTGTACTTATTTATGTAATATATCTTCCTGGCTAGACTGTAAGCTTTACAAGGGTGGGAATTGTGTTTGTCTTTTCCCCATTGTGTTCTCAGAGCCTAACACAGTGTCTAGCATATAAAAGGTGCTTAATATTTTGTGCACACATGAAGAATATATATGCATATAATATTTATACAAAATGGATCACCCTGTATATGCTGTTTTGTAACTCCCCTAATTTTAACAAAATATTATGATAATCTTTTCATGTTATTAATATTCTACACTATCACTTGAATGGCAGCAAGGTGTTCTGCTGTATGCATGGGACCTCAGATATTTAACCATTTCTCTACTTGGGGACATTTAAGTTGCTTCCAGTTTTTCCTTTGTCCAATAGTGTAGCAATAGTCATGATCATAACTAAACCCTTCTTCCCAGGAATTTTTTAAGAAGGAGACTGCTATAAGAGATGGCAAGATGTCACTCACTGAAGGTCTTGCCAACATGACAGATACTGATTTAGCCAGTGTTGCTGCAGTCCTGTGTGGACTTGATGACCTCAGGATCAAATTGGGCTTGAAACCTTGTATGTATATATATGGCTTTAAGCTACTTGCACCCTCAAGTTACTCATTGGAGTGATGAGTTCGTAAAAGTTATGGAGGAGGGAAGAAAATTCTTTTGAGATAGGAGAGAAGTAAAGTGCTTTAAAACAGGACTCACAATGTCAATCTGCTTTTGTCATTTATAATTTATCAGGATCAGTGTGGCTGGCAAATTGAATCATGATACACAAGAAAAGTATCGACTATTTTCTCAAACTTAGCTGAGTTCACTCTTTTTTTTTTTTTTTCCACCAAAAGACTAAAGCCAAGTTCACATTTTGCTTAAAAATAAAAGTAGGAATATTTATAAATATTGCTCCTCCTGGGGTGCTGACCTGTTTAATTTTCAGGAAACGAGTGATTCACAGTGCAAATGTCTGTGTATAAAATTCTGTTTTTCCAGTGACTTTCATGATCATTTTGGAGATGTGTTCTGAAAAAAATCTTATGAATGAATTAAATGTGGCTCTCAGAATTCATATGCCAGATGCTATTTTCTTCAATCTTTATGCTTTTTATATGTCGGGTTGTCCTGTTTTATTTTTTTGCCATTGTGATCTTGGCTAGCTTTGCTGTGATTTGTTATGGACTTACTCACAGAAGTTCTGAGGCTGAGCCCTTCCTATTTGAGGAGCATGACTGTACTTTTCAGTTTTTCTCTCATTGGTCTCTAGTTTTTTGGCGGCTGCTTTGGGATGTTGCTCATTGCTCCCCTTATTTGTCTGTTCTGGGTCCTACAAAAGTCATTCTAGGTCGCTTTTCTCAACCTATAAATTAAATACATGTCATGTGTCCCTGTATGTGATATGACCCCCTTTGAGACTGGGAGTCCAGGTGGGGCATGGGAGATGCTCCCCCTTTCCTTCTGTATTGGCGCTCACTGATCTTGCTGCAAGAAGTGATGGCATTCCAAAAGTTAGAGTTTGGCAGAATGAGTTGAATAAGACTGAGTCAACTTAGGCAGCTATCAAGGGCCAAGGCAAGCCACAGCGTTGAAGGACACTATCATCCTTCTCAAAGTGTTTGCACTTGTTTCCCCTGACTGGAACATCCTTTGGTCAGTTATTTTCATGGTTGTCATGAACTCTAAAGAACCTGAGATTTGACCCTGCTTTCAAGCTAACGAGCTAGCCTGCCGCAGTGTCATGGATGCTGGCAGAAGATCTGTGACTCCTGGGTCAGAGATGAGTGACTTTATTATTCACAGCAATAGTAGTATTCGGAATATCAGAATCTCCTTTGCCTGGTTCCCTGAGTCCCTGTTCCCACAAGGAGATACAAAGAGGGCCAGGTGACACCAAAACGTGCAGTGGGTTGTCTTATAGGAGAGGAACCCTGAGATTAGGAAATGTGAGTCACCCACAATGGGCAGTAAGCATGGCTGTCCTTTCCTCCAGATGGGAGGTACTGTTTTTATTACACTGGACAGTAAGTAAATCTGCTGTTTACTTTGGAGAGAGGCATCTCTACTTTCCATGGATGTTTGCTAGATAAACATCCTTGAAAAGCCATTCAGAACAAAGGCAGCCAGTGCCTCCACTCCTAAATTGCACAAAAATGCAAGGGACCTGTAGAGAATTGTATCCTAACAATGACTTTCTCTCTCTCCTTTTGGGTCTTTGTTCAAATGTCACCTTGTTAATGAAGCTTACTTTGAGCTTCTTATATCAAATAGCCACTTACGATCACTTATATAAAATAACTCCTAATCATCATTGGAATACTAAACTGTGTGTACTTAGTTTTTTGTTGCTCTTGTCTGTAAGCTGTAAGCTCTGTGGTAGAGACTTTCTCTGTTGTATTCACTGCTGTATCACGAGAGCCTAAGCACAGTGCCTGGTACACAGTAGACATTAAACATTCGATGAATAAATGAATGAATCAGTGCATCACCCCCAGTCAAGAAGATTATTTAAAAGGTCTATTTTCACTTTCCAAAAATAAAATTATATATATTAAGCATGCTTTGCCTCAGTCTGTAATCTGCCTGCCCCAGCTCTGGCTGGGGAGCACTGTTTTAAGCGTCCAATTCTGTCTTGACTACTGGCTTTCTGGCCTTCCCCTGGGACTGGGCTGCTCCTCTGTGCATACTCTCTCCCGCGCTCTTGTCAAGCTCTAAATCCTGGCTTCTTCCTTTGAGATCTTTTATCTGTCATTTCCTTATGTCCCAACACAGACCGTAGCAACCCTTTTGAAAATCAGCCAGTGGTGTGCTGGTAAATTGGTTTCCTGAATAAGAGCTCTGATTTGTAGTGTTTGCTGATTTCCATGGTGTAAATTTCCATGGTGTAAAAAGCTTCTCACTGTGACTGATTTCAAGATACCAATGGTTTAACAACTGGCTTACGAAATTCCTGAGTATTGGCCCTCACAAGCCGGTAGGAGCCAGCTCCAGCACGCCATCATTGTAAGAAAGTAACATAGATGTAGTATCAGGGTTATTTCTTACTTGGCACAATAACATAAAGGTTTAAAGAAAAAACAAAGTTCATGGATCAAGAGAATTTCTTACTCTGAACTGGGTTTCTCATAACTTACTCCTTATTCTCATATCCTGTATTCCAGTGTTTCTCACACTGCAGCAGGTGTCAGAATCCCCTGAAGGACTTTTAAAAACAGGTAACTGCCTCCTCCGATCCCAGAATTTCTGGGTAGGTCTAGATGGGTGGGGCCTGAGAATTTGCATCTCTAACAAGTTCCCTGGTGATGCTGCTGCTGTGGATTCTGCGACCACACTTTGAGAGCTACTACCCTCACCTGCAAAACACTTTGCTCAAAGTCTGTTTCCAAGTGCTATGTGGAAGAGGCAAATTTTGTAAACAAACAATGTATCTGGACCAAAGAGAGAAAAAGCCACACATCAAAGAAAAAAAAGAAGAAATTAAAAATGTAGTTATAAAAGAACTAATAGATGGGAGTGCTAAGTGACTAAAGCTGATTGCCGTGGGTCTTAGAGAGAAAAGTGAGTTCCTGGGTGTGTGTGAAGAAATCATCTTTCAGTTTATAACTCTGCTGTACCTAATTTTATAGTATTGGATTTCTGAAAGGTGAGGTCGAGCTGGAAATCGTTCTGATGAGGGCACAAATCTTAAGGCTTGCTGGGTATCCTCTCTTTAGATGAAACCGAGCACTAGATCACTTATTTAAGGGCCTGCATCTCAAACAACCTTGAAAAAAAATTATTTACCCATTACCATGTGGTACTCGTGCAAATAAGAGGGCTTGGGCAAAGAGAGAACACTTAACCTTGATTAGATGGGACATATTAGCTTCCTGAAATTTTCTCACCTGTTTAAGCAGCTCTCAATCACAAATCCTGACAGGATAGACACTCATTGTAGGAAGGATTAACAGGGCTCAGCTAAACCCAAGGGGTGTCACACTTATCCTAGATCTCCAAGGCAATGTGTGGTTCTCTGTATTTCTCCAAGATCCACTTGCAAAGGCCCTGTATGGTGGCCTCTCCCTTTGCAATTCTCCAGGCGGATGATACTGTAAGACATACTATTCAGAGCCTGGCGTCTTTGCAACCAGTTTAACACCAGGACTGGTTAATTCGTGGACGACAGGGCAAAACAAGATAGGAATGGGATTTGACAGGGGATTCTCATGGAACAGGATGGCAGGAAAAGTCAATTTTTCCGGAGTTCAGCTGTTTCGTTGTTTGTTAGGGACCAAACCTGTCTTTGGCACTCAAACACACTTTGTTTTGACAAGCTTTATTTGAAAGAGGCAGGGAGGAAAGATAGTTCTTTATCAGACATCTCCTAGGCACAATAGCCTAGAGGAAGAAGAGAGGCCAAACCTCCTCTGGGGTTTCTATGCTCTACTTAGGAAAATCATATGGATTACTCTAGGGATTTCTCCGTATCTGCAATTCAATGAGGCCTCTTTCCTCCTGTTTGCTTAGTGTCATCACCAGCCTTTATCTAGCCCAAAAGGTTTCTTTACTTTTTCTGGAGGAACTGAACACCAGGGGATTGGAGGATGTTGGGCCTCCCGGAGGAAGGCACTTAACTTTTATCTGAGGGATCTGTAGCCTCCATTATGATCTGGACATGTCTCTTTAGGTCAGAGGATGCTTTGGTGCAGGATAGTTTCAGTCACCTTTTAGATTGAACTGTTAGCAATGCGAATGGGGTGTACTTAATGCCGGCCCTAGTAGTCCTCAACGTGTGGTCCTGGGATCACCGGTATCAGCAGCAGCAGCAGCAGCATCCTTGGGAACTTGTTAGAAGTACAAGTTTTTAAGCCCCACCCCAGATCTGCTGGATCAGAAACTCTGGGGCTGTGGCCCAGCAACATGCACTTGAACAAGTCCTCCAGGGGATCCTGATGCATGCCAAAGTTTTTTGAGAACCATAGGCCTTTGTGAACTTTATCTCCTACAGGTTTTCTGTAGCAGCAGACAGCAGTAGCTTGAGGCATCTGGATGAGCTGTTTGTTGGCAGCCATCCTTTACACTCTTTTTGCATTTTAAATAATGCTCATTTCTTCCCTGGCACCTCTGTGTAATGATAAAGTGGCATTCTGGCTGTTTAAAAGGTAAGCGAAACTGTTTCTTGGTAAGTGTAGATGTAAAGGCATGTACAAAAAGGGAGACGAGCTCTTTAGTATCCATCTTTTAGCTACTCTGATTGTGTGGCTGGAGCATTCACTCTGATTAACTCTCCCCTCCTCTCCAAATCAGAACATTTCATGTCTATTATTATACACCCTTTAAATTGGTTTGGAATCCCAGCCTGTGCTTTGCAGAATGTTTTGTGACTGCAACATGGTGGCAGGGCCTTGTTTCTGCTGTGTCCTTTGGATTTGGATTGTCCTATGAACATACGACAAGGAGCATAGGCAGTTAGAGTCAAGGGCTCACCAAGCCCCATGTAAAGTTGTTTTCTTAAAGGTCAGACCACCGTCCATTTTGTGAACATTAATACACACTGGAGAAATGCTGGCCTTGGCTGCAGGCCAAGCCATCCTGGTGTTTAGGATACATTTGAGGGTACTCATAACTTTTCTTTTTCTTATGAGAATCTAACAGGCCAGACATATACAGATGGTCCCCGACTTAAGATGGTTCCACTTACGGTTTTTCAACTTTATGATGGTGTGAGAATGAGATGCATTCAGCACACTCCTTGACTCATGATGGGGCTACATCTGGATAAACCTGTGGTTAAGTTGAAAATACCATTAAGTCAAAGATGCACTTTCTACTTGCAATGGGTTTATCAGGACACAACCCCGTCATAAAATGAGGAACATTTGTAATTAATGACAATGTTGAAGTACAATTTTCGTGGGCTGGAAAGTGGGCCAGGCTACTAAGGAAAAGAAATAAATGCTTTTTGGAAGAGATGGACGTTGAGACGAAATTTACTTAACCACTATGCAATTGTGAGCAAGTTACTGAACCTCTTTAAGCCTTAGTTTCCTTATCTGAAAAGTGGGTATAATATAGGGATCTACATCTTAGGGTTGTTGTGAAAACCAAGTGAAATTATGCATGTAAAGTACTTAGCAGAGTGTCAGCAATCATGAATGTGCTCAGTAATTGGGAGCCACTTAAAATTTATACCTGTGGATGTGACTTTACACACGCACATGCACACGCATATACATTTGTAAACACTCACATGTATATACTCTTGCATGTATACATACACACATATATACATGCATATACATACATATAAAATGGACACATGAACAGACATATATATTAATATATGGCCAAATAACTGGCTATTCCATGTATTGGAATGATCAGGTCAAGGTGTACCTCAAACCATTCCTTTCTTTCTCTCGTTGCATACACCTTTCCCTATCGTTGTCACATTTGCCTTAAGACAATCATCCTCATTAAAACACTAATGTCCTTGGGATTGGTCACTCTCTATCCATCTGAGCTTCACTGTGATGTGGGATAGGGGAGTGGGATGGGACATTCAGAGCACCAGGCTCTGAGGGTACAGTGGCTGTAGGAAAGCATTTGAGAACAGGAGTGGGATATGGAAGCAGATTCCAGTTGGTGCTTGCCTCCCTCAAAGTGTGGTCAGGACTGTCACAGAGTGGAGGGGAGGCCACTTTGTCCTGGTGGTACATGTTGCCTCTCAGCATGATTATTTCTCTGTCTCTTAGAATCTTGTCCTTCACCACATCTTTGGACATGGGTCTTCAGTTGTCCAAGCAGGGAATTGTACATGGAGTTGGTGGAGACCTCTGATCTAGCCCCTACTGGCCTCACCAGCTTTGGCCAGTTTCATGCTCCCCTTTGCTCTCTGTGCTCCTACATCAGGGGTTTCGTTTCAAGATGGTACATTTTCTGTAAACTCAGAGCCCTTGCACATGCTGGTTTTTTTCTGCTTAGAATACTCTTCTCACACTCCTGGCCTACCTATGTTTTATCCTTCAGGCATTAGCTCAAATATCACTTCCTTAAGGAGACTTCACTGGCCTCTTCCAGATTAGGCTTGTGTCTCTACCATGTGCACTGTAGTACTTTGTCCTACATTTTTCCCCTTATATCCTCAGAGCTTAACACAGTGCTTAGCACATAGGATGTGTTACTATTTGCTGTTGAATAAGGAAGTGTTACGTGGATAGCAAGAGTTGAGAGGAGGGAGAAAGAAACTAACAATGGATTCATTTATTCACCTCTTCTCCATCCTGGTTAAAATTTATTCCTGGATCCCTAGGATGGAAGCCGTTTACAGAAAGGAAACTGCTACGGTTAGAAAAAGAAATAAAAATGTATCTTCACAGTTTATGTGAATTTCTTTACTTTCTTTCAAATTCTATGGCATGACAAGAATCTCTTATCCCATCAGCCTCAGGGGCTTAAATTGTTAGCTTGTGGCTCTGTGAAATGTATCTTCCCCATAAGCTCAGTTGCAAAATGGGTACTTTATAAATCTTAGAAATAAATACGCACTTTACCTTTTCTGTCTTAGTAGGTGGGAGCACCAAGAATTTCTGGGAATTTGAACATTTCTTTCACAATACTGTGCAGGAAGTGGTTTATCATTTTACTTTGCATTGATGTTCCTGGTAATAACATTCGCATACTTCAGATGGGTGTAATTGTTTAGCTGTCACCCTCAAACTTAGTCATACCATTGATCTGACATCAGAAAGTACTTATCCTATTGATCTAGTGTCAGATGGGTGGGATAATATTAATAATGGGCTTTGATTGACATCCTGAGTTGACAGATTATCAAGTCACATTTTCCCACAGCCAAACTGCTGACAGGCTTGGAACTTTTCCTTGCCTACACAGATCCCCTTGACCTTTAACTTCTTGTTACATGTGCTAAATCCAGTACTCATTTAATGGCACTGGGAATGCTCCCAGTTCAGCTTATTTCCAATGCACAGATGGAGAATCTAGAATGATCTAAACTTAGCTGAGAGCATCACACATAACAGGTAAACAACAAGTATTTGTTGAATGGATGAATAAGTGAATTCAAATTTACGGCTTGTGTACTAAGAAAGGTGGTCAGAGTTGGTCAGGTGACACTGATCATGGGATCTCAGGCATTCAGAGGTAGATTGTCACAGCAGCTGGGACCAGCCTGCAACAGCCATGACAAATATTCCAGGTCAGCTGGGGCACTCACCAGAATAAGAAGGGTAGACAGGCCCTTATGTGGCTTGAAATCAGGGGTGTCTGGGGGGAATCCATGCTTGAGACTCCACCTTAGCCCTTTAATTCTGTGATTTAAGGACTTGTTCCATGCCGTGTTCCTGGACCGGTAGCATCAGCATTTCCAGGGAGCCTGTGGGAAATGTAAATTTTCTGCCTCCACCTTAGTTCTACTGAATCAGAATCTGCATGTCTAACAAGATCACCAGGTGATTCTCATTAAAGTTCGAGACGCTCTGGTTTAAGAGTTTCATCCCTCCTCAGATGCAAATGGTTTGAAGCAAAATCCTTCCTAGGACTGCAGGAGTTTAGATTCTAGGTCTTCGGTTCTTAACCTCCGCATCCGACATTTGGAAGGTAAGAGTTCTTAGCTGTAAGCAACAGAAACATTCTAATAAGTGATTTATTAGAAAGGCTATTGCATAGCTCTCAGAATGACTGAGAAGGATGGGGAACCAGGCTGAGAAACTGAAACAAGGCTGATAGTTAGCTAGGACCTCAGCCCAAACAACACCATAGAACCGGTTTGGTGGGGACATTGCTGCCACTGTCACTGAGGCCACTGATGTTACCGGGAGGCAGTAGGATGTTGTATTCTGAAGACAGCTTGTGAAGGCCTGTTGCTTGCCTCTCTTCCCATTCTGCATTCACTGATGTGTAGTCCATTTGGTAGCTTGAAATCAGCTGTGGTGGGAGTTTTTACACCCCGGAAATCAGCAAATGCTACAAATCAGGCTTTGTTTTTGAGAGTTGGTTTATCGGTACACCATTGCACTGAGTCCATTGCTGGTACCGCTGGCCTTGCTTGCCCTGGAAACCGGATGTTGCTGCTGTAACTGATGTTAAGATGGATATTTACCTGTCTCCCGCAACCTCTTTGTTTTTGGTATTACTAGCCTGAGGAAACTGTCATGTGACCTGGGTCTAGATCAGTGTTTCCTATCTTTGGCTGCACAATGGAATTACCTGGAGAATTTAAAAAATTACTAATGTTTGGCTTCCAATCCCAGAAATTCAGACTTAATTTGTTTGGTGAGGGATTACTAAAATGCGGTTCCTGGACCAGCAGCATTACTTGGGAACTTGTTAGAAGTGTAAATTCTTGGGCCCCACTCCAGGCCTACTGCATCAGAAACTCTAGAGGTGAGGTCCAGCGATTTGTGGCGTAGCAAGCGCCCCAGAGGGTTCTGATGGAGCTAAAGTCTGAGAACCACCAGTCTGGGGGCGAGGTTTGGGCATTTGGACTTTAAAAAATTCACAGGTCATTGAAAAGTGCAGCCAGCATTGAAAACCAGACGGTTAATACTTTATGAAGGGGCTCTATGTGTCTGCCCTCACTTACAGGGATTGTGGCTGGTTTAAGCCAGTGGGCAGAGGCGTAGCCATAGGATGGTAGGCTGGGATTCAACAGGATCTGAGATCTGCATTTGTGGTGAAGATCAGTACATTCCAGTTTGGATTCTCAGAAGTCAAACCTGGGCCATCTAACGGAACTCTTGTAGGATTGTCAGTAGAGAACTGCTATTGGCAAGTGTTTCACCTAGTAGTTTCCAAACACTGCGACCCTCAGTTCAGAACCGCCTGGGGTGCTGGTTAGAATGTAGATTCTCAGGTCCCACTTCATACTGAATCAGATTCTGGGGGATGGGATGGGTAGAGTCTGGACATCTATTAAACAAGTTCCCTACACCACACTTGGCAACACATTTTGAACCACTGAATTAGTCTGGGGAGGAGGAGGGATTGACAATTAATGATTTCAGTAAACCCAAGTGGGGCCTTTTTTGTCAGGGGC
This sequence comes from Macaca fascicularis, assembly GCF_037993035.2. NCBI lineage: Eukaryota > Metazoa > Chordata > Mammalia > Primates > Cercopithecidae > Macaca > Macaca fascicularis. The sequence continues at coordinate 25,149,915 of NC_088395.1, forward strand.
TGATTCTGTGGACTGCTCGTAAAGTCCTGACAAAAATAAAAGCTGACTAGGTTCTAACTACTGAAAAGAGAGTAGGAAAGCTGGGAATTCTAGATGTACCTTTAACGTGTCCCTGGGTTTGAAAACAGTGAAAAGCTATACAAATGGGGACTCTTTTGGATCTGTTTCCTAAGTGCTTTTGACCTTATGTTAAGATAAGAGGGAAGAGAAATGTAAAGAAGCAACTTCATTTTTATTTCAAGTTTTCTTGGGTTCAGTATAATGTGTCATTAATGTTTAAATTCTGGCAACTTTTGGATAATAGTAAGAAACTGGTTGCAAGACTCATTGGAGAAGGTTATATTGGGTAGATCTTATCACTGTTTTAAAATTAGCAATAATACAACTCTAATTTCGAAAGAATTGTGTGCTCTCTGAGAGTTTTGGGAGACAGGTATATTTATCCCCATTTCACAGCTAAGGAAGTCGAGAAATTGAGTAAATTGTCTGTACTTTTGAGTGGTGAACCTGGGATATGAACGTAGGGTTTGTTTGTTTCAAATAAATTTTAAGCTCGGAATTTCCTCTCTATGCATTTTTGTGGTTGAGAAAAAATAACATTGGAAGTTTTTTTGTAGCGAGTTGGTGAAAAGCCACTACTGGAAGGAACGAAGGCAGGAGGTAGACAGTAAAGGCAAGTTGGGTGATCAGAAGGCCAAATGAGGTTATTTTGTTCTTAAGTGGTTTAAGCAGAATCAATAAACCATCAGTGGCTGTGAAAGAGACAAGCTGACAGCTGAGGAAATAATCCTGGATGTAGTTTTAATGCTAACTGGCTCCTGGTCCCCAGAGGTGTAAAGTCCAAGAAAGTTTCAGGGTGAGTTAGATTGACTAAGGCCTGGGGAAGGGGATTATGTCTAGATTAAGCAGTGATTGGTCACGCTTGAAAGGTATGAAAAAATGAAGAAATTTAAAAAGCGAGGCTTTAAAGTTTGAAAAGTTTTATTTGACATATTGCTTTCTCTGTGAGGGAAGTAACACAAGTATGATTTTATTTTATAGAGAGGAAACTGAGGCTTAAGAAAGTTCTGGAATTTACGCAAGATCCTGGAGATGATAGAATAGCAGAGCTGACTAGAATCTTCTGACTCTTTCTCTTATACCACAGTACCTAAATATATGCTGGGATTCGTAAATCATAAAATCTTATTATGAATTATGTATTTCTTTTATATTAATTGGTACTAATAATGGTTAATACTTAGGCTTAGTGATTTAAAGAACTGCTTATTGATGCCTGGGTCCTAGCTAAGAAATCCTGATTTAGTTGATCTGAGATGTGGCCTGGGACTTGGGACTTTTAAAAGGTGATCCTGATGTGCAATAAAGTAAGAACTACTGGACTGGAAAACTCTCCCTCTCTTGCTTTATTATCTTGCCCTTGCTCTCTTTTGGGAACATTTTTGGGAACATGAGGCCATAAACAAAGCACCCTCATTAATCTGTTAGCATAACAGCAGGCCAGGGAGTAGCCTGGCAAACACATGTAAATGGGAAACATAAATTCCGCACTCAGTCAAGTTTGGAGGTTAGCATCATCTTTCATTCATCCAGAGACCTTCCCGAGCCTGTCCTAGCTAAAGACCTAATGCTGGCTAATTCCCGCCATCCTCAAAGGGGCTTTTATTTGTTCTTCTAATGTCGTGACAATTGAGACCTTGTCATGATGAGAGTCCTTAGTGGATAGAATAAGAAATTGTTCTGGAATTTTTATAAATATGTTTGTGCTTCATTCTCAGCACCTGCCAAACGGGATAACAACAACCTCTTAATGCTAGCGGGAAAGTTAGATGGGATAAGTTTTTATATAGTACCTAGAACGCTTCCTGGCACAAAAAGTAGCTCTTTTCTAAGTGCTGGGTATTACAGCTAGTCCCCTTGCTTTATGTTCCTCATTAGACTTGAGGCTCAACTAAGGCATTCAGAAACCGAAACAGCCAGTCAAAACATGAGCTCTTACTCAGATGAGTGGTTAGTGTGCAAAAATATAAAGAAATCCCTGGTTTAACATATATAACATAAATATATATATTAACATATATACTAATTGCTTTTCTTTCCAGGAGAGATATCCAGATATTTGTTGAAATGACATTAGCCAGAGTTTAAGCTTACCCTCGCATCCTCAATATGAATTTCACTTGCAGTCCAGATTTATAATAAAAAATAGTGGTAGGTAAAATTTTTTATTAATTTAGATGAGAATCAGTCAGGTAATTGAGCTATATAGACATACATTTAGAAGCGTAATGTTTGTGTTAACCTCTAATCCTTTCCCTTCCAGGATTTTTACTCCTTACTGGAATATCTGCTTACAGATGTCAAGGGATGTTTAGTTTCATTCTACTTTAGGTGCATTATTGTTAATTTTTTTGGGTGTTCTTTTTTCTTGGTGAAAGAGGGCTGTTTTAAATATGTGCTTTGAGTATTAAAATAAAACAATTTTCATCTCCTAAAAGTAAGGGTAAAGAGAAAGCAAGAAATATTTCTTTTTTGACTTGCATGCTTTTCTCCTGAAACTCCATGCAGTAAATAAAGAACATTGGAACAAAAAAAAAAAAAAAAAAAAAAAAAAAAAAAAAAAAAAAAAAGACACCACTGCATCATGTCTTGTCACATTCTGCTCACCCCTACACCTAATTTCAAATGTAAATTGCACGGCATTTAGCGCTAATGAAAATACTCTAGTGAAGGAAATTGTTAAGATTTTCTGGTGCTCCCCTAGGGGTAATATTAAAAACCCCGTTACTAACATCTCACTCTGAGAAGACAAAAATGTGCACTGAGAATACAAAAGCCCTGTTGGCATCTAAATGTGGGCCAATTAATTTGCTGTTATTGACGTGTGGATTTATGAGGAGATGTAAAAGTAGGACCCAGGAAAGCTATTGAGATCCCCGTATTGCGGGACTTCTTGACCCTGGATTTTCAATGCTTGCCTAATCATGGCATTCTGCTTTCTATTTATTTATACAGTTGCTTCAATGAACAAATTAATAATTATACAGCACATTGACAAACATGCCGGGTAATATTTGCCAGATTTTAAATTAATTTAATTCAAGGGCCACTTCATTTACAGGATTCATCTGCACATCAGGCATCAGCCTTACCTCGTTGCTATTCATGCTATACCAAGATTTTTCATCATTTTCCCCCTTCTTTTCTTCTCTGCAGACAAAGACAGCACAACTTGCCATGCCAAATAAATAGACACTAACAGGCAGGTGGAAGACAGATAGATGATAGACAAATAGGAATATAGATAAATGCACAGATGACATAAATTTAGAAGGAAGGATAATAGCTGTTACTATGATATGTGGAAAACAATTAGATGCCACTAAAATCTTGTATTTGTTTTCTCTTTAGCTCCAATTTGCAATTTATCTTCTCTTGTTTTGCATCCACTAGCCTTCTTCACAATTTACAGACTGGAAATTCAAATGGATAGCTTATAGTTTCAGAAATGATCACTCTTCTTGGAAACAGAAAAACAACATGTAAAAATGGAACTTCATGGGCTTGGGAAGCCAGGCAAAATTCTGGGTTGCTTTATATATCAGTGAGGTTTGAGTGAAAGTGAATGACAAGATTGGATTGCATAGAAGGTGTCAGTTACTTTTAGGAAAATCGCAATTGAAACATCGGACGTGATTGTACTTGGGTTTGTAAGAAAGAAAAAGGGTCTTAATTTACTTGTATTTTATCATATATACAGTGATGACTAAAGATGAAACTTTGGCCAATTGGAAGGAATAACACCAAGAAAATTACTGAATTAGTTTTCATGTATATGTCTTTTTTTTTTTTTTTTTTGAGATGGAGTCTCGCTCTGTTGCCCAGGGTGGAGTGCAGTGGCATGATCTTGGCTCACTGCAACCTCCACCTCCTGGGTTCAAGCAATTCTCATGCCTCAGCCTCCCAAGTAGCTGGGATTACTAGTGCACACCACCATGCCTGGCTAAGTTTTGTATTTTTAGTAGAGACAGGGTGTCACTACGTTGGCCAGGTTGGTCTCCAACTCCTGACCTTAAAGTGATCCACCCGCCTTGGCCTCCCAAAGTGCTGGGATTACAGGCATGAGCCACCGTGCCTGGCCATATATGTTTTCATTACATATGTTGTTACTGATTTTTTTTTTTTTTGAGATGGAGTCTCGCTCTGTCACCCAGGCTGGAGTGCAGTGGCCGGATCTCAGCTCACTGCAAGCTCCGCCTCCCGGGTTCACACCATTCTGCTGCCTCAGCCTCCCGAGTAGCTGGGACTACAGGCGCCCGCCACCTCGCCCGGCTAGTTTTTTGTATTTTTTAGTAGAGACGGGGTTTCACCATGTTAGCCAGGATGGTCTCGATCTCCTGACCTCATGATCCACCTGTCTCGGCCTCCCAAAGTGCTGGGATTACAGGTTGTTACTGATTGAGACAGAGTTTCTGCCATTTAAAGCCTAGACCTCAAATATGTTATCTTATGTTCATGGACAGTAATGAAATCTAATGGAGTATTAAGTTAACTCAAACAAGAGAACCACAAACCAGACTCCAATGAGGAAGTTTGCAAATTATTTTTCATGCTGCTGGCATTGGGCATTAACTGGTCATAGTTGGCCTACAGGCTTTATAAATCAGTTGGCCATTCATTGTTAGGGGGAAACAAAAGTTTTCCTACATATTCTTCACAAATTGTTACATATCCTGGGTATGGATCAATATCTATCACAGGAGTATGCTATGATTGGTAACCGTTTTGAGTAAAACCATCACAGGATATGCTGTTTAATAATCTGCCACTGAAAATACAGACATAGATTAGTGTTGTGTGCATATGTGTGTGTGTACCACAATATCAAGAGATATTTACTTTTTCTCATGAATATGTTTATTCATTACAATTGATTTAGGTTATGTGTGTGAGCAGGGGATGGGGAATCCACGGGGTGATATTGATAATGATACATCTTTTCTCTTGGGGGAGAGAAGTATCAAAGCTAGCATTATATTACAGAATCAGAGAACACTCTGCATATGTGCATAGTATTTGTCTATCTTGAGTAAATTATTCTTAGAATACCGTATTTCCATTTTCTAAACAGAGAAGGATATTTAGGCACAATGCTATAAGGTGGCTCTTTTTTTTTTTTTTTTTAAATGGAGCAACCATTTAGAGAAAATCAGGCAAAGACTAGGCAGATAATTTTAGTGCAAGCAGGCTTTTGCTTCAGTACCCGAGATAATTGTCTCAATCTCCTTTTTACTCTGCAGGGTCACAGATGTCAAAAGGCATTCCCACATGCAAGTGGAAATTGTGCAATACATAGTTTAGAAATTATGTGTCTTTTACTAAAAAAAAAATCAGGTGGACCTATATGCCATAATAATTACAAAAATTATACTAGCATTTATTTGGTTATATTAATATGTGATTTGTATTAACTAGTTTTACTAATTACCTAATTACTGCCTGCTAGGGTAATTACTTATCTTGATTAAATGAATGTTGAAAGGTGAACTCATAGTTATACATTTGGTAATCATTTTTCTATCAAGAATAATAATACTGAGGGCAGATGCTCAATCCATTTAATACTCTGATTGATTGTCGAGCCAGAAGGACATTATAAGGTGTAGTTCATAAAACTAGTGTAACTAAACAGAAGATTGAAGCAAATAGGTATGCATCAGAAGGACTTAGTGATATTCCCTTGATAAAAAGGAGCATTAAAATGGATGGCTTGAAAGTCACTTTTAAAAAGGTATAGTGGAAAAGCCAAGATTTTGGCACCAGACGGAGTTGAGTTTGAATCTTAGCTTCCTACAGCTTGAGGAAAGCAACCTGACCTCTTTAAGCCTCATGTTCCTATTCTGTATAGTGCAGATATCGCATTTAATGTCAACTTCTAGTATTGTTGTGAGGAGTGAATTAAACAATGTGTGTAAAGCATCTGGAACTGAGGAAGCCTCTTTTAAATCTACTGTGTTCTACTCTAAGTAAGATTTGGGTTTCATCATCTTGATATATTGTTTGACTATTGATAATAAATCAAGTTTTGAAATAGAAGTTATTAGAATGACTGGTAATGTGAAGAAGAGAGGATCCTCATTAGAAGTGTGCCTTAACTGCTTACCTCTACTATCACCAACCCTAAAATGTCCTGGTTATAGAAGACAAGCATACACTTCCACATAAGCATCACCTGTGTGAATATAAACATCCTGAAAGTCGAAACTTGGTCCCTTTTAACTCTATATCTTCAGAACTTACACACCCAGTACAGTCTGCTTAAAGAATATTTGTTCATTGGATAAAGGAATTAACAGATGAGTATCTGTCTAGATGTTTATGTAGTAAATGCATCATATCCTTTGTGTTTTCCATGGCTCTGAAGTTCATTTTGCATTCACAGAGTTCATCTGTGTTCCTGGGATAATAAGGCATTATCTCTGTGGGCATTATCTCTCTGACATTTTGCATGTCAGTGACTGCATGAATTGGTGTGGTTTACATTGAACCATTCTTATCAATGTAATGTTCAATAATGAAATACATCTTGTCTCCCTCCTGTCACCACAGGTATGCAATTTATTTTGCATTCTGGTTCCCTACTGTTCCCAGTCTGCTGCTGCAGGCCGGCATGGCTGATCCTGAGACCACGCCAGAAACAGGGACCCACTCATCCCAGAGGGGAGGTTGGGTGAATCTTTCTTAGTTGGTGCAAGGGCTCTCTCTTCCCACATTGAAGTGCTAGCTGTGGGGATTCAAAGGAGAGTAAGACAAAATCACTCCTTAAAAGAGTCCAATGGACAAGACAAACAACCAAATGAGTGATTGCAACAATGCGATAAATGTTCATGAGAACTATTCAAGCACAGAAGAGGACCTTGCCCAACACTTCCTGAGATAACCTATTAGGAGGCATGCAGGCAACCTTTGAATGTCTTGTAAAGTGAAGAGCTTACTGGGTGGACAAGAGGGAAGGGCTAGTCCAACAAGTATCCTTGAGAGAGTCTGTACCATTTAGTACACTCCCTGCCAGCCCTCTCAAAGGTGTAGATCACAAGAAAAAGGTAGAGAGTGTGAGCATCAATAACTGCAAGTAACACATGCATGGAGATGGTGTGAAGTTGAGTGTGAATACTACCACCAGTGGTCATGGTGCACTGACAATTGCAGATACCACCATTCACCCTGATGGATGGAAATTGGAATAAAACACAAATGGCGGGGAGTGATTACTTGGACAATTTGTTTTATGAATGAATTTTTTCTTTTATGAAGCAATTGTTTTATATAGCAAGATGTTCCTTAGTGCATTTGGTGGGAATAGGGTTGCATGTGACATTTCAGTGACGCACTGAGATTCTATAGAGAGGTGTGCCTACACAGTTCTTGAATTCTTGTTTCACAAAAGGTCACAGAGGTCCCTCAGTCCATAGGTCAGAAACACTGGTGGCTATTACTTTCTCACTTAGCCTACTGAACTGTACTCAGTCTTTGCTTCCAGCTCTCACACAGACAAACAAACAAATAAACAGAATGGGATCTTGCATTTTATGCAACACAAGCAGAGGGTGAAGAATTATTTTATTCTTTTTTTTTTTTTCAAGAGCTTTTAGGTAAGATTCCAATCATTTCTAATACCATTTAAAAGCCCTTTAAGGAGCAGCCTTCTCTCCCAGTAATTGACAGCCAAGACAACACCATGGGGGAAAGGAGGTGGAGAGGGACTGAGGTGTAGATGTACTTGACTGAAAAGCCTTTAAATTATGTTGTCAAAAAATTACAGCAACACCATTTTAAATGCTTTTCCTCCTATAATGCCCTTTCCTCCAATCCTAATATCTCTACTTTTGTTTACTTTGTGTGATCCACCTACAAGATAAGGTTATGTTGTGTTTTGGGGGGTCAATTCTTACAATGTCAAACAGAGATCCCAACACTCCAGGCAGAGAATATTGGCTGCTAGTATAAGAGATATTGTGTGGATTCCTGTTAACTATTTACCTGCCTTCAGGAACTCGCCTCTGACTGTACTGAGTTGTTATGTGCTGAAAGTACCTTGAGCTTATAAAGTAGTCCTGATTTGAATTCTCCAGTAATGCTTTCCTTGGGGATTCACTCTGAAAATCTGAGGAAGTAAGAGAAATAGGCAAAGTAAGGCAGGAGGGGCTTCGAAACTCACTGCATTTAGAGACGATCTGACAGTAGCTGAGAAGTCAAGGCACTTCTTGGTCTAGAATGAGCATCCCCATAGCGAGATTTCAAACAGTGGCCATTTACACACTCAGCACGTGAGCAGAAATGTTGCCATCAGTAAGTAGGACCTTCAAGTCAAAGCATTAGGAGCAGGAAGGACCTAAGAGGATGAGGATGCTGCCACCTGGTTTCTCACATCCTTAGAGACCCCGAGATGCAGATTCTCTTAGGGGCTGGTGAGTCCTATGGACTTAGTGTCAACCTCAGAGGTTCTCGGGCTAAGGTTGCTGCATTTGTCCATCTGTTCATCCATTTACTCATGAAACTTTGAGTATCTACAATGTATCAGGCTTTGTGCTAGGTAGTAAGTGCTCTGTGTTTTAGAGCCTTGTGTTTTATAATGTAGACATTCAAGGGTATCACATACTTGTTTATTGCCAGTAGAAATTCAGGACTTCCAGTCTCAGTCAATCCCTTAATGCCTCTTGTCATTCCTTTGACTTATTGGTGAACTCTTCTCTGAGAGTTATTTCAACTCTTCTTCACTCCCTTTGAGCCTACTCTTAATCTCTGAGCTTGCACATTTTGGCAAACTATCATAAAATTAATCCTTCCCTCCTATATCCTTGAGAAAATCGAGGCCGAGAGGTTTGTGACAGAAACTAGTTAGTTATTCACCAAAACATTTCTTGTTTCCTACTGGAAATACTTTTTCAACTTCACTTGCAGTCTGGTGTGGCCATATGACTGAATTCCAGCTAGTGTAATGTGGGCAGAAGTGATGTATTTCATTGCCAACCCTGGTTAATAAAAACCATTCTAAGCTTGATCCTCCATTCTTTCTCCCATCTTCCCGTGGAATAGAGAGAACTCTTGAGAACTCAGAGAAGGGCAAAGCCATAAAATGGAAAAAGCCTAGGTGCCTGAGTCACTACCTGGAGGAGGGCCGACTGTATGGACACCTGTACTGGATGTTGTGGAGGGGGAAGTAAACATTGTCTAGCCACTGAAATTGTGGGATTGTTTGTTGCAGCACATATCCTACTCTAACTCAAGATAATGACCTCACTCAACTTTCCCCTACATATCCTGCTAGTTCACTTTATTTTTCCTGTCTTTCCCTGCACTAGAATTCGAACTCCACAGGGGCAAACGTTTCTATTTGTTTTGTTCACTGGTATATCATAAGCACTTAAAATGGTGCCTGGCATATAGTGGGTGCCCAATAAGTATTTGCTGAATGAGTGAATACATTCAAGAATGTGGCTGCTTCTTCGTAAGTCTACTTCTGTCTTCTCTGGGTCTTCCCATTGTCAAATATTCTTTCACTGTGTCATGTTTCTTTTATTTCTCCCTTTCTATTGCCTATATTCCCTCAGCACTTGGTCTGTTCCATCCTAAAAACATTCTCCCTGGACCTCATATCTTTTTCTTAGCAGTTACTCTATATATCCGTCCCTCCCTCTATGTGTGCTAATTTTTTAAAAAGTCTGCAATAGGCTGGGAGTGGTGGCTCACACCTGTAATCCCAGCACTTTGGGAGGCCAAGGTGGGCAGATCACCTGAGGTCAGGAGTTTGAGACCAGCCTGGCCAGCATGGTGAAACCCTGTCTCTACTAAAAATACAAAAATTAGCCAGGCGTGGTGGTGGGTGCCTGTAATCCCAGCTACTCGGGAGGCTGCGGCAGGAGAATGATTTGAACCGGGGAGGTGGAGGTTGCAGTGAGCCGAGATCACACCACTACACTCCAGTCTGGGTGACAGAGTGAGACCCCATCTCAAAAAAAAAAAAAAAAAAAAAAAAAAAAGGCTGCCATAACTGTCTCTACCTCCCCATCTCCTAGTCACTTTGTAAGATACTGCGCCTCACTGAAACTGTTCCTGAGGAGGCCAGACTAGGTCATTTGCTTGTTTGCTCTCAAATCCATTCTTTGCTTTCTCCTGTTCAACTCTATTTTGCAGGGAACACTGCCATTGTCCACTGGCTTCCAGGTAGGTTCAACTATGGGGTACACTAGCAGAAGATTGGAGGGGAGGAGGAGGAGAGAAGCCAGGGTATTTCTCCCTTTCTGTCCTACTTTTTTGTTACCTTTGGCTATGGCTGTGTCTTCTCTTTGGCTACAGCCCCCTCACAAAGCCCTTTCTGTGGTATCAGTTACTGTAGGACAATCCCACAGCACTCTAACTTTAGCTGGGGTGACCCCAGATCTGGACCAAGGTAACATCACTCCTCTCATGGTCCTGCAGCCCTAGGGATAATGGTAGCTTCTTGCTGTTAATAATCTCTGGATTGGTTTATCATTCCCTATTTGGCTTTTCAGCTTTTCCATCACTGGTGTAACTGCTTCCCTGTATCGTATTTTCTTTGTTTGAAATACCTGGTACTGTGGACTGAATTGTGTGCCCCCACCCCAGATTTATATGTTGAATCCCTAACCCCCAATGTGATGGTATTTAGAGATGAAGCCTTTGGGAGGTAATTAGGTTAGATGAGGTCATGAGGGTGGGGCCTTCATGAGTAAATTATTACCCTTATATGAAGAGACACTAGAGAGCTTGCTTCTCTCTCTCTTTTTGCCATGTGAGGACACAATAAGAAGGTGGCCATCTGCAAGTCAGGAATAGAAGCGCACGTGCTGTTACCCTGATCTCAGACTTCCAGCCTTTGGAACTTTGAGAAGATAAATTTCTGTTGTTGAAGCCACCCATTCTGTGGTATTTTGTTATGACAGCCTGAGGTGGCTTCTCTTTTCCTGATTAGACCTTGACTGATATAGTCATCAATAATTTTCAATTCTTACTTACTTTATTTTACTACATTTAACCTTGTTGAAAACTGCTTTTAACCTTAGTAAACTTTCTTTCTCTGGTTCATATGTTGTCACTCTCTCTTGGTTCTTCTCCTACCTGTCAGACAATTCTTTCTCAGGTTTTCTCTAGCTAATTTTCTTTCACCCTCTCTTAAATATTCTTTGGATTTTAACCTTCTCACTTTACATGTTCTCCTTGGGCTACCTCATCAGATTCAATGGTGTTAATCAAGTGATTCTCAAATCTGAGCTTCAGTTCAGATCTCTCTTCTGAGTTCTAGAACTATTTATTCATCTATCTTCTAGATATCTCTGCCTGGATGTTGGATTCGGCATATGAAAAATGCTCATTAATCTGTCCCCCAAACCTTCACTACTTGTGTTTCCTTTCCTTGTGAATGAAGTCTAACAAAAGTCAGGAATCTAAAAGTTATACGTGGCTCCTGATTCTCCTACCTGACCCAACCGTGTTTTAATGGGTCTTTACTTCTAACAGTGTCACTCAAGCCTTTTCCTTGTTCTATATCCCCATCACTAATGATTTAGTTCAAATACACAGCTTCTCTTTCATTTACTATGGCACGAAACTCTGTTTTGTTCTCTCTGCTTCTACTTTTGCCTCACCTCTCCATCCATGTTCCATGTCGCCACCAGATTGATTTTTTTTTTTTTTTTTGAGACGGAGTCTGGCTCTGTTGCCCAGGCTGGAGTGCAGTGGCCGGATCTCAGCTCACTGCAAGCCCCGCCTCCCGGGTTCACACCATTCTCCTGCCTCAGCCTCCCGAGTAGCTGGGAGTACAGGCGCCTGCCACCTCGCCCGGCTAATTTTTTTTGTATTTTAGTAGAGACGGGGTTTCACCATGTTAGCCAGGATGGTCTCGATCTCCTGACCTCGTGATCCGCCCGTCTCGGCCTCCCAAAGTGCTGGGATTACAGGCTTGAGCCACCGCACCCGGCCTGATTTTTTTTAAAAAACAAATCTGATCGTGTTATTTCTTTGTACAAAACAATTCAAAGGTTTCCCACTACCTCATGAATAAACTCATGTGTGGCAAACAAAGTTTTTCAGTGCTAGTATTTCTTGGTTACTGGAACTATAAATATCTCCCGCCACCTCCTTTAACGATGAGAGTGTGGAGGGGGCTCTGTGGCATGCATTTAGCTTTTCGCATCTTGTGGATCTGTTTTCCTCTAAGTCCTTGGAGTTTTTTTTTCATTCAGCCAAATGATGGATGGGAAAAGAGGGATGAGGGTTGAGCGTGAGAGGGTTTTTAATGGGCCAGGTTTGGAAGTGGTGCACATCACTTCAGCTTACATTCAGAACTCAGTCATGTGGCAACATCTAACAGCAATCTGCAAGGGAAGCTTAACATTTGAGCCTGGCCATGTTCCCCCAAAGAAGAGGAACACTGGTGGTTTCTGCCACAATGTGCAAAAGAGAAACAATCTTTGCCACTTCATCCTTTAAAAACTAGTTCAGGAGTCACTTCTCCCAACCTTTGCAGCTTGAACTTGGAACTCTCATCCTTGTAGCCCCACTATATTTTATTTTCCTCAATTGTGGTACTTACCATGCTCTGTTTCACTTATTTCTTTACATGAGTGGCAGTGGGGAACTTGAGTGTGTGACTTGAGGATAGGAACAATGTCTTACTCTTTATAGTATCCTTGGCATCTAACACAGTGCCTGGACCATAGTTGATGTTAAAAAAATTCCTTGAATTAATTATTAAATCAATTAATTATAATTTGTTTGAAAAATATTTTTGATTTGCTTCAATGGTAGATATCTTTCTTAATGAATGCATCTGGCTAATTTCCATCAAGTCTCTGTTAATTTAATTTTGTTCTCATTAAGTCCTCCATAGCCCATCAAGATAATATGATTCTCCCCACCTTAGATCACTCAATAATTAGGTTTTGGGGCTAAAGGGCAAATGCAAAGACATTTTATCATTCAGGCAAGGAAACAGCCATTAATAAAGGCAGCTGTTGTCAGTTGAGTAAGGAAGGCACTGGGTTCAAAGGAGGCATCAGCACAAGCACAGTTCTGAGTGGAGATCAACGCTGGTGGATCAGGCCTTATCTGGTTCCTGGTTCACACAGCCTGCACAGTGGCCACCATGAGGCCAATGGGGATGGCAGCTGGAGGAAATAATCAGTGATTCTGCCTGGGTCACAAATACTGTGGGTACTTTGTAAGAGTGATTCATCTAGTGCTCTTCAAAGGACCTTCTCTTGTATTCTGAGCTAGGGGCACATAGCTTAATGTAGAGAATTAAATTGTTCTCTAATTGCTCAGTGTGCATAATCTTTTCCAGGCTGAAAGGTTGGAAGCATGTCTATAAAATGTGTTCATAAAATGTTTGCCTTTTAAAAACTTTGGCCGTTTAGCCTGATAGACACTTAGGGCACAAAGGGACGTTAGAAATAGTTTGGTCCAATGATCTTTAACTTCTGACATCCAGGATCCTGCAGAAGTGTGTTAAGGGGCTGGGATGGCAGGAAGGGAGGGATGGGGATGGTGGTGGTAGGTAGGTCTGGCCTGCCTGTTCAGATTTAGCCATAGCAGCTGCCTCTTGTTCATTTTGCTGTATTAGGGTTTTGGAAACTCTTTTTGGGAAAAAAAAAGCACTTCATTGCTAAAAGTATGTGAAAACCTACTGATTTTATAATCCCAGATTTTACAGATAAGGAAAGTGAGGATGAATGAGTTAAAGTCACATAGCTAGTTAGTGATAGAGTGTGGTGGAAGTCAGATTCTCTATTTCCTCTGACCAGACCAGTGACTTTCCACGGAGGTACAATGAGTCTCTGTGTCTAACTGACATTTAGAAGCAAATGAATTTGCTATAGGATGACTGTACTACACATTTGTATATAATATATTCTTTTTTATCACTTGATAAATCATTTATTTGTAAGTCAATACCTGTGTACTATACAGAATCTAAGAACTTAGACAATTTTAATAACCCATAAGCGTGTTGATTCCATTTGCAGATTTAAATTTTGTATAAATAGCAGTCATTGCATACGTATCTTAAGTGTACTTTGCTTATAATCACAGTTACACTACTGATACTCCTCAGAAAAAACCAGATTCTGCTTGGTTTTAGCTGAAGCCTTATCAACTCCAAATAACACTTTGAGGACCTCTAAAGGTAAAGTACGAATCCTTTTGGCCATTTGTTTCCTAAGTCAGAGTGTGTGTGAGTGAGTGTGTGTGTGTGTGTGTGTGTGTGTGTGTATGTGTGTTTTGAAGCAACAATGTAATAATGTACCATTAGTAAAGCTGCTGTGCAAAATTATCCCTCAGGCCTATTCTAAGCTTACAGTTCAGTTGATTTTATTGTCCTCACCTAAGTATATACAATTCACAGATGGGAGAAAAACACTAAATCAAGATGATTATTTTCACTATTTTGCTTAAGATTCATATTTAAATATAAATAAAGAAGTTAATCTACACAGTTTGAGAGATACTTTTTACATTAGAAATGTTTTTTAAAATTTTAAACTGATAAATAATTGTAAATATGGCATATGTACTGTTTCACATACAATGTACACAATATTTTCTTATTTCAGATCGTGGGCAAATAACACATGCAATTCTAGAAAAAAGAAAAATTATACCCAATGATGAGCAGAATTTAATTCCTTAGCAGCCATGAGAGGAACATTTGATTTGCTTTTAAATGCCCCTTATAGATTGCATCGAACACCCTAAGCTACAAAACTTGAAGAAGACGATGACTAGAACTTGACGAAGCCCCGCTGCTTCTCTGTCTCCCATTATGGAGAGTATGGCTCTGTTCAATAAATGCCCATTTACTGCACCCAGAAATCAATTAAGAATAATAAGCAAGTTTGCAGACGCCAGGGACCAAAGGAGGGGGATGTCATTCTGCCTTTGTCCCTTCTGTTGTCAGAAAAGTGTTTCCTTCAGCAATTAGCCACAAGGTGGCCGCAGCTCATCCCTTCACCTGCGCAGAAACGCTTCTGCTGCTCCCCACCCCTTTTGACATGAGGGGAATTTTAAGTACATTAAGCAGTGTTTTTGGAAGACAAGAATACGTATGATTTCATCTTTAATCAGTGAATTTATGTTTTTTTATGAAATTGCTGAATGAAAAGCAACGAATAATATTTTCAGCTAAAAACGGATATAGCAAGACTTGCTTTAAAAAAAAAAGCTCACAGGCAGTTTTACTGGCTGTTTTGTTTTTTTAATCTTGAAATGAGAAGAGGAGATGATGCTGATATCTTAAGAGAGATCATATACACTATAAAACGTGTGTTTTTTTCTTTTGGTAAACGGATGCTCCACCATGGTATTTCTCAAGTGGTTGTTCTGAAACTCTAAATCTCTACAGACCTTTATTTCAGTCTGCTTAGGGTAATGGTAGAAATGTAGGCACTGGTATCCAGTGGACATAGGTGCAAAATATGGCTCATAAAAACCAGCACTGAAGCATTATTTAACCTTGTTGAGCTGCCTCAGTTTTGTGGTCTGTGAAATGGCATGAGAATTCTTCGTTACAGCCTTGTTTTAGTAATAAATTGATGATATATATGAAAGCTTGTAGCATACTGCTTGGCACCTCACAGCCATTTAATAACTGAGTTCCTCCTCCTTTTAAGTACACAGCAGCAATTTGAGGTTGAGGTCTGGTTTTTTAACTAAAAGTATGCTCTTTAAGGCCTAGATTAAATAAATCACAGTGTATATGAAAATAAGACCCAAGAAAGCTAGACCCTTTGGGCTTTTCTTTCATGTCTGCTCAGGTATTAAGGCCCTATGTGGATAGCAATATATAACAACTTAATTTCAGCTCCTTCCCATTGGATAAATGAAATCATAGCTAAAGGTGCAAAAAAAGAGTAACAATTGATGTGGAAAAAACTGAATAATTTTTCTACAGAAAAAGCCAACCAAGACTGGGTGTGGGGAATGTAGGTGGGGAAGGAGTGTCTACCAGACAGCAGATGGCCGGGTATCATTGTCACCAAAATTCATGTTTGGGTGCTGACTGAAGAGTCAACACAAGAAGATGGCTTCTAAAAGTAGGACACATTTTTGTTGAAGGGAATAATGTTAGGTTGAGCCCATGAAATGGCCATTTTGAAGGCCAAAATCCATCAAATGTTGGCAATTTCAAATGATTCAGCCTAACATTTTGTCCATTAGGAAGACAAACATTGGAACAAGTTGCTACAGGGATGCTGTGGGGGCTTTTATTTGTGAATATATTTGATAAGAGTCTATAGAATTATTTGTCCTGGGTGATGTAGACATTGAGTTTCCTGAAAGCAGGGGGTGGGTGAGATAATCCGTCAGGGTTAATTTACCTGTCTCCTTGAGGAGAACAAGCTCTGTTCTTCTAGGATGCTAATGGAAACTGTGGGTAGAATCTGGGCCTTATGGAAATCCATCACTATTTTCCTTCTGTGCTGTTTGTTGAGAGGGCATTTCATTGGATCAGGGTTTCTTAATCCTGGTGCTAATGACATGAGGGCTGGATAACTCTTTGTTGGTGGGCTGTCATGTGCATTATAGGATGTTCAACAGCATCCTTGACCTTGGCCCACCGGATGCCAGTAGCACTCTTCTGCTGTATTGTAAAACCCAAAAATGTCTCCAAAAATTGTCAGGTGTCCCCTGGGGTGCAAAATCAACCCCAGTTGAGAACCACTGCTCTAGATAGCAGTCCTGAACATGAGAATTTGTCTAATCAGTTTTGGAAAAACTGTAAGACTTGATCCTCCACCTGCCCTATCTCTGTTTCCTGCTCTGGCATCCGCCCCTTGGCTACTTTTGGGCATTTTTATTGAGGCAACATGCTTATAGATTCCAAAATGCTTGGAGGTTCTCCCAGCCTCTTTAAGGAATGCTTGCTTAAGCTTTTTGGAAAACTTAAATTTCCAGTGGTGAATCTGGTTACCATCATTGTCGTCATTGTCATCTATTAAATATAGCATTCTGAGGTTCTGGGACAAGGTATTATTGCTTGTTCCTGCTTTTCATCTGTGCAGTGTGAACCTGCTCAATCAAGTCACTACTGTACCATTTAGTGGTGGAGCATCTCCTTTAGCTGTACTCATAAAGGCCTCATGCACATGCACAGAACTGGGAGGGAATCTGCTTGTATGTTGCATATCACAGATCCTGTGGTGTTCCACACCACACAGATCCTGTGGTACACAGATCCTGTGGTGTTCTTGGACAATTTAAATGTCTAGTTTCTATCTTGGAAGTTTAAACTTTTCTGAGTGTTCCCTCTCACTCACTGGCCCAAGTGGACTTAGGTTATGTAGACAGTGAAATGACCCTATTGCTGAGCCCTGGGAGGGGGAGGGTCATGTGCTCCCAAGCAATTGAAAGCCTTTTTTTTTTTCCTTTTAAGCCTAGCAAGCATTTCACCTAGATGGACTACATTCCTCATTCCAGCTGAGGAGAGATCTCCCAAGGAGAAGGGAGTGCTAAGGGAGAGCAAGACCCCACAGCCTTCCAAAGATCCCCTATGGTCCAAAGTCCTTTGACCACCTCAGTCAGCTGCTTTGTTTTCTGGTGGGAGTGGAGGGACAAGGTGAGAGGAGCCAGGGGTAGTCATGAACACCAGTGGGTTCTGCCCTGGGTAGCTCCCCACCTTCTTTAAGAGCTCCAGCAGTCTCAACTGGGAAGACCCAGGGCTCCTGCTCTTTTCTCTAGTCCCTGGAAGATGAGGTCCAGCTAAGGTAGAGTAAGCAGTCAGTGACCAGGCAGTAGGATGGGATCTTGTATTCTTCGAAAGATGGCTGGGAAATTCTTCCCTCCATTACGTAGAATTCTTCCCCTCCTCAGTTGAGGTACCTAGATGTCCCACAATGGGGTCTTAACTCAGGTCCTCAGAGGTACATGCTCAAACAGCAGATGCTCTTCAAAATGAGTGCACATCCAGTCGTGTAGCTCCAGCACATAGGTTATGGTATATACCAGTCCCCCAACTCTCAGCACATAGGCACATTTTGCTAGCAGGGTGGGACTGATAATTTGCCACTTGTGCTTTGTCTGCTTGAAATGTGGGTTGGGGAAGAGGAAGAACATCTTTGTCAGCTGGCCCTTGTAGAAGTTAGGAAGGTGCTTCATGGCATTGCTACAGAGACAGGCAATGTTCTGGAAGCCACCTCCAGGAGCTGCACGTAGGGCCCGAATCCAGTCTTGTACATAGTCTGAGACCTTCACCCAGATCTCCAGACCCAGAATCAGTGTGTCTGGGAACAGCGGTGATAGTTCCACTAACAGGCCACCATAGCCACAGCCTGTGTCTGCAAACTCTGCTTGGGCCTGAGCTCTCTTTTCTCTCTTACCCTTTGGGTCATCGTGGCTCTGATTTTGAGTGAGTGGAGCGAAGAACTCTGGGTATAGCTCAGACAAGTCCATCTCCTCTGGCTTCACAGGATAGCGCAGTGTGTGGTCTGCCATAGGGTTGGAGCCAGCACGTTACCTGTAGTAGTGCTTCTGGGGCTGCGGGGCCTCTGCTCTGGCCACATTCCAAGTCTTGGCTGCCATGATCCCAGTCCCGGGTTTCTCTACCTGAAAGCCTCTTTTATTGTCCCTCTCAGCTGGAGATCCTCATTCACCTTCCAGGTTCAGGAGAAGATGGTCTCAGAGTAGCTGAGGGACTATGTGGCTTAGAGTTGTTGGAGGGATATCTAGACCTCTTGGGACATCTGCCTGTGTATACTGGGGCCTGAGGGAGGTCCGTGGGTCAAGTAAGGCAGTGACCCTGTGGTGACTGCTGCTACCATGAATAGAAGAAAGTGCAGCTTCTCTTCCTGTTTCCTAGGGGCACCCCATATACTGAAGGCAGGAAGGGAAAGTGTGGCTTGTACAAAACCATCACAGAAGGTGAGCAGGGACCGTGAAAAGGGTTATTTTTTCTGTGCTGCTGAATAAAAGCAATTTCCATGCCCTGTGCAAAATCATAGAAGTGTTGACAGCTGAGAATATATGTGTGAATACTTTGAAGGCAGTAGAACACCATATCTGAAGAGTCCAACCTTCTTTTAGAGGTCATTTATGTAGCAGTCTTGAATGTGGTCCTCCCACACTGCTTCACCTTTTACATTAAAGCTTCCCAGTCCTGGCTGCGCATTTGAATCGCCTGGAGAACTGGTAAATAATTTAGATGCCTGGTTCCTATCTCACAGTAGTTAAATCTGAATCTCTGGTGATAGACCAGCTTGGGTATTAGTAATTTTAAAGTTCCTCAGCTGATTTTGATGTGCAGCCGGGGTTAAGACCCTTGGGCTTTTCTTTCAAACCATTTCCACAAGATTTCTTCATTTTTCTTGGTCAGTGGTTCTTACATTTGAGCATGTGTCAGAATCCCCTGGATTTCTTAAGTTGCTGGGCCACATGATCAAAGTTTCTTATTCAGTAGGTCTAGGGTGAGGCCAGATAATTTACATCTCTAACAAGCTCCCAGGTGACACTGATGCTGCTGTTCCTGGGACCACACTTTGAGAACCACTGCTCTATGGTTACGTCAACTCTGATGGTTTCTTGCATTAAGAATTTTTCTGACTTTGTCCTGGCTTTTGGTCACTGCTGCATTTTTCTCTAATTTTTTGCTCTTTTGCAATGTTAATCCCTTTTAATTCTCATTCATTCATCCATTCAAACGGATTTCAGACAAATCCTGGGCATCTAATATATGCAACGGACAGTCTTCCTTTTTCCATTTAAGCCTTTTCTTTTCAGCCATGGACACCATTGGCAATAGTTGCTTTGCTGCCTGCAATGCTATTCTTGGTTCTATTTTTGCCCTTGGGGGTTGATTTTAATATTTGCATGCATTTCATAGGCACTTATAGTTACCTACTGAGGTTAGGATTTTCTTATTTCTCTGGAAGCATATTTGGTTCTTTTATCTCTTTTCACTTAAGGGCTGTACATGTGGACTCTTTGCAAGAAAAAAATGGATGTAGAATAATGATCTGTAGTAAACCAACAATGCTGGGGCAGGGAAAACCTTTCTGAAGTAGACATTTTCTCCATTTTTCTAGATCCTTTGCTCTTGGATATGGAAAGGTAGATGGGGGATGGGTGAGAGTTGAAGCACATGTTCTGGTTTGTGATGCTCGTTTTCTTTGTTTATCTACTCACTGATTCTTATGGGTTAGGGATCCATTTAGCAGAGGCTTTTATTTCATTGTCGATTCTTCATGGCTGTATTAGTTTTCTATTGCTGCATAACAAATTACCACAAACGTAGAGGGTTAAAACAAAAGCCATTTATTATCTTACAGTTTCTGTAGGTCAGGAGTCTGTCACAGTTTAGCTGAGTTCTCTGCTCTGGGTGTTACAAGCCTGAAATCAAGGTGTTGGCTAGGTTGAGTTCTCATCTGGAGACTCCCTTAGGGAAGGATTCACTTCCAAGCTCACGTGGTTGTTGGCAGAATTCACTTCCTTGAGGCTGTAGAATTAATAAAAGCTTGCATTTCAAAGTCAGCAATGGAGACAGAGAGTCTCTGCTGCTTCAAGTCTCTGACCTCTTAGACTCTCTTTTAAACACATCGCCTGATTAGGTTAGGCTTATTCAGTGTGATCTTTTTTGATTAATGAAGTCAACTGATTAGGCAATTTAATTACATCTGCAAAATCCCTCCATCTTTGCCATATGCTATTGGTTAGATGCAAGTTACAGGTTCTGCCTATGCTCAGGGAGAAGGGATTATAATAGGGTATAGGCCATTGGGAGTCATCTTAGAATTTTGCCTACTGCAAAGGCTATAGTGAAATGCTTGACAATAGCTGTAGAATTCTGTAGGTGCTCCATAACTACACTCAGATAAATGCCTTATGGATAAAGCTTCTTGAACACAGCAAGGAAGGCAGTGTCTATCCTCAGGAAGCAGTCCTAGAAGCAATGGACAGTAATGGATTTGGAAAGAGTGTTGTTTTTCCCTCTACAATAAAACTGACTCTTGATGTATTCTTCTATGCTGTATTCCATTTTTTATTTCCAGTATGTTTTTTAAATAAACCAATTATAAGTTATCTTCTTGTCACCAAAGACAAAAAAAGTGAACTAACCCTTACCCATTTACTCCAAAATAAATGGGGTCTTTAATTAGAAATAACAAAGCTAGCCCTACTGAAACTCACCATAAGTCACATTTCTTTGGGTGTGTGTAACTAGCAGGGTGAGCTATTACGTTAAAAACCAGTCCACAAATTCCAGTCAAAGGGAAGTATGAGAGCAACCTTACTTATACCAACTGGAAGAGCATTAGCAGCCCTAGGATTTTGCCATTCTCTAGCAGCTTGGGAATCTCCTGCCATGTAGTAGACCCAAGTGTGACTTGACCAAGGTGAAATGCTGTTGGTACTGAGGAAAACATCTTTCTTTGGTTTGTTCAAGAAAAGTTATCAGAAGGGCTAAGAGTCGAATGGTGATGGGG
This sequence comes from Macaca fascicularis, assembly GCF_037993035.2. Classification (NCBI taxonomy): domain Eukaryota; kingdom Metazoa; phylum Chordata; class Mammalia; order Primates; family Cercopithecidae; genus Macaca; species Macaca fascicularis. The sequence goes on from NC_088395.1 coordinate 25,171,409, forward strand.
AAAACGGAGGTGAGGAGGAGTCATAGTGGGCAGATAGGCAGGGCAGTGTGGAGGAGTAGGGTAGAGATGTGGTGATGTGGTTGGCAAAGGTGGGGTCAGTGAGCTCCATTCTCATTCCAGCTTTCCAGTGACCTTACTTGAGATTTCCAGGCAGCCCACTTTTCAAGAGGCAGTTCTGAGGGGAGTAGCTTGAGCGCCTTTTGTCCCAGAGAATCCAACCAGTGGGCCAGCCATTTCAAATTACCTCTCTCCTGGACTTAGAAGCATTTTGTTTTTACTGTGTAATTTTAAACTGCAGCCTGAAAGCCAAGGTCCTATTGCGTCACGCAACTCAGTAATATGAGCTACATTTAGTAATGTTTCTCACGAGTCTCTGGACAAAATGTTCTTCCAAATGCTATTGGAAAAAGTGGGAAGACCAGTAATGCAAGATATTGTCCTAAAACACACATAAAACAGATTCTGACTCTTAGGTAAAAAGATAATTGCAATGAAATCCTATCAAAGGACACTGGAGTCTTGCGTATAGATATGCTGTACTTTAAGAAAGCTTGATGAGCCTCCAATCTAATGATTATTTATTAATCTTACCAAAGAATCCTTTGTTGTTCAAAAGGATTCACTCAAGGGTTCCTTTAAATAGTGCCTTTAAATGTTTGTTTATAAACTATTAACTACTTGACAGAGAAGCAGGGAAACTTAAACTGTTGGGAGCCATCGCCAGTTGAAGATTAATCCAAAATGTAGATAAAGCCACTCTCTGATTATAATGTAAGTCAATGAGAAAATATAATCAAATTTATAAAAATTTAATCACCACAGAACTCTTCAGGAGCGTATCTTTTGCAAGAAAGGAGGTACACCTGTGGAGTGTCTCTCTATTGGGCCTGCAAATCCTTCTTAAAGTCATCGTCCCACAAATCTCTACTCAGCCCATACAGTTCTCATGAGCCTTGCTCACATCTGCCAAAACTTCACTGCTTTGCATTTTGCTTCCCTCACAGTGCCTGGCAGGCCGCCTGGATCACAACAGGCTTTCTGGTAGGTATTTGCTGATTTGATGTGAGTTGTTCCTTCAACTCCAAGATATGGACATCACACATATGGCTTGTGGAGAGTTGTAGTAAGTCCTGCTATGATTTCCAAAGTCATTTCTGAAGCATTGATGAGGATTTACACCTCTGGGCTGAGGGAACATAAACATCGACCTGAACTCAATAAATTCAAAGTTCTCCTCTCAAGGACAGTTCCCACAGAACTTCAGCTCAACTGAAGTAGAAGGGAAGGCAGATTATTCTGTTTATTTATTATAGTTTTCACTTATTTATGTGTTTTTTCTACTGGAAAAAGAAACAGAGAACAGGATAAAATGAATATAAAACTTAATGAATTATTATAAGGTCAACACCCTTTTAAACACCACCCAAGTCAAGAAGTTAAGAAATAGAATCTCATGTCACCTAGGAAGCCCCAAGGCTAACCAAGTGTCGCATTCCAACTTCAACCACCTCCCTTCTCCCTATTGGACTTTTGCAGCAATCACTTTCTTCCGTTTCTTTGTAATTTTATCACCCAACTGTGTACCCGTAAACCCTATAGTTTAGTTTTGTCTGGTTAAAAAAAATGTCTTCTCTATATATTTTGATCCAAAGATTCCCCTTCTCGCCTGCCTCTTTTCCTGGAAATTTGTTTGTTGAAGAAACTGGGTCATTTGATGTGTGACATTTCCCACAGTCTGTATTTTGCTGATTGTATACATGTAGTTTAGTTTAACATGTTCCTCTGTTTTACCTGTGGAATGCTAGTTGTGACTAGAGGAGTGGTTTTCAACCAGGGGTGATTTGCAGGGGACATTTGGCAGTGTTTGGAGACATTTTTGATTTTTGAAAAGGAGTAGGTGGTGCTACTGGCATCTAGTGGGTAGAGGGCAGGGATTGTGTTAAACATCCTATGATGCACAGGACAGCTCCCCCCACAGAAAATCATTAGTCCCCTCTCAATGTCATTAGTGCTGAGGTTGAAAAATCCCCAATCTAGAGGTTTGTTCAGATTCAGATTCAGTATTTTTTTTGACAAGACTGAGGATGGTATGATTCATCAGCAAGCACATATGTCTGGATGTCTCTATTTTTGTGACGTTAGCAGCCTTTGATGCTCAATGCTTAGAGTAGTGACTGCAGAATAGTTATGTTCTAATTCTCTAATTTCTACTTCATTTGTTAGTTGGAATACTTCAATAAGTTACCCTTCCCTTCATCTACATTTGGTTACTCAGTGACACAGTTCATATAAGAAAGGCAGGGTAAATACTTGATTCTTCAGTGTCATGAGAAAAAGGACAGGCTTTGAAAGTTGGTGTGGGGGTCAAATTTTGATTCTTGTATTTGCTAGATTTATGATATTGGACAAATTATTCAAGCTATTTGAACTTCACTTTCTGCATCAGTAAAGCAGGGATAATAATATATGCCTTATAGGGTGTAAGTGAAGATAAAATGAGGTAAACATTTATTCCTTAATGCATTCAACAAGTATTTACTGTCTATTCTGTAATGGATGCTGTTCTGGGCTCTGGATAAATATCAATAAATAGTTCAAATGCTCTGTCCTCATGGAGTTTTCATTCTGGTTGAGGTAGAAAGACAAACAAATGCATATATAAAATAAATAGTATGTCTGATGGTGAAAATGCTCTGGCAAAAAGTAAAACAGTATAGGGTAAAAGGACATGCCAGAATTTTTTCAGAATTCATTGAGAAGACAACGTTTGAGCAAAGACCTTACAAGGGTAAAGAGGCAAAGAGTGGATATCTGTATAAAGAGCATTCCAGGGCCAGGCCCAGTGGCTCACGCCTGTAATCCCAGCACTTTGGGAGACTGAGGTGGGTGAATCATGAGGTCAGGAGTTCGAACCAGCCTGGCCAATGTGGTGAAACCCCATCTCTACTAAAAATACACACACACACACAAAATTAGCTGGGCATGGTGGTGCGTGCCTGTAATGCCAGCTACTCAGGAGGCTGAGGCTGAAGAATCACTTGAACCTGGGAGGTGGAGGTTGCAGTGAGCCAAGATCGCACCACTGCGCTCCAACCTGGGTGACAGAGCGAGACTCTGTCTCTCTGTCTCCCCCCCCCAAAAAAATATGAAAAATAAAAAAAGCATTCCAGGAAGAGGGAATAGCACGTGCAAAGGCCTTGAGGTGGAAGGATGAGTGCTGTGTTCAAAGAACAATGAAGCTAATGTGATTCAAGTGGAGTGAGTGGGGGAATCATGAGAGCTGAAGTCAGAGAGGTGTCTACAGGAAGTGTACATGTAGAAGTAGACCTACAGTAAGGTCTTGGCTTCCAAAAGAGCTTTGGCTTTTCTTCTGAGTGAGACAGGAAGCCATTGGAGGGTCTCAAGCAGAAGAATGATGTGACTTGACTTACTCTTTAAAAAAGATCTCTGTGGCTGCTATGTTGAGAATAACTGTAGTGGGACAAGAGCCCATCAAGGAGACCCGGCAAGAGATAATGGTAGCTTGGCCCATGAAGTGGTGAGAAGTGGTCAGATGCAGAGTGGTCAGATTTACAAGTAGAGTCAAGAGGATTTGCTGATGGATTGGATATGAGGGGCTAGAGAGGAGAGGATTCAAGGATGATCCCAACCCCAAGTTTGCCTTTTCTTGGAATGTGCAGTTGAATTGATGGAAGCCATTATTTACTGAGATAGGGAAGACTATGGGATAAGTGTTTTTTGGGGGGGAATATCAGGAGTTTAGTTTTGAGCATGAAAAGTTTGTAATGCATATTTGATATTTCAATGCAGTTACTGGATTGGCTGTTGAACGAATAATCTGAAGTTCAAGCGGTCTGGGTTGGAGATCGTATTCAGAAATCATTAACGTAAAGATAGCATTTGAAGCCATGAGACTAAATAAGATGATCAGAGGAGTGTTTAGATCGAGAATAGATGAGGCCTTGGAGCACTCCAATATTTAGAGATTAGGGAGGTGAGAAGATACCAGCAAAGGATATTGAGAAATTGTGGTTGGTGAGTTAGGAAAAAAACCCAGGAGTGTTTGGTATTCCGGAAGCTGATGAAGATAATTTTTCTTTTCAAAGAGGAGGACTCCCAACTGTGTTAAATGCTATTGATGGGTTGAGAGAGATGAGTTCTGAGAATCAGTCATTGGATTTAGCAATAAAAGGGTCATTTGTGACCTGGACAAGGACACTTTCACTGGTATATGTAGAGTGGGGACGAGGAGCAAAGTCTGATTAAGGCAGATTCAAGAAGGACAGGCAAGAAAAATGGAAAGTAAGAAAATTTTCAATGAATTTTGCTATAAAATGGAGCAGAAAAATGGGGCAGCACTTGGAAGTTGTGGGTTCAAGACAAGATTTTAAGATTTTTATTTTACAGAATGTTTGAATGTAGGTGGGAATGATTTGAAAAATAGATGATGCCAGGATGTGGGGAGGGGGAGAATTGCTCCAGAGATGTTCTTGATTAAAAAAGAGAGGTGAGATTTGGTGTGCAAGTGGAGAACTTGGATTTTGATCAGAGCAATGACAGCTTATCCATGGCATTAAAAGAGAGAGTAGAGCATACAGAACTAGCTGCAGTTAGGTGGGTTGGTGGGGTAGTTAGAACCTATGAGAATTCTCTTCTGATTTTTTCTGTGCTTCCCATGAGGCAACAAACAAGCTCATCAGTGGAGAATGAGTAAAGGAGGATGAGATATTGAGAGAGGAGAAGAGAGGAGGCGAGAGAAAAGAGAGAGGAGGAGGTATGAGATAGATGTCTAGCAGGAGAGTGAGTGAAAGAAGGAAATACAGTGAGGCTGCCAGCCTTACCAAGGACCTGCTTGAGGTAATTATACATTTAGAGTGAGACCAGTCATTATGGTTGTGAATTTTTCTCTGACAGTGTTTAGGTTACATGGATGCAGTTCTGGAGTCAGCAGAGATCTGGATTTAACAAAGTGTGTGATTTTGCTAGGCAATTATGATGAAGAGAAAAAGGTACAATAGAGTTGACGATGGTTCAGGGAGTGATTTATAATGGCCTATGGAGTTTATGATGGGTAAGGAGGAAAGTGAAGACATGGTGGGAAGATGAGGAACAGTGAGAAGGTGGTGGGACCCAGGGGTTGGACATGTCAGTGGGGTAGAGAAGTTATTGGAAGACTGAGTACTTGAGGGTATAAGCCAGAAAGATAGGAAGTGGTATTTGGGGAGTAGAATGATTAAAATTAAGATAATGGAGGAGGGCTGTTATTAGTAATAACAAAAACCTTAGATATGGCCATGGGAGTGTGTGGTTAAGGTAAGGCAACAAATTTAGTGCTTGGCACATAGTAGGCTGTCAATATATGTTCAATTTCTTTCATATTCCTTTATTGCTATTAAATTAGAGCATCATAAATCTGGGTTACCTCAGCAATGTATTCTCTCTCTTAAAATGAACCAAACAATCCAATAACACCTTTGAAATCCCTGACCCACTCCTCTCATTTCAAATTGAGAGTTTGTATTTTACTTCTAAATTATGGTAGTTACCACAAATTCTTGGTGCTGGTATTTCTTCTCCCACCTGCATTGCTGATATGGCTGATTGATGTAAACATATTTTCTCTTGGATATGGCCTCAGAATCATTCTCAACACAGCATCCAGGTCTTTACTACTAACCAGCAGGAGTTGGCATGTGTGATTAAATCTATTTGTCATCCTTGAGCTACTGATAAGGACAGTTAGAAATTGTTTTAGTTTATTGATTTGGTGAAACTCAATTATTTCTAAATAAAGGTCTTGAACCATATTTAATCTTCCAGTAGGTGAATAAATGCTTTCTTAGGTGAGAAAGGAAAATGACTTTCAATTTTGAATAACAATATTTTTAGGTGTATGGTTTCTATAGTGCTGTGCTTTCTCTAGGCCAGCCCATGGAAGAATGCTCCTTTTTTTCAGATTAGCTTAATAAAAAGAAAATGGTAGGAAATTAGTTTCTGCAGGATACTTTTATACCAGATCATTATTATTAGTTAGAGTTTGTCCTAAAGAGTAGCACTAATTTGAAATGCTAGGTTTTGAGTGTATATTTTAAATCTTTAAATTATAACCATTCAGATAATTGTATTGGATTATTTTAGTTTTATCAGAGAAAGCAAAATGAGTAATGCTTTAAAAACTATCCGTGTTTCAGAGTCACTTTGGATTGTAAGTGACAAAAAACATGAACTGTGTCTGAGTCACTTTGCTTAAACTGTATTTTGGGGGTTGCTTGATTTATTTGATTGCCTTGAGCAGAACACATTTGTGTCCTAGCGATGGCTCACTCTTCCCCTGCCTTCATGGGGGTGGAGCACTTTGGAGATGCAAAGTGATTATTTTTGGTTTCATCAGTCAAAAGGAATAGAATGAGATAAAAAGCATTAGCTTCTTTTTTCTAAACTTAAATTTCCAGCAATCTCAAAAGATGACTGCTTCTTAGCAAAGAACGTTGGTAGAGTTTATTTGATTGCAAAACGATCAGAATAGTTGTTTTGAACGTTATTTCTTTGCTGAAGGTCCAATTAAATCTTACTTAATGAGTGGGGAATAGTGCTAAGTACTGTGGGGATTATAGAGAAGTATTATTTACAGTTCTTACATTCAATGTTTTACAGTCTAGTTGGGAAGACATGCTGTACTAACATGAAAATGCAACAAACATGCAAAACTGTAAATGTTTGATCTTAGATATGCATGACTGATGGTAAGAACTATAGGACTTCAAAAGATGGTACCATTGTGACTTGAGTAGATAGAGACCATATATGTAGCAATGAAGACCTAGAGCCAGAGGGCCCTGGAATCAGTTCCCTACTCTTCATCCTAAAAGCTGTGAGAGCTTGTGCAAGCTATTTAAGCTCTCTGGGTCTTGCTTCTTCTCTTCTATAAAAGGGGACAATAGAAATACTTATCCCATAAAGCAACTGTAAGGATTAAATAAATTAATACAAATATTTCACGATGTGCATTGACTCATTTACACATGAAAAGCAGTCAGTAGATCATTGTTAAGGAATACAATTTCTAGAGTTGTGTTTTGAAATATTAACTGCATTTTTAAAAATTGGTAAAATAGCTTGCTATAATCCAATAATTTTGAGGAAACCATAGTTCACTGCCCTCTGTGCATTTTCCTGTTTCTTTTCTACTACATTTCTTAGCCCTTCATCAATTTGCTTCTCTGGATTTGGTTTGTTTTTGTATAGCTTTCTTTGATACTTCTCCTCCTATCTCCATCTAATATTTAATATTTTATAAGACACCAGCCAACATTCAATAAGCATCCATTCAACTGAGTTTTGGCATCTATGGGAATACTCAAGGTCAGTCAAAGTATTCCTGAAAGGGTAACTATGATCCATTGGCCAGTCTTCAGGCTGGCTGCTCCTAACACTGCCCTCTTGTCATTGACTGTAGGCTTCCAGAGGCCTGGAGGCAGGATCAGCTAGCAGAGACAGCTCACTCTAGTGTTCTTTGAGAAATTTATGCTGATACTTATAGATTCAAGTTCATCAAGAAATATTACAAGGGCTTCAAAGATTTACTGTGTGAATACATTAATATGACATTGATAATGACAAGATTTATTTAAGATGGGGAAGATCCTTCTGCCCATTTGCAAGAGTGATACCGAAGTAGGGATTCCTTTCATATTTTTTCTTCCTATGTATGTAATTTTCCACACTGCTCTTTTCATTGGTATGATTCCTTATTGTTAAAGATAACCTCTAAATATAGTTTAAATTTGTTGTATGATGCTCCATCGTTTTAGTGTTCCACAATAATATATTTTTTTCCTACTGTTGGTCCTTTAAGTGACTTTTTGAGATTTTCACTCTAAACAAGACTGTAATTATAGTTTTGTGAATATATCTTTGGCCAAATATCAGATTTTTGCTTTAGGATAGATTCCTAGAAGCTGAATTACTGATTTAAAGAGTGAGAACATTTTTAAACCTTTTGATATGTATTACCCAATTACCTTCTGGAAAGTTGAAACAATTTGTAGTTCCTTACCAGCTCTGAGTATTATGCACCCCCTGCTAATTTCGTCAACTGTTGCTAATTTGATAGGTTAAAATGGTATCTCATCATTATTATAAATTATAAAAATTATCTTTGGTTACTAGTGAGACTGAACATTGAAAATTTTTCTAGTAAAATAAATCCTTGGAACCCTTACTATTAGGTTGGTGCAGAAGTAATTGCAGTTTTTGCCGCTGAAAGTAATGGCAAAAACTGCAATTACTTTTGCACCAACCTAATAAATTGTTGTGTGTCATCCTTTAAAAATAGCAATTTTAATTTTAGTTTTTCCAGCTTTTTTGAGGTATAATTGACATAAAATAATGTAAATTTAAAGTATATGATATGATGGCTTTATAAGTATCATTTCACAAAAATATTTTTTTGGTATTTTAACTTATTTTAGAAACATACAAAAATCAAATAAGCTTTGTATTTATCTTTTCTTCCATCTCCTGATGTTTATGATGCCTAAATATTGACATGTTTCTGTTGCTCCTACACTTAAACATTTAATTATATGCAAACCGATCTTTTATGAAACTGGCTTTAACAAAGGGTGTAAGATGGAGAACCTTATTCTTACTATGAAGGAATAGATGGAGGCTGTTGCTAAGCCTTTTCCCTATCTAATATGTTCTAGTAATGGGTGAAGGACCTTAAAAAGTTGGTTTTCTGAATCCTGAAGGGATGATTCACCTCTTTTAGGCTCAGCCACATTTTCCCAACCTTTGTATCCTCAGGCAGAAAACTGTGGTTTAAACATGGCATCCCAATGAGTCAGGAAATGACTTCATTTCTTACTGAACTGCTTTTCTCTCTAATGGGAAGCCCTGAAATAGATGTGCCTTGCATCCCTGCTGCAAGCCTTTGCTGTCATTTAGAGGAGCTATTGCTCTATCAGAACTCACACTGAAGCCTATTATTCCAGGGAGACAATTTTGTTATAAAGAAGTGATTTGTTATTTTAGGACTTGGCAAACAAGCATATGAGGGGGAAAAAGTTCATTTGGAGAGATGGCAATAACTCTTGGCGAGGTGTGCTTCTACCTTACTTTGTTTTGTTTTACAAAAAGGGCCAGGATTTGGCACAAGCTAAAATTCTGTAAAACGAATTTATCAGGTTCAGTCAGCTTCTGCTCATTGCCCTTGAAAATAAACTGCCATGTCTTTTATACACCTACATGTGATACATCTTCTGTTGCTTAAGTGGGACACAGTTGGAAGAAATACCCAACAAAGCGGTACAAATGCCTTGTGATCATAATCAGGAATTGGTGGAAATTGACACATGACAAAATAATTTGTACTAAGTTTTCCATAGCCGTGCTATGCCTCCACCAGTGATTGCCTGTGCTGACTTATCATTTATTCAAAGTCTCATTGGAAGCAATTATAGACATTTTAGAATAGGCAGTCAAAATAACAAGTCATTCAGACCGGCAATTATGCATTATATGTAGTTGTCCTTTCTATTAGAAGATGACACTATTGATGCCACAACCTCCCCATGTAAAAAAACAAATGTGGCTGAAAGACTGAAGTGTGACTGTCAGATTCTTCCCCTTGGATCACGCACACTGCCTGTCATTTTGCTGTGAACTCAAGGGGCAGCCTGCAGGCGTCCTGGCTTTTCTTCTCCACCTCTTAGCCTCATGGTCAGGGCCTAATTAGGCATTATGAGCAGGCAAAGAACATTTTTACAAAGTCCTTTCATGTGGGAAATTGTTTAGAGGCCTCAGTGAGGGTTATAGGCTCCTGGATGATTCTTGAGCTTTGACCCTCTGGGTGCATTTGACTTGGCTGCATTTCCTTTAGAGTGACAAAATAGGGATGCTTTTTTGCCAAGCCTGGTGTCCTTCAGAACTTCAGATTGATCCATGTCTTAGCAGAGGCTGTGAAAACACGGGATTTATCTGTCAAATTTATATTTATGGAATGTGGCGGTCTAACTGTGCTTAGTGTGTTTGGTTGATTTGCAAAATGGGCTGTCTCCTTAAAAAAGTCAAATTGTAAAAGGCTGTATCTTTCACTGAGAGGCTGAGTTAATAAGGAACAGCTGGGGCCGAGTGATGTCATGTGCCACCTGCATGAAAGGCCGCCCAGAGGCTCACACCAAAAGAGAGTGCTCCAGAGAAGTGGGTTTCAAACCTATTATTATTATTTTTTTTTGTAATTTTTTTTTTTTTTTTGCAGAGGAACATTTTTTCCCATTGAAATCATTTTCAAAACCCCAAAATATATCACAAAGATGCAAGCTGACTTGCTGTGTATAAAGCTACAATGAGGAGTCCAGGATTCATTCAGCTTTCCTATCATAAGCAACAGTCCTTGAAGCTCTTTCTTGGAATTTTGGGGAGCAAGGATATACAAGAGTGTTTTCGGTAGTGGGATGTGTGTACCCTGGAGAGCTGACAAGATCATTCATTTAGGTGTTGGAAGAAAATGTTAGTAGTTGTATTTATATTTATTTTTCTTTCATCTTAAAAATTCCTATGTTTATATGCATGATAATATAATAGTCCAGTGATATATGGGCAAACATAATTTATAAACAACATATTGGGGGAGCATGCTTAATTTCTTTTTTATAAGGTGCATTTTAAATTTTAATAGTTGTTTCCAAACAATTTATTTCCTGATAAAAACATACTATCAAGAGTATTTGGATACTACTGGCCTAGGAGTTGGGAAAGATGATTCATGGTGCAGCACTATTCACAGCAGCAAAGACATCAAATCAACATAGGTGCCCATTAATGGTGGACTGGATAAAGAAAATGTGGTACATATACACCATGGAATACTATGCAGCCACGACAAAGAATGAAATCATGTCCTTTGCAGCAACATGGATGCAGCTAGAGATCATTATCCTAAGAAAATTAATGCGGGAACAGAAAACTAAAAACTGCAAGTTCTCACTTACAAGTGGGTGCTAAATATTGGGTACTCATGGACATAAAGATGGAAACAATAGACACTATAGATGAATAGTGGAAGGAGAGGGAGAAAAGGGTTGAAAAACTGTTGGGTACTATGCTCAGTACCTGGGTGATGCGATCGATCATACCCCAAACCTCAGCATCATGCAATATACCCATGTAACCTGCACGTGTACCCCTTGAATCTAAAGTAAAAGTTGAAATTATAAAAAAAAATGATTCATGGGTACAGTGTAGATGATTCATGGATAGATTGTAAGAAAACTGGCTCCGTTGTTCTTGGCAGAGTGAATAGCAAGAACGTACCACAAGGGGATGGGGTGGAATTTAATATTTGGACCTTATAGTGGGCTGAATGGTGGCCCCAAAGATATCAGGTCCTAATTTCTGGAACCCATTGGAAAAAGGGTCTTTGCAGATGTGTTTACATTAAGGATCTTAAGATGAGAAAATCATGGATCATCTGTGTTGTCCCAAAATGCCATCCCAAGTGTCCTCATAGGAGAGAATCGGGGGAGATTTGACACACACACAGAGGAGAAGGTGATGTGAAGACAGAGGCAGAGATTGGAGTGATCCAGTCACAAGCCAAGGAATGCTGGCAGCCACCAGAACCTGGAAGAAGCAAGGAACAGACTCTCCCCTAAAGCCCCTGGAGTGGGGGGCAGTCCTGCTGACACCTTGATTTTAGTACGATGATGCTAGTTGCAGACTCCTGGCCTCCAGAACTATCAGTGAATGAGCAGATTTCTGTTGCATAAAGCCACCAAGTTTGTGACAATATGTTACAGCAGGTACAGGAAACAAATAAGCCCCCATCCTGGTATTTTTGTTTGTTTGTTTGTTTTTGTTTGTTTTGTGTTTTTTTTGAGACAGAATCTCGCTGTCAGCCAGGCTCAAGTGCAGTGGCGTGATCTTGGCTCACTGCAACTTCTACCTCCCAGGTTCAAGCGATTCTTCTGCCTCAGCCTCCCAAGCAGCTGGGACTACAGGTGCATGCCACCATGCCCGACTAATTTTTGTATTTTTAGTAGAGACAGGATTTCAGCATACTGGCTAGGCTGGTCTCAAACTCCTGACCTTGTGATCCACCCACCTCAGCCTCCCAAAGTCCTGGGATTACAGGCATGAGCCACTGCACCCGGCTCCCCCACCGTTTTTTTTCTCAGTAGAAGACAAACTAGATCAACAGCCCCAACAGTGGTTTGCAAATTCAGATGCCAAAGGGGCCAAGAAGGCATACACTGTTGATTCATATTATAGAGGAGGATGGTTCAAATTGGGAATTCAAGAGGCTGAGCTTTGGTTAAAGGCAATAAAATTCAATTGCTTGTAATATTCTATACTGACCAAACTAAATATGTCCACAGACTGCTTTGGTTAATTTCTGCAACCTTTCAGTCTTAGTGGAAAAGATTTGGGGAAGCAATAGCTAAGGTCAAGTAAGTGGAATCTAGCCAATCTATTGGATGGGCACCTTTAAGCTAGAGGCTAATATGAAGAGACAGAGGTAGTTTGACACACAGATTTTAGCCGATTCTATGGGCCACATTTCATGGCCACAACTTAGAGTCAGGCAATGTACCAGGGCCAGCCTGATTCTGATAGAAAAAATTTCAACAAAGTTTCTATCAACCCCAACTTTATATTTTATACACGCACACACACACACACACACACACAAAATCCCAGCTTTTTATATATATAATATAAAAATTATATATGATATATAAATATATATATAAAGTGAGCAGATTTCTGTTGCATAAAGCCACCACTTCATATATATATGCACTTTATATATATATCCACTATATATATATCTACTATATATATACACACACATATATAATTCCAAGTTTACAATATTAATAAATAAACAAATCTCCAAATCTCTTACTTCCATCACTGTGGCCACCCACATAATACAAAAGGGATTGGGCCTTATCATGCCTGTGATATTCCAAATAGCTTATGGCCAGATTTTCTGGCACGTCAGGCCATAGGTAAAAGATTCTAAAATTGGAAATTTAATCTATCAGGGTCCATTTGCTTATTGTACCCAGGAAACTAGGACTACGCAAAGGTGAGTTCAGACTTTAGCTGAAATGTTCTAAAGCAAGAAATTAGCAATTGCAAGAACAATGGCAAAGGCTTCTTTGAGGAGATAAAGATTAAAGAGCAGTAATGGGGAGAGGTGCTGAATACAGTTTTCAGCCCACTTAGGTTCATATCACTTGCGTTTGGATTAATTTTATATTTAACATTAGGCCTCTGGGGCATCAGGTCCTTAAATTTAAATGGTTAATTTTTGCCAGCATATAGGACCTTTTGTAGTTTAAAAAAATCATTTTAGAGAAATTATGTACAGTTTATGCTTTTCTAGATATATTTTTATATTTATACTTTAAAAAAGCAAACACCCATGTTAATTGCCACCTACACAAAGAAAGAAAACATTATCAGTACCCTAGAAACCTCCCAAATGTCCTTTCCATCAATCATTTCATCTCTCTCCCTACCAGATGTAATCACTATCCTGCTTTTTTATAGGAATAACTTTCTTGATTTTCTTTATGATTTTATTATCTGTGTAGATGTCCCTAAACCATATTTTACCTGTTTTTGAACTTTATTTTAATGAAATCATACTCTATGTATTTTTTTCTGTCTTGCTTTCTCTGTTCAATATTGTGTTTCTAAGCTTCATGTTCTTGTGTGGTAACTAATTTGTGAATTCCTATTGCTGTGTAACATTCTATTGTATGACTATACCACAATTTATCCATTCTGTTGTTGGTGGACAGTTATTTCTAGTTTGGGGCAATTATGAACAATGAACATTCTTGTGTATATATCCTGATTAAAGAAGCATGTATTTCTTCATGTTACTATTAATAGATGATGCTAAACTGTTTTCCAAAGTGGTTGAACCAATTTATACTTTCACCAGCAGGGTGTAGGAGTTCTTGTTAGTCTACATCCTTGCAACACTTGGTATTCTAGTGCTTAAAATTTTTTGTCAAACTGATGTGATATCTCAGCATGGCTTTAATTTGCATTTTCTTGAATTACTGGTGACTTTAACCACATTTTCATTGAAATATAAAGTATGTGTATATCTGTATATGTAAAAATATATTACACATGTATACATACACATGCATATACATACATTCTTTGGCCATTTCAGTTCCTCTTCTTTGAAGTGGTTGTTTAAGCCCATTTAAAACATTATAATTTTAATTTTAGATTCAGGAGGTACATGTAGGCACATGTTTGTTGCATGAGTACATTGTATACTGGTGGGGATCGAGCTTCTAATGTACCCATTACCCAAATAGTGAACACTGTGCCTGATAATTTTTCAATCCTTGCCCCACCTACCCACCCCACTTTTGGAGTTCCCAGTATCTATTATTTCCATCTTTATGTCCATATGTACCCATAGTTTAGCTCCTACTTATAAGTGAGAACATGCAGTATTTGATTTTCTGTTTCTAATTTAGTTCACTTAGGATAATGGCCTCCAGAAACATCCATGTTGCAGCAAAGGACTTGATTTCATTCTTTTTAATGAGAGCTCACTTTTTTCTGTTGGTTTGTTTGCCTTTTCCTTATTGTTTTGTGGGAGTTCCTATTATGTGTGTTGTAAAAATATTGTCTTTCATTTTGTGGCTAACCTTTGTACTGTTTTAATTATGTCTCTGATGAACAGACATTCTTATTTTTAATGTCGTCAAGTTTATTAATCTTTTGCTTTATAGTCAGTTTTTTTGGTCTTCTTGTTTCCAAAGTTATGTGTGTTTATCACAGAAACTTTAGAAATACAGAAAGAATGAATATCACATAATTCTACCTCCCAAAGACAACCATGGTTAGCACATTGTTTGGTCATTTTTAAATGGCATATATATGTGGCATGACATTTCCTTTATGAATGAAGGATCATAGTTGCACACACACAAATATTTAGTGACACAGAGTTGAACACATGTTCTCTATTGTTAGGGAGCTTGTGGCTTATTAAGTCAGAAACATGCAAGTTTATAAATATGTACAAAACAGTGTTATAGGTCTGTTGATAGAAGAGTGCACAGCATACAGTAGAGGCCAAAGGAGGAGTGGTCATTTTTACCTGGGTGGGCCAGGAAATGCATCATCAAGGAGATGCCATGAGCTAAGCAGGCAGGAAGGAGAGAATGGGCTCATCCAAAGGCTCCAGAGGCACCATAATTTGTAGTGGTCAGATAACTGAAAATTGTTTAATGCGGTTAGAATGTGGGTTGGTGGCAGGGGAAAGGTGAAGTACAGCAAGAGAAAAGCCATGAAGCTGAGAGATAAACTATCTTACAGTTTGAGGCTAGCTTCTTTTCCTAAATTTTTGTCTCTGCCTTTCCCCAGCCATTTCTGCCTTCACAGTGTCGTCCTGTAGCAATACTATCTGCCAGGGCAGATGGAACTCTTGGAGAAATACAAACAAAACCTAACACTTTGACAGTCTTTCTTCATTGTGGGATAATGAGTTATTATTTTGTTTCCTTAACATTTGGCTGAAAAATTTTCTCCTGCTAAACTTTAGACTTCCACCAGGAAGAAATTACAGGATTTAGTAAGAAAAATGGACCCAAATGAGCTGCTAGATGAAGAGATGGAGTTGTGCCCCTGAGAGCCAGAATTGCCTGGTGGTTAAGGGCACAGAATTTAGAGACAGACAGATCTGAATTTCAATCTTGGCTCTACCATTTCACATGGCAGTTTCACAGTGATGGACAAGTCGTTTAACCTACGTTTCAGCTTCCTCCTATGTTAGTAGGAAATGATAATATTTACCTATAGGGTTATTATGAGGATTCTATGTAATAATTTATGCAAATCATCTAGGAGAATGGGAAATACTTTATACCTCATAACTACTCTGCTACTATTGCCTGTCCAAAATAAAACCAAAAAACAAACAAACAAACAAAAAACACAACCAAACAAACCCCCAAAACCTTAGAAGTTAATCTGTTCTGGGACATACTGAGTATCATTTTTTTCTTTCTTAAGGAAGTAAATTGAAATGAAACATGGTTTTTTTTCCCTCTGTTACAATTATTTTAAAATTAAATTTCTGTTTGTATCAATGTACATAGTTTAAAAAGCAAAAGATATTATAAGATTTATAATAAAAAAGTACTAGCCTACTTTACCCATTCTCTCCTCATAGGCCTGATAGTCAGAGACAATCACTTTCAACAATTATGGCTGTTTCTGATATGCCTCCATATTTCTAAATGATATACTTAGAGATATTTTTGATTCACTAATTTTATAAGTCTGTTGACTTCCTGCTATGGTAGATGAGAATTTTGTTATATTATTCATACACATATACATGCTGTATATACTTCCCCTCCTTCATTTATCATACAGTTTTGTCACTTTTTTTATAACTTGAGTCAATATTTATAATATTATGATTTTATAAATATTATTTACCACTGAGTCAAATTTTTGTCTGTGATTACCTTTCTTTTTTGTATAACTTGTTTATCTTGAGGTCAATAATTTATTCATTTTTATTACGTTATCTTTAAACATAATATTTTTCTGCATGCTCCATCAGATCTGTTACATACCTATCAAAATTGTATTCCAAATGAAAAACTAAACTATTGAATTTTTTCTCCTGGGGATCTCATTCTTGGAGGCCTCCATCCTCTTCTAGTTGATGAAATTTTAGGCCACTGCCACAATTGTCCTCTTGAGTCTTCCTTTGCTATGTCCCTGTGTTGCAGCTTTTGTTTCCTGGATCCCATGCAATTTTCTTAGTTTAATCCCTTTTTTGTTAGAACACATTTTCCCACCTGTAACTTCCTAAGAAAGGATTCATGATAGATAAATGTCTGAAAATATCTACAATTCTAGCCACACACTTAATTTTTAATTTGTCTGGGTTTAGAATTCTACTTTAGAAGTCATTTTTCCTAATTGTGAAGGTATCGCTCCATTGTCTTCTAGAATCCCCTGTTAAGAAATATTATGCTATTCTGGGCTGGGCATGGTGGCTCACGCCTGTAATCCCAGCACTTTGGGAGGCCAAGGCGGGTGGATCACAAGGTCAAGAGATCGAGACCATCCTGGCCAACGTGGTGAAACCCTGTCACTACTAAAAATACAAAAATTAGCCGGGCGAGGTGGCGGGCACCTGTAGTCCCAGCTACTCGGGAGACTGAGGCAGGAGAATTGCTTGAATCTGGGAGGCAGAGGTTACAGTGAGCCAAGACTGGGCCACTGCACTCCAGCCTGGTGACAGAGCAAGACTCCGTCTAAAAAAACAAACAAACAAACAAAAAGATTATGCTGTTCTAATTCTAATCCTGTTAGGATCTTGTCTTTTTCCTGTTGTTCTGAATTTTTATATAATAAGCCTTAGTATGTGTCTTTTTGAAAATTGTTGTACTGAATTCTTGGAGGCCTCTTTTATTCTAGAGACTTATGTGCCCTTTCTGGGATGATTGCTTATATGAGTACTTTGATAATTTCTCCTCCTCTAATTTTGTTCTTTTTTTCTGAAATCACAGTTGATTGGATATTGGGTCTTCTGGATTGATCCTCTTAGGTTTCTCAGTCTTTTCTCTACTATTTTCCATCTCTTTGTAAGTTCTACTTTCTGGGGAGATTGTCCTTACTTTATCTTCTAAACCATTTGACTTTTAAAACTGTAGATATGCAATTTTAATTTCTAAGAGGTTTATTCTTGCTGGCTGTTATTTTAAAATGCCATTCTCTTCTTGTTTTGTGGTTGTATAGCTTCTCTTATCTCTCTGAGGATGTTAATTACATCTGTTTGAGATTTTCTTCTGTTCTTTTTCACTGTCTTTATTTCCTCTGGATTCTATTTTTCCCTTTGGCTGAATGGCTTTCTCTTTCTTCCTTCTTTCCTTTTCTTCCCTTCCCTCCATCTCTCCCTTCCTTCCTTCTCCTCTTTTCTTCCCTCCTTCCCCTATTTCTTCCCTTCCTCCTTCTCCCCACTTTCTCCTCCCAGTCTTGGGAGCCAGGGGTTGATTTTGGATCTGAGTGTGTAACCTTTTGTGATCATAGCTTAATATGTGGAGACTGTACTATAAAGCTTCTCACTCTTGGCTGACCATGGGCCTTGATTTTTATCCCCTCTCAATCAATATCCAAGTATAGCATAAGCAAATGCCTTCTGGGCATAAGTGGCTTTGGTGCTCTATTAGTACTTTTTTTTTTTTTTTTTTTTTTTTAAGAGGAAGTTTTGCTCTCTTGCCCAGGCTAGAGTGCACGATCTCGGCTCACTGCAACCTCCACCTCCCGGGTTCAAGCGATTCCCCTGCCTCAGCCTCCTGAGTAGCTGTAACTACAGGTGTGTACCACCATGCCTGGCTAATTTTTCTATTTTTAGTAGAGACAGGGTGTCCTCTTGTTGGCCAGGCTGGTCCCAAACTCCTGACCTCAAGTGATCTGCCCACCTTGGCCTCCCAAAGTGCTGGGTTTACAGGAGTGAGCCACTGTGCCTGGCCTAGTAATACTCTTATCTCTCTGGATCTTTCACCTAAAATTTAGTCTTCGAGTTTAGCTATTTTGATGCATTTAAGGTGATTAAAACAATTTTATTCAGGGTTTTAATTTCTGTTTTCAAAGGATAGTTTTATCTGAATAACCTTATACACCATTACTGAAAACATGAAGCCCTACTTTGATATTTATATTCTCTTTGAGTATAAAGTATTGGTGATTATACTAAGGAATATATATTTAATTTCTAAGACTTTGTTATACATAATTCTTTAACCCTTGGTGAGTTCAATTAACCCAAGTTCTTTTCAGTTCTCCTTTCCCCATATTCAAAGAAACTCATACCTACTAGGCATGTTTTCTCTTATTAAGAGATACTAACACCTTCTCTGCCTGCTTCTAGGGTTTCACTATTTTCATCTTAATATGAATAATGTACATGATAATTTTAGTGTGTCAACATGACTGGGCTAAGGGATGCCTGGATAGCTGGTAAAACATGATTTCTGTGTGTGTCTGTGAGGGTGTTTCTGGAAGAGATTAGCATTTGAATCAGTAGACTAAGTAAAGAAGCTCCATCCTCAACAATGTGGGTAGCATCATCCAGGCCACTGAGGGCTCAGATAAATGAAAAAGACACAGAAAAGTCAAATTATCTCTCTTTGTGAGCTGGAACATCCATATTTTCCTGCCTTTGGACATTAGAGCTCCTGGTTCTCAGGCCTTCAGCCTCAGACTGGGAGTCCCCTGGTTCTCAGGTCTTCAGACTTGGATTGAATTACACCATGATATGGTTAGGATCTGTGTATTCACCCACATCTCATGTTGAATTGTAATCCCCAGTGTTGGAGGTGGGCCCTGGTGGGAGGTGATTGGATTATGGGGGCAGATTTCCCCTTTGGTGGTGTTCTCATGATAGTGAGTGAGATCTTCTGAGATCTGGTCATTTGAAAGTGTGTGGCACCTCTTTCTTCTGCTCTAGCCTTGTGAAATGCTGGCTCTCCCTTCACCCTCTGACATGATTGTAAGTTTCCAGAGGCCTCCCCCAAAGCCAAATAAATGCCAGCATCATGCTTCCTGTGCAGCTTGTGGAACCATGAGTGAATTAAACCTTTTTTCTTTATAAACTACCCAGTCTCAGGTATTTCTTTATAGCAATGTGAGAATAGACCAATATACACCACTAGCTTTTCTGTGTCTTCAGCTTGTAGATGGCATATCATGGAACTTCTCGTCTTCCATAATTGCAGGCCGTTTCCCATAATAAATCTTCTCATATATTTATACAGTTGACCCTCCATATCCGAAGGTTCCACCTTCATGGATTCAACCAATTGTGGGTCAAAAATATTTGTGGAAAAACCATAAAAATAGCAATACAACAATAAAAAATAATACAAATTTTAAGACAGTATAAAAACCATTTAGATAGCATTTCCATTGTATTAGGTATTATACTTAACCCGGAGATGGTTTAAAGTATACGAGAGGATGTGCTCAGACTATATGCAAATACCATGGCATCTGATATGAGGGACTTGAACATTTGTGGATTTTGGTATCTATAGGGGGTGGAGGGGGTCTTGGAACTAATCCCTTGCAGATACTGAGGGACACCTGTATATATACTGTTGGTACTGTTTCTCTGGATGACCATAATACAATTTATCAGATTAACTTGGTGGTACTTCGGAAAGCAAAGACCCTGCTCTCAATAAATGGTATATAAGCCAGGTAAGTTTCAGTTGGATTGGAAATGAGAAAGTAGTGGTCCTAGTAGTAGTCCCTTCTAGATGTTCTAGCAATAAGGACAGTTACTGGAAGAGATAGATGTGGAGAACAAAATGAAATGATAGGTTTGGGGAGGGAAAACAAAATGCACTTGGGAATGTAAACTAACACTCATTTAGTACTTGCTAGGTGCCACGCCAATGCTAGAGACTTTGCATAGGCTGTTTCTTTTAATGAGGTACTAGAGGGAAAGAATACAAAAGCCACTTGTCTTAAGATACTTAATAATTTTATCTTGCTGGTGATAGCTCATACTTTAATGCTTGGCCCTAAAACTATTTCCAAAAGCTAAGGGTCAAGGGGAAGTCAAATGTAAAATTGCCGCATCTGACTTTTGGTGATAACAGTCATGTCTCCATTAATAAATGGAGCAAAGAAGAACTCAAGAAATGACCCCTATTAAAAACCTCTTTGGAGCTGCTAATAAATAGCAGAATGTATTCATTCGAATTTCATATTTTTTGGCTAATGCATAACCTCTGTGAAGCCTTGCAAAACTCTTAAAGGGCCAAAAGTGAGCAGTGGGGATGCTTGGATCATCCTCAGATTGGATAATCAAGTTATTGTTAGTTTATGGAATTCATTTTCATGGTGGCAAAAGTGGGAGCTGTAGTTTATAGACCTTTCTCCTCTTGGAGCCTCTTATGGTAGTAAATACCACATCTACAAATGTAGCTCTGTGTAATACCTGGTTCTGGCATTAGGCGGGGTTTGCACCATAGAGTCTGAATGGAAGAAATGACAAGTGCAGCATTAAATGTTAGTTAGTTCAGCCTTGTTCATAGCAATTGCTTTCTCTTTCAAAGGCTAAAACCTTTAGCTGTTACAGCACTGATTGGAGGTAAAGAGCTGGCTCTCAGGAGAATACTTGTTGAAAAGAACAGGACTGTGTGACTTTGCCTCTTTAAAAATTCTACTGCTAAACCCTAGGCTGCCCTGCCTCCTTGCTATTTTTGTCCATTGGCAATTTCCCCTTGAAATGCTATCATCTAATTCTTCCCCAGGCTTTACTCAACCATGTGTTGAACTGCTAAATGCTGCTTCAGCTAATGTCACCATTCAACATAGAGCAATCTCTATGCAGTCTCTAGAAACTGCAGGAAGAAAACCCTAATCCCCCTCCAACCTCTGAGGCAAATAGCCCTCACTGTGAAGACTACAAAGATTTTGCTTACAACAGTTTTAGGGTAAAGCCAGAAATCACACAGTAAACTTTCAGGAATTCATTGATGGTATATATTTTCTCTTGACAGAACTGGATTCCCTTCAACTGGCTATAATAGCATCACTCCTTAGATTCATGCCTGGATTTTTCATCTTACCAGACACAATGGTAAGGGCTTTATATACATCCTGTTTAACAGTACAACAACTTACGATGGAAGCATTTTTCCGTTCATTTTATGGGAGGAACCTGTGACTCAGAGATTTTTAGTGCTATTAGTGAGTTCCTAACCAAGTTCAGTCTGGCTTCCAGGCCTGTGCACTTCCAACTCTATGTTATAGCTCTTGCTGTCCATCTGAAAGAATTTCTCATCCAGGAATATTGCAGGCTGAGAACTGTATTGAAATAATTGATTCTCTTGGGAGTTTCTGTATGGTGGACCTAGTTCTGCAGTTTATGGTTAGGGAACTGGCAAATGAGTGTATATTTTTGTTACAGGGTTTCCCTGTTTCCTCTGAAAAGGACAACAACTATGTCCATGTAGATTGAAGGAAGAAATGAAGACATGACAAAAAAAAATTGCTAGAGCATGATTAAGAGGATTTTCAATTGTTAGACTCTTGCTTGGAGATTTATTTGATTCTTTGAACAAATAATTATTAAATACTGTATTAAGTCAGGGTTCTTTAGAGGGACAGAATCAATAGGATATATAGAAAAGGGAGTTTATTAGGGAGAATTGGCTCACATGATTACAAGGTGAAGTCCGATGATAGGCTGTCTGCAAGCAGGGGAAAGAGAGAAGCTGGCAGCGTGGCTTGGTTCAAGTCCGCAAGCCTCAAAACCAGTGAGGCTGACAGTGCTGTCCTTAGTCTGAGGCTGAAGGCCCAAGAGCCCCTGGGAGGCTGCTGGTGCAAGTCCCAGAGTCCAAAGGCCAAAGAACTTGGAGTCTGATGTCCAAGGGCAGGAGGAGTGGAAGCCAAGTATTAGGCATGGCATGGGAAGAGAGAGAGCGAGAGGACTCAGGAAACTGCTTATCCCTTCTTCTTGCTTTGTTCTAGCCACACTGGCAGCTGATTGAATGGTACCCCCGACACTGAGAGTGGGTCTTCCTTACCCAGTCCACTGACTCAAGTGTCAGTCTCCTCTGGCAACACCCTCACAGACACACCCAGAACTATACTTCACCAGCCATCTATGCACCCTTCAATCTCGTCAAGTTGATGCATAATATTAACCATCACAAATACCTATTATGTACCAGGCATAGGTCTAGCACTGGGAATACAGTGGTGAGCAAAACAGACAAAAAAAAATTCCTGCCCTCCTGGCGCCTGTAGTCCCAGCTACTCGGGAGGCTGAGGCAGAACCATGGTGCTTACATTCTAATAGGAATAGCAGGAAGACAGATTATACACAAAGTAAAACTATGTAGTGTAATAGATGGTGATAAATAGGGATATACCAGCATTTAGCTTTTGCTTCACTACTTGTTCCAAATTGGCTTTGTCACTGGCATTTTGAAATCCAAATAGCCACTTCAGTGTTGTTTCTGGCACCCCTGAACTTATGTGAGACCATTGGTCTGTGATCTTATAGGTTATCATTAAATAAAATGAGCCTAAGTAACATCAATAAAATAAAAAAGGCATGCCATTTGGACTTGTTAATATATAGTGTTCCAGGTGACTTAGAGTATAAAAGCTTCTTAAATTTGATATCGTGTTAGAGCCCCGAGGCTGCTGTAATAAAGTATCTCATACCGGTGGCTCAGAAAACAGAAATCTATTGTCTCACAGTTCTGGGGTCTAGAAGTTCAAAATCAAGGTGTTTTTAGGGTTAGTTTCTCCTGAGAGCTGTGAGGAAATAATCTATCCAATTTCTAGCTTCACTTCTAGCTTCCAGTAGCATCATGCATTCCTTGGCTTGTAAATGTCATTTTCCCAGTGTCTTTACATCATCTTCCCTCTGCAGGTGTCTGTCCTTGTGTCCAAATTTTCCCTTTTTATGAGAATACCAATTGTGTTGAATTAGGACTTCCCTAATGGCCTCATCTTAACATGATCATATGGAAAGACCATGTTTCCAAATATGCTCATATTCATAGGTCTTGGGGGTTAGGACCTAATATATTTTTTAGGAGGTCTAATTCAACCTATAACAGATATATTGATATATTTAAATTATATCATCAGTTGAAGTTTAAATGTGTATTTGGTATTGTAAGAGTAAGGTGCTATAATAATTATGGATGAATGTAAAAATGATTAATTTTTATACAAATCAATTAAGATCTTTTAAAGATTTAAATAGGGATACTAACAGATAATATGAATAGTAAGAGTGTGTCAGCCAGATCACTTTAGAAAGATTGTTAAATACTTTTTGGACCAACAGAATTTCTCTTTTTTTAACTTTTATTTTAGGTTTGAGGGTATATGTGAAGGTTTGTCAGATAGGTAAACACGTGTCATGGGGGTTTGTTGTACATATTGTTTCATCTCCCAGGTATTAAGCTCAGTACCCAATAGTTAACTTTTCTGCTTCTCTTTCTCCTCCCATCCTCCCCCTCAAGTAGACTCCAGTGTCTCTTATTTCCTTCTTTGTGTTCATAAGTTCTTATCATTTAGCTCCCACTTATGACAACATACAGTATTTGGTTTTCTGTTCCTGTATTAGTTTGTTAAGGATAATACCCTCTAGCTCCATCCATATTCCTGCAAAATACATGATCTCATTCTTTTTTATGGCTGCATATTACATTTTATGGCTGCATGTTCTTTTTAAGGCTGCATAGTATTCCACGGTATATATGTATCACATTTTCTTTATCCAGTCTGTCATTGATGGGCATTTAGGTTTTTTCCACGTCTTTGCTATTGCGAATAGTGCTGCAATGAACATTTGCGTGCATGTGTCTTTATGGTAGAATGATTTATATTCCTCTGGGTATATACCCAGTAATGGGATTGCTGGATCGAACAGTAGTTCTGCTTTTAGCTCTTTGAGGAATTGCCATTCTGCTTTCCACAATGGCTGAACTAATTTACACTCCTACTAACAATGTGTAAGTGTTCCCTTTTTTCTGCAACCTCACCAGCATCTGTTATTTTTTGACCTTTTAATAATAGCCATTCTGACTGGAGTGAGATGGTATCTCATTGTGGTTTTGATTTGCATTTCTTTAATGATCAGTGATGTTAAGCTTTTTTCTGTATGCTTGTTGGCTGCATATATGTCTTCTTTTGAGAAGCGTTTGTCCACGTCTTTTGCCCACTTTTTAATGGGGTTGTTTTTCCTTTGTAAATTTGTTTAAGTTCCTTATAGATGCTGGATATTAGACCTTGGTCAGATGCATAGTTTGCAGATATTTTCTCCTATTCTGTAGGTTGTCTGTTTACTCTGTGGATAGTTTCTTTTGCTGTGTAGAGCTCTTAAGTTTAATTCGATCCCACTAGTCAATTTTTGCTTTTGTTGTGATTGCTTTTGGTATTTTTGTCATGAAAATCTTTGCTTATTCCTCTGTCCAGGATGGTATTGCCTAGATTGTCTTCCAGGATTTTTATAGTTTCGGGTTTTACATTTAAGTTTTTAATCCATCTTGAGTTGATTTTTGTGTATGGTGTAAGGAAGGGCTAGCCAGTTATCCCAGAACCATTTATTGAATAGGGAGTCTTTTCCCCATTTTTTTGGTCAGCTTTGTTGAAGATCAGATGGTCATAGATGTGCAGCCTTATTTCTGGGCTCTCTATTCTGGACCAACAGAATTTCTAAATATGTAAATAAAAATACACAGCAAATAATAGAGGTAATCTTTATTGAATTTTTAGAGATGCTAACATTTATAGCACCAAACAAAATAATCTTGAGAATGGTATAGGTTATTCTGATCTTTTGGCTTCCCGAAGGACAGAATGCTTTTAAGGGGTAAATCTTTATTCCATATATTCAAAAAAGAGTATATATATTTTTATAACTATGAAATTCCTATGCTCTTTGTGGCAGATTGAATCATTGGTTTTAATTCTTTAATCTCTTTGCTATGGCTTTATGGGAGACAGAATTATTATCTGCTTCTTGACTTTGGGCTTGGCTCTATGACTTTTAAGTGAATGGGTTATGAAGGGCTCCAGAATATGCCACTGTAAAATATACCACTTTGGCATAAGGATTATTTGGAGCCAGGAGACAATTGAGAATCAACAAATGCAGGAAAAGTTATCTGTCCTCCCCTTAGCTGCCTAAAATCAGGGCAAAAATTTCCTTTGTGAAGGTGGCATAAATTTCCCTCCATCTCCTGCACCAGGATGAGGAGAGTGACTCTTGTCACTGGAGAGCTGACACTGAAATGAGTCTGCACGAACTAACCTAACTAGTCAACCCTTTTCTTCCACTAGGATCCCGTAATTTATTCCCACAATTTATTGACCCGAGAAGTCCAAACCCTCTTTCTTTTGTCTAATCACTTCTCTATAATTTTTTTGCCCTTTGTTATAATGGTATATAGGCTGCCAAGTCTAACCACGTATTTGGGTTATCACTTCTTTTCTGTGAAGTCCCTGTGTACCTAAAATTAAACATATTAATACAACTTGTATTCCTCTTTTGTTCTTAATCTGTATATTGTCAGTTTAATTGTCAGGCTCCAGCCACTAAACATGAGAGGGTAAAATAAAAGTTATTTGCCCTCCTCTACAGATGTTAGTGGATCTGATGCAAGCAAATATTTGAAATGTGCTTGTATAATTAACCTGGCTCCCTTGAACTCCTACCTTTCACCATGAGAAGAATATGTTTTGGATAGCTCCTGTCCAAGAAGGAAGGAGGGACATGTGGAGCAGACTTGGATCTAATTCATAGCCTTGAGTCAAGCACATCTGAACTCAGTCTGTATTAGTAAAATACGATTGCCCTATAGACGCATGAGCAAGAAATATGTGCTTATTTTTGAATGCCATTGAGATTTGTGCAGGTGTTTGCTATGTAGCATTATTGTGACAGTGGCTAAGTGATACGCTATTATGGCAGAGTACTTAAGCCTTTAGTTATTATATTTCTCGCTGAAATAATCCAACAAGTTGAAGTCTTATCAGTTAGACCTACTATATAATTGAACTTCTCAACAAGTTAGCATTATCATTTACAAGTCGCCATGGTGATCATGAGATAACTTTCTCTTTGGCGTAAAGGGAATGGTAATTTTAGTTTTTGAAACAATACTATGATTTTTAAAAATTCTGGTTTTGTATACTTTTTCAAATGGTGTCTCTTTAATAGGGGTTTCACTTTTTCAGAGAGTGATCATCATCAGCTGTACATGAGAAGCTACTTTTCAAAAGATTGCTCGAATATACTTGGGAGTTGTTCACAGTATGGTAGATCCACTGCTTTTTAGTCTTCAGTAGCTTTTTGTTCTTCAAGAGCTCATCTTGATTGCTTAAGAGTTGTGGTTCTATCCTTTTTCTTTGCAAGAAACTGTTTCTGAGTAGACTATAAAATGAAAGAAAAATGTGTCTTATTTCCTGTGATCCTTTAGTGTGAATTCGAACAACAAATTCTAATCTTGGTAAAAGAAGAAAAATATTTTGTTAATCTATTTCAAATTCACAAGGAGTTACATTATGAAATGTTCAGTCTTCCAAGTGAGAGAAGAGCTTTATCCGTTCCTGACAGGGCATTGATAAATGGTTAAAATACATGGCATTTTTAGTTTTCAAACTCATTCTGTATAGATGATAATTTTCTAATGTATTATGTAGAAATGATGAATTACACTGTTACAGCAACACTTCTGGAATAATGTTCTAAGAAATTTAAACTTATTCAAGTGGTATTACATTTACTATTATCAATTTTTGAAAAAAAGACCTATAAAGAACTAATAGCATAATTTATTTAATATGTGTAGGCTTTATAATTAAAATGAAGGACAGGAGGGCAGAGCAAGATAGCAGAATAGAAGCCTGCAGGAACAGTTCATACCGCTACAGGAACACCAAGTTTTAACAGCCGTCTACATACAGAAAAGTACCATCACAAGGACCAAAAATCAGGTGAGCAATCACAGTAGCTCATTTTAACTTCCTATCATTGAAAGAGGCATTGAGGAGGGTCAGGGAGACAGTCTTGAGTCACCGGTGTATCCCCAACCCCTCGCCTGCAGCAACTATGGGG
This sequence comes from Macaca fascicularis, assembly GCF_037993035.2. NCBI lineage: Eukaryota > Metazoa > Chordata > Mammalia > Primates > Cercopithecidae > Macaca > Macaca fascicularis. Next base: position 25,199,076 of record NC_088395.1, read on the forward strand.
CACCGAGAGAGACGAGTCTGTGCACTTGAAGGAGAGACCACTCTGACTGGGTGACATCACATTGTACCCAGTGCTTCCCTGTCATAGCAGAGAGCAAAGCCATACTGCTCAGCCAGTGTCCACACATGGAAGGAACATTTGGATTAGGCCTAGCCAGAGGGGAATTGCCCATTCCATCAGTTGGACTCGAGTTTCTCAGCAAGCCTCAGCACTGCAGACCGAAGTGCCCTGGCGTCCTAGGTAAACTTGAAAGGCAGTCTATAACACAAGGACTGAAATTCCTAGGCAACTCTTAATGCTGGGCTGGGCTCCGAGCCAGAGGACTAGGGTGGCACATGACCTAGAAAGGCTAAAGGAGTCCTTGTATCATCCCTCCCCCACCCCCAGCAGTGTGGCTCACAGCAAAAAGTGTCTTCTTCCTTCTGTTTAAGGGGAGGAGAGTGAAGAGTAAAGAGGTCTTTGTTTTGCATCTTGGATACCAGCTCAACCACAATAGAGTAGGGCACTGGACAGTCATGAGGCCCCTATTCCAGGCCCCAGCTCTCATACTACATATCTAGATATTCCTGCTAGGAAACCTATTGCCATGAAGAGAAGGACCTGGCCCTGTCAGGATTCATCACCTATGACTAAAGAGCTCTTGGGACATGAGTAACCAGCAGTGATACCCAGGTAGTACACCATGGGCCTTGGGGTCTGAGATGTGCTGACTACAGGTGTGACCCAGTACATTCCCAGGTATGATGGCTATGGTGAAAGACTCCTTCTGTTTGAGAAAAGCAGAGGGAGAAAAGTAAAGAGGACTTCGTCTTGCACTTTAGGTACCATACAAAAACCAGTAGCATTTCTATATGTCAACAGTGAAAAATCAGAAAAAAAAAACAAATAAAAAAGTAGGAATTAACCAAGTGAAAGTTCTCAATAATGAAAACTGTAAAACATTGATGAAAAAAATTGAAGAGGACACCCCCACCCAAAAAAAGGAAAAAATATTCCATGTTCATTGGTTGGAAGAATCAATATTGTTAAAATGTCCATACTACCCAAAGTAATATGCAGATTCAATATAATCCCTATCAAAGTACCAGTGATGTTCTACACAGAAATAGACAAAACAACCCTAAAATTTATGTGGACTACAAAAGACCCAGAATAGCCAAAGCTATCCTAAGCAAAAAGAATGAAACTTGAGGAATCACATTACCTGACTTCAAATTATACTACAGAGCTATAGTAACCCAAAAAGCATGGTACTGGCATAAAACAGACACATAAATAAATGGAACAGAATAGAGACCCAGAAACAAATCCACACACCTACAGTGAACTTATTTTTGACAAAGGTGCCAAGAGCATACACTGGGGAAAAGACAATCTCTTCAATAAATGGTGCTGGGAAAACTGGATATCCATATGCAAAAGAATGGAATTAGACCCCTATCTCTCACCATATAAAAAAATCAAATCAAAGTGAATTAAAGACTTAAATCTAAGACCCCAAAATATGAAACTCCTACAAGGAAACATTGAGGAAAACCTCCAGGACATTGGTCTGGGCAAAAATTTCTTGAGCAATAACCCACAAGCACAAGCAACCAAAGCAAAAATGGACAAATGGGATCACATCAAATTAAAAAGCTTCTGCACAACAAAGGATACAATCAACAAAGTGAAGAGACAACCCACAGAATGGGAGAAAATATTTGCAAACTACCCATCTGACAAGGGATTAATAACCAGAATATATAAAGACCTTAAGCAACTCTATAAGAAAAAATATTTGATACCTATCCATATTGATATATATGGATATTTTAAATACTATTCCATTATTTGTATGTACTCAAATGCATTTAACTAGTTCATATTGATAGAGCATTTAGGATGTGTGTGTGTGTGTGTGTGTGTGTGTGTGTGTTTTCTGTTACAAAAATGCTACATAAAGCACACATTTCAGGAATCTTCAGTTACTTAAATAAATATAGGACAAACTCTTCAAAGTGGAATTGTGGGATCAAAAGTACATAACTTTAAAATCTTGATAGATACTGCCGAGTTGTCCTTCTAAATGTTTCTAACTATTTATACTCCCACAGACAGTATATGAGAGTGCCTCTGTTTCCCGCCAACTTCAGCAACAATTAATATTAGCAGGCTTATAAATCTTTGGCAACCCAATAGGTGAAAAATCACTTCTAATTATTGTTTTAATTTGTTTCATTTAGTGCCAGTCATATGTGCCAGTCACAGTCAATTTGGTCAATTTCTGTGACCAAATTCTTCATTCTTAGCTTTGCCCATTTTACTTTAAGATCGTCTTGTTGATTTATAATGGCTCTTTATATTAGGGATGTTATGCCTTTGTCATAAATGACATAAATGCAGGCCTTTTTTATTTGTATATAAATAAAAAAAACTTTTCATCTTAAAAAAAGAAAAAAATTGGGAGGCCGAGACGGGCGGATCACGAGGTCAGGAGATCGAGACCATCCTGGCTAACATGGTGAAACCCCGTCTCTACTAAAAAAAAATACAAAAAACTAGCCGGGCGAGGTGGCGGGCGCCTGTAGTAAACCCGGGAGGCGGAGCTTGCAGTGAGCTGAGATCCGGCCACTGCACTCCAGCCTGGGCGACAGAGCGAGACTCTGTCTCAAAAAAAAAAAAAAAAAAAAAAAGAAAAAACCCTAATAATCCGATCTAAAAATGGGCAAAAGATCTAGACATTTCTCAGAAGAAGACATACAGAAGAAGGCAAACAGACATATGAAAAGGTGCTCAATATCACTGATCATCAAATAAATGCAAATTGAAACTACAATGAGATATCATCCCACCCCAGTTAAAATGCCTTATATCCAAAAGACAGGCAATAACAAATGCTGGAGAGGATGTGGAGAAAAAGTGAATCCTGGTTCACTGTTGGTGGGAATGTAAATTGGTACAACAACTATGAAGAACAGTTTGGAGGTTCCTTAAAAAACTAAAAATAGAGCTACCATATGATCCAGCAACCCTACTGCCAGGTATATACCCAAAAGAAGGCAAATCAGTATATCAAAGCAATATCTGCACTCCCATGTTTGCTGCAGCACTATTCACAATAGCCAAGATTTGGAAACAACCTAAGTGTCCATCAGCAAATGAATGATTGAAGAAAACGTGGTACATACATACAATGGAGTAGTGTTCAGCCATAAAAAAGAATGAGATCCTGTCATTTGCAAAAACATGGATGGAATTGAAGGTCATTATGTTAAGTGAAATAAGCCAGGCACAGAAAGACAAACATCACATGTTCTCACTTATTTGTGGGATCTAAAAATCAAAACAATTGGACACATGGAGATAGAAAGTAGAAGAATGGTTACCAGAGGCTGGAAAGGGTAGTGGGGTTTGGGAGAAAGGTAGGGATGGTGAAAGGGTACAAAAAATATTTAGAAAGAATGAATACTGCATAGTATTTGATAGCCCAGCAGGGACACTATAGTCAAAATAATTTAATTGTATATTTGTAAATAACTAAAAGAATATAATTGGATTGTTTGTAACACAAACGATAAATGCTTGAGTGAAATTTATACCCCATTTTCCATAATGTGATTATTACACATTGCATGCCTGTATCAAAATATCTCATATACCCCATTACACCTACTGTATACCCACAAAATTAAAAAATTTTAAAAAATGAAGACCATACTTCTGATCAGTATTTTGTGTTGAATTGTGTCCCTCAAGAAGATATGTTGAAATCCTAATTTCCAGTAGCTCAGAATGTGACTTCATTTGGAAATAGGGTGATTGCTAATGTAATTAATTAAGATGAGGTCATGCTGGAGTAGAGTGAGTCCTTACTCCGGTATAATCAGCATACTTATAAGAAGACAATGTAAAGACATAGAGGAAGAGTGCCATGTGATAATAGAGGCAGAGATTGGAGTTTTGCTGTTACAAGTCAAGGAATGCCAAGGACTACTGATGACATCAGAAGCTCAGAGAAAGACATGGAATAGATTCTCCCTCAGAGCATTTGAGAGAGCATAGTCTTGCTGACACCCTGACTTTGAACTTCTTGCCTCCAGAACTGTGAGACAATAAATATCTGTTGTTTTAAGTTACCCAGTTTGTGGTAATTTGTTATGGCAGCCCTAGGAAGCTCATACCATCAGTATTTAATATTTAAAGGTATAAGCACAAAGACAAAGAAATGAAATAATAGCTAGAGCTATAAAACAACAGCATCACAAAAATCATGTTTGGATAATATTTCAAAATAGCCTTTCTCTTTACACAGATAATACATAGCTATTATTGGTGGAATTGAAGATAAAGCAAAAAAGGAAGGAAGAAAGGAAGGAAAGAAGGAAGGAAAGAAAGAAAGAGGAATAAAAAAAGAAACTAGAGATTACCACATTTTCTAAACCCAGGGATAATCACTGTTAAATTTTGTGGAATAGCCTGCTAGCATTTCTATGCAAAATGGATAATTTTTTCCCCAAACAGAATTATACTATACACACTGGCTTTGTAACAAGTTCTTATTTTTAACACTTCATCTTAAACATGCCATTATTTTTAACTCAGAAAAATCAATTATTTATGCTTCTAATTGAGATTCATTAAGTACTTTACAAAATGCTTCCATAGCCATTATCTTATTTGATAATGAAGGGACATGAATGAAGACAGCTAGAGAAGAGTGGCATGTAGCTTATTTGCCCTCAGTTGGGGAATAAAGTTTTAGGGGATAAATATTTGTTCACCACTTGGGTTAAACTGAAGACTAGGGGAAAGAATTTAATTTTTATTTACTGTTGTCTACTCCTTCCTTTGTTCTAAAGCTTGAAAATTAGCTGGTGGAGAGCCCAACATGATAGAAACATAGAAGATTGTGGAGTAAAAAGAATCCTGGCTGGGCACAGTGGCTCCCGTCTGTTATCACAGCACTTTGGGAGGCCGAGGCTGGCGAATCACAAGGTCAGGAGATCGAGACCATCCTGGCCAACATGGTGAAACCGCATCTGTACTAAAAATACAAAAATTAGCTGGATGTGGTGGTGAATGACTGTAATCCCAGCTACTTGGGAGGCTGAGGAAGGAGAATCGCTTGAACCAGGGAGTTGGAGGTTGCAGTGAGCTGAGATCGTGCCATTGCACTACAGCCTGGCAACACAGTGAGACTCCATCTCAAAAAAAAAAAAAAAAAAAAAAAAAGAGAATCCTGATGCTCATTTATTACTTTACATTCATATTATGTGGCCATAAAAAATTGTGTAGAATAATATAGATTCTCAGCAAAAAATTGTGTAGAATGTTGTAGATCCTCAACAAAAAATTGTGTAGAATGTTATAGATCCTCAACAAAATACTAGCAAATCAAATTCAACAGCACATTAAAAGAGTCATGTACCATATTCCAGTGGGATTTATCCCTGAGTTGCAAGGATGGTTCAATTTACACAAATTAATAAATGTGACACACCATATTAATAGAACAAATGTGACACACCACATTAATAGAACAATTTACACAAATTAAATGTGATGTACCACATTAATAGAACATTAAAATCATATGAACACTCAATAGATGCAGAAAAAGCATCTGACAAAATTCCACATCCTTTCTTTTCTTTTCTTTTTTTTTGAGACAAAGTCTCACTCTGTCATCCAGGCTGGAGTGCAGTGGCATGATGTTGGCTCACTGCAACCTCTGCCTCCTGGGTTCAAGCGATTCTCATGCCTCAGCCTCCCGAGTAGCCAGGATTACAGGCACCCGCCACCATGCCCAGCTAATTTTTGTGTTTTTAGTAGAGACAGGGTTTCACCATGTTGGCCAGGCTGGTCTCAAACTCCTGACCTCAGGTGATCCACCCGCCTTGGCCTCCCAAAGTGCTGGGATTACAGGCGTGAACTACCACACCTGGCCAAAATTCCACATCCTTTCATAATAAAAACTCTCAACAAATTAGATATAGAAGGAATGTATCTGGACATAAAGTGATATATGAGAAGACCATAGCTAACATCACATTCAAGGTAAACCCCTAAAATTCGTGTGAAACCAATAAAGTCCCTGAATAGTCAAAGAAATTTTGAGAAAGAACAAATGTGAAGGCACCACACTTCCTAATTTCTAACTATATTATAAAGCCATAGTGATCAAAACAGTATGGTCCTAGCAGAAAAACAGACCAATGAAAGAAAATAGACATCCCAGAAATAAACCCACATATATTCGATTGACTAATCTTTGACAAGAGTGCCAAGAACATACAATGGAATAAAGTTAGTTTTTCAATAAATGGTGTTGGGACAACTGGATATCCACATGCAGAAGAATGAAATTGGACTCTTATACCATATGCAAAAATAAACTCAAGATGGGGTAAAGACTTAGTTCTAAGACTTGAAACTGTAAAATTGCTAGAAGAAAACAGAAGAAGAGCTCCATGACACTGATCTGGGCAATTATTTTTTGGATGTGATCCCATAAGCACAGGTAACAAAATAAAAAATAGACAAATGGGATTACATAAAATTAAATGGCTTCTGCACAGCCAAGGAAACCATACACAGAGTAAAGAGATAACCTACAGAGTGGGAGAAAATATTTGTAAACCATATATCTGATAAGGGGTTAATATCTAAAATATGTAAGGAATTCACATGACTCAATAGCAAGAAAACCCAATTAAAAAATGGGCAAAGGATCTGAATAGACATTTTTCAAAAGAAGACATCCAAATGACCAAGAGGTATATGAAAAAATACTCAACATCACTAATCAACAAGGAAATGCAAATTAAATCACAGTGACATATCACCTCATACCTGTTAGAATGGCTAGTACCAAAAAGCCAAAAAAAGTGTTGGTGAAGATGCGGAGAAAAGGGAACCCTTGTACACAGTTGGTGGGAATGTGAATTGGTACAGTCATTATGGAAAACAGTATGGAGATTCTTCAAAAAATTAAAAATAGAGATACCAGATACCATATGATCCAGTATTCCTACTTCTGGGTATATCTCTGAAGGAAACAAAATTAGTATCTCAAAGAGATATCTGAATTTGCATGTTCATTGCAGCATTATACATAATAGCCAAGATATAGAAAAAACTTAAGTGCCTGTCAGTGGATGAATGGATAAAGAAATTGTGATACACACACGAAAGAAACTTCAAAAAGTTCATGGAAAATGCATATTATGAAAAGACTATGCATAGATTTCATTTTTTTGCACCCAAATAAACTCATAATGACTTGTTATAACATATCTGAACAGGATCTAGTTTGAGGCACTAAGAAGGATAAGACAGTTTGAAAAGTACCCCTATCAGAGTAACATGAATTCTGCTATAATTGAAACAAGAAGCAGCATCAAATTTATGGTAAAGCTTGGGTGGAAGAATGATGAAATCACTGGTACTTTACCAAAAATTTATGAGGACAATGCCCCAAAGAATTCAGCAGTTTACGAATGGCTAAGTCACTTTAAGAATGAGGCAATGTTGAAGCTTACCACAGTTGACGATCCACATTAAATTTTGAGGAAAAAGTTAATCTTATTCGTGCACTTATTGAAGAGGACTGGTGATTAAGAGCAGAAACAGGCCAGGCGTGGTGGCTCATGCCTGTAATCCCAGCACTTTGGGAGGCTGAGGTGGGCAGATCATGAGGTCAGGAGTTCGAGACCAGTCTGGTCAACAGAGTGAAACCCCGTCTCTACTAAAAATACAAAAAATTAGCCAAGTGTGGTAGTGTGCACCTGTAATCCCAGCTACTTGGGAGACTGAGGCAGGAGAATCATGTGAACCCAGGAGGCGGAGGTTGTAGTGAGCCAAGATCGTGCCATCGCACTCCAGCCCAGGTGACAGTGCGAGACTCTGTCTCCAAAAAAAAAAAAAAAAAAAAAAGAACAGAAACAATACAGACATCTCAATTAGTTCAGCTTACACAATTCTGACTGAAAAATTAAAGTTGAGTAAATGGCACCCATTTGATGGGTGCCAAAACCATTGCACCCAGATTGACTGGCTATAGAGAAGAAAAGAGTTTTCAATGGAAATTTTTTTTTTTTTTCTGTTCAACTTTTCTTTTCTTTCTTTCTTTCTTTTTTTCTTTCTTTCTTTCTTTCTTTCTTTCTTTCTTTCTTTCTTCTTTTTTTTTTTTTTTACTATAAGTTCTAGGGTACATGTGCACAATGTGCAGGTTTGTTATGTATGCATGTGCCTTGTTGGTGTGCTGCACCCATTAACTCGTCATTTACATTAGGTATATCTCCTAATGCTATCCCTCCCCCCTCTCCCCCCACAATAGGACCCGGTGTGTGATGCTGCCCTTCCTGTGTCCAAGTGACCTCATTGTTCAATTCCTACCTATGAGTGAGGACATGCGGTATTTGGTTTTCTGTTCTTGCGACAGTTTGCTGAGAATGATGGTTTTCAGCTGCATCTATGTCCCTACAAAGGACACAAACTCATCCTTTTTTATGACTGCATAGTATTCCATGGTGTATATGTGCCACGTTTTCTTTTCTTTTCTTTTTTTTTTAAATTATACTTTAAGTTCTAGGGTACATGTGCACAATGTGCAGGTTTGTTATATATGTATACTTGTGCCATGCTGGTGTGCTGCACCCATCAACTCATTAGCACCCATCAACTCGTCATGTACATCAGGTATAACTCCCAATGGCATCCCTCCCCCCTTCCCCTCCCCCCTCCCCATAATAGGCCCCAGTGTGTGATGTTCCCCTTCCAGAGTCCAAGTGATCTCATTGATCAATTCCCACCTATGAGTGAGAACACGCGGTGTTTGGTTTTCTGTTCTTGCGACAGTTTGCTAAGAATGATGGTTTCCAGCTGCATCCATGTCCCTACAAAGGACACGAACTCATCCTTCTTTATGGCTGCATAGTACTCCATGGTATATATGTGCCACATTTTCTTAATCCAGTCTGTCACTGATGGACATTTGGGTTGATTCCAAGTCTTTGCTATTGTGAATAGTGCCAAAATAAACATACGTGTGCATGTGTCTTTATAGCAGCATGATTTATAATCCTTTGGGTATATACCCAGTAATGGGATGGCTGGGTCAAATGGTATTTCTAGTTCTGGATCCTTGAGGAATCACCATAATGTTTTCCACAATGGTTGAACCAGTTTACAATCCCACTAACTGTGTAAAAGTGTTCCTATTTCTCCACATCCTCTCCAGCACCTGTTGTTTCCTGACTTTTTAATGATCGCCATTCTAACTGGTGTGAGATGGTATCTCATTGTGGTTTTGATTTGCATTTCTCTGATGGCCAGTGATGAAGAGCATTTTTTCATGTATCTGTTGGCTGTATGCATGTCTTCTTTTGAGAAATGTCTGTTCATATCCTTTGCCCACTTTTTGATGGGGTTGTTTGTTTTTTTCTTGTAAATTTGCTTGAGTTCTTTGTAGGTTCTAGATATTAGCCCTTTGTCAGATGAGTAGATTGCAAAAATTTTCTCCCATTCTGTAGGTTGCCTGTTCACTCTGATGGTAGTTTCTTTTGCTGTGCAGAAGCTCTTTAGTTTAATTAGATCCCATTTGTCAATTTTGGCTTTTGTTGCCGTTGCTTTTGGTGTTTTAGACATGAAGTCCTTTTCCATGCCTATATCCTGAATGGTATTCCCTAGGTTTTCTTGTAGGGTTTTTATGGTTTTAGGTCTAACATTTAAGTCTCTAATCCATCTTGAATTAATTTTCGTATAAGGAGTAAGGAAAGGATCCAGTTTCAGCTTTCTACTTATGGCTAGCCAATTTTCCCAGCACCATTTATTAAATAGGGAATCCTTTCCCCATTTCTTGTTTTTGTCAGGTTTGTCAAAGATCAGATGGTTGTAGATGTGTGGTATTATTTCTGAGGGCTCTGTTCTGTTCCACTGGTCTATATCTGTTTTGGTACCAGTACCATGCTGTTTTGGTTACTGTAGCCTTGTAGTATAGTTTGAAGTCAGGTAGCGTGATGCCTACAGCTTTGTTCTTTTGACCTAGGATTGTCTTGGCAATGCAGGGTCTTTTTTGTTTCCATATGAACTTTAAAGCAGTTTTTTTTTCCAATTCTGAGAAGAAAATCATTGGTAGCTTGATGGGGATAGCATTGAATCTATAAATTACCTTGGGCAGTATGGCCATTTTCAAGGTATTGATTCTTCTTATCCGTGAGCATGAAATGTTCTTCCATTTGTTTGTGTCCTCTTTTATTTCACTGAGCAGTGGTTTGTAGTTCTACTTGAAGAGGTCCTTCACATCCCTTGTAAGTTGGATTCCTAGGTATTTTATTCTCTTTGAAGCAATTGTGAATGGAAGTTCATTCATGATTTGGCTCTCTGTCTGTTACTGGTGTATAAAAATGCTTATGATTTTTGCACATTAATTTTGTATCCTGAGAGTTTGCTGAAGTTGCTTATCAGCTTAAGGAGATTTTGGGCTGAGATGATGGGGTTTTCTAAATATACAATCATGTCATCTGCAAAGAGGGACAATTTGACTTCTTCTTTTCCTAACTGAATACCCTTGATTTCTTTCTCTTGCCTGATTGCCCTAGCCAGAACTTCCAACACTATGCTGAATAGGAGTGGTGAGAGAGGGCATCCCTGTCTGTGCCAGTTTTCAAAGGGAATGCTTCCAGTTTTTGCCCATTCAGTATGATATTGGCTGTGGGTTTGTCATAAATAGCTCTTATTATTTTGAGATACGTTCCATCAATACCGAATTTATTGAGAGTTTTTAGCATGAAGGGCTGTTGAATTTTGTCAAAGGCCTTTTCTGCATCTATTGAGATGATCATGTGGTTTTTGTCTTTGGTTCTGTTTATATACTGGATTATGTTTATTGATTTGTGTATGTTGAACCAGCCTTGCATCCCAGGGATGAAGCCCACTTGATCATGGTGGATAAGCTTTTTGATGTGCTGCTGGATTTGGTTTACCAGTATTTTATTGAGGATTTTTGCATCGATGTTCATCAGGGATATTGGTCTAAAATTCTCTTTGTTTGTTGTATCTCTGTCAGGCTTTGGTATCAGGATGATGTTGGCCTCGTAAAATGAGTTAGGGAGGATTCCCTCTTTTTCTATTGATTGCAATAGTTTCAGAAGGAATGGTACCAGCTCCTCCTTGTACCTCCAGTAGAATTCGACTGTAAATCTGTCTGGTCCTGGACTGTTTTTGGTTGGTAGGCTATTAATTATTGCTTCATTTTCAGAGCCTGCTGTTGGTCTATTCAGGGATTCAACTTCTTCCTGGTTTAGTCTTGGGAGGGTGTAAGTGTCCAGGAAATTATCCATTTCTTCTAGGTTTTCTAGTTTATTTGCATAGAGGTGTATATAGTATTCTCTGATGGTAGTTTGTATTTCTGTGGGGTCGGTGGTGATATCCCCTTTATCATTTTTTATTGTGTCTATTTGATTCTTCTCTCTTTTCGTCTTTATTAGTCTTGCTAGCAGTCTATCAATTTTCTTGATCTTTTCAAAAAACCAACTCCTGGATTCATTGATTTTTTGGAGGGTTTTTTTGTGTCTCTAGCTGCTTCAGTTCTGCTCTATTCTTAGTTATTTCTTGCCTTCTGCTAGCTTTTGAATGTGTTTGCTCTTGCTTCTCTAGTTCTTTTAATTGTGATGTTAGGGTGTCAATTTTAGATCTTTCCTGCTTTCTCTTGTGGGCATTTAGTGCTATAAATTTCCCTCTACACACTGCTTTAAATGTGTCCCAGAGATTCTGGTATGTTGTATCTTTGTTCTCATTGGTTTCAAAGAACATCTTTATTTCTGCCTTCATTTCGTTATGTACCCAGTAGTCATTCAGGAGCAGGTTGTTCAGTTTCCATGTAGTTGAGCGGTTTTGATTGAGTTTCTTAGTCCTGAGTTCTAGTTTGATTGCACTGTGGTCTGAGAGGCAGTTTGTTATAATTTCTGTTCTTTTACATTTGCTGAGAAGTGCTTTACTTCCAACTATGTGGCCTATTTTGGAATAACTGTGATGTGGTGCTGAGAAGAATGTATATTCTGTTGATTTGGGGTGGAGAGTTCTGTAGATGTCTATTAGGTCCGCTTGGTGCAGAGATGTGTTCAATTCTTGGATACCCTTGTTAACTTTCTGTCTCGTTGATCTGTCTAATGTTGACAGTGGGGTGTTGAAGTCTCCCATTATTATTGTATGGGAGTCTAAGTCTCTTTGTAAGTCTCTAAGGACTTGCTTTATGAATCTGGGTGCTCCTGTATTGGGTGCATATACATTTAGGATAGTTAGCTTTTCCTGATGAATTGATCCCTTTACCATTATGTAATGGCCTTCTTTGTCTCTTTTGATCTTTGATGGTTTAAAATCTGTTTTATCAGAGACTAGGATTGCAACCCCTGCTTTTTTTTTGTTTTCCATTTGCTTGGTAGATCTTACTCTATCTCTTTATTTTGTGCCTATGTGTGTCTCTGCATGTGAGATGGGTCTCCTGAATACAGCAAACTGATGGGTCTTGACTCTGTCCAATTTGCCAGTCTGTGTCTTTTAATTGGACCATTTAGTCCATTTACATTTAAGGTTAATATTGTTATGTGTGAACTTGATCCTGTCATTATGATATTAGCTGGTTATTTTGCTCGCTAGTTGATGCAGTTTCTTCCTAGCATTGATGGACTTTACATTTTGACATGTTTTTGCAATGGCTGGTACCTGTTGTTCCTTTCCATGTTTAGTGCTTCCTTCAGGATCTCTTGTAGGGCAGGCCTGGTGGTGACAAAATCTCTAAGCATTTGCTTGTCTGTAAAGGATTTTATTTCTCCTTCACTTATGGAGCTTAGTTTGGCTGGATATGAAATTCTGGGTTTAAAATTCTTTTCTTTAAGAATGTTGAATATTGGCCCCCACTCTCTTCTGGCTTGTAGAATTTCTGCTGAGAGATCTGCTGTTAGTCTGATGGGCTTCCCTTTGTGTGTAACCCGACCTTTCTCTCTGGCTGCCCTTAACATTTTCTCCTTCATTTCAACCTTGGTGAATCTAACAATTATGTGTCTTGGAGTTGCTCTTCTCGAGGAGTATCTTTTTGACGTTCTCTGTATTTCCTGTATTTGGATGTTGGCCTGCCTTGCTAGGTTGGGGAAGTTCTCCTGGATGATATCCTGCAGAGTGTTTTCCAACTTGGTTCCATTTTCCCCCTCACTTTCAGGCACCCCAATCAGACGTAGATTTGGTCTTTTCACATAATCCCATACTTCTTGGAGGCTTTGTTCATTTCTTTTTACTCTTTTTTCTCCACACTTCTCTTCTCGCTTCGTTTCATTCATTTGATCTTCAATCGCTGATACTCTTTCTTCTAGTTGATCGAGTTGGTTACCGAAGCTTGTGCATTTGTCACGTATTTCTCGTGTTATTGTTTTCATCTCTATCCGTTCTTTTAAGGTCTTCTCTGCATTGATTATTCTAGTTATCCATTCATCCATTCTTTTTTCAGGGTTTTTAGTTTCTTTGCGCTGGTTATGTAGTTCCTCCTTTAGCTCTGAGAAGTTTGATCGACTGAAGCCTTCTTCTCTCAACTTGTCAAAGTCATTCTCTGTCCAGCTTTGTTCCATTGCTGGTGATGAGCTGTGTTCCTTTGGAGGGGGAGATGCGCTCTGATTTTTTGAATTTCCAGCTTTTCTGCCCTGCTTTTTCCCCATCTTTGTGGTTTTATCTGCCTTTGGTCTTTGATGATGGTGACGTACTGATGGGGTTTTGGTGTGGGTGTCCTTTCTGTTTGTTAGTTTTCCTTCTAACAGTCAGGACCCTCAGCTGTAGGTCTGTTGGAGTTTGCTTGAAGTCCACTCCAGACCCTGTTTGCCAGGGTATCAGCAGCAGAGGCTGCAGAAGATGGAATATTGCTGTACAGCGAGTGTTGCTCTCTGATTCTTGCTCTGGAAGCTTCGTCTCAGGGGTGTACCCCACCATGTGAAGTGTGAGGTGTCGGTCTGCACCTAGTGGGAGATGTCTCCCAGTTAGGCTACTCAGGGGTCAGGGACCCACTTGAGCAGGCAGTCTGTCCGTTCTCAGATCTCAACCTCTGTGCTGGGAGATCCACTGCTCTCTTCAAAGCTATCAGACAGGGGCTTTTACCTCTGCTGAGGTTTCTACTGCTTTTTGTTTAGCTATGCCCTGTCCCCAGAGGAGGAGTCTACAGAGGCAGGCTAGCCTCCTTGAGCTGTGGTGGGCTCCACCCAATTCGAACTTCCCAGTGGCTTTGTTTACCCACTTAAGCCTCAGCAATGGCGGGCACCCCTCCCCCAGCCTTGCTGCCGCCTTGCAGTTAGATCTCAGACTGCTGTGCTAGCAATGAGGGAGGCTCCGTGGGCGTGGGACCCTCCGGGCCAGGTGTGGGATATAATCTCCTGGTGTGCCATTTGCTAAGACCCTTGGTAAAGCGCAGTATTAGGGTGGGAATTACCCGATTTTCCAGGTGTTGTGTGTCTCAGTTTCCCTTGGCTAGGAAAAGGGATTCCCTTCCCCCTTGTGCTTCCCAGGGGAGGCAATGCCTCACCCTGCTTCAACTCTCGCTGGTTGGGCTGCACCAGCTGACCAGCACCGATTGTCCGGCACTCCCCGGTGAGATGAATCCGGTACCTCAGTTGAAAATGCAGAAACCACCCGTCTTCTGTGTCGCTTGCGCTGGGAGCTGGAGGCTGGAGCTGTTCCTATTCAGCCATCTTGGGCGCGCCCAAAAGTGAATCTCAATGGAAATTTTAACTAAGTGGGATCAAGATACTGAAGCATTTCTTGGAAGAATTATAACAGTAGATGAAACATGGCTTTACCAAAATGATTCAGAAGACACAGCACAATCAAAACAATGGCTACTGAAAGGGGGAAGTGGTCCAGTCGAAGCAAAAGGAGACCCATCTAGAGCAAAGGTCATGGCAATAGGTTTTTTGGGAATGCTCAATGCATTTCCCTTGTTGACTTTCTGAAGGGCTGAAGAATGATAACATCTACTTATTATGAGGGTGTTTTGAGAAAGTTAGCCATAGTATAAGCAGACAAGTGCCCAGGAATACTTCACCAGAGAATGAGACGGAGTTTTGCTCTTGTTGGAGCTGGAGAGCAGTGGTGCGATCTTGGTTCACTGCAACGTCTGCCTCCCAGGTTCAAGTGATTTCTCCTGCCTCAGCCTCCCTAGTAGCTGGGATTATAGGCATGCACCACCATGCCCTGCTAATTTTGTACTTTTAGTAGAGACGGGGTTTCTCTATGTTGGTCAGGCTGGTCTTGAACTCCTGACATCAGGTGATCCACCTGCCTTGGCCTCCCAAAGTGCTGGGATTACAGGTGCGAGCTACCGCACCTGGCCTTGTGCCAATTTTGATGGGAAATCATTAGGCATCCATCTTACAGTCATGATTTGGCTGACTTTCCTTCTGACTTATTTTTGTTTCCTAATCTTAAAAAAATCTGTTAAGGGCCACCATTTTTCTTCAGTTAATAATGTAAATAAGACTGCATTGACTCAGTTAAATCCTCAGGATAATCAGTTTCTTAGGGATGGACTAAATGACTGGTATCAACACTTACAAAAGTGTCTTGAACTTGATGGAGCTTACGTTGAAAAATAAGGTTTATATTTTTAGTTATCTTTAAATTCCATTTTCCATGAACTTTGTGAAGTCCCCTTATATACATATATACACACATGTTTATAATGTAATATTCAGCCACATAAAAAGAAGGAAATTCTGTCATTTGTGCCAACACAGAATGGTTGAACCTGGAGGGCATTATCCTAAGTGAAATAAGCCAGGCAGAGGAAGACAAATACTGTATGGTAATAGTCATATGTGAACTCTAAATATAAGAGTTGAACTCATAGAAACAGAAAGCAGAGTGGTGGTTGCCAGGATCTGGGGTGGGGGAAATAGAGCTATGTTTTCCAGAGAATACACAATTTCAGTTATAAGATGAGTAACTTCTGGGTATCTAAAGTATAGATATTAATTATATTAATAGTTAATAGTACTGTATTGTATACTTGAAATTTTGTAAGAGAGTAGAATGTAAGCATTCTCACAAAAAAGGCAACTATATGAGGTGATGGATATATTTATTAACTTGATCACAGTACTCACATCACATCATCATGTTGTGTACTTTAAATGTATACAATTTTATTTGCAATTATACCTCAATGAGTTGAAAACAAAGAAACAAACAAAGGAAAAACTGAAAGATTTGCACCTCAGTCCCGCCACCTGCTTACCATATGACCTTGTGCAAGTCACTTCTCCATTCTGGTCCTTGATTATTGATCTGTAGAATAAAGAGGATGGTACTTTAAAAAAGTCATTGTATAGATTAAGATTCAATGATATGGGAAAACATTCATTGTATATTAAACAAAAATCAGATTATAAGAATGCATCTACCACAGGACCCCAATTTTAGAAAGCAAAATAGATGTATATATGTACATGGAGAAAAGATTGGAAAAATCTACCTGAAAATGTCAACAGTGCTTATATTTGGGTTTTTGAATTGCAGTTATTTTTTAAAAAGCTATACAAAATAAGGACTTAGGGGATAGTTGCTGAATTCTAAAGAGGTGAAGATGTTTCAGGAGTGAACCAGAAACACCAGTATTCTGTATTTTCACATCACTTTGGCTAACAGATTAAATATACATTTGGTGGGTTTGGGAGCAGCAGTGTAACTTAAGTCATCTGAGTAGAGTGATCTTTCTTCTATGCTATGCAATAATGAGGAGTAAGAGTCAAACTATAGTGGGCAAAAATGATAGGTAATGTGAAAGAAAGAAATGGGGTCTAAATAAAAAAATGTTGTTTATATTGGTCTGTTCAACCAATATTTATACCCCCACTATGTGCCTAGTATTGTACTGGATGCTGGAGCGGTTATAAAGGAAATAAAAGATATATTTAGTAGTTTGCAGGCCAAGTAAGGAAGCAGAGCATGGGCATGTGAGGAAATTACTCCCCTAGCTGTCTGGCTTGTATCTCACGACACTCATCTATCTTATGAGGACTTATTTGATGTGTGTCTTCCCGTAAATACTGTAATTCTCCTGAGAATGGGTTATATGTGTGTCTCATTTTTCTTAGTATCTTCTGAGCCTGCCTCTCTGATGTTGGCAGGCAATAAATAGTTGAATGAACAAGCAACAATGTGAGAGTTTAGGGAGGAGAACAATGCAGGCTGAAGTGGATAGAGAAGGCCTGAAGGAGAGATGGAACTTGGACCAGGTCTGAAACATGGCTGATGTGTTTAGGAAGGAGGGATTTTGAAGATTGGAATGGAAGGAATAGGAAGAAACGACTTGCTAGACTCAGATGGAAAACTGAAGGGTCCAAATGAGTGAGCTTTGAGTTCTGGGTAATGAGAAGGGAAAACATGGTTATAAAAGATTAACCAAAGGAAAAGGAAAGCAGGATTTAATAGAAAAAGAATATTAGTGTGCCTGAAGAAAATACATTACAGATTTTCTTAGAAAGGAAAAATGAAGAAATAGTCAACATTGTGACTGATTTCTTTAGGAAAGCTTATTGTATGAGTCATATTATGTGAAGAGTAAAATTATTAATGCATATATAGTCAGTGCTTTTTAAAGTCCCAGAATATTTGAAGTATCAGATGTTCATTGTTTTTTTAGCTGTCAATAATAAAGAGTAAATCAACTGCATAATTAATAATGATGTCTTCTAATGGCCAGGCATTGTTGTGATTCAATAAGTCATTTTTATCCCCTCAATAATTCTATTGTTATTCTCATTTTACATTTGAGGAAACTGAGGCGTGAAAAGATTTGAATAACTTGCCCGTGGCTACACAACTGGTAAGGAGCAGACCTAGGATTTGAATTTGGCCAGTGTGGCTTCAGAACCTGCAAGTCTAACCTCTGAATTAGGCCTCTATTTATATTGTGCCTAAATGATGAATGGGTAGTAGCAGAAACTGTAATCACTAATTTTAATTTAAAATATATTTAAATCATGTATGTGAATGTGAAAAGGCAAGAAGGACAACCAGGACAGTTGAAGAGTGGATAAATGTATTAAGACAGGATGGTATATAAAATGATGGTGGAGGTTTTTATGTGGAATAACTTGTGTTCACCCTTGAATATTGCTTAGGGAAGCACTGTCTAATAGAAATGTAATGGAAAGCACATATGTACTTTAAATTTTGTAGTACCCACATTAAAAAAGAAACAGGTGAAATAACTTGATAATATATCTTATTTAACCAAATGCATTGAAAATGTTTTCATTGTAACATGTAATCAATACACAAATTATTTTTTCAAACTTCTATTAATTTATTCAAACAAGCAAACAATTAACTATTGGATACATATTACATGCCAGGCATGTTCTCTGCACAGTCAATAAAATAGTTAGAAAAACAGAAAAAAACTTGATGCCTTCAAAAAGCTTACATGGTAAATTTAAAAATAACCACATTTAATATGTTAAATATATTGAATGTTATTTGGCGGAGGTTGCAGAGAAAAATAAAGCATAATAGATGAAAAAGATGAGGTGTTATAATTTTAGGTAGGGTGAATAAGGAGATATTTATTGGTGAGGTAATACTTGGATAAACACTTGAAAGAAGTAGCAAACAAGTCATAGAGATACCAGGTAGAAAAGCCTTACAGGAAGAATGAGATGAAATATATGTGTGTTCAGATGGAAGTGTGCCTGGCAATATTCAAGGAATATTAAGAAGTTCATTGTGGCTAGAAGGGGGTTAGCCTGGAAGAGATGGTAGGAGTAAACTTTTTGTAAATCATTGAATACACAAATTATTAATGAGTTATTTTATACTCTTTTCTTCATTCTAAATCTTCAAAATCTGATGTGTATTTTGTGCTTAAAGTACATCTTGATTCAGACTGGCACATTTCATGTGCTTGATAGCCACATGTAGTTGGTGGCCATGGCTGGTGGCTGTCATATTGGATACCATGAGTTCAGCAGAATAAATGTCGTAGGAGAGACCTTATTTTTTATGTTTCCATGCATTTTTAGAGTTTCTTTGCCTTTTTTTGCATGTACATCATACACTGTCATTTAGTTTGGCTAAAAGATTTGATGGGCCTATTCCAATGCCTTAGGAAGCCTGTTGTGTTAATAGAAGAATCCAGGAATTTTGGGCTTCCCGCTGGTTTTCAAATTGTATCAATTTTGTTTTTTCTATACAGTAAATCTGATTTTTTTTTTTTTTTTTTTTTATGGATCACTCTTTTAGAGTGTAGGCAGATGAATTGCTGAGTACTCTTTATTTTGTTTCAGAGTCTCTGCTTTCTTTCTTGCAAAACGAGCCCATTTGGGCTAATGAGCTGAATTCACTAGTTGCTTTCTTTTCTTCTACAAAACACCTTAAAATCTAATTCTACTCTCAGAAGAATTTCAGCAATATCCACTTCTCTCTTGATAGGTTCTCAGGGTCTAATCTACATAATTAACCTTTTTTCACTAAGCCTGAGGGATTCTTATTTGTGGAGCAATTATTTTCTCCAAAGCTGTTAAACTTCCATGGTGTCTACTTGCCAGAAGTTAGACTGAAGTGCACTTAGTGACTTAAAGCTGAAATGAGAGCAATGGCAAGCAGTAGTGATAGAAATGGATTGTTGAAATAAAGTGGAAATCCATGAACATTGTATTTATGTCCTATGATTCTGTTAGCCACTAACTCAACATGAAATGCAGATTTATTCTAAACACGTTTTAAATATATATTAGATATTATATACATATATGTATAAATATTCATAAAGATAGACGTAAAGAAATATACATAAAGAAAACCTAATAACTATATTTCTTCATTTGAACTTTAGAAAGTTTTTGGTAATTGGAAGCATTTGAGGTGATCAACCAGGTTAAATTAAACAACTTAATGAGAAGTTAAGCAAAAGTTGAAAGAATGTTATTTGTAAAATTAGTAAGACTTTCCTTTCTTTTCTTTTCTTTTTTTTTTTTTCGTCACCCAGCCTGGAGTGCAGTGGTGCCATCTTGGTTCACTGCAAGCTCCGCCTCCCAGGTTCACACCATTCTCCTGCCTCAGCCTACCGAGCAGCTGGGACTACAGGCGCCTGCTGCCATGCCTGGCTAATTTTTTGTATTTTTACTGGAGACGGGGTTTCACCGTGTTAGCCAGGATGTTCTCGATCTCCTGACCTCGTGATCTGCCCGCCTCTGCCTCCCAAAGGACTGGGATTACAGGCCTGAGCCACCGCGCCCGGCCCAAGACTTTTACTAATAGTTTATTTTGTTGCGATGAGTGGTATTGACGTGAGAAGAAATAGTAGCAATGTCTTGGTGAGACAAGATGCAGGTTTTGCTTTGTCTATTAACTACTATAATAACTAGATTGTTATCCCAAGGGAGTTAAAAATGCATCGTTCTCATAGGAAGTGACCATGGGTAGCCAAAAACAGTTTTTGGGATATCCTAACCCTCCCTCACTGAATTTACACAGAATTTTGGGGTTAATCTTGCTACCCACTGGATGTCACTGTT
The DNA here is from genome assembly GCF_037993035.2 of Macaca fascicularis. NCBI lineage: Eukaryota > Metazoa > Chordata > Mammalia > Primates > Cercopithecidae > Macaca > Macaca fascicularis. The sequence continues at coordinate 25,219,610 of NC_088395.1, forward strand.
GCTGCACCAAAAATGTCAAGTATTTGAGCATTTTTTCAGTCCCCCAAAAGACACATAAGGAAGCTTCAATTAGGAATATCAGTGACAATGCTGTGAGATGGAATAGAGAAGACCAATAGCTAGGTTTCTGGGTTGATAATTAAAATGTTATATAAATGTCTGTATCGTTCTTGATTTTCACAATGACAGTCAATGAAATACTTTCATGTTGAGACTAGAGACTTGTGGAGTGACCAGAGCTGTCATTGATATCACATTGATGTTTTCATCATTTTGAAGCGGGGCAGATGTTTTTACATCTGTTCCTTCTTGTCCCAATGAGGGTTGAAAGGAGTCTTGCTTGATTGAGTCCCCTTAGATAAGGAATATGGAAATTATATTTTTAACCTTGGTGTGACTTGACTGCTAAGTAACAAGTAGAATAAAATATCTTTCTTTTGATGGTTTGTGAAAGTTTTCTGCTTCAGTGGTATGGAATTCATCTATATTAGAGCTCTCAAATCTTCTCAAGAATTAAGAATACAATTTTTGTTATTTCTCATTTGTTTACCTCTGGTCAGTTGAAATGCTATTACTTATTGGTATATAATAGACAGGTGAAAGCATTGGATTCACAAAAGAGTTATGATCCTTGAAGTTTATTTATAGTTTTGAAAGAATTCAAAACATAGGAGAAGATTTGGACTTAAAATATTAGAACTGGAAATTAATATACTTACCTTTATGTCGTAAGATGATTTTGCCTGTCTAGTGTTGATATAATTTAGCTTTCTAACATGTGCCATATTTAAATGATTCAGGGAGAAAATATTGTGTTTTCTGCTAAACTCCGTGAGAACAAGTTCATTTTTTCTTTTTCTTTTCACTGTCTCCAGTGCTCAGCATGGTGTTGATGGTACAGTAGGTATTCAGTAATGTTGGTTGGATTGGATTTGACAGTATGCTAAGTGAGGGGCTGTTAAGATGAACTAGTAAAATGTCTCTTGTAGCTTTAGGGAGTTTATGATCTAGATGAGGAGAAGGCATACTGACAACAAACAGTAGAAAAACTCTTTAATGGCAATACCAGTCATAAGATCACTTTGATATCTACTTCATTATAGAACTTACTTGTATGTGGTGGTCACAGGATGTTATAATTTAAAGAGGAACAATATTTTGAGAGGCAACCCTGGATAAAAGTATCATATTCATCTGTTTTAAAATATGTAAAATATTTTAAAATATTTTCTTTATGTAGGATTTAAAGTTTTGAAAACTTGTTTTTCTCTCCTCTTTTGAAATATGTAGGCTTTTAAATTTATTATCTTTGCATGACTATTTGAAATTCCAAGTGGAGAGATGACTCACTTAAGATCTTGCTACTCAAAGGAAAGTCTGCAGACAGCAGCATGGGCATTACTTGAGGCTTGCTAGAAATGCAGAATTTCAGTCCCCATCTCAGACCTACTGAATCAGAATCTGCATTGTAACAACATCTCTAGGTGGTTAAAATGCTTATTAATATTTGCAAAGCACTGATTTAGGGTATCTGTTATATTAGCAATAGGTTAAGGAAATGTGGAGGCCTTTGTCTAGAAGGAAACAAAGGTTTATTGTCAGAATAGTACATCCTTACTATGCTGTTTACTAGAGAATGATTAATGAAGGGAAGTAGTAGAAATATTGTGAGTGAAATTCTTATGAAGCAGTTTGGAAAAGGCTCACTGGCACATCGAGGGAACCATTCTGAATTGGCAAATAAATAAAAATTGAACAAGTCCAGACTGAGACTTGCCCCTCTCCAGCTGCTTAATTTCCATAGGGAGGCTGCTCCATTGATTCTCCGAGATCAAATGAGCCTTGGTGATTTTTCCTTCCCCTCCCCACCCCCCAACCCTTGGGGCAAGAATAGCTAGATTTTTGCTTCATTGCCAGAAACTTCTTTGGGAAAAGAGGTTGCTCACTTTGTATAATAATATTTTACAACTTAACCCATCTCCTTCCACAGATTACTTCCATAATGAGAAGAAGACCAAGGACCTGTGGATTCTGTAGAATCTTTGCTTGACAAGATGCCTGTGAATGTTGATGCCCAGATGGGCTGGGATGAGCTTAATTCATTATTGCACACACACTACAGCTTTGTTTATTGTTAATGACATGACAGACATTTTCCTTAGCTCTGGAACTGAATAAAGCAATAACCCCACCATAAGGGAGACAGGAATTGGAAGATAATAAATATTTATCACCAAATCTCTCACTTTCCTAGCAACCACAAATGGAAGCGGAAATGAGCGCCTAATTTTTTTGAGAGCCAGTGCCAGGAAAACAAAAGCTTAAAAAAATTTCATTAATCAAGCAGATTGATTGCTGTGGTTCTAGAAATCTCAATACAGTTTTTTAATAGAAGGAGATGCAATGATTGAGCACAGTTGAGACATTCTTTGAGATCTGCGTTATTGGACAGGTGCCACTTGCAAAAATGACTATCATCTATTAGGAGTATTAAATAATACAGTCTGGTGGGTGTCTTCACAGAGCAGTATTATTTTGCTTGTTTTCCTGGACTAAATACACAGTACAGCAACAAAGCCATAAAACAGCATTGTCTCACACAGTAAGTTGAGTTCATTTCAGGGAATTTACTAACGTACCAGACTTGTGTTTTAAAGATTACGTGTGAATAGAGATGTGTTATGTACATAACGTATGACTTTTTCTGGTATAGGACAGTGATGTTGAAGGAGTCCAAGGTCTTCAAATTCTGTCAGAAGAAAGACTCAGCTTCTCCAGGGCCAGGAGCGAATTTCCTCAATTTGTGCGTTTCATTGCCATCATATGATGCTAAAGAGGAAAAGACACTACTAATATGGGTTTCTAGTCCTATCACTGCAACTGATAATCAGTGTGACTTTAAGCAAGTTATTCTGCTCCTCTGAGCCTCAGTTTCCTCATTTGATAAATGACGGGATTGAAAAGGGGGTCCCTGAGGTCCCATCTTATATAAGAAGTGTGACTTTACAACTCTATTGCTAGCATTGGTTTTCTTATCTGAACCACTATCTTTGGATAGCCGTATAACTTTGGCATCAAAACTGTCACAAATTTATTTGTAATTTTACTTCTTTCTATCATCTTCTTTATTAGCTGAGCTATATTTTATCTTTATGTTATTCGACATTCATGGTAAACCATGAAATAACCATGATTTGCCATCTGTCTCAATGGATACATAATAGCTTTAATGAGAACAAGCAGCATGACTGCTCTTGGCATCCCGTTGAGTTTTTGTGTCCATATTTGTTCAGTGGTGTTTGTACATGGTTCATCCTTTGGGGCTAGGTCCTCAATGAGGAAATCCTGAGGAAAGAGTTCTATGGCTTCCTCCACAAAGGAGGGAAGACAAAAGACAACAGGGATAGAGATGAGACAGAAACAGAATCCATCAGTTTTAACTATCTTTTTATTCAGCATTTGTGGTCTAATGTCTTTCTTAGGTATTATGTGGGAGTGTCTATTAAAGGAAATATCTGCTCCAGTGCACTAAAGGCACAGGTATGTTGCACACACTTTAAGGATCAGATTAGTAATTCTCAGTACACTGGATTAAATAATCATTGGGCCAGATTTCATGGGGCGATTGAACTACTCTCAGAACAGTAGATAAGGTATTTCCCATTTTCTTAACTTTGTTCCTGACCGTTATGATGCTATTTAATGCCTTGGAGATGAAATGTACTAAATGGTACACTAGTAGACTGAACAAATCAATCCTCTCAAAATGTCTACCTTATACCCAGGGAGCAACTCATTCCCCATATTATCACATCCAATATGTTGCAGAAATGTCAGTATGACCATCACTATTAACATTTCACTCTTCCAGCTCCTCTTCAACTTTGTTATACTATTAAGATATGACTTCCTCAACCAAAAAAGGAGCTTGTCTTTAGAAATAAGGTGTATCTATCCCTATGGATTGATGTGCATGGAGCCAGATTCCTAATTTTTAAAAATGTGCATATTTAAATACCTAAACAATTCTTGAATTTAGCACCATGAAAGAGTACTAATCATATCAGTGATGATCATTGGATCAAAATACACATCATTAATAGTGAATTTTCACTGGTGGTAATTTTAAATGAATTTATTTTTCAGCATCAATTCAAATACCTGTGCAATTCTGGGCCAGTATTCTGTGCGGCTCTTGCATTTTCAAGATTCATTTTCTAATCAGTGAAATCATTTACCTCTCTTAGATGCTAGGCCAGGAGTAATGGAACTGAGAGAGTCGTTAGCTATGACAAGGCTGCCTCTTCTCTCATCTTTCTGGGAAAGTTAGGAAAAAGAACACCTTAGCATCATCTTTCTTCTCCCAAAGAGGAAACAGACACTAATCAACATTCAATTCCATCCCCAAATTCAACAATTCAGTTGTCCACAGTGTCATAGTGCTATCTGTCGCATGGGCTCCTAATCATGAAATCTTAAAAGAATGGCAAGTACCTTTGGTGTTTCACAGGTGTGATCTGATGCACTGGTCAGGACCATCAGAAAGGAGAAATGATAATGATGGGCAAAGTGGTGACATCTCTCTTTAAAATTCCCATCACACAGTGTGACTTAGAGCCGTACAGAATGCCAGGCAGTATGCTCTGCTTTTACAATGATAAAATCAATATGTTGGGAAAAATTTGCATTTTCATAAAGGAAAGGAACATGGCAGATTTAAGCTTCTAGGAAGTTGTCATAAACAACAGTGCTAGCAGAAATGATTTAAGGAATTGAAAAATCATTGATCCTCTAAAGTGCCTTGGGAGGGCAATATTAGGAAAGCAGATGAGATGATAATCTGTATTAATTTATAGCTATCTAGTATTTTTGGTGGTGCAATATGGAAGCCAATTTTTATGCACCTTTCTTTTAAGTGATTTGTGCATTGGTGAAATATATAGATTGGGAAGGGTAGGACCGGGAAATTGACAGTGTCTGCATAACTGTATCTGAGGTAAATTCAGTCTTGTTTTGTCACATCTTTCATATTAAACCTGACTGTTCCAAATGTCTTTCACCAATCTTTAGTGGTAACCAAGGAAACAGTAAATGGGACCTATATCTCTGGAGATTTGCTCACTAACATTTCCACTTCCGTTAGGATTTCTCTCTTCATCACTTCTTCTTCTTCTTCTTTTTTTTTTTTGAGACAGAGTCTCGCTCTGTTGCCCAGGCTGGAGTGCAATGGCATGATCTCGGCTCACTGCAACCTCCGTCTCCCGAGTTCAAGCGATTCTTCCACCTCAGCCTCCCTAGTAGCTGGGATTACAGGCACCCACCATCATACCTGACTAATTTTTGTATTTTTTTAGAGATGGGCTTTCACCATGTTTGCCACGCTGGTCTTGAACTCCTGACCTTAGGTGATCCACCTGCTTTGGCCTCCCAAAGTGCTAGGATTATAGGCATGAGCCACCATGCCCGGCCTCTCTTTTCATCACTTCTTATGGTTAGATTGAAAGTCTGCTTTTGATTTTCACCTTTTGGAAAGACCTTGAGAGGATTTAAACATTGTTTTATAATTGTTTTGATCTCACCAAGGTACTCTTTCCATAGGTTGATCACTGTCTGATACTTTGGAAAGTTTAAGCAACAGCTTATTGTTGATCCTAAACATTCTTTATGACTTCTCTTCTAAATTTTCCTACTCTTATTTACTTTGCAGAGTCCTTAGGCTGTTGCCTTTTATACCTAGAATATTTCCTTGTAATCGCTGGGAGGGAGACACTGTAGTAGGCTTGTTCTATCTTGGTCAGCACTGGAAGTCCTGATTTGTGTTTTGAAAACTCAAATCTATTGAGCAAGATAAGAGGGGATGCAGTGAGATTTATGTGTAGATCATTGTAGTAGTCTAGTTAGCAGGTGGATAACTTGGATTAAGAATGTGACATAGAAATAAAGAGAAAAGTATGGATTCAAGAGACATGTTGGAGGCAAAATTAATTGGACTCAGTGATAAACTGGAAGCAGGGAATGAAGGAGAAATATAAAAGATGATTTCTATAATTCTGATTTGAGAAAATGGATGGATAGTGATACCATTTGTTGAGATAGGAAGTACTTGAAAAGGACTATTTTTAAATGTGTATTTGTGTGTGGAAGGAAGGGCATGGAAGGTTATGAGCTCAGTGTTGGACATGCAGAGTTTGAAGTACATTTGTGACAACTAAGTAGGCAGATGGATGTATACACAGCTTTGGAACCTGTATGAGAGCTTTTGGCTGGATATATAAATTTATGAATTATATACATAAAGGTAGCAAAGTCATGGTTATAATTTTACATAGGGAGTAATGATTTTATGTTGGGAAGAGAAGAGGGCCCAGAACCGAGTCTTGAACTCAAGCATTTAATGGCTTGGTGAAGGATACACTATGAAAAGGATACTTAGAAGGACTGAACAGAAATGTAGGAGGAAAACTAGGAAAAGGGAATATGTCATGGAAGTCAAGGAAAAAGATTGTTAAAAAATTTGACTGAATCACAGTGTCAGTTGTCCCTGAGACATCAAAGAAGATGAAGACTAAAAAATGTCCTCTTTGTGTTTGGGTTTAGTAACATGGATGTCATTGGTGACTTTAGTGTGAAGCACACAGTGAAGTGGAGATGTGGTAACTAGATTAGAATGAATGGGAGAATGACTAGGAGGTGAGCAAATGGAGGTCACAAATATAGACAACTCTTGGGAGAAGTTTTTCTATGAAGTAGATGATAGAGATAGGCCACTATTTACTTGGAAGATATGGGATAGAAGGAGGGTTTTATTAAATGGGAATGTTTAAAACTCATGAGAATGGTCTATGGCGGGGGGGTGGATATATAAGGAATAATGAAAAAGTGACATTCCAGGGAGGCCTGGGGGAAAATAAGATCCAAAGCATCAAGGGATTAGCTTTACATGGGAGGCAGACCTCAATCCTCAGGTAAAAGTTTGGGTTGAGGAAAGCACTTGGGATGGACACAGATATACATGGGTTTCTATGTATGGTGGCAGAAAGTTGAGGGAGCTCTTGTCTGGTGATTTCTATTTTGTCTACAAGATATTAGGTGTGGTCACATTCTGAGAGTTAGATGGGGTGGGTAATGGGTGCTGGATTAGAAGACCCTCTGACGTTTGAGGAAATAACTTGCTATAGAGAGTGGGAGAATGAGCTATTACAAGAAGTGTATTAATCCATGGCACATTTCAACTTCATGCTTAAACTATGTTGAACTTCTTTTAATTGCTGCAGCCTACTGTGTGCTCCTTCTTCGCTGAGCTTTTGCCTGTGTCATTACCTCTGCCTGGACCATTCTTTTTGCCTCATTCATCTTATGATTCTCATTCATTCTTCAGGTCTCAATTTAGATGCCATGTCCTTTAAAAGGCTGACTTCTATGTGAACTAGAAGAGGTTAAGTGCCCTAGGTATGTGTGTCCGTGGCCACTGTTACCTTCTTTTGTATTTTTTTTCTTTTTCTTTTCTTTTTAGTAGAGATGGGGTTTCACCGTGTTAGCCAGGATGGTCTCGATCTCCTGACCTCATGATCCGCCTGCCTTGGCCTCCCAAAGTGCTCTGATTGCAGGCATGAGCCACCGTGCCCGGCCCACTGTTATCTTCTTTACCATAGTCCATGCTGTTGTGGTTACTTGTCTCACTGACCATCTCCCAATTAAAAGGTAAGCTCTGTGAGGTCAGGGACTGCTTGGTTAAGAATGATGATAACATGGTTAGCCCTAACCTATAGCACAGGGTCTGCCACATAATAGGTGCTTAAGATATACAGTTACTGAATGGATGCCGTGAACTCACTGTGACAAGGGAACTGGTCACATGGCTAGGAGGAGGACGGGACTCTTAATAGTGGTATGTCTGGATGAAAGGTGTAATCTTTAAGAGGTGCTATTCCATTAACTCAGACACTGGCCACTTTGCAGCTGAGGCATGAAGGAAAACATGAGAGAGGTGTAAGACTGTGATTTTTCTCTCCTGGTGGTTAGTGCTGGAGGGAGTGCTGACCCATGCATTCCCCAGCTGTTCTAATAACCTGATAGTGCTGAAAGGGGGACACTGGTGGAAAAGAACACCACCCTTCTGAATGAGGCTGTAATTTGCATAGGACCAAATGTGGTCATGAGTCTTGGTGGCTGATTTCAACTCTGTTATTTAATATTGCTCATTATTTCAGCAACCTGAGAATAACAGCTGGACTGTGTGGGATGAAAGCAACTTTTCAATGCAGGCAAACAGATCACGGCAGTTCTCTTGGAGAAATATTGCTGGTTAATTTGCAAAAATAAATCCCCTTTTTTGTCCTCATTCTTAAAAAATGCCAAGTTGCAAGATGTGCACACGCATGTGTGCATAAGATGAGGCAAGGACAAATTTAAACTAGAGGAAATGCTTTACAGCTAGGCTGCCTCCTTCTCCCTCAAAGGCTGATAAACTACAAATGCCATTTAGGCACTGGATTTATGGTTACTTTCGTGTATGCCCTGAAAATTCACTTCTCTTTAGGGGATACTAGTTCATGGGGAAAACAAGTTAGTACTGAGAAGTTCAATTACTCTCCTAAAATATCAATAGCTTAGCAGTAAGAAAGCAAAACAACAGGTGCCTTTTTATATTAGATATATTCTCAAGACATCTGTAAAGGCTTGCTACAAACAGCAAGAAAGTAATAGCCATAAATGTTACTCAGTGGGAAGGTTTGGGGATGGAGGTCCTTCTTCCCAGTCTCGTTTTAATCTGTGACTGGTGTTCCATCACTTTGCAGCATGAGTTTCTCTGCCAATGTATTCCTTTCCTTTTGTTTAATTATGACTTATTTTTCACAATGGCTGGGCCATTTTCAAGGTTTTTGATATAGGACTTCTGTTTTCTCTTGTTTCTGGAGTAACTTGTCTTCCTTTGGAAGACCCAGCTTTGTGCTTCCTGAAGAGCACCTTCTAAGCTGGAGATTTGAGTGTTTCCTGACCTGCTTTAGCCCTCCTCAGCAGCACAGTAATGTAATCAGCTGAAGAATCTCCCAGGAGGGATGCATTGTTAGGGTTTCTCTTTCAGTGTAAGCTATTTGATAAATGTACTTTAGGAGTATGGGGTTGATTATTGAAATACTTTCTTTGAAGGTATCTGCCTTCTCCATGTGATAGCTCCTAAGAGAGTTTAGACTATGGTGAGAACTTATGTCTTGGGGTCACTTGCTTCATGGGAGGGCAAAGTATCTGAAAAAGAGCTTGGCTTTGGAGAAACCATGACTTTGACTTTGAGAATACATGGGTAATTGGGTCATTATCCAAGGCTAAAAGAAATGGATTCATAATATAAGAAAGGACACTAAGTGTTTCCATTAATTCATTTTATATTTGAAAATAGAAAGCAAGGAGAGCTGTGGCAAGTCATCCATGTATCTGATATGCACTGACACAAAATTCTTATCTTTGAAAGATATTCTTGACTCCAAAGAGCAGTTGTACATAACATGTCCTGATTTATAACCTGTACATAAAGAAAAGGTGGTATGTCATAGTGGTTGAGAAGGGGATTTTGGAGTTAGAGGGTCTCAGGTCTAGCTGTTTGACCTTGGGTTAACCATTTGGTTCTCTTAAACCTGTGTTTTCTCATCTTTAAAATGGAGAAAATAGTAGTATGCAACTCATAGGGTTGTTTTAGGTATCAAATGAGATCAGGCAATTAAATTAAAGATCATACATACTGCCTGACAATAAGTGCTCAATAATTAATTGTTCATATAATTTAACAGAACGGTTTTTTCAGGTTCATAGTCACTTTATTTCATAACTCAGGGAGCTACCTGGCATGTGCATGTGGCATATTTTATGTAGAGCAGAGCTTGATTTTCTTTTTCATTTCTTTGCATCTAGTGACATTACTGCATAAGCTTCTTACAACTATTGTGAATCGTCATGAGGTTATCTGACCTTTCTTTTTTACACTAAATGTATGAATTTATCTTTCAGATTTTCATGGAGAAGAGTCACTGGATTGGCCTAGAGTGCACTGGTTACCAGGCCAGGTTTCTAGGGGGTGGCTCTGGGCCCTAAGAATAAACTGCTTCTTTTCCACAGAAGTGACCATGTCTGGGATGGAAAGTAAGTTTATTTTTCTTCGATAAGTCAATGAAAATAAAGATAGTGTACATCTTTTTTTTTTTCATTAAATTAAGAATAATGATGAGAGAACTTTAAAGGTTTTTAAGAACTTGCTTTTTATGAAAAAAAAAAGCGTATTTGTTCTTTTTTTTCTTTCCAGCTTTTATTTTAGGTTCAAGGGATATATGTACAGGTATGTTCCATGGGGAAATTGTGTGTTACGGGGTTTGGTATACGGATAATTGTCACCCAGGTAATCAGTATATACTGATAGGTTGTTCTTCAATCCTCACCCTCCTCCAACTCTCCACCCTCATGTAGGCCCCGGTGTCTGTTGTTCCCTTTTTGTGTTCATATGTGCTCAATGTTTAGCTCCCACTTATGAATGAGAACATGTGGTATTTGGTTTTCTGTTCCTGTGTTAATTCACTTAGGATAATGGCCTTCTGTTCCATCCATGTTGCTGCAAAAGACATGATCTTATTCTTTTTTATGGTTGCATAGTATTTAATGATGTATATGTACCACATTTTCTTTATCCATTCAGTCCACCATTGATGGGTATGTAGGCTGATTCCATGTCTTTGCTATTATGAATAGTGCTTCAGTGAACATACACATGCATGTGTCTTTATGGTAGAACAATATATATTCCTTTGGGTATATACACAGTAATGGGATTGCTGGATCAATGGTAGTTCTAAGTTCTTTGAGAAATCCCCAGACTGCTTTCCACAGTGGCTGAAGTAATTTACACTCCCACCAGCAGTGTGTAAGTGTTCCCTTTTTTCTGCAACCTCACCAGCATCTGTTATTTTTTGACTTTTTAATAATAGCCATTCTTACTGGAGTGAGATGGTATCTCATTGTGGTTTTGATTTGCATTTCTCTAATGATTAGTGATATTAAGCATTTTTCGTTACTTATCGGCTGCATGCATGTCTTCTTTTGAGAAGTGTCTGTTTATGTCCTTTGCCAATTTTTTTTTTCTGTTTCATATGGTTTGGCTCTGTGTCGCCACCCATATCTCATCTTGTAGCTCCCATAATTCCCACGCGTTGTGGGAGGGACCTGGTGGGAGATGACTGACTCATGGGAGTGGGTCTTTCCTGTGCTGTTCTTGTGATAGTGAATGGGTTTCATGAGATCTGATGGTTTTAAAAATGGGAGTTTCCTTGCACAAGCTCTCTCTTTGCCTGTTGCCATTCACGTAAGATGTGACTTGCTCCTCCTTGCCTTCTGCCATGATTGTGAGGCCTCCCCAACCATGTGGAACTGTAAGTCCAATAAACCTCTTTCTTTTGTAAATTGCTCAGTCTTGGGTATGTCTTTATCAGCAGCATGAAAACGGGCAAATACACTGTTTTTTCAACTTTTATTTTAGATTCAGGAATACATGTGCAAGTTTGTTGCCTGGGTATATTGCATGATGTTCAGGTTTGGGGTATGGATCCCGTCACCAAGGTAATGAGCATAGACCCCAGTAGGTAGGTTTTTTTACCCTGGCCCCACTTGTTCCCTTCCCAGTGTCTATTGTTGCCATCTTTATGTCCATGAGTACCCAACGATTAGCTCCCACTTATAAGTGAAAACATGTGGTATTTGGTTTTCCGTTCCTGCATTGATTCACTTAGGATAGTGGCCTCCAGGCACATCCACGTGGCTGCAAATGACATTCATTTTCATGGCTGCATCATTTGCCTATTTTTAAATGAGGTTTTGTTTTTCTTATAAATTTGTTTAAGTTCCTTGTAGGTGCTGAATATTAGACCTTTGTTGGATGCATAGTTTAAAAATGTTTTCTCTCATTATGTAAGTTGTTTACAGTTTTTCTCCCATTCTGTATGTTGTTTACTCTGTTGATAGTTTCTTTTGTTGTGCAGAAGCTCTTTAGTCTAATTAGGTCCCACTTGTTAGTTTTTGTTTTTGTTGCAATTGCTTTTGGAGTATTCATCATTAAGTCTTTGCCAGAGCCTATGGCCAGAATGGTATTTCCTAGGTTTTCTTCTGGGGGTTTTATGGTTTTAGTTTGTACAGTTAAGTCTTTAGTTGATTTTTGTATATGGCAAAAGGTAAGGACCCAGTTTCAGTCTTCTGTATATGGCTAGCCAGTTATCCCGGCACCATTTATTAAATAGGGAGTCCTCTCCTCATTGCTTGTTATTGTCGGCTTTGTTGAAGATCAGATGGTTGTAGGTGTGTGGCTTTATTTATAGGTCCTCTAACCTGTTCCATTGGTGTATGTATATGTTTTTGTACCAGTACCATGCTATTGTAGTAACCTTGTATTATAGTTTGAAGTTGAGTAGTGTGATACCTCCAGCTTTGTTCTTTTTACTTGGGATTGCTTTGGATAGTTGGGGTCTTTTTTGGTTCCAAATGATTTTAGAATAGTTTTTTTTCTAATTCTGTGAAAAATGTAACTGGTAGTTTGATAGAAATGCTGTTGAATCTGTAAGTTGCTTTGGGCAGTATGGCCATTTTAAGAATATTGACTCTTTGTGTCCATGAACATGGAATGGTTTTCCATTTGTTTGTCATCTTTGATTGCTTTCAGCAGTGCTTTTTAATTCTCATTGTAGAGACCTTTCACCTCATGGTTAGCTGTATTCCTAGGTATTCTGTTCTTTTTGTGGCTATTGTGAATAAGATTGTGTTCTTGATTTGGCTCTTGGTTTGGATGTTATTGGTGTATAGAAATGCTAGAGATTTTTATGCATTGATTTTGTATCCTGAAACTTTGCTGAAGTTGTTTATCAGATCTTGGACTTGGAGCAGAGGCTGTGGGATTTTCTAGGTTTAGAATAATATTGTCAATGAAGAGAGATAGTTTGACTCTGTCTCTTCCTATTTGGATGACTTTTATTTCTTTCTCTTGCCTGACTGCTCTGGTTAGGACTTCCAGTACTGTGTTGAATAGGAGTGGTGAGAGTGGGCATCCTTGTCTTGTGCCAGTTCTTAAGGGAAATGCTTCCATCTTCTGCCCATTCAGTATGATGTTGGCTGTGGGTTTGTCATAGATGGCTCTTAGCACTTTGAGGTGTGTTCCTTTGATGTCTAGTTTGCTGATGGTTTTTAATATGGAGGGATAGTGAATTTTATCAAAAACTTTTTCTGCATCTATTTAGATCATCAGGTGGTTTTCATTTTTAATTCTGTTTATGTAATGAATCACATTTATTGACTTGCATATGTTGAACCAATCTTCTTTACAGGAATAAAGCCTACTTGATCATAGTAGATTAGCTTTTTGATGTGCTGCTGGATTCCATTTGCTAGTATGTTGTTGAGAATTTTTGCATCTATGTTCATGAGGGATATTGGCTTGACATTTTCTTTTTTTTGTGTGTGTCTCTGTCAGGTTTTGATATCAGAATGATACTGGCCTCATAGAATGAGGTAGTGAGGAATTCCTCCCCCTCAGTTTTTGAAATAATTTCAGTAGGATTGGTACCAGCTCTTCTTTGTATGTCTGGTGGAATTTCTCTGTGAGTCCACCCAGCCCAGGGTTTTTTCTTGTTGTTGTTGTTGTTGTTGTTTTTTCTGATTCAATTTCAGAACTCATTTTTGGTCTGTTCAGGGTTTCAATTTCTTCCTAGTTCAATCTTGGGAGATTGTATATTTCTAGGAATTTATTCATTTCTCCGGGGTTTTCTAGTTTGTGTGTATAGAGGTGTTCATAGTAGTCTCAGAGGGGGTTTTTTTTTCTTGTATTTCTATGGTGTCAGTAGTAATGTCCCCTTTGTCATTTCTGATTGTGTTTGTTTGGATCTTCTCTCTTTTTTTCTTTATTGGTGTAGCTAGCAGCCTATCAATCTTATTTATTCTTTCATAAAATGAACTTTTGGTTTTGTTGATCTTTTGTATGTTTTTTCTCATCTCCATTTTGTTTAGTTCTGCTCTGATTTTGGTTATTTCTTTACTTTTGCTAGCTTTCTCCAAAAGATATGTTGAAATATGTGTCGGTTTGCTCAGGTTGCCATAACAAGTATCACAGACTGGGCAGCTTAAACAACAGAAATTATTGTTTTCATAGTTCTGGAGACTAGGAAGGCCAAAATCAAGGTGTTGGCAGGGTTGGTTGCTTCTGAACTTTTCTCCATGGCTTGTAGATGGCCATCTTCTCCCTCTGTCTATCTGTGCCCTAATCTCCTCTTCTTATGATGACATCAGTCATATTTCATTAGGGTCCACCCCAATGGCCACTTTTAATCTTAATTACCTCCTTAAAGACCGTCTTCAAATATAGTGATATTCTGAGGTACTGAAGGTCAGAATTTCAACATATGAATTTGCCCCATAATAAAGTCCTAGCCTCTAGTACCTGTGAATGAGATCTTACTTGAAAATAGGGTCTTTGCAGATGTCATCAAATTAAGATGAGGTCGTATTGGATTAGGGTGGGCCCTAAATCCAATGACTGGTGTCCTTAAAAGGAGAGAGTGATACAGAGGAGACATACAGGGAAGAAGGACATATAAAGATAAAGACAGAGATTGTAGTTATGCTGCCATAAGCCAAAGAATGCCAAGAAAATTGTAGGATACCACCAGACAGTAGAAGAAGCAAGGAAGGATTCTTCCTTAGAGCCTTCAGAGGGAACATAGCCCTGTTGACATCCTGATTTTGGACTTTCAGCTTCCAGAACTGTGCAAGAAAAAATTTCTGTTGTTTTAAGTCACACAGTTTGTGGTAATTTGTTACAGTAGCCCTGGGTAACTAATACACTACTTGACATTATATATTTGATAATTATTTTCCGTGTCCTCCACTAGAATGTAAACTACATGAGTGCAGGCATTTGCCTGTGTTGGTCACTCTTGTATTGCCAGCATAGTGGATATTTACTGAATGAATGAACGAATAAATGAGGGCAATCTTGGAGGAGGGAGGAGCAGAGGTGGCAGAAGTAAAAAGGGGAGTAGATGATCATGAGTATAAAATATACTAATCTACTGAGTGAACTTCTGGCAGGAGGAGGTGAAGGGGTTGAGTTCCCTTTCCAGTTTGATGTGGCAAGAAACAAAGACAAAATATGGAAATTAAGGCTAGAAGAACCCTGGAAACATAAACCCCTAGTAAGCAGAAATCGAGTGGATTGCATTGGACTTTCATGGCTGATGGAAGTAGCAGAGTCCAAGCAGCCAATTATACCCCGATCCCTAAGGAGCAATAGGCCCAGCTGGCATTTGGTTTACATTTAAGGTATTTAATCTCCTAGATTTATCCTGCGTGTCTCATACATCTTTCCATGATATTTATCTCTTTATACATTTCCTATGAGTGTGGGGAAATTTTCTCAAACTCCTAATTCTCTAGTGTAGTTTTCTGCAGTAGCACACCTGGCTCCAGTGTATTTTTTCATCTGAAAGCAATCTTTCCTGACCTCAGGTGTTTCTGTTTTTGCAGATGAAATGTCATTTCCTATTTTATTATAAATCCAAATGATGGGTTTTTATATTGTTCTTTATTTTTTAAAAGAAGTTTCTTAAAATTTTTTGTTCTGAATCCTCAGAAGGTCTCTATATTTTCTACTCTTTCTCTCTCTCCGATCCCTCTCTTTCTCCCTCTCCCTCTTCTGCTTCCTTTTCTTATCCCTCTCCCTTTCTGCTCCTGCCTTTATTTCCACTCAGTAAGTTTCCTGTATTTGTTCTTCCTGATGTCTATGCTTAACCATTACTGGGACTGACATGCCAGATACTTCATGAGAAAAGTTATATTTTCTGTTGTTTTACTTTAATAAATAAGGGTTTTATTTGATTGGAAGAAATAGAGAGTGTTTTATAAAGGAGACAGACATGGGGCAGTTAAGTTAACTGCTGGGTTAACTATTTTCTCTTCCATGTTTGTTGTAGCGAATGGTGAGTCTTGTCCCACTTCTTCCAAGGTCTCAATTGTCCTTATAAACAGCCTGCTAGGGCAATGCCTTTGCCTTCCTTAGCCCCTTTGTCTTAGCAAGCTGAGTCTGGTAGTGATGTCCACTGGTCTCACTCTGCCCCATGTGTAAGTGCTTGCACACTTACAGAAATGTTTGAGTTTTCTCTTTCCCATGTGGCCTATAGCTTACCTGTTCCCATCCAGAACTGCTCTGACCTTGGGAGCCTCTGTGGAATCCCATCCATTATTCCCCATGTGTTGGTAAATCCTTTCCTTAACCCAGTCTCATGTATACAACATGCCACCCTTCCATGTTTTGCAGAGTTGATGTAGATTTTCCCATAATTTCAATATCTTTAGTTATTATAATGGAAATTTGGGAGAGAGACAAGTAAATAACTTGGGATCAAGGTTTTGTCTTGAAACAGAACTGAGAGAATGATACGACAACGGGCAGTTTTACAGAGGAGGTAGGTCTTAAAGGGTGGAAGAGGGTACACATGAGCTGGGATTAGAAAATTCTAGGTTTTAGTTCCAGCTTGACCTCTCTCTGGCTATATGATCTTGGCTATATGACCTATTAGTGTCAAAGTCTCTTTCTTATATCTTTGAAATCTTTAGGAATGGAAATCATTTGTATGTGTAGAAAGGAGGAGGGAAGGCATTAGATATTGAAAATAAGAACAAAGGTACAGACATTGGAATGAGGGTGATCTATAGGGCTAAGAAGCTGAGGTATTGCAGATATTGTTTGCCTATCCTACAGCCATTCCTTCTTCCTCTTGGTTGGAAGGGCCCAGTGTTTTTCATGTGTCTATCCTCTTTCACATAGCTGTGAGGGTCCCTCTTCACCATGGCTCAAGCATGGATCAGGTTCAGGCTTACACATGTGATATGGTAGCCAGGGAGTCAGGAGGGGGCATTGAAGGGGCTTCTGGGAAGGTCTTCTCATTGTTGGAAAGAAAACAAGAGGCAGAAGTACCTTATTCTGTTGCTCTGTACATTGTTGCATGTGATGCCTTGAGCAGAGGGAGAATGATCCTGAGAACAAGCTCCCTGCTGAGAATGGACTTACCGTCCTGGGATGTTAGAGAGGAGAGGAAGAAAGCAGGGTGCCCAGTGATGTACAGACACTGAATTAATCAATACTGTAACTTCTGTCTCTTCAGACTTCTTTGATTAATAAAGCCAGTAGAATTGTATGGCTTTTCTTTTTTATATTTTGCAACCAAAACATAAAAATGATGTATCAGAAAAAAGCATACAAAATGATGTATCAGAGACCAGTGTATATTTGGCTGTACTGGGAAATAAATGTGGTTAAGTGGTTAAGTCAGAAGGAGGAATGTCATTAGGAGACTTGAAAACCAGATAGAAAACTTGAGATTTGGTGTGGTAGATCACAGGGAGCTGCAAAAGAGTCTTGAACAAACTGATCTTGATGAATATCGCATTTTAGTTAAGATTCATTTAAGAATGATATGGTAGCCAAAATAAAGGATGGAAAACTCTGGATTTAAGAAGACCTGCTGAAAAATTTGATTGGTTTGGGGACTAGATCAGTCTTGTATTACAGGATGATATGGTTTGGCTCTGTGTCCCCACCCAAATCTCATCTTGAATTGTAATCCCCATGTGTTGAGGGAGGGAGGTGGTTGGATCATGGGGGCAGTTTCCCCCATGTTGTTCTCATGATAGTGAGTGAGTTCTCATAAGATCTGAGGGTTTTATAAGCATCTGGCATTTCCTCTGCTTGCACTTCTCTCTCCTGCCACCACGTGAAGAAGGTCCTTTCTTCCCCTTTACCTTCCACCATGATTGTTTTTTGTGGTCCCCCCAGCCATGTGGAACTGTGAGTGAATTAAACCTCTTTCCTTTATAAATTACCCAGTCTTGGGTATTTCTTTATAGCAGTGTGAGAACAGACTGCTATACAGAGGAAATCACTGTCTACTTTTGATTTAATTTTTCCTTCTTTTCTCTGTCCTCCTATAAGGCCTGGTGGAGAAGAACTTCCTGTTAGTGAGACAAGATGTATGTCATTTGGGCAAAGTCCTTAGTATAAAAGATGTTATCAAGGAGAAGGCTGATATTTTATCAAGAAGACAGACAAATGCCCAGGACATGAGAGATGGAGGATCAAAGAAGAAATCTTTCTGAGATGTAAATGGCCCTGTGCCTGTCTGACCTATCCTACCAGTTTTGTTCACTGGACTTGTTGAGATGGTAAAACCAAATGGGAAGGGGAAATTATTACTCCCTAATAGCAGTTGGGGGCATCCAGTGGCCTCATAACTGCTTCTTAGTTTGAGAAGCCTCTCAGGTAGGAAAATGTATTCTGCCATAGACTTTGGATACCCCTGTGTATATTTACCTGTGTGATATTCCTTTATGAAGAAAACATATTTCTATTTAATTCTTAGCTTAATATGAAAACCTGTGAAATAGGGACATATAGTCAGGTCCCAGTTAAGCTAATCTGATATTTGAACATTTGGATTTAAGATAACACAGTGTTTCCATTATTAAAAAAGTCTTCTCCAACAGTTCACTTTAGTAACTTTTCTGGTCTTCATTAAAATATAATTAAAAAATAATACATTATTACATTTTCAGTTTACTAGCAACATGTCTATTTTGAAAAGTAAACTCCAACTGCAAAGTAATTTATTTTCGTGCTTGGTAAGGACACATTCTTCTAAATAATGATTACAATGGAGAAATTAGGAGATTCACATGGCTTTTACCCAGCAGGGAATGTATCTTGAGACTCAATAAATTTAAGCTAATCTGATTTTTTTAAAAAGCACAATTTCTTCTCTATACATAATTGTATTTGGCAGCAAATCCCAGCTGACAAACAGTGGATTAAAAATTAATGGGATTATTTGTCTAATGCTTCAGAAACTCTGGGAGGAGGCAACTCAAGGATACCATCAAGGAATACAATTTTTCCTCTCCTCTTGCTATACCGTCATAACCAATGGCTGTTTCACTTTGAGTGTAATATAACATCTAGACAAGAAGAAGAAGGAATGGGAGAGGAACACCAGTTGACTTTTACTTGTATTTCATTGGACAGAACAGAGTCACTTGGCCACCCCTAGATGTGAGGCAGTCTGAGAAAGTGAGTTTTCTGCTGTCCTGCCTTTATAGTAAAAGGACACAAATAACAAAAGGTTGGAATGGGTATTGAGCTGGACAATTAAAAGTATATGCTTCAATGATGTTAGTTAGTTGCTTTGAGAGAAGAAGGAATGCCATATAAGGACAACTCAGATTTCAGCTGGCAGGTTGTTTGGCTAGGTTTAGACACAGTGAACTTAAATCACACTTACATGGTGTATCAGTCTAGGGCTGTTCAATAAAACAGTCATCCTAAATAATTTAGGAACAAAGGGGTTTAGTATAGGAATAAGAGCTTAGTTAGATGTTGAGAATTTGAGAGCAAAGGTCAGGAAAACTTCAGACTCCAGTAGGTCAAAAAAGCAGATCTTGGAGACCTGAACCTGAAGCACCAAAGTGAGTTATTTTCAAAAGCTTTTCTGGTAACTGTCACGATTCTCAAATCTCTGAGAACTTCTGACCTGTATGTCCAGCACAATGGCAGGCACAGAGTTGGGACTCAAAAACAGCTTGTTGCTTCTTTGTTAAATAGATATTGAATTCATAAGAATACCTTGGCTGTTGAAACCTACACACTAGTGCTGAAATCTACATATCAGTGTCCAGACACACCCAATATCTGGATGACGGCTCAGTCTAGGAAACACGCCACTCCAGGTATTTCAGATAGAAGGAAATGAATACAGGGAAGTGGTTATACAGATGGTGGAAGAGCTGAAAAGCCAAAGAGGACTGTGAGGCAACACAAAAATTAGCAGCCTTAGGAAGCCTCTACCACCCTGTGGCTGAAGGGCATGAGAACCTGTAGTATTACCAGAGAGCATAAGCTGAGGTCATTTGGCAGAAGCTAGGAGGGAAGGGGTTTTCTAGTGGAACTGGAGCCGTGAAGACGTAGTTGCTACCCTGCAGCAAAGAGAGAATGGGGAAGAAGTACCCTGGCTTCTTCCTCTCTCCTACTCTCCAGTCTTCTGTCTGTGCTTCCACTTGGCGGAACTGACACAGAAGCCCGTTGACTGCAGAAATCAGCCTGTAGGGGTCAGCCTCTGTGATGCAGAGCAGAGTAGAACAACTACAAGAAATAGATCTGAGGGTGAATAGGAAATGATAAGTACAGGCTGTGTGTGTGTGTGTGTGTCTGCATGTGTGCGCACGTGCGTGTGTGCACTCGCGTGTGCACGCGGTGCTTAAGGGTGGAGAAGGATCTCAGTGGGGTCTATATGAACTGGCTTCTTTCCTGGTGCTTCAACATCCCCTTATGTTCTGCATAATCCTGGAGACCTAAGCTTTGAGCTACTAGTGCCATATACTGGCAGCTTGATGGCTTAGCTGTCTGGCCCTGCTAAGTCTATGCTATTTTCATTTTCCCCTTGTGCCCGGTTCTAACAGGCAGACTCTGATATGATTAATGCTTGGCAAAATTGCAGTTGTGCTGAGCTTTTTGATCCAGTTTGAGTTCGTTATGAATTAGATGAAAGGTGGGATAATTTGCAGAGATGAGGAAGGAGATTTAAGATTTAGGGATCATGACTATGTCAGTTCCCTTTGAAAATTTCCAAGTTTGATTTAAAAGTTTTAATATTGGTTAGAGAATAGGTCCTTAGTTTAAGAGTTATTTGATTTATTGAAGAATTTATGTTAAACGTTACAATACTTCCCTAAGTTTACTTAGGAATTTAGAGGCTTGAACACTGTATCTGGTAAAGTTGGCATCTGTGGCCCTGCAAAAAACTTTATACTATTTTTCATCATGTATTTTAACATCTGTAACTGGCAATGTGATTTTATTGATTGTCTTCATGCTGAATTATCTAAAAGGTGGCAATGCATGATTTACCTAGTGAGCATTCTTAATGTTCGAATTGTCTTTGGGACATGTATGAAATGTGAAATTGGAATGCTGGACCTTGTTGGTAAGTTAATTCATTTACAACATGTTGCAAACCTGCATGCTCAAATGCAGCTTGAAATATTTATCTGAACATTTGACAAATTCATAAAGATGGCCTGTAGTGGGTAACGTCATTGCTGTATCCAGATCCAAAGATATCTTTTAAATATTTAACTTCCAGCCATCAGTACCTATGGCCCATTCTCTGAGGATTGCCCCTACTTTTTCCTTCACATGCGGAGAGATGGAACTGCCTCGGGATTCATGTTCCCCTGAGGTGGTTCTTACTTGATGGGAGCTAGAGTTTGAAAGCTCCAGCTCCCTTGTCTGTGAAGTCAGGACATTTCTGAGGATTAACTAAAACTCCAGAGTTCCCCGGCAAGATCAGACTGAAGCCACATTCTGTGGAACTCTGCTGGAAATCACCCCCTTGCTTGGCTTTGGAATTCTGATTGCTGTGTGACAAATTATTACAAAATTTAGTGGCTTAAAACAACTAAACGCTATTATCCCATGCAGTTTCTGAAGGCCAGGAATCTGCAAGTGGCTTAGCTGGATGGTTCTAGTTCAGGGTCTCTCAAGAAGTTGTAATTGAGCCATCAGCTGGGGCTGCAGTCATCTGAAGCTGGAGAATCTGCTTCTAAGCTCACTCACAAGGCTGTTGGCTGGAGATCTCAATCAATTCCATGCCATGTGGGCCTTTACACAGGGCTGGCTGAGTGTCTTCAAGATATGGCCCCTGGATTCTCCCAGAGCTAGTGGGAGTGGGGGAAAAGAGAGAGAGAGAGAGGGAGAGAGAGAGAGAGACAGACAGACAGACAAGGGGAGGGGAGGGGAGGTGAGGGGAGAGAAGGAGAGGTGAGGGGAGAGAAGGAGAGGAGAGAGGAGAGAGAGAGAGAGTAAAAGCAACAGTCTTTTATAGCCTAATCTTGAAAGTCACATACCATCATCTTTGCAGTGTTCTATTGGTCACACAGAAATCAACCCTGATACATTGTGGGAGGAGACTATACAAGGGTGTGAATAACAGGAGGTGGGGACCATTGGGGGCCATCCTGAGGATTAACTCTCACGGTTTCTCTTCCTTCTCTGTTCCCTGCTTCCCCCTCTTCTTTACTCATTTCCCATGGCAGGTCTTCCTTAATAAATTACTTATATGAGAATTCTTGTCTTAGGATCTACTTCTGTGGAGACTGACCTAAATAATTGCTATTTCTTTGTCTAAAATAGGGGTCGGAAAACTACAGTCAGGGGGCCAAATCCAGCTTGCAAACTAAGAAGGTTTTTAAATATTTTTTAATGATAGAAAAAATCCAAAGAATAATTTTTTTTCATAGTATGTGAAAATTATATGAAATGCAAATATCAGTGTCTATTTTATTGGAACACATTTTTAAATGTATTGTCTGTGGTTGCTTTCATGCTACAGTAGCAGAGTTGAGTAGTTGCGATAGAGATTGCAGGGGCTACAAGGACTAAAATATTTACTCTCTGGCCCTTTATAGAAAAAACAGTTTGCTGATCCCTGGTCTAAAGTAAACCAGCATTGTGTGGTTTATGTTCTGATGATTTTCCAGGCTTTGGCACTACTGGCTTCCTTGACCTTCAGTCCAAAGTATTTTCAGTTCACTCGTGTCGCTCTTAACGCTTTCCAGTGTTTTTTTGTCAATCCAGGTAGAAATAAAAATGAATTATTTTGAATTTGCCAGCACCACTCCTCTGCATGGAAAGAGAGGGGCTGTAACTTTCAGCGGTGGGAGTCCGGTAGAAGAAACAGAGTTCCTGCTTGGTCCTCTGAGTTGTGCCAGTTGTCAAAACCCTAAACAACTACTGTGGCTTGATTCTCAGAATAGGGCATGTTTTTATTGTTGTAAGTAGGAGTTTCTTTATTTTATGATTTATTTTTAAAAAACTTTTCTTTTAAGTTCAGGGGTACTTGTGCGGATTTATTACATAGGTAAACCTGTTTCATTGGGGTTGTGGTACAGATTACTTCATCACCCAGGTATTAAGCCTAGTACCCATTAGTTATTTCTCCTGATCCTTTTTCTCCTTCAACCCTGCACCGTCTGGTTGGCTGCAGTGTCTGATGTTCCCCTCTATGTGTCCATATGTTCTCATCATTTAACTCCCACTTGTGTAAGTAGGAATTTCCAATAATTTGGAGAGCAGCCCTTCAAATATAATTGATGCTTTATTAACACCCAAACCATTTAATGTCCTGATATTTACTTACAGAAGCAGATAGAATTTGATTATAGTTGCTCTCAGTGATGAGATGAAATACTACAAGAAAGGTTTTCTTTGTATAACAAGATTATATAAAGGGGATAAATTAGTCATCCCCAACATACTTTATGATTTACATAAAACATTTATTACCATACCTTCTCTTATTATCTTCACACAGGCCTCTGAGGCACGTGAGGTAGATTCAATTCCTGATTTACAGATGAGGAAATGGATAAAATGATAGATTAAAAGTCGGCTAATTACACAGTGGTGAAGCTGGAGCAAGAATCCAGGCCTCTTGACTTCTAATCCAGTGTTCTTTCCACTAAAGCACTTGACTGTTTACTGTGTGCAGGGCATTGTATGAAGCACAGTGGGAACTTAGTGTGAAATAATACTTACAATAGTACTTATATTTAAATGCCACTTTAAACTCCCCCCTCCCACAAACATTTATTTTCTCTGTTGAAATTAGTATATATTAGATTACTCTTATTCATGCTGTCTTGTTTAGTAGCTGTCAAGTGAATTTCTATACACATGAGTTTTACATTATAATCGATGTAACACAATTGGTATCTAGAAGAAAAGCCTTTTATCTATTAACCCCTCCTTTATTGGTTCCTTGTTCCCTAAAAAATAGAGCTAAAGCAAGAAACCCTTTGTAATTTTAGTCTTTGACTAATAACTCCATATGTAGAGGATGTTTTAGATATTTTTTGAGTTAAAATGGGGAAACAACTTCTTGATTTGACAGGTCATATTGGTTGTAAAAGGATGAGAAACAGCAGTTCGAGTGATACTGGAAAAAGTGTGTTTCACATGAGAGCTTCAGGGTAAAAGCTAGCCTCATTTACCTAACTGGCAAATATGGAAGACATTTTGAAGACTCTATAATTTCTCTTACCATTTTGGAAACATGTGAAGTCTTCTTTTCTGATTATAAAGTTATTAAATGCTCATTATAAAAAATATGGAAACTATAGAAAGTTAATAAAGATTTATCAATGACCAACCCAAGGGTATTTACTATACATTAACATTTTAGTGTATTTCCTTCCAGGTAAATTTTCCTTTGATACTATAATATACACACCCTGTAATAGTCAGAAAAGACTAGGATATGCTGCTATAATATACAGCCCTCAATCTCAGTGAGTTTAAGCAACAAAGGTTTATTCCTCATTCATGCTTCAAGTCTGCCACAGATGCATTGAACACCCTGCTTTGTAGTACCATTTTCTCACTCCTTAGGCTGATAAGAAGCCATTACCTGGAAGCTGCTGTGGCAGAGGGTAAAAAAGCTCTGGAGGCTTTTACCCCAGAAATTACATGTTCTGGTCTGAGGTGACAAATACCACTTTTACTCAATGACTTGGTGTCTGGAAATACTCATGTGGGCCAGGAAGTGCCACTGTACCATGTGGTCAGAAAATGAGAGAAATAGAAAAATTTGGCAAACAGCAGTAATGACCACTGCACAGGCCTACCAAGCTGACCTCTATTTTTACTTTCTATCAAAATATAAAAGACTTCTCGTTCCACTAAAATACTTCACAAATGGCAATGTATCAAGCAGATATACCACAATACATGTAAATACCTCCCATTGTTGGACATTTAGATTGTTTCAGATAGCTCAATATTATGAATATTTTATTTAAAAATATTTTCCAATTGATTATAAAGAAAGATTTTTCTTTTTTTCTTTTTCTTTTTTCTTTTTCTTTTTCTTTTCTTTTTTTTTTTTTTTTTACCTATTCTCCTTCAGTGCAGGGAAAGACAAAGGTGAACTTTTTACATTTTATAAACAAAACAAAAAGGCAATTCATTTCATTTAGTTGTGCAAGAGATGAGATTCAGGAAGGTGCACATAAAAATGCTAGAGCAAGAGTCCCTCACCTTGATTATTGAAAAATTAATTAGCTCTTATAATCACTTGGTTGAGTCTTTCAGGTTTTTTGGCCCAGATTCTAGCATGGAAGGCCAGCTTGGATATTGGGAAGAAAGGCTGTAATTCCTTTCTTCCTTTTACAAGTAGTTCAGTTGTTGTGTAACCAGAAAGTACTACTTCACTGAAGACAGCTTCACATCATGTGTCAATATTCTTTGCTTATGAATCATCATATTACTTCTTGTTAGGGTTATGAATTTTGTGAGGTGATGAGAGGGATTTTTTTCCAGTATCACAGGAATATTTTTGACTGACAGCCCTGAAAAGAGAATAAAGCTAGTCTTTTTAAATGTGCCTTTAATCCTACTCACATATTCTATTGATGCATTTTGAATGTCTTTTATTTTCACAGTGAGTGATTTCAAAGAGAGATTATGGACTTTTCCAGTGTAAATGGTGAATCCTTTCCTTTGTAGTGGCTTCATTTTTTTTTTTTTTAACCGCTAATTGTCTTTTATGGTCTCCTATAAATATTCAAGTGTTAAACTTTTAATTTTTGAAATTTTGTATTTTGGAACTTTTTTTTGTATTTTATTTATCTAAGTAAAATCTTAGATTTTATGCACACACACACACACACACACACACACACACATCTTTAGTATAGTCTTTCCATAGTTTGGTGGCCAAGTTCTCTCTAAATATTAAGCTCTTTGAGACCTGTGTTTTTAAAAATATGACTGTATTCCTCATATGATATTAAGAAGAGATTTTCTCCCTCCAACTCCCGCCCTTCCATGAACGTTCATAGAGAGTAAGAGTGTTTTTCCTTTTTACAAGTACAAATATCATTGAAGATCAATTCACCAATAGTATGGCAAGGATTCTACTTCAATGCACAAATAATGTGGTGGCAAAGTTTGAAGAACTTGGGGCAATAATTATGGATAATTGCACTCGAGGGAAGAACTCAATATGTCCTTAGGCCTTTGAGGTATAGATGGAAGGTCTCCAATAGTTTCTATTATACTAAGCTATAAGGCTTAGTGTCAGCATGACTTACAAGTGCCATTTTCTTTGGCTAACATTTCCTCCTCTTCTTGCCTAGTGGTCCTTACTCATATAGTTCCCATCACTGGGAAAGAAATGTCAAAAGACAAATGTTTGAATTCACATACTAATTTAGTGAAGCTAGATGAAGACTCAAATGAATGTTTGTTTGATGTTAGTCTTTTAGGGTTGCCAAGCCATCTGCCTCATTCAGCAATGGTCTCATTATTTTTCAAGCTTATTCTGCATTTTGTTGATAGATTTATTTAATAGATTTTCAGAAGCTGTTTGCCAATCTTGCTCCCTCTTTCAAAAAGCACCCAACACAACAAGAAATGATGTATAGTGGTCTTCCTGCATTCTGATACTGTCAGTAGGAATGGGATGGAGTCATTTGGGAATTTGTGATATCCTTTTAAATGGAGACATCTATCAAGGAAGAGAGTTGACAGTTCAGTATGGGACAGCTTTCTAAAGGTTACCCTGTTTAACATGCGTGAGTTGTAATAGCTGGTGAGTCCAATTCTACAGAGTAAGGTATTAACATTTTATTGATACATTAGCTTTTTCAGCCCTGAGCCCTCTCACAGCTTAAGAGTTAATATCTTACTCCCATCTGAGCATTTAACTCCATTCTGGTTGCTAGAATCAGAATAATTATATTCTTATTGACATTTACTTATATCCTATTCTAAAAAAGTATTTAAGATAGATTACATGAAGTGAAACTGGATAATTACAAGACAAAGATAAGGTCCCCAAAGTTAGAGAGATTAATTAAAATACATTAACTTGAAATAATGTAATTGGTGGCATAAATTTGGAGGTTAGAGATCTATGACAAACATTTGATAAACTCATTTCCAGAAATGAAATTTTAACATAATTTGTTGGAATAGATTTAATGACCTCATTAAAACCTTATTCATAAAGTAGAAATGGGGGGCCAGACACGGTGACTCACGCCTGTAATCCCAGCACTTTGGGAGGCCGAGGCAGGCAGATCATGAGCTCAGAAGATTTTAACCATCCTGGCCAACATGGTGAAACCCCGTCTCTACTAAAAAATACAAAAAAATTAGCCCAGCATGGTGGCGCGCACCTGTAGTCCCAGCTACTTGGGAGGCTGAGGCAGGAGAAAGAATCTCTTGAACCCAGGAGGTGCAGTGAGCCGAGATTGCACCACTGCATTCCAGCCTGGTGACAGAGCGAGACTCCATCTCAAAAAAAAAAAAAAAAAAAAAAAAGTCGAAATGGAGTGTCATAAATTGGGCAATGGCTACTAGAAGGAGGGAGAGTTGCTTCCTCTTTCATTCCCTCTTCCTGGAGGAGGTTAGACAGGAAGTTCTTTCTTCCTTTGGGGAAAAAATGTCTGAAATGATGGAGAGGTCTGCATCTCCTCCACTGTTCTTATTCGGATAGATTAGGGAGGCAAAGTTAATTTGAAATGGAGAAGCCTGTTTCCTAGTTATTTTCTTCAAGTGTGATATTTTGGTTTTACAATTTTCACCTGAAAATTCAGCCATTGCTGGAGAGTATTAGGTTTCTCCATCATCTGCATCTTATGGGGTGTTAGGGAGAAAGAAATTATTTTGGATTGAGGAACTCTCTGGGGAAAGGATAGCCCCTGGTAGGTGTCCTGCAGATTGGGGACTTGGAGAGCCATAGATCATTATGAGGGAAGGATGGGGAGCAGAGGCAAAGAGTGGCTGAAAGTACAAGGAAAGGCAATTCAGAAGGGTGGAAAGACTTCCACGAAAAGTCTGTTTTTCCCTTTCGCCTCAGGCCTTGCAGATAGGTCAGAGTATCAGTCATTCATGATATTGAGAATCTGCTCAGTGCAGCCCTTTGAATATTGCTAGAGGCCCTCTACCTTCATATGGTGAGGCAAATGAGCCAGTTAGTTAGTCACCCTATATGGAACTGCTCAGAAGTCAGTGTAGCTCAAACCCAGCCACTGATTGTCTGACCGTGTTTCCTGGGAGTAGATTCTGGCGGTCTTTAAATTGAAGAAGTACCCTAACTTGTAAAGGTGTCAGCAATTCACATGTTACTTAGCCCCTTTCTTTCAATTTGGAAACTCCAGGTGACCTCCTTAATGTGTTATTAGACTTACAGCATCAATCTAACACCTCAATGCTTCATGGATGAGCATTAGGGTTTTAACAGAGAGTGAATAGCCTCAGTACTACTTATATCCTCTCAAGAAGCACCCTAGACATGACCACCACTTAGAGTTCAGTAGGGGAGCTTCAAGGCTTATGGTTTGTTGGGTGGCAACACCAGTGCCATGCTGAATATAGTTTGTGGATTTAGGAGCACAACAGAGGTTACATTGCTTAAGGCTGTGCTTGGCTTGCCTCACTTTATAGCTCTCTTTCTCATGTTGCAGAGTTGTTTTTCGTTCCCATTGCAGCTGAAACATACACAGAGATAAAGTTTTCTGAGTTTAAGAAAAGAATAAAGAGTGTCACTTGGGGGATTGTGAAAAAATATCAAAGTAAAGCAGGTCTCATATCATAAGTCCTAAGCAGTGCTCTAAGGACGAAAAACAGACCATGTTTATCTATAAGTGACCTAATTTGCTATGTAGTTTGTGTTTTAGTTCTGGAACTTTATGTGTGTGTGTGTGTGTGTGTGTGTGTGTGTGTGTGTGTGTGTATACACACACCCCCTTATAGAGTTATGAAGTGAGGACAGGCATACATTGCATGCAGAGTAAAAAATAAATTAAAAAATTGAAGGAGGATTCCAGAGTATTTCTGCTTCATATATATATTCTATTCATATCTGTATTCATAATTTTATATTTTGAGATAGATCCATAATTCTATATTTCGAGACGATAGAGTGAGGAAGGAAGCCCCTCTAGATGGCTGCACACTTTTCTAGAGTAAATCTCTAGGATTTTTAACTCTTTAATAATAAGAATTTGTTCATATACTTACTCCTTTCAAGCATGTTGGTTAAAGTTTTGATAGGCAACTGAGAATTCTTCTAAAGGAGTTCTGCTTGACTGAGGATATTTACCATCCACCACTGGGTAGAGTTTGATTTAGGATGAAAGACAGATTTTAGCCCAATGGTTGAAGGCAATTGCGTTAGTGAGAAAATAGGAATTACTCTATGTGAAAGTGTGGTTCCTAGGGAACATGGATGGGGGGCTTGAACATTTGACTATCAGGTAGATTTGTAGACTATTTAAACATCAAGGATTTTAGAAGTTCTGAAACTACATGGCTTTAATGAAGAATGAGGTCCTTTTTGTTCTTAGCTCGTTCTTTCCATTCCATTCCTTCTAGAATACATTGTCTGTTCCTCTCTTCCCTGAGTTGCACTTTGGAGGCTGACCACTAAGGCCTGCATTGCTTATGCTCCCTTTCCAGCTGGCCTTCTGTTGGGTTTGGCCAATGAGAGGCACTGGTAAAAATTAGGGAGGGGAGGAGAGAAATGGTAGACTATTTCTCCTCTACTGTTTTCCAGTTTGGGGCTATAATTTTGGCTTTTGGTCAGTCTTTCATGACCACAGCTCCTTATATCACTGGGTCCCTGTGGAATCATCACTTCCTCCTCTTGCATCTTCCAGACTAAGGGTGGTAATAGCTTCCAATTATTACAAATGTCTGGATGTTTCAACACCCCTTATTGTTTCCCTTCCCCCTGTCTGTGCTTCTGGAAGTCTCTTGAGCCACCTGACTTGAGTTTTTTCCTGCTGAGACCTTGACAAGTATACATGTGAAGTAATTTGTATTGAATCATATTGTGAATTGGTGTCAGATTTGGTAAGACTCCACTGAGTATCCTGGATATTTTTTAGTCTAGTATTCTATCTACATGGCATCCCTGCCTGTTTGGTCTCACCCTTTCAGGGAACTTTTGGAAGAAAGGTATTGAGACTTGAGCAGTCATGAATTCTCTTTTTTTTTTTTTTCCTTTTTTGAGATGGAGTTTCACTCTTGTCGCCCAGGCTGAAGTGCAATGGTGTGATCTCGGCTCACCGCAACCTCTGCCTCCCGAGTTCAAGTGAATCTCCTGCCTCAGCCTCCCGAGTAGCTGGGATGCGTGCAACACCACGCCCGGCTAATTTTGTATTTTTAGTAGAGATGGGGTTTCTCCATATCGGTCAGGCTGGTCTCGAACTCCCGACCTCAGGTGATCCACCTGCCTCGTCCTCCCAAAGTGCTGAGATTACAGGCGTGAGCCACCAAGCCTAGCCGTGAATTCATTTTTTTTTTTTTTAAATCCACACTGGCCTTGGATAGTGTCTCTGTCCATGGTAATAGAGACTTACAAGGAGGGATATGACCTGGAGATTCCTGTCCACTCCAGCTCCAAATTGCATTGCAACTGTAATGTGGATGTAACAGGGGAGAATGCGGCATAAGCAAGGAAGTTAAAACAGTAGGGAAATGTATTGGGATGAGAGATAAAGTAGTTTATCACTGTAGAGGGGTTACTTGAGTTCTTTTTCCTACTTCATTTTTTTTTTCATTGAAAAAATGAAAGTACAGGCTGGGTGTGGTGGCTCACACTTGTAATCCCAGCACTTTGGGAGGCCAAGGTGGGCGGATCATGAGGTCAGGAGATCAAGACCATCCTGGCTAACACAGTGAAACCCCATCTCTACTAAAAAATACAAAAAATTAGCCGGGTGTGCTGGCGGGCGCCTGTAGTCCCAGTTACTTGGGAGGCTGAGGCAGGAGAATGGCATGAACCCGGGAGACGGAGCTTGCAGTGAGCTGAGATCATGCCACTGCACTCCAGCCTGGGTGACAGAGCGAGACTCTGTCTCAAAAAAAAAAAAGAAAGTACAATTTACATATGGTAAAATTCGCTCTTCTGGTGGAAAACTGTGAGTTTTGACGAACACATAGAGTCATATAACCTCTGCTACAATCATGATAAAAAGTAGTTCCATCACTACAAATAACTCCCCTGCCCATTGCCCATTTGTAGTCAGCTTCTCCCCACACCTGCAACTGCTGTCAACCACTGATCTGTTTTCTGTCTTTATAATTTTACCTTATCTAGAATGTCACATAAATGGAATCACACAGTTTGTAACATTTAAATCTGGCTTCTTTCACTTAGTGTAATATGAGATTTATCCATGCTTTGCATGTGTTAGTAGTTTGTTCCTTTTTATTACTGACCAATATTTCTTTCCATTTATATGAAACAGTTTGTGTGCCAATTTCCCATGCCCCAGTGGAGGGAAATTTCCATTGTTTCCAGTTTTTGGATATTATGAATAAAACTTCTACAAACAGTCATACAAGGGGTTTTTATGTGAACATAAATTTTTTATTTCATCCAGGAGTGGGACTTCTGGATCTAATGGCAAGGTTATACTTACAAGAAACTGCCAAACTGTTTTCCAAAATGTTGGTACCATTTTACACCCCCACAATTGCATGGCTTTAATTTATAAAGAGAAGCAGACATTAGAACCATACAAATAAATATTTTCCTTTTTTTTTTTTTTTTGAGACGGAGTCTCGCTCTGTCACCCAGGCTGGAGTGCAGTGGCCGGATCTCAGCTCACTGCAAGCTCCGCCTCCCGGGTTCACGCCATTCTCCTGCCTCAGCCTCCCGAGTAGCTGGGACTACAGGCGCCTGCCACCTCGCCCGGCTAAGTTTTTGTATTTATAGTAGAGACGGGGTTTCACTGTGTTACCCAGGATGGTCTCGATCTCCTGACCTCGTGATCCGCCCGTCTCGGCCTCCCAAAGTGCTGGGATTACAGGCTTGAGCCACCGCGCCCGGCCTAAAAAATAAATATTTTCCTAAAATACATTTAAAACATAAGTGATTTGAGGAAGAAAGCTTCATGTTTTCTTTATTTCACAAGGTTTGGTAAGTACTAAAATGAGTTTTCCAAACTTCTTAGGCTTATTAGTTTTTGCTCTTTGAAAAAACAACTAAATAAAGGAGGCTTTTTGAGCCAGCGTGACATAAGACAATGAGATGAGATGGATGAAAGGATGAAAACCAGCTGAGGTGCCTTTTGAGCATGAATACCTATTTTCCATTTTTAGCAAAAGCGAACTAGCGATTAGGAATAACAAAAACCTTTGGGTTCTCCTTATTACTGTGGGAGATAGGAAAGGCACCAAATATGGGAAATGGTGAT
The DNA here is from genome assembly GCF_037993035.2 of Macaca fascicularis. Classification (NCBI taxonomy): domain Eukaryota; kingdom Metazoa; phylum Chordata; class Mammalia; order Primates; family Cercopithecidae; genus Macaca; species Macaca fascicularis. Next base: position 25,251,944 of record NC_088395.1, read on the forward strand.
GGTGGGATGAAGATTCTTCCCCCTTGCCATTTGTCTATGGGCGTTGTTAGATGGTTCCCAGGTGCTTGAAATGCAGTTGGTGCCCAACTTGTCTGTCTGTTTCTTAGTTTGGAGCAGCCTATTGATTTTGCTATTGTGGAACTCGAAGGCCAGAGAAATGGATAGTGCATGTTAAAAACAAACCACAACAATCTCCCCTTCCTGCGACCTGCCGCTGCTCATAGGGGGCAACTGCCTAGTAGATGTGAATAATTGATTTTTCAGCTGGCGCCCCAGCGTCAGTCATTTTCATCAGTCAGCAGGCGAGGACATTCTGCAGCTTCTGACTGTCCCTGACTTGGAGCATGTGACATCTTTGCTTAAGAAGGCCCGCAACGTGGTGACTGTTAATTGCCTGCACTTATGAAGTGAGTTTTCCTGGGCTCTCATCCTCTCTCCCCAAACCCATTTGATAGTGTATATTACTGGGCTGATTTTTTCCCCCTTGAATTGCATTGGCTGATGAGCTCTGGGGAGCTGTGATATGTCCTGTCTATCATTATTTCCAGCTCTGAGATAGCTGGTGATTAGAAAGCTGACCAGGCAGGAGATACGGTGTTGGAGGCCACGAGGCAATGACCCCTGGGTAGTTCTGACTATCAAACTGCCCTTACTGTGTAATAGTAAATGTTCTCCCTGTGTTTCTAGCAAAATCAATCACATAGGTGTTCACTGAGATGGGAAACAGAAAAGTCATCTTGCTTGTAGGTTTTTCTAAAGAGAATTATTATCGGGCTTGGGAAGAGTTTCAGTTCCCTAAACTTCTAGAAATACGGTGATTGGTATTTTTTATGATTATAGAAGTCATACCTGAAGAGGAATGCAGAAGCTAAAGTATAACATTATAAAGGTATAAAAAAAAAAACTCCACGACCCAGAGAGAATATGCAATCTATGTATATACAGATTTTAAAGAATGAGATTATACTCTTTATACAGTTTTGTAACCCTTCTGCTTTCCTTAATAGTATCTCATGACCCCTTTTGCATGTCAGTAAATAGAAATATGCATCATTGTTTTTAAAAGGTAACTAGTATTCACCTTATGGATGAACTATAGCATTTAGTCAATCTTCCATTTTCTCATATTTTTATAAATATTATGAATAGTTCTATGATAAATTTATTTAACCTACATTTCATGTGCTTGTGTGATTATTTCTATGGGAAATTTACTAGAAGTAAAATTGTTGGATCAAACTTTATGCATATTTGAATGGTTGAATGGTGTATATATATGTGTGTGTGTGTGTGTATGAAGATTTTATATATATATATGTGTATATATATATCTTCAAATAATCCTCCAGGAATCTTTTACCAATTGACTTTACCACCAACAAGGAGATAATATCCATGGGCGTTATCATTTTTTTGTCTTTTAAAAATTGGCCAGAAGACAAATGGTACCTTGTTAGAATTCTTACAGTTCCTAGTGAGGGTGAACGTTTTTCCTGTTTTATAGGTTATTTACATTTTCCTTTTGTGAATTTTCTGTTCATAGACCTTGTTCATAGAAAATGGTGTCTTTTTCTGTTTCTTTTTCATTTGCAAGAATTCTGAACATTTCAGTGATACTAAGCCTTCATCATATGTATTTTGCTTGTGTTTCCCCAATTTTCTGTAGAGCTCAGTGATTTAAAATTTAGACCCTGGAGCCAAGACTGCTTGGGTTCAAATACTGTGGTTCTGTCACTTACCAGCTGAGTTTGTTATCTAATATAACTATTTTGTGCCTTAGTTTGCTGACCTAATAGTATCTACCTCATAGGGCTATTGTAAGGATCAAATGAATTAAAATATGCAAAGTACTTAGAATGGCACTTGGTGCTTAGTAAACACTGTAAGTAATTGTTATTTTTATAGTTTGTTTAATGTTATATATATATGTCATATAGAATCTTAAATTTGCATATGTTCAAATCTATCAATCTTTTCATCTGTGGCTTCTGCCTGCGGGTCATGCTTAGGAAGATCTTAACCTAAAGATTATTTTTGAAAAGCTTTACCTATATTTCCTATTGGTACGTTTTTAAACATTCAAATCTTAAATCCATATAGATGGAAATGACTCTAGCATTTCTTCCTTTTGTGCATTGTATATCAGTGGTAATATTTATAATCACCTTGGAAATCACTGATGGTGATTACTATTCAGTATAATTCCTAATGCAGCATCTTGTTTAGGAAGGTTATTAATGCATTTGACAATCGCAATAAGGCAAATACCACAGTGTCTCCCTGCAGAAAGATTTGAGTTTGGTGCAGGTGAAAGATTATGTGTGCAATTCTAGGGGATTTTCATTTCAGCTCTGTAATTTTTCATTAGGTGTAAATGGCAGAAAAGTGGATATTTGAGCCTGGATCAGAATTGTTTGTGGTAGGTTCAAAAGCACGGTTACAGTGTTTTGCAGTTCACCTCATCAAAAAGTGGAGTATATTGTCCTATCCTTTGAGTCTGGGTTGGCCAGGTAGCCTGCTTTGACCGATAGAATGTTATGTGGGAGTTCCAGAGCCTTCATCCTCTTTGACCACTGCCCTGGGACCACCATTCCATAAAGAAGTCTTAGATGAAGGGCCACATGGAGGGAGAGAGAAGTTCAGCTATGCCATCTGTCCCAGCTGAACTCAGTCCCCAACTGACCTGCTGCTTAAGTATAGCTGCGTGAATAAGTCCCAGACAGATCAGAATCCAAAAAACAAAAAACACCACTTAGTCTACCTGCAGAATTGTGTCTAATAATAAATTGTTGATGGTTTAAGCCACTGAGTTTTGAGGTGATTGGTTTACAGCAATAAACTGAATGTGCAATTCTAGAAGATTTTCATTTCAGATGTACACATTTTCATCAAGTATGTGTGACAGAAAAGAAATCTAAGGCTTTTACAAAGTTCCTGTTATCTCTAATTGCCAATAAAAACGCATCTATTCTCCCGACTTTCAAAATTGCGTTTACCTTAGATTTTCTTTTTGGCCGTATTTTGGAGGAAGATCACAAGGATGCTATTTTGGAAGTGAGCCCATGTTTATGGAGAGCTCCTTGGATTAACTGTGAACTTGTTACACAAACTACCTGCTTGTTGTGATTTTCATGTGTTGAGCTCTTACTAAGTGTCAGACAGTGTTCTGATTCAAAATTCTGAACCCGTCATTCCTGAGGTTCTGAAATTGCCCTACAACTTGGAATTAGAATCAAAAGGCCTTCACAATGCAGTGAAACATTTTGTGGAGTTGGTATAGGTTGTGTAAAACGTAGGAAACCAACACACCTTTCTAAGTCTCAGTTTCCACCACTGTAGAGCAAGGTGCACGAATCATATGAACTCTAAATTCCTTTCCTATTTAAAGTATCTACTAGCCTCCTTCCCATTACATTTCTCCAAGAATTTTGAAAATGTTGCATAATGTTACATGAACCTTGTAACCTAAAAAATGCCTCATTTGTTATTGCTATTATCTATTGTTTTCAATGCCTAAACCCTGTTTTAGTCATATTTTTCTATGCTTTTGGTCAAATGAACTCAAATAGTGATATGTGTTCACCGGTAAATTCATCATTTTACCAATAAAGCCTGTAGAAGGCTGGGTGTGGTGGCTCACGCCTGTAATCCCAGCACTTTGGGAGGCTGAGGCAGGTGGATCACGAGGTCAGGAGATTGAGAACATCCTGGCTAACATAGTGAAACCCCGTCTCTACTAAAAATACTAATAATACTAATACTAATACTAATACTAATAATAATAAATTAGCCAGGCGTGGTGGTGGGTGCCTGTAGTCCCAGCTACTTGGGAAGCTGAGGCAGGAGAATGGTGTGAACCCGGGAGGCGAGGTTGCAGTGAGCCGAGATTGCGCAACTGCACTCCAGCCTGGGCAACAGAGCGAGAGTCCGTCTCAAAAAAATAACAACAACAACAAGAAAAAATAAAAAACCTGTGCAACATGTACTTTATTCTTTAATATGATTAAACTAGAGGACATCCTGGATTGAGCAGGGTGTAGAACAATCAACCACAAAAACTTAATGGCTTTAAACCAGTGCTATGGACTTCTTCTGTGGATCATTTGGGGGACTCTTCTGGTATGGGCCAGCATGGCCAGGACTGTATCGTCTAGTATGGCCTCATTCAGCATGTCTGGTGGTTGGCTGATGTCATCTGGGGTAACAGGGATGACTTAGGCATATGTCATCATCCAGCAGGCTAGCCCAGGCTTGCTCACATATGGTGTTTTCAGGGTTCCCAAGAACAGCAAAAAGAGCAAAATCCAATGTACAAATACTTTTCAAGCTTTGGCTTACGTTACATTTGCTAATATCCCATTGGCCAAAGCAAGTCACATGGCCAAACTCAGATTTCAATGGGTAGAGGAATAGGCTCCAGTTCTTGATGGGAGGAGTTACAAAGTCATATTGGAAAGGCGTATGGATACACAAATGTAAATAATATGTGGCCATTTTTGCCATGGTATCTGAGATTATTTACTTGGCCCTTGACCAGTGCTATATCATCTCTTACCAAGCAGTATGTGTACCTTAATTTCCCAAATAGAATACCCTTGGAAAGCCATTTTCTTCCCTTATGTAAGATTGATAATAACCTCTGTGTTACTTCAAACATATTATAAGTTAATGTTAGAAAAATTACAAAGTGAAGACAAGCAGGAAGAAGAGAGTAAAAACAATGTTTAATCTATAACCCAGAGATAACTATTATCTTTTTACTTGTGTAAGGTGCTAACATTATCAAGATTAAGAAATATGTCCTTATTATATATCCCAATAGGTTACATAAAATACTACATATGTAATAAAATGTACTCACAAACCCTTATGGATCTATTATTTTAAAGCACTTTTGGCTATTTTTCTCTAGAACTTGACCAGAGTGAGTCTTTTAGTGTGTTAGTTGGGGTGCAGGTTAAACAGAAGATAACCCCAAAATACAGTGGCTTAAGTAAGACATCTAAGATAGATAAGGTCCTTATTTCTGTCTCAGATAAAAGTCTAAAGGTAGATAAGTTGTTTAGGTTGCGCAAACATTTCTATTCCACCAGGCCATTCAGTGACCCAGGCTAGCGGGTCAACTTTGTCATCTTCAGTATGTGGCTTCCAGATGTTGGTCCAAGGTGACAGTTGTAGTTGTGGAGCTAGATCCTGGAAATATATTCATCTCTGAAATGATGATTTGAAAGTTGCATATAAGACTTTCACATCCCGTCAGCCCAAAGTTAGTCAAACAGCTACACCTAGCTGTAAGGGTAGTCATGTATCAGATGAAATTTGGGGAGGCTATTACCAAAAGAAAGAAAGAAAGAAAAATCAGATACTGGGCATCAGTTCGCTATTTCTGTTGTAGTAACTAAATTATATATCTGGATGACTTTTCCTCCTTATGCATGTAGCCCTATGTCGGTGACTAGCTTGTGCTTTGTTCTGCCTTGTGTCCATTCCTCTGATTGGGGTAATAGCGCTTTAATTTTCCTTTGGAAAATTCTTAAGCCATGAAATTTTGGGTGGGGCCAATATACCATATACTAGCCCTACTTCTTCTCATTACAGGGATGTGTATGTGACTTTTCCCTGACCAGTGGAACTCACACCTGGGTGGTTTTTTGCTTGTTTGTTAGTTTGTTTGTTTTGGCAATATTCAGAATGTGAAGTTTTCTTTTTCTTCTACTGGGTCAGTTGAGTTGTTAGGATGAAAGACAGGAAAGAACCTACTGAGAAAAATAGAGCTGAAGAATGCAGAGATAGAGAAGGAATCCTAAAGATGGTGTTTGAGCTCCTGGTTCAAACTACTCCTGAAGCTAGACTCTCCCTTGCCATTTAATTACATAATTAGAAAAAACTCTCGTTTATTTTTATTTTAGCTATCTTGCATTAGATTTTTGTCAATTGCAACTAAAAGATGGCTGGTGAATCCACTCCTCATAATCTTTATTAAACTTAATTTCCCTTAGGTCTCATTGCTTTTCCAGATAGGAATATTTGAATTCAAATTCTGTCATCTAAGGTCAAGACTGCTTCCCAGTGTGGTTTCACTGACGAATTATTTTCTAGTTTTTTTCCCATCTGCATGTCATCGGTGGAATGATATTGCAGGTTCTGGTATTGAACCTTAATTTCTCTCCTCCTCCCAGCCCTTCCGTTTCTCTTTAAACTTTCCTCTACCTAATACATAAATATAGAAAGGAAGATAGGATTTGGGTAGTGGGGAAGGGAGAGTCATGGTGGCAGAGGAAGAAGAAGTTACATATAAATTAAAGAAAAAACTATTTTGAGTCATTAACTTACCTTTGTTCCAACTCTCAGTTCCAGTGATTGAATGGAAGAATTGGTCCAAAGAATCAGGGCAAATTGAAAATTGTTGGTGATGCTACTGGTATTGTGAGGTGCATGAATTAGGATGTTTAGAGGGAGGCCAGTGGCATCCAGCAGAGACCAAGTGATTTGAGTGTCATTAAATTCATTATGTGGCTTTTCCTGTTGCTTTTACTTTTATTCCATTAACAACTTGGGGGTTAAGGCCAGCCATTTCCCTACACCTAGACTTCTTTTTGTAATGTACCTATCAGCACCATGGCATGCTGCAATGCTGTTGATTCATTACTACGATATCAAAACAAATCACTGCAAAATGTGCTGTGCCTTCCATTCTGGTAACTGATGTTGAAGGCTTTGATTCAAGGCTATTTTTAGAAATACAAAACCTTATAACTAATTAAGGGAATCCCGGGTTAGATCATTTCTTTTCCTTTCTTCTAAAGCTTATGGGAATTTAATCTCTAATAAATGCTAATATAAAATTAATGTTCTCTTGGATGGGAAGGTCAATTAGATACCTGGTGTTGACTTCAGTCTTCTAATAGGAAATCTCATAAATTAATCTAAAATTGTGATTGTTTCATAAAAAGTTGGGGGGAGGATATTGATGAAATTCATGGATCATAAAATGACCCTGTTCACGTTTTGCACTACATGTCCGTTATGAACTGTGACCACTTCTGGCCACATGACCTACTACTGGCTGCCTCCAACAAAACCTTTCAGTAGGGTAGTGGGTAAGAAGGGTGGGTAGAATGGGGTAGCACAGATAATGAACATCTCCTTTAAACTGGCTAGCATACTTGGACTCTATTATTTGATGTGCACCAATAGAGTTCCCTGTGGCAATATTTCCAATAGACTTGAAACTTCTTTTTTTTTTTTTTTAAGGTGGAGTCTTGCTCTGTCACCCAGGCTGGAGTGTGACGGTGTGATCTTGGCTCACTGCAACCTTCGCCTCCCGGGTGCAAGTTATTCTCCTGCCTCAGCCTCCCGAGTAGTAGATTGCAGGTGCCTGCCACCACACCCAGCTAATTTTTTGTGTTTTTAGTAGAGACAGGGTTTCACCAGGTTGACTGGGCTGGTCTCGAATTCCTGACCTCAGGTGATCCACCTGCCTTGGCTTCCCAGAGTGCTGTGATTACAGGCGTGAGCCACTGTGCCTGCCCGAAACTTCATCTTTATGAATTATTTTGACCAGTATGGGTGAATTTCAGCACTATATGAACATATTATAGTCTTATTTTAAAAATACTTCGCTCACCATCCCCATAACAGATCTTTTAGCTGACTTTTTGTTATTTTCCCTTGTTATTGTGTCTCGGCAGGAGCCATATTGGAGAAAATCAGCAGATCAGCAGAATGCTGCTGGTGTGCTGGAGCTTTTGTTTGTGCCTGTGTGCCAGTGCAAACATGAGCAGCATTTTATTCACCAGCCCAGCGCTCATTATTTGAAGCCATTTCCCCAGCATGGTATTCCACAATACTAAGGAAAGTTGAGTCCACTATTACCTGAATGAAACTGAGAATAAAAGAACCCATTCTTAGTGGAGAGAAAATTTGTCCATGCTCACACCAAAGGAAATCACCACAAATAGGCCATACTTTTTTTTTTATTGTCATTAAACCCAAGCAGACCTATTCATTGACATAAAATATGTATTCAGTCTCTGAATTTTTTTTCTGTACTTACCTTGATTAATTTTTATGGATTCCCTTTTAATATTTTTGTTTATTTCTGTGAGGATTTTTTGAATTCAAAAATCTCATTAGCATTTTGCAAGCCCTTAAATGAAACACGAGCATTACTTTTTCATTTTATTTGCAAATCTTATTCCGAGTGGTTCTAAAGAAATACAACAGGAGGGAGACGATTAATGTGACAGAAAAACACAACTCTCTCCTCCCATTTGGAGATGATGTTCTTTTTCTAAAATGTCCATTTTTTTTTTGGGTTGGAAAATAAGTCTTATAGGTCAACCTACATGTGATTGGTTTATTGTTTCCTCTCAGCCGATCAGAATCATAGCAGGTAAAAAAATCCCTTTAGTTATCCAATCAAAACCTTCCATGTTTCATACTGTTGTAAGTGTTTTAAAAGAGAATAATGACGTGGATTAAATCTGCTTATGGTTGGGGCCTAAGTGCTCAGATCAAAGTTAGATCTTTGTTAGTACTAATAATAGTCCCAAGAGAAGTTAACTACATCCTTTTCAGGAAAATAATAGCTATTATCATTGCAATTATGATGTTCTCTTTCAGGGATTACTTCTGAGATTGACATTCATTCTTAACATGTATGCAGTTCAAAAACTTTTCTTGTGAATATATTATGCTCCAGCACTGTAATGGGCTATATAAATATTTATAAAATTTCCTATTCTCCTAACAGTCTTGCAAGGTAGATATTGTTGTCTACGTTTTACAGAAGAAAAAAACCTGAAAATTGAAGAGATTAAGTAACTCAGTATCACAAGCTGGTGAGTGACAAAACCAGAATTTGGACCCCTGTGTATAAAATGTTAAAGCTCATTTTTTTTTCAGCACCCAATTACCTCTGTAACCATATACAAAATATGCATTATTCCCAAGGGGAAGCTCTTTGTTTTGGCAGTGGTGCTAAATATCCATTTTAGTGGCACTTTAGTGAAAACATTCTGTGGGAGTCAAAGAAGGTAAGAAAAACATAAGCTGCTCTGCTATTGGTATTCTGCTGAGTTTCTCTGTTGATTTCACTCCCATTTTAGAATATTGCATTTAATTACCTGTCAAACATATATCTTAACTTTCTGGAGGCAGGAGGGTCAGCCTAATTAGTGTTGTTATTTTTCCGTTTAGTTTTCTGAATATACCTAATGCATTTTAAATCTATCCTCAACAATAACAATTCAAATAGAGAGCTTCTTAAGAATAAATCTTTTAACCCTGAGAATCTTGAAGTAAATTAATTTAATTTTCTAACCAAATTGGAGAATCACTAAGAACTTCCAAAGTTGGGTGTTAAACTCTCTTTATTTATCTTTCAGGGCAAACAAATATAATTTTCAAAACCCTTACACCATTTTCTGTGCTTCCTTAGTGGAGTCTGGGGATATATTTTTTTTTCCTAGAAATTGAATAAGTCCACGATCCTTGTAACTTTCTTTTTCAACATTGAAATTGATATTCTATAAGCCTCTTCCTACTTATTCTGTCCTTACCTACCTACATCATGCTCTCAAAAAAGGGGAGATTCTTGCTTACATTTTTGAGAGTCATTAGTGAAAGAGAGAGAGACCCTCCGCTTAGTTGGCTAGAATGAAACATTGATGAGGCCAAGGCAATACAATTATGTTAGGAACCATTTAACGTTTTTGGCTCAGATAGCAGAAATTGTTTCCAACTGGAACATTCAGACTTCTAATGAACATGACTTTTGCCATAGTGTCTAGAGTCCACCAAGGAAAAAGATCTCATTAGATAATAGCTGTCTGTACTTGGCACAGTATGTAGTTTATAAGATACTAGCTTGTCTACAACTTATTTGATGACTTCATTATTTCACATATTGTTTAAACGTGGTTTTTTACTTCATCTCTAGAAAATTATGTACTTCTTATCTGTTGAATATGTCAAACACCCTCTTCAAATACTCCCAAACCAAATGTTGGTTACTTCAGTGAATTTTTTGAATAAATACTGGGAATTGGTCCAGACACGTGGTCCTATTTACTATCCTATTAATTATTGCCCTAGAATCTAGTGTGTTTACTGGAATATGAATATAATCTCCTAAGGATTAGATATCATGTTGGACTTCCTAATGCAAAAGTTTTGCTGATGGTTTAGCTCCTTATCTATGGTTGGGATAAGTTCAGTTTCACTCTTGAAGTTTATAGCATCAACATAATATTGAATAGTACTTTACAGGTTTCCAAAGTGTACTCAAAGTTACTGTCTTATCTGATTCAAAACAAACTTGTGAGGTAGATGAGTTAGATATTTTTCAACCTCTTTTACACATGAGGAAACAAATGATGTGGGGAGAGACTCATCTTCTGACAGTTAATCCAGTGTTTTTTCACTTGTCAATCCAGTTTGATAATTCCTTCTTGTAAGTTACGTTCATAGTTATCATATTGGGGGATATTGTTTTCATATTTAAAGATGTAATAAAATGAATTTGTTTCATTGGGTTTTATTATAGCCATTCATCTGATGTCGGGTTCATAAAGGGATGAGGATTTTTTTTTTACCTGAACACTTAAAAGATCAATATTTACAAGAACACTGTAGATATTATTTTCCAGGTTCAAAGTTCTTGTGAAGTTCTTTTGGTAGACATCGGTCTCTTAAGTATTTGATATATAAATTACTTATTGCTCTGTAAGCTACTGTAAGAGCAGCAAGCAGGCTAACAAGGACAATGTAATGTCTTAAAATCTGTTCAGATAGTAAAAATTGGTCCAGAAGAGCCACTCAGAAGTCATAATGAGTCATTAATAAAAATGTTCAATAGATGGGAAGCTGCTGACATAAGCTAATTTGCACTGACCAAAAAGGAACACAGTCAGTCCTCTGTACCTGCGGGTTCTGCATTTGTGGATTCAACCGACCATGGATAGAAAATATTTTTTAAAAAATGGATTGGCTGGGCGTGGTGGCTTACCCCTGTAATCCTAGCACTTTGGGAGGCCAAGGCGGGTGGATCACAAGGTCAGGAAATCAAGACCATCCTGGCCAACATGGTGAAACCCCGTCTCTACTAAAACACACCCAAAAAAATTAGCCAGGTGTGCTGGCACGCGCCTGTAGTCCCAGCTACTTGGAACGCTGAGGCAGGGGAATCACTTGAACCCAGGAGGCAGAGATTGCAGTGAGCCGAGATCGCGCCACTGAACTCCAGCCTGGCAACAGATTGAGACTCCGTCTCAAAAAAAAAAAAAAAAAGAAAAAAGAAAAAAAGATTAGCTGCACCTGTACTGAAGATGTACAGAATTTTTTTGGTCATTATTCCCTAAACAATGTAGTATATCAAGTATTTATATAGCATGCTCATTGTACTCGGTATTATAAGTAATCTAGAGATGATTTAACATATATGGGAAGATGGGGATAGGTTATGTGCAAATACTACACCATTTTATTATATATAAGGGACTTGAGAATCCTTGGATTTTGACACCCACAGTGGGTCCTGGAACCAGTCCCCTGTGGATACTGCTGGACAACTGTGTATGGCCAAAGGCATTAATTATTTTAATCAGTAATTTCAGCACCTACTATGTGCATAACACTGGGGTGGATATAAAGAAGCATGACTTTGTAACAAAAAGGAGTGCACAATCTAGTCATATATACTGCTATGCCCTGAATATGTCCCCCAAAGTTCATGTGTTCAAAACTTAATCCCCAGTGCAACAGTGTTCAGATGTGGGACTTTTTTTTTTTTTTTTTGAGACGGAGTTTTGCTCTTGTTGCCCAGGGTGGAGTGCAATGGTGTGAGCTTGGCTCACTGCAACCTCCATCTCTCAGGTTCAAGTGATTCTCCTGCCTCAACCTCCTGAGTAGCTGGGATTACAGGCCCCACCACCACACCTAGCTAATTTTTTGTATTTTTAGTAGAGACGGGGTTTCACCATGTTGGTCAGGCTGGTCTCGAACTCCTGACCTCAAGTGATCCATCCATCTTGGCCTCCCGAAGTCCTGGGATTACAGGCATGAGCCACCACACCCAGCCTTTTTTTTTTTTTTTGAGGTGGAGTCTCACACTGTTGCCCACACTGGAGTGCACTTGCATCATCTCAGCTCACTGTAACCTCTGCCTCCCAGGTTCAAGCAATTCTCCTGCCTCAACCTCCCAAGTAGCTGGGATTACAGGCACCCGCCACCATAGCCGGCTACTTTTTTTGTATTTTTAGTAGAGACAGGGTTTCACTATGTTGGCCAGGGTGTTCTCGAACTCCTGATCTCGTGATCTGCCTGTCTCAGCCTCCCAAAGTGCTGGAATTACAGGCATGAGCCATTGCACCTGGCCCAGATGTAGGACTTTTAAGAGGTGATTAGATCATGAGGGCCCAGCCCTCATGAATGGATTAATGCCATTATTGTGGGAGTAGGTTCCCGATAAAAGGATAGGTTTGACCCCATTCCCCCTCAATACGCTCTCTTGTCCTTCTGCCTTCTACCATGGGATGATACCAGATGCAGGCCTCTCAACTTTGGACTTCCCAGCCTCTAGAACTGTAAGAAATAAATGTCTACTCTTTATGAAATACCCAGTCTGTAGTATTCTGTTATAGCAGCACAAAATGGACTAAGACATATACCTACATGCAAGTCATTAAAAAGTAATGTATTAGCTCTCAACTGATATATATCCCTTGCTGACAAATGGCTGACTGGCTTGCAGAAAACTGCTTCAGTTAGTGGCAAGGAGGCTTGGGGATTCTCTTTTTTAGAAATGTACTTTTTTTTTTTTTTTATTGTGGTAAAATATACACAACAAAATTTACCATTTTAACTCTTTTTAAGTGTACAGCTCATTGGCATTAAATACATTTAAAATATTGTGCAATAATCACCACTATGCATTTCTAGAACTTTTTATCCTCTGAAATAGAAACTTTGTACCCATTAAATAGTAGCTCACCATCCTCCCCTACCCGCAGCTCCTGGTAATCTCTATGAATTTGCCTGTTTTAGGTGCCTCCTATAAGTGGTACCATGCAAAAGTTGTCGTTTTGTGTCTGGCTTATTTCATTTACCATAATGGTTTCAAGGTTCATCCATGTTTTCAGAATTTCATCTCTTTTTCAGGCTGAATAACATTCCATTGTATGTATAAAACGCATTTTGTTTATTCATCTGTCGATGAGAAATTTACATTTTGTGACATCCCTTTTCTTCTGCCCCCCTTTCTTGAACAGTGTTTGTCTGAAACCACCCCATCACTGTTTCTCATTACTTTTATAGATTCAATCCTGGGCAAGAATCACTTCTCCAGATTTAACAAGTAAAAATACAGGATGCAGAATTAAATTTGATTTTCAGATATATGATAAATACTTTTTAAATATAAGAATGTTCCATGAAATATTTGGGATGTACTTTTGTTTTTTTTAAATGAGCTATTTATCTGAAAAAATTTTTTTTTTTTTTGAGGAGTCTCGCTCTGTGGTCCAGGCTGGAGTGCAGTGGTGCCATCTTGGCTCACTGCAAGCTCCGCCTCCCAGGTTCATGCCATTCTCCTGCCTCAACCTCCCAAGTAGCTTGGACTACAGGTACCCGCCACCACGCCCGGCTAATTTTTTGTATTTTTAGTAGAGATGGGGTTTCACTGTGTTAGACAGGATGGTCTTGATCTCCTGACCTCGTGATCTACCTGCCTCGGCCTCCCAAAGTGCTGGGATTACAGGTGTGAACCACTGCGCCCAGCCTGAAAATAAAATTTAACTGGGTGTCCTGTAATTTTATCTGGCAACTCTAGGTGGGAGGTTAAGTTCTTGAAGCATTCACCTCAGACAACTGGCTCTGGCACCTATCCCTATGCTTTGCCCTGATGACTGACCAGCGTGAGGATAGTTCCCCATTCTCTATCTGTAGCCTCCAAGGCTGAATCACACTCAATTTTTAAACTGAGGAGATATCGGCATGATGGGAACAGAGAGCTCAATTTCCCCATACCAGAGGAAGTATGTTTCTGGCACCTTACCTTGTTACTTAATGCACTTTCCTATGGAAGTATGATGTTTAAGGCACTGTCTACCCATTACCCAGGTCCAAAGTGACTTCCACATTTTTAGGTACTTGTAAAAGAAGCACGCCACTTGTTGGTACCAAAATCTGTGTTAGTTTGCTAGGACTCTAGGACTGCAGTAACAAATGCCACAGACTGGGTGGCCTAAACAATAGAAATTTATTTTCTCCCAGTCCTGAAGGCTACAAGTCCAAGATCAAAGTGTCAGCATGGTTGATTTCTTCTGAGGTCTTTCTCCTTAGCTTGTAGATGGCTGTCTTCACCCTGTGTCCTCTCATGGTCTTTGTCTGTGTCCTAATCTCCTCTTCTTATAAGGAGATCAATCATATTGGATTAGGGCCCACCCTAATGATTTCATTTAACTTTAACCTTTTAGAAACCCTGTCTCCAAATAGTCATATTCTGTGATACTGGTGGTTAGGACTTCAGCATATTAATTTCAGAGTATATAATTCAGCCCATAGCAGTTACCTCCAAATAACATTTGTATTTTGAGACATTCATTTTAAATTATGAAATAAAAAATGTTTTTCTTTCAAAAAAGAACTCAATGTATGAGCAAACAGGTGGGTCAACTGCTAAGTAACTTGGCAAAGGGTATAGATACAGAGAGGTAAAATTTAGGACCAATAATGCAATGTGCTGCATACTGAACTAATGGAGTTCATAGAGACTATCTACAGGCTCTTAGCATTGAGATCTCCTTTCCTAAGTGAAAGAACTGAGACCAGCTCCAATATTGAGGATATAGTCTTAATATTGTCTTGTGGTTGATGTTGTTGAAGAGTCTATGGGCCCATGTCACAAACATTCAGGAATCTGGACCCACTCAGTCCTAACACAGGCTCACCCAAGGAGATCTCTCTTTATAGATACTCCCTTTCATACCTGTAGTTGGCTGTCTCCTCTTCATAACCTCTAACCCTTTGTTTTTTTTTTTTCCCTCTATAAGACCCTGTCACACATATTAACAGCTGGTAAATGGCTGGAATGAAGGGTACATCTAGGGGATTGAAGCTGGGTAAGTGGTTTGGGACCAACTTGTGGGGAAGGCAAGAGAGTTGGGACTTGCCTTCCACCACACCGTGGGAGCCCTTGAAATATGGTTTCTTCTGGGAACTTAAGACATTTTGGAGAATTAAGTTTTTAAAAAGTATTTAATGG
Organism: Macaca fascicularis; assembly: GCF_037993035.2. NCBI lineage: Eukaryota > Metazoa > Chordata > Mammalia > Primates > Cercopithecidae > Macaca > Macaca fascicularis. The sequence goes on from NC_088395.1 coordinate 25,267,209, forward strand.
TCTTCTGCAAGCTAGTATTTTTTATTTAAATTTGCTTTTAATTTTCTGTATATTCTCATGGTTTCAAATTCAGAACAATACAAAAAGCATACATTCAGAAGTTGTCTTAGTCTGTTTTGTGCTGCTGTAACAGAATACCACCGACTGGGTAATTTATAGAGCAAAGATTTATTTCTTACAGTTCTGGAGGCTTGGAAGTCCAAGATTGAGGGACCACATCTGGTGGGGGCCTTCTTGCTGCATCATAACGTGGGAGAAGGGATCACATGACAAGAGAGACAGAGAGACAGAGAGAGACAGAGAGCGAGAGAGAGCGAGTACATGCAAGACATTGAACTCACAGCCCCAAGCCCTTTTATAATTGGCATTAATCCATTTATGAGGAAGCTGGGGCCCTCATGACCTAAGAACCTCCCCTTTGGCCCCACCTCCCATCACTGTTGCATTGGGGATTAAGTTTCCAACACATGAACTATGGGAGGATACATTCAAACTAACAGGAGTCATGTTCCCATTCCTGTCCTTGTTCTCCCTGATCCTCCCCCTTGCCTCCTATGAGTTTCTTATTTATTCTTCCAGTATTTATGTAGATGCAGATACAAATATATTTTCTTCTGTCCTCTCTCTTATATGGAGAGTAATATACTATAAGCATTCTTCTGTATCTTTCTTCATTAACATTATTTTTAGAAATTTTTCTGAATAAGTACATATAGAACTTCCAGATTACATAATCATTGTTTGTGTGAATGTATCATAGTTTATTTAGTCAGCATCCTCTTGGTGCATACTTGGATTGTTTCCAGTCTTTGGATATTATCAACAATGCTATAAAAATTATCTTGTATACATGTAATTTATTCTATGTGCAGGTATACCTATAAAATGATTGTTTGGAAGTGGGATTGCTAAGTTAGAGGGCAAATGTATTTGTAATTTTGATAGATATTGCTAAATTGTTCTTCCTGGGAGTTTTAACATTTTGTACTTTAACCAGCCATGTATGAATTACTTGCACAGCCTCACCAACAGACAGTGTCTTCTGTCATATTTTTGGACCTTATGAGTGAGATTGAGCTTATGATCACATGTTTAAGGGTCATATGTTTCATCTGTAGCTAGACATGTTTTTGTCCATTTTTTTTTCCATTGGGATGCTAATCTTTTCCATCTCAATTTCTAGATGTTTTTTAAAAACATAAAATGGAGATTAGTACTTAGTGGTATGTTTCAAATAAATTATCTAATATTATTTGCCTTTTGACTTTGCTTATGTGTTTTTTTCTATGAAAAAAATTGTTAGTTTTCATTCCGTTGACTTTTACCTTTTCTTTTAGGCTTTAGGATTTTAAAAGCTAAGTTAGAAAGGCCTTCACAATGCCACGGTTATAAAGCAATTCACTTACATGTTCTAGCACATTAGTGGTTTTAAGATTTATGATTAAATATTTGATACATTTGGAACTTATCTCCATGTAGTGTAAAATGTAGATCCAACAGGTTTTTTCAGATAGCGACTAAGATATCTTGTAGTGCCAGTCTTCTACTTTTTAAGAGTTTTCTGGTTATTCTTCATTTTTCCCTGTAGAACTTTAGAACCAGCTTGTCTACTTCAGAATATCTATTAGTATTTAATGAAGATTATATTAAAATTATGGATTAATTAGGATAATTGATGTATCTATAATGCTGAGAGTTACTTTCCAAGAACATGGTATATCTATTTTTCAGGTCTACTTTTGTGTCTTTTGAGATTATTTCAAGGTCTTTCTCATATAAATTGTGCACATTTCTTGTTAAGTTTATTTCCAGGTATTTAATCCTCTTTGCTGCTCTTATATACAGGATTATCTCTTCCATTATGTTGGCTTATGGCTGTGGTTTGGATGTGGGATGACTGTTGGTTTCTGTGTATTAACTTTATACTCCACTTCATTTCTATTTATTTTCCAGTGAAGTCTCTTAGGTTATCCAGGTGTACAATCATATCAGTTGTAAATAGGGATGATATTGTTTTCTAATATTTATACCTCACATTTCTTTCTACTATCTAATTTTGTTAAAAATCTCAAACAAAATCAATTAAATAATTTTAACCTCTTTAAATATGAGCATGCCTGAAATTAAATTATGATTGAAAAGCTTCCAATTTGATTTTTTTTTTGGTATGAATGCCATAGTGAGGCTCTGAATGACAGAGATTTTAAGTGTTATGCTGCTACGCCTTTAGACTCAGATGCTGGGCTTGAAAGTCTACTTATGGTATTCGGGAACTTTGGGCTGATGGGAGGATAGAGGGGATCCTCAAGACAGGATGGATGTCAGATGCACTGACCTGATGCAGAGATGACTTTGGAACTATGCCTGGGCTGTCAAGGTACAGGCAGAGTTACGGTGCTGTTGTGATCACATTTCACTCTGACTGATTCCTGATGTCTGCATTTCTCTGTTGAGTATCACTCCTCTCTCTTTTTCCTTCTTCTTTTTGCCCTTCTGCTTGCCTTCTTTCTGTTCCTCCTGCTTTTCTTCATCCTTATTTTGTAGTTAACAAAGTTTAAGGAGATTTTCTAACATTTAGATTGGATTTAAATCTTATGCCATCTTGAAGAACATTTAAAGCCAGAGCCTATGGTGAACCGAGAAGGGAAACCCAGAAGATAGTGGGGGAAGTGATTTAAAAACTACAAATCGGAGCACTTGTCTTCAGTAGAGATACTATGGCACCCAGAATTTGACCAGTGAAGGAGGAATTTTTAAGCTGGACCTCTGTCAGGAAGTTACTCTTCCTTTGAGAAAGCTGGAACCACAACACACCACTCCTACAGTTGGCTGCCAGGAAGAATGCTGAAAGCATGGAGGTTAGAGGTCCCAGGGGGAAGCCAGTACAGGTAAAGTGGTAGGGATTAATTAATTAGTAACAGGCATTTCTGCAGAGACAGTGAAGATGTGCCATTGATAAAGATTCACTACTTCAAGTGATTTTCGTGTGACTCCAGACAGAGATTGAGAGCATCTGCAGTTATTACTGCAGGTCCACATGGAATGCAATGTCATCCCAGTGAGGACTGGTCTGGGACCAGAAGTATGTCAGCCATACAGAAGGAGATCCACAGAATCTGGACAACAGGGAAGAGAAAGATGAACAGGATGAAAGTAGAGATATTTTTTCTCATCTACACTTCCTAACGGCTTGGGACGACTAGAAGTGAAAATAAGAAGCATAACAAATTCCATTTGTAGTTTGTTAAATCACTTTGCTTGATTCACTGATTGTTGATCAACTGTTTCATTCCATAGTGTGGATCCAGTCTTTGTTGTTACTGTTTTCAACAGAGTGCTGCTTTATTAAGTCCTCCAGAAATGGTTAGAAATAGATATTTAGAATGGGAGAAACTAATAGGCTATATAAGGTGAGATTCCTGGGCCTTAAGTGGAGGAAAATAGGCAGTAAAGAAAACCCCCTTTACAGAATGTTGTTTTAATAAACTTATTTCTGTTTGAAGATTTCAGTGCCATATAGGCCTTCAAAGGTGTTAGCCAGAGAACAAAGGCCTGAGGGACGAGATTGTGAGGTCACAGGGAATTGTGCAACCTCTGGTTACTTAATTGTTATGATCCTGTGCTTTTTCATTTGTAAAGCAGAAATATTTGCTTACTAGGAGTTTTATAAAAGAATAAATATATGATGTAAATAAAGGATTTAGCCTCATACTTGAAGCATACTAAGTGCTCTATATGTGGTAATTAGTATTATTACATCTCCATTTATAATACACACTTGGCCTGGCCTGACCTCTTACTCAACTTCCCTTTTCTCTTCTCTTCTCTTCTCTTCTCTTCTCTTCTCTTCTCTTCTCTTCTCTTCTCTTCTCTCTCTCCTTCCCTTCTTCCTTCCTTCCTTCCTTCCTTCCTTCTCTCCTTTTTTCTTTTCTTTTCTTTCTTTCAACAGAGTGTCACTCTGTCACCCAGACTGGAGTGTAATGGCACGATTACTGATCACTGTAACCTCTGCTTTCCAAGTTCAAGTGGTTCTACTGCTTCAGCCTCCTGATTAGCTGGGTTACAAGCACCCACCACCACCCCGCGTTAATTTTTGTGTTTTTAGTAGAGACAGGGTTTCGACATGTTGGCCAGGCTGATCTTGAACTCCTGACCTCATGGGATCCACCCACCTCAGGCTCCCAAAGTGCTGGGAGAACAGGCGTGAGCTACTGTGCCTGGCCCCATTTTATTTTTCTTAACTGTTTAAACTAAGACATGGAACAAAGTTAATTAAAACCTTGGATTTCTAAGATTCCTAGAGAATTTCAGAACAGAATTGCAATATCAAACCTCTGGTTTGAATTGAATAACTTCAGCTATATTGCTCCTGTTTGGGTGTTTAACATTGTAGGATATCCTTTCTGTCTAGGTTCAGATTGAAAGAAGAAATAATACCTGCTTTTCTTTTTTCTTGTATCTGTGAAACCTCTGGATTATAGTACTGCCTTTGAGGAGAATTTTAGAGTATGGCAATTTGGGAAACGTAGGAGTCCCTTTTGAAGCTCACATTATGATAAAAACCAACCCATCCTCTAAATGTCCTCTTTTTCTATACATTATGTTTTGCTGATTTCCTATCGCTTTTCCCCTTTGGGCTGTATATAGATGATAATTCTTCACCAAACTAGTAAGAATACCCTCCCCTCTACTGAGTTAATATTTGAGACTTTTAACCCTAAGTCATGGGTATCTAATCTGTAATAATTTTTTTCTCACTTATTTTATGTATCCTTCTGTTTTCTTGGTTTGTTCCCTGGTTTTGTTATCAGAAATCTATGATTCTTAGTATTTTTATTGTCACAATAACTTAGAAGTCATAAAGAACATTGCCTTTGGGATGATTAACTTAGTGGGCGATTCTTCATATTGATTTAATCAGTACTGGGCAGGAAGAAACAAAAATTTTCCTAATGTTTCCACTTGTACCACATAAATTAAATTGGAGATACTGAGACAACCATGTATATGCGTTCTCTTATCTTACTGGCTTTTAGTATAATTTATAACATGTAACATCTGTTCTCTTTGCCTGAGTAAATCAAATTTACCCTCTTTTATCTTCAAGTTTATCAATAGAAGGTGGAGGAAAAGTAACAAGCAATTAAGATACTCCAAGCTCCTTGCCTCAAGGCTAATCAGACACATAATCTATCCTTTTGTAATAATACCTTGTAATTTGGTGACTACAAACCTTTTATTGTATGCCTTTAGTCATTTATAATATGACTATATCGGAGTTTCATTTATCAAAAAGGTTAAAAGAGCTAATTTACTTTAGGTAACTTCTCAACCCAAAAAGAACCTTCCCTACTTTTAAATGTTTTTAATTATGTGCTCACACAGTCTAGGAAAGTTTTAAAATTAATTTTAGACCACCTTGATGACAATAGAACCAACGATGACAAATATCTTAATAAATCGTGATTTTGATGGAAGTAATGCAATTTAAAAATAATGTTAGCTAACATTTAGTTCCTACTGTGTTTGAGATGCTGTTCTAAATGCTTTATATATTTTAACACTTAATTGTATCCTTATAACAATACATTTATGTCCCCAATTTTCACAGGAAAAGAAATGGAGGATCAGATTAAATGACTCCGTCAAAGTCTCAGTGGCATTAATTGTTGGAGCTGGAAAATGAATTCATAACCAGCTTCCTACTCCACCGTCTCTCAAGTACCCAAATCAATGTGGGCAAAATGTAGCAGATTAAAATGATTTTGACATTGAAACAAAAATGTTGCTATCCTTAAAGGTATCTGTCTGCATGGCCTCCTCATAAATTTAGCCCAAAGAAGGACTTTCTATAAAGTTGCCATTAAACATTGTCATCTGTGCAGACTAAGGTTCAAATGATTTCAGGTAAGTGGATGTGAATGAAGTAAAAACCTTCACTAGACAAAGCGGTGTGATGGCAGAAGTAATGTTTATATTCTTTGCCAATCTATTCCCAAGTTGCCATCAGACTTGGCATATAGTAAGTGCTTATAAATATACTCATAGAATTGAACTGAAAACCAATTTGATCTATGTGAACCTTGGTTTGTATTTTTAAAATATCACTTTCTTTTGTAAAATTAATACTTGCTCACTGTAAAGAATGTAAACAGTAAAGAAAGGAAAAGAAACAGCCTCAAATCCCACTACTGTACCTGAAACAATTGACATTGACATTAGTAACCGTCATTTCAAATATTATTTTGTGCACCTATATAGAAAGATAATCTACTTTAACAATAGGATTATACGACACAAACTATTTTATTAGATACAATTTTAATTTCACCTGAATCTAAGAAAATTAAAATACATTGAAGTAAACCTAAAAGAATTGTTTCAATTTAACTTAATGTTTTTTTTTTTTTTACCACAAGTTATTATTTTCTAAATCATCCCATGATCCCTTTTAACACAAGAGAATATGAAAAATTAAAGTTTTTGTGTGTAGTTAGATCTACCTTAGTTTTATATACACATGCTTCAGTTTTATATAGTATTAATTGAAATTCCTTATATGAAATTTGAAGACATTAGCATTTTTTTGTTTTTTAATTTTTTGAGATGGAGTCTCACTCTGTCACCAGGCCAGAGTGTAGTGGTGCAATCTCGGCTCACTGCAACCTCCACCTCCCAGGTTCAAGCAATTCTCCTTCCTCAGCCTCCCGAGTAGCTGGGATTACAGGCGCCTGGTACCATGCCCACCTAATTTTTGTATTTTTAGTAGAGGTAGGGTTTCACCATGTTGGCCAGGTTGGTCTTGAACTCCTGGCCTCAGGTGATCCACCCACCTCAGCCTCCCAAAGTGCTGGGATTATAAGTGTGAGCCATCGTGACCATCTGACATTATCATTTTTATTCTTCTACTTTCTCGCCTCCTTTTTATCTTGTTATATTATTATTTTTGAATTGTTATAGTTTATACTGTATTCGTTTCATTCTATTTTGATAATTCACACAGTTGTCAAAAAATTATATATATTTAAATGGGAAGACTTTTTTTTTTTTTTTTTTTTTTCTGAGACAGAGTCTCACTCTGTCGCCTAGGCTGGAGTGCAGTGGCACGATCTCGGCTCACTGCAACCTCCACCTCCTGGGTTCAAATGATTCTCCTGCCTCAGCCTCCCAAGTAGCTGGGACTACAGGTGCATGCCACCATGCGCAGCTAATTTTTGTATTTTTAGTAGAGACGGGGTTTTACCATGTTGGCCAGGCTGGTCCCGAACTCCTGACCTCAGGTGATCCACCTACCTTGGCCTCCCAAAGTGCTGGGATTGCAGGCATGAGCCACTGCGCCTGGCCTTAAATGGGGGGACTTTTACTACTAATTCTTTTATTATGTGTTCTTCATTTTGATACATCTCAATTGGATAGATTGAAAACTCATATCTTGTTTTCTAAGAAAGGTTCATGTATATTGTATTCCCTGTTTTTCATGGTTTAGAATGTTTGCCTGTTGCCTTTTTGTTTGAATGTCATCATGACTGGGTATAATATTCTTGGATGTATTTTCCTTTAGAATGTCGTAGACACGTTTCTACTGTCTTGTCTTTGAATATTATTGTGAGAAGACTGATCACAGCCTGATCCTCCCCACGTACTCTACCATCCTTTGTACCAGTTTGCTCCCACCCCCCTCATATGCCTGAAAAATTCTTTCCTTATTTTTGAAGTTGAGTAACTTCACCAGAATATGATGAGTGCTCTGGAACAATTTTTCCTGATCTGTGTGCTTTTTTGTTTTGCATATTTATGTTTTTCTTCAGGAAAATTTCCTATTACATTTTTGGATGCTTTTCTGATCTCTTTGATGGGTTCTCTGCTTTAGGGGCATCAAATGTCTTTCTTTTGGATTGTTTTTGTCTTTCCTTCTTTACCGTTAGCTTTCTCTGATAGCTTTGAGTTTTTAATTTGCAATCATTTGATTATCACAAGTTTATTTTTCATTGCCACTTATGTGAATCTTGGCCCTACCAATTCTATGCCTTCTTCCCTCCATTTTATTTATTAGTTCTGTACTGGCATGGTTTTGATCCTCAATTAGTTTCTTATATCTGCAGTCTCCCTTTTCATCTCCTTTAATCATCTTGCATTTGAGCTTCTGTTCTTTTTTGTTAACCAGAATTCATTTTTGCTTAGTTAAAAAAAAAACAAGCAGGTAATATAGCTACATAGTTCAAAAATCAAAGAGAAACTCTATGTGAAAATACTCACTGTCGTCTTCCATCCATCCAGTTTACCTCCCGCATACATAACCAGTGTTATTCATGAGTTCTGTGCTCTTTTGGAGTTTATGTACATTTGAGCAAAAATAAAAATATAGTCTTTTAAAAAGAGCTTTTGTTACATGGAGCTCATATTATTTGCTTATATCATTTAATTATTTGTGGTGATAATTTTTTTCTCTTCTTTAGATAACATTTTTTGCTTGGACTGATTTTTTTGTCTTTTCTGTTCTTTCCTTTTCTCTGCCTTTTTTGCTGTAATGTTCTTGCAGATTTTCCTTGCTATTTTTTACTTTTCTCATTCTTTACTTGGACAGCTCCATCTATAGCTTTTGATTGTTCTCACATAGTGTACATAATTTCCTTATCACTTTCCACTTCATCTGAAATCAATGTTATTTGTATTAAAAATCACAGTTGAAAATTGGACATTTGGTGCTTAACCTCTTTTTATAATTTGGGGACATGGCAGGGGATGGAAGACTCAGTTAAGGGAGTATTTTAGTTAAAATCCCTGGGCTTCTGATACTTTAGTAAGGGCCCCGAACCAGGTTTCTTCCACCTAGATAAGAAGTATATCCCATTCACATGGTGAGAACATGGGGCGAGAGTGGGGAGAGTAGTATCATAGGCTTTGGATCTGTTCTCCAATTCAACCTGCAGCTCTGGAGCCCTATCACTTCATCCAAAAGTTAACCTCTTTCTAAAAAGCTTCTTTCATTTCACTTATTTCTCTATAGCAGCCATTTCCATCATGCCCCTGCTAAAAGCGGGAAAAGATACCAGCTCAGTTAGTTACTCTCCAAATTTGTGGATCTGAATGAGCATTTCCATGATCTTTATGACTCACAATCTAGATTTTGAGAGGTGAGGAAAAAGTAAATGGAAAGCCTTGCCACATTATGTTAGTTATGTTTTGGAATTCCATTTCTTTTCTGTGTTAACAGTTTATGAAGTTTATGGTGTTAGAATGTAATATTTTCCATATTTGATTTCAACTTTTTTTTTTTTTGCTAATTTTTTCCTTTCTTTTTGTGATGTATTAGAGAAATGATTTCGCAGAAATCATTTTTTTTAAAAAAAGGTATTTGGCTTTTTCTTTTAAAGGAAAAACCTTAGGCAAGTTAAATTTAACAGAGTTTAATTGAACAAAGAATGATTCATGAATCAGGCAGCCCTCAGAACCAGAACAAGTCCTGTGAACTCTGGCCTGCAACATGGGAAGGCAGCATTTATGGGCAGACAATGGAAATAAAATAGACAGCTTAATTGGTTGCACCTCAGTGTTTTCACTTTATTTGAATCAGTTGGTTGCCTGCAACTGATTGAAGCTCAGCTGCTGTAGTTGACGGAGACTCAGCTCTTTGTTACCAGAGTATACCTGTACATTACTCTTAAGTTAGTCTTCCAGTTAGTTTCTGTACTAAGTTAGGTGGCAGTTTTTTATTTTTTATTTTTAAATGTAAGGACTTGAGTACAGAGGCATACTGAGGCCAAATTCAGTTTGGTTTAACAGGCTCGTATGGTTCTTTCTATTCCCTACCTGTCGCCAAATTTCAACATTATATGGGAACAGTTATTACAATATATGCAAACAATTCCTTTGTGAGGTCAGGAAATAAGGGGTGGGGTGGGGTGGGGAGTATTATTTTGTTTAAAGCGAGCCTGCTAATTTTTATCGAATTTTGTTTTTGGGAGGCTAAGATGACATTTTGAAATTTCCTTCAGGCCGGGCGCGGTGGCTCAAGCCTGTAATCCCAGCACTTTGGGAGGCCGAGACCGGCGGATCACGAGGTCAGGAGATCCAGACCATCCTGGCTAACACAGTGAAACCCCGTCTCTACTAAAAATACAAAAACTTAGCCGGGCGAGGTGGCAGGCGCCTGTAGTCCCAGCTACTCGGGAGGCTGAGGCAGGAGAATGGCGTGAACCCGGGAGGCGGAGCTTGCAGTGAGCTGAGATCCGGCCACTGCACTCCAGCCTGAGTGACAGAGCGAGACTCCGTCTCAAAAAAAAAAAAAAAAAAAAAAGAAATTTCCTTCAGTCTGAAGGTTGTCCTGGAATAGTGAAGTCCTTCAAATCATTTTATATATCAGTAGGGCCATATTACTGAATGTGGTATTTGTGGCTCATCCCTCCAAACAGCTGGAGCCTAAGAGAAACTAGAACATCTGATAAAGCTCCTGCTTGGAGGATTGAGGCAAGGTCTTTAAAAAGAGAACACACAATATCACGTCGTTTAAAAGAGCCTTGTCTAACTGAGCTGCGGATAGAGGACTGACTGAATTGACAGCCTTAATTGTCCCGCAGTCACAGCCACAGTTACCATATACCCATCATTTACAAAGGAGCAGGCTGCTGCTGCTGTGGCTGCTGCGCCAAGGTTGTTGATAGAAGATGGCTAAAACACCCAATAGCCAGGGGAATGGGAATCGGAAGCATCTGAGAAGGGGAGTGGAGAAATACCGGACTGCTCCTGGAGGCCCGCCAAGCCCTCTGTACACTGCTGGTACATGCCAAGTTCTACCAACTGTGAAATTATATATTTCTACATCATAGCATCACTTTTCCCCCAAAGGGGCACCCCGTCTATTTAGGGTGTTTCTACATAACTGTGCTAGGATCTATTTATTGTTTGTTTTATAATTAAACTCTTCAGGGCATCTTAATTCCCTGGGGAAGAGGAAGTGATCAGCAGTGAATGCCGTTATCCCCTAGTTTTACCTACAGAAACCTTGTCAGCTGTGCATTTTGGATAACTCCACGAAGCTTAAAACAATAAATACATGTTTAAAACACTCCACAAACAAATCCAGCTAAACTGGGAACTGAATTCCTTGATTCAGAAACAAGTAATTTTTTTTTTGGCAGTATTTAAACATTTTTGGTTTCTTGTTCCAGGTGCAGTTTATTTTTATTTTTTTGAGACATGGTCTTGCTCTATCACCCATTTGGAGTGCAGTGGCGTGATCAGGGATCACTGCAGCCTTAACCTCCTGGGCTCAAGCAATCCTCACACCTCAGCCTTCCAAGTAGCTGGGACTCCAGATGTGTGTCACCATGTCTGGCTAATTTTTGTAATTTTTTTTTTTTTTTGAGATAGGGTTTCTCCATGTTACCCAGGCTGGTTTCAAACTTCTGGGCTCAAGCAGTCTGCCTGCCTTAGCCTCCCAAAGTGCTAGGCCCAGGTGCAATTTTAAAGGAGCGATAGGTTGGAATTTCCTCTTTCTTTTTTTTTTAATTTTGAATTTTGCTGATGGAGGTTCAAATGTTATTCAGTGTGTGAGGTTCTTCACATCAAGACGAATATCTTTTCCCTGTCTGATGAGTTTGAAAGCTCCTGTCACCTTCCTATCCACAGATTAAGTGTATCTTAGCAGACTTGGCTACTATTCCACTGTGATTGAGTTATGAAGCATGTACAGCTAGCAAGGTTTTTGTAGGAAAAACTAGGGAGTAACAGTATCTACTACTGACCGCTTCCTCCTCCCCAGGGAATTAAGGTGGCCTGGAGAGTTTAATTATAAAAGAAACAATAAATAGATCCTAGCAGTTGTGCAGAAACATCCTAAAGAGATGTGGTGTTGCCTTTCAATTGAGGCTAGACATTAGTCCATGTAATGAAAACCTGGATCATTGTGGGTAGGGTAGAGAGTGAGGAGGGCTGGTCCATCATGAAGCTTAGAAGACAGAGGAGGATAATGACCATGTGTCTCTAGCATATCCTGAGAAGTTGCCCTGGCTTAGTTACTAAGAAGCAGGCATATTCCATCCCTACAGTGTTTATTCATCACACAGGATGAATCATCCAAATTGGGACATCATTATAGAAAGTGAAAGGGGAGTGCTGTTAATAATTAATTCAGGGTATCAATACAAACAGGACTGTTCTGGGCAAATCCTAACCCACTTCCCCTAACTCTGATGCTGTATTTACTAAACAAACTTTGAATTACAATTGGTCTTCCTAAAGAGTTTTGTCTACAGAGAGGATTTGATAATTTATTCATTCAACATGTATTTATTGAGTAAAACACAGAGTTTTGCTTTCATGGAGCTTACAGTCTAGTAGAGAGATAGTCAATTAAGCTCTTACTGTACACCATGGTCAGTGTTGTGCTAAGGGAAGTATGAGGTAGCGTAGGTAGGTCACTACTTGGACTTGGAAGTTAGGAACGTTTTCCTGGAGGAAGTCACTACTTACTGAGCTAAGACCTGAAGTGAAGTGTGATTAAAACATATTGGGCAAAGGAGGTAGGGAAGAGAGTTTTTCTAGCCCAGGGTATACACAGGCCAGAGGCTAGAGAAAGCATTTATTCTAGCTCAGCGGTCCCCAACCTTTTTGGCACCAGGAATCAGTTTCGTGGAAGACAGTTTTTCCATGGATGGGGGTGGGGATGGTTTTGGGATGATTCAAGTGCATTACATTTATTGTGTACTTTATTTCTATTATTATTGCATTGTAATATATAATGAAATAATTATACAACTCGCCACGATATAAAATCAGTGGGAGCTCTGAGCTTGTTTTCCTGCAACTAGATGGTCCCATCTGGGGGTTATGAAAGACAGTAATAGATCAACAGACGTTAGATTCTCATAAGAAGCATGCAGCTTAGATCCCTCACATGTGCAGTTCACAACAGGGTTCATGCTCATATGAGAATATAATGCTACTGCTGATCTGACAGGAGGCGGAGCTCAGCCAGTAATGTGAGCAATGGGGAGTGGCTGTAAATACAGATGAAGTTTCACTGATTCGCCTGCTGCTCATCTCCTGGTGTGAGGTGGGGGTGGGGGTGGGTGGAAGGGAGAGTTGGAGACCCCTGTTCTAGCTAATGAAAGATGTGTGTTAGGCTGAAACTTTGAGTGAAGAAGAGGAATAAGAGTTGTAATGGCAGAGATGGGAGAGGGCAGCTCTCAGAGTGCACAATCCATTCTGGACTCATTCCCTTGACTTCATTGCCAGTCTGGACACACACCTGCTATGAGTTTCCAAGCCAGATTCAGGATTGAGCTGGGAGAAGGGAGAAGCTTCAAATTGAATGGGAATTGGATGTTTTGATTTAGATTAGATTGGATTTTATGAAAGTAATGTGCTTAATCAAATAGTAATGATTTAAACAGCATTATCACACTTAAGACAAAAACATATTTCCCTATCTCCACCCCATTCTGCCTTTTGATTTCTACTTTTTGGAGGCAGTCATGTTTAACTCAACACTTTTTTCTCTTGCTTCTGGTATTTACTTCAAAATTCCTGTTACATCCTGATTTTTCAACTTTAAGCATTCTCTATTAACTTTGTTTTATGGTAAATGGAGGATTTAGATATCTTTCATTACTACCTTGCCTCTTCTCTTCCCAATATACACATGTACTCCTGTCCATCTTCCCAATATAATTATATTGTGATTTCTTTTTATTAAATCAGTATTTCATGTTTATATTAGCATGCCTAGTAAACCGGCAGATTTTCAGCTGAGCAAATAATATTTCCCTGTACTACTTTTTACTCTTCCTGGTTTTAATTGTTTAGTTTTCTATGTACCTTTCACTAATTCTGCTTCCAAATTTTGTACATAATAATCAATATAGTCAATGAGAAAATCTATCAGTTGTGTTTTTTTTTTTCTGTTGCACTGTCCTTTCTGAAACCCCATCTTCCTGCCTCAGGCTGGATGGATTGCTTGTCAGGCCCGCTGCATAGTCTACATCTCAGGACTGCCCTTTGCAGTCATTCTGGGGATGCCTTTTGCCTCTATCCTGTGTTAAGCTCCCTAGTCAAGTTTCTTTCCTGATTTAGACTGAACTTTTTCTGCCCCTCCAAAAAGCTGAGATATCATCCAGGAGATTGACCCAACAAAGCAAATCTGAAAATAATGGTCGGAGAAAATCACTTTCTCTCTGGGGAAGAGGAAGTGGCTTTCACTCTATTAAGTCTAGTTTATTCAATAAACCAGTTACATAATTGAGGGAATATCATGATCAGATTGTGTTTTAGCAACATTCATTCAACATCATGTGTTTATTGATATAATGGGGGAACAAGACGGGCATGGGGCCTACCCTCTTAAATCTAAACTCTATAAAGTATACAGTCAAGATAGCAATTAGAATATAGTGTGAAAGGCGAGTACAAGGGTAAGGTGCTATGGCCATGTGTGAGAGGGGCACTTAACTCAGAAGTAGAATGAAGGATGGACTGAGGGAGCAAACAGAAGGTCACATATTGCGTGATTCCAAGTATATGAAATATCCCGTGTAGGTAATTTCATAGAGACAGAAAGAAAATTAGTTGGTTGTCAGGATCTGGGGATAATGAAGAGTAACTGCTTAATGAGTACAGGATTTCTTTAGAAGTGATGAAAATGTTCTGGAACTAGATAATTGTGATACTTGCAGAGCATTGTGAGTGTACTAAAAGCCACTGAATTGTATACTTTAAAATGGATAATTTTATGTCATGTAAATTTCACCTCAATAGAAAAAATAAAATAGAAGAGTGAGCAGTTAGAAGACTACTACCGTGATAGTCCTGATGTGAGATACATTTTTAAAGTATTTACTTTAAAAGTATTATATTTATGTAGGTTTTGAATAGGCATGCACATGGCACAAGCTTCAAAAAAGAACAAAAGGTTTAAAGTAAAATGTAAGTGTCCTTCCCTTCCTATCTGCCAGTCATCTAGTTCCCTTCCCTTGGAGGTAAACACAGTTATCAGATTCTTATGTATTTTGAGTCTATGCATAATGTGTATGTATTTGTGTGTTTGTATATAAATGTAAATATATATCTTGTGTATATATTCATATATGTGTATATTCGAATATATATTATCATTTTAAAATCAAGTTGTAGTTTATGGGGTTTAGGACATGCTACCTTGTAATATGGCACCCTGGCATTTGAGAAAACAGCGGAAGCAGGAAGGTCACTCTCACCTTTCCCCCACCTTTCTACCCTGAAGCAGGTCATCACATCTAGGAAGGTCACTCTCTGACCATCTCCTACCTTTCTGCGCTGAAGCAGTTCATTTGAGAGGTGCTTTTCCTATACCTGGAGAAAAGTAACATCCTTATCTGGGAAAAGTAACACAGAGACACAAAGAAGAATCTGAACAAACAGGCCTTGCTAAGTTCTCCCCAGTTTATTGCCATTAGAGCATACCTTTTGTCCTCCAATCATACTTCTCCAGAACTGTCCACTCTTCATCAAACCTAAGCATAAAAATACACAAGCTTACCTGTTTCTTTGGGTCTTCATTTCCTTATGAAGGCTCCCATATCACGAAAATCTTAAATAAATTTGTATGCTTTCCTCTTGTTAATCTGTCTTTTGTTATAGGGGCCTCAGCCATAAACCTAACAATGAGTGAAGAAAGGAGATCATTCTTTCCCTCTGCAGCATACTACAAACACATTTTGTATCTTGCTATCTTCACTTATATTTTGGAGGTCATTTCATATCAATACATAGAATGTTGCCTAGTTCTTAATAGCTTCATAGATTCCATTATTGGACTATAATTTATTAATCTATTCCTTATTAATGGATATTTACGTATTTAGACTTTCAGTTTTTTGCTGTTACCAACAATGCTATAGTGAATATTCTATATATGTATATGTTACTTTGCACAAATGTGAGCATGTGATAAGGCCCTGAACCAAAGCAGTGGCAAACGGAAGGGAGAGGAGGTGATGAGAGAGCATGAGGGAGACACAAGCATGCAAGGAGACAGAATTTATCAAATGTGGCAACTGATCGCATATCATAGATGGAGAAGGAGAAGTTTGTATTGCTGTGCATTTCCAGTCCCTAGCAGAGGGCAGGTGCGTAACACATATTTTCAAAATGCAACCACAAGAATAGCTTAAACGTTTCTAGTATAAATTATGGGTTGTGGTAAATGAACCATTCTCATACCCACACTTGTTTTGATTTCCATGACCTCTCTCCCTTGGCATTCCTGGAGGGCTTTGGCTTGACAGTTTACTGACAAGCCGTCAATGACTTTTATTGAACGATGCATTGTATGACTCTTGCTTCTTTGTGTTGTAGATTATGGGCAGTGCAGCAGTTAATAAATAATTGCAAATCTGATTGTGGCATGTCAGTGTTCTTGAATAGAGTGAGTGTTTTATGAATCAGAACAAACATTATATTTAGGCTTCCATTTAATCTTGAGGTTAATGATATTTAACAAAATTGAAAATTATACTACATAGTGCTTTTAATCAGTGTTAAGAAAAAATTTGCTGCTTTCTCCATCTCTTTATACCATGGAATATTTAGTATCTTATCTCCCTTCAGGAACCTAAAATTGTTTCTTCTCAGAATTTCCTTAAAATATCTTTTATTCCCTAATTGAACTATGATTTAAAGGCATGGTAAGATTATAATTAAGCTAGTTTTGACACCTACACAACACATACTCAGAATCTCAGTATATTCTTAATTTATGATGTGATTATTCAACATTAGTGATTGATATAATCAAATTACCATACTAACTATGACATTTGTGTTTAGGAAAATTTGCAACTGCAAACTTAAAAATTGTGGAGAGCCTTATTTCATGCTTATATTTGATTCTTTACACTCCCATAATCAGAAACAAATCTTATAGTGGTTAGTGTAAACTTGCCTATATGCACCTAAATGTCTGCTGTCTGTCTCTCTATTTTTTCTATATTCTATCATCCAGTTGCTTTTGGCAGCAAAGTGTACAATTTCTACTTGTGTGGTTTTTATTAACCTCTCTTAGGCCTTTTGAAATTATTTGATTTAGACATGGTGAGCCAGATTTAATTTTATGAAAAATTGTCTTCCAGCAGCCTAGCAACTCTTTGGCTACTATGTAAGTAGAAATATAAGTGTTAGAGTTTTTATAGGTAAACCTTATGGTTAAGGAGATTTCCTGTTATAAGAAATCTGAAGTAAAACTTTGAATAAAGAAATAAAATTGTCTTGCCTCCTGCCATATTGATTAGCAAATTATGTATTTGAGTTGCCCAGAAACCTTTATTAATAGCTTGAAGTCATCAAAACAGTTCCTCAAGAAGCATTACTAAAAATCCCCTGTAAACTGACTCAGGCTCCTTCACCTTTCCTTTCTCCTTTCGTTTAACAGATACTGTTAAGGCATTCTCACATAGAGTGTATAAATTTCTAGTCCTACCAGCGGCTTACAAGAAGCTGTTTCTTTACTGTCTCACCAACACAGTGTGCTATTTCAATTGCTTTTTGTGAACTTACTTAGCTTGATTATATCTTTTTTAAAGTTTAGAGACCAGATCTTCATCATTATCCTAGTCATAGACCAATTGCCGTGGAGTCAGCTTTAGTGTACGTAATGAGGTGGGAGAAGGAAGATAAGAAAGCTTTTAAATATATTTTATATAATAGATACAAATATATTTTATTAGAAAATATTTCAAGCATGCAAAAATTTTAAAGAGTATTAGAATAAACATTCTTGTACACCACCACCCACTGTGCTGTACTTTATCCTTTTTACAACATTTCTTTTATATCCTGTTTTAGAAGTGGAATACTACATACAGATTTGAAGCTACTTGTATACTCTCCCTAATATCATTTACCTCCCTCTTTCCCCAGAAATAACCTTTTCAAGCATATTTTTACTTCTACAGTAAACATTATTGTTTTGCATGTTTCAGTGACACTGTGTGAGCTCTTCTTTGACGTTTTTCCTCAACATCACCCATTTGAAATTTCTCCATGTTGATATATGTTATTTATTTTACTGTCTTATAATTCCATATAAATGTCATAATTAATTTATTCTCTCATGGATGTACATTTGAGTTGCCAGCTTTCTACTAATGCACACGGTACTGCAATGAATGTCACCTAATAATGTGATGTGTCTCTGTCTCTCTTTTAACGTGAATAAGGATGTATGTAATTCCAAGAGCTACTGCATCCATCTAGGAGGGGAAATTATTGGGTTATAGGGAAACAAGTTCTGAGAAGGTAGTGTGGTGTAGGGTAAAAGTTCATTGTTCTTGGAACAAAAAGTTTCTTACTATTTCTGAGTGTGAATTGTGCAGGTATGAAGACCATATCATGAATTTGGAGAGGTGGATGGGATGAAGGGCCCAATATGGTGGAAACTTTGAGTGATCTTAAGTGAGGAGTTATTTGATCAATTTTTCATTTTAAAGACATTGTTCTGGTGGGTTATGTGGAGGATGAACTAAAATTGGAATGAGGAGTGTTTCAATTAGTACCCTTTGCGTTATAAGTAATAGAAAATCAAACTCCAGTTGGATTAAATAAGAAGGGAATTTATTGACACACAGGAGTGGAATGCCTAGAGGTAGAAAGGTAGGTTTGACCAAGTAGCTCAATGATGTCACCAAAAACACATTTCCCCCCTCAACTTTGTATTTCATGCATTATCTCTACCATTTCCTGGTTGCGAGATGACTGCCAACAGCTCCTGGGACTATAAACTTCATTGACCATATCCAAAGTGGGAGGAGAGAGGGAGAGAGAAAGAGGGAGAGATAGAGAGAGAGAGAGAGAGAGAGAGAGAGAGAGAGAGAGAGACAGAGAGAGAGAAAGAAATAAAAACATACAGAGCACATCTCATGCTCCCAACCGAATTTCTGATTGTACATGTTCACTACTGAACCAATCAGTGTCCCAAGGGGGATGGAATTATTTGAATGGTTTATTTCATCAAGGACCTCCGCTGAGGCTAGGGGATGGTGTTTATTTAACTCAGCAAGGCTGCTACATCAATGAGGGAGACATGGTTCCTTTTAGGACAGCCTCCCCACTGGCTGTTAGGAAGATGTAATAGATAAATTCAGGCTGGCTAGAAACTCAACAGATATCCTCCATGGCAGAGAAGTGAGCAAGCTTGGAGTGAAAGACATCTATAAAGAGGTGATAAAATAGCAAAGTGATAAGGAACTTTGTTCATGGAAGTAGGGAGAGGCAGAAGGAATTGGACTTGAGAAATATGTAGGAAGCAGAACTTAGTGATTCATGATTATGGGGAGATAAAGGTAATGTATTAGTCAGGCTAGGCCAAACAGACATAACAAAGAGATCTCAAAATCGAATAGCTCAAACCTTCAAAGTTTATTCCTCTCTTAGGTTTGGTGTGTGTTTTAGAGTGCTGCTGATGGCAGTGGTGGATAGATCTGATTAATCTTTTAGGGATCCCAGGTGATCTCACCTAGACCACCTTCAACATATAGCTTCCACGATTGCTTTGATTATTGCCATTCTCATCCTTAGGAAGGGGAAAGTGTGAGAACCTTGTCATAAGACAACTGCTAAACCACAAATGAGACTTGGATATATGGTGTATATCAGCATAGATTTTGGTGGACAGCTGGCAGTCTTTGCTATAGGTAGACTGGTGGATGGTGACTCCCATGTTTCTGGTTTGAGCAATTGATGATTGATGGTTCAGCAAATGTGTTAGAGAATACAGAAGGAGGATTTGAAGTGAGAGGAGAAGGGGAGATGAAGAGTTTAGATTGGGATATCTTGAGTTTGATGTGTGTGCAAGGCATACAGGTGGAAATATGTAATTTTCAGATGGCTATAAAAGCCTGGTCTTCATGAAGGGAGGTCAGGAATAGATAAAGAGATTTGAGAGTCATTCATTATTAAGTGGTTGATTCTCAGGGTAATTTTTGCTTAAAAGTATTACCTGGCATTCACCTTGAAGCCCATCTTCCTCTTTTCTGCTGCCCACTCCTTCAATCATGTGAAAATTTTAGGTAGTTTATCCCCAACCAGTTTGACAGCTTAGTACTTGGAAAAGCAAAATTTATTCTTCAAATGTGGAGATGTCTTCCTCTCACAGATTGTTTATAAAAATGTCAAAATAATATCAGTGCTGCATGATGGCTAGGGGATCCCATTGTTAGCATGACTCCAACTAGATAAGTGCTTTATAATCACTGCTTTTGATTGCCTGTCTTTAATTCAGCTCTCTATGCTTGACAAAACAATTAAGATTTTAAACAAATTATCTACGAGTTGTCCCTTATTCAAATGCTTATTTATCCTAGTTGTGTATGATTTTTCCTTAGAGAAACCTTGTTCCTATTCTTCTAGTAAGTTGTGAGTGATAGCATTTCCTATAATTCTGAATTTGTAAGTGAGTCTAAGAATTTTCTATGTAGGGGATGGTACTCACAGTCCTCAGGGTTATCTCTACTATACCCATTATGGAAGGGATTGTGTTCCTAGAAAACTCCCTCAGAGAGAGGAAAGACTGTTGCAATTTTTTGGCCTTGGCAAATATATGTTTTGGAGTTAAAGAACTACAATGTGGCCGGGCGCGGTGGCTCACACCTGTAATCACAGCACTGTGGGAGGCCCAGGTGGGTGGATCACCTGAGGTCAGGAGTTCAAGACCACCCTGGCCAACATGGTGAAACCCCGTCTCTACTAAAAATACAAAAATTAGCTGTGCATGGTGGTGGGCATCTGTAATCCCAACTACTTGGGAGGTTGAGGCAGGAGAATCACTTGACCCTGGGAGGCAGAGGTTGCAGTGAGTGTGAGCCGAGATTGTGCCATTGCACTCCAGCCTGGGAGACAAGAACGAAACTCTGTCTCAAAACAAAACAAAACAAAAAACCCACAATGTGTTTTCCAGACGTTTTCACCTATTCTATTCCGTGGGTTTTTATTGTTACAAGGGATCTAAGAAGTCATCCCTGTGGTCCTATTAGAACCAGTCAGGGAACCCTGTAGATTCGGCTTGGACACTTTCAGTACTGAACAGCTTAATACTTTTTAGGAAGATTGTTTCCTTGATGAACAGCTTTAAAGTTATTTTTTAGGTTGAGTTCATATCTGCCTACTTCTAATTTTACTCATTAGCTCTAGAATAGCAGATGTCAGCCCTTTTGTATAATGGTCTTTTAGCCTTAGAGAGGTCACTATCTGACACATATATGGGATTATAGATAATATATGTAACTGGCTATATATATAACTACACCTTTGGATCATTTAAGAAAACACTGAAATGCAAATGAGGGAGTGAATAACTTGGTAACATTCACCCCTTTCTGGTTTATATAAAAGTAAATCACTTGCAAATGTCCAAACTTTAATAATTAAAAATAACAAATTATTTGCTACTCATCTCCAGAGTAAAACACAAGAGTTCATCAAATATTTAAATACAGCTCAAATAGTCCATCCTTAGTCTTCTCACCTTGGGCTATTTATGCCCTTTTATGCCATCCCATTGTTATTGTTATTTTTTGTTTTTTATTTTATCTGTTGAGTGTAAGATTTTTATTTATTTATTTATTCTCTTTCCAACTCTTATTTTAGATTTGAGGGTACATATGCAGGTTTGTTACTTGGGTAAATTGCATGTCACGGGGGTTTCGTGTACAGATTGTTTGTTACCCAGGTGATAAGCATAGTACCTGACGGGTAGTTTTTCCATCCTCACCTTCCTCCCACCCTCCGTTCTCAAATAGGCCCCAATGTCTATTGTTCCCTTCTTTGTGTCCATGTGTACTCAATGTTTAGCTCCCATTTATAAATGAGAACATGCAGTATTTAGTTTTCTGTTCCTGCATCAATTTGCTTAGGATAATGGCCTCTCGCTCCATCCATGTTGCTGTAAAGGACATGATTGCTTTTTTTTTATGGCTGTATAGCATTTCATGGTGTATATGTATCACATTTTCTTTATCCAATCCACCATGGGCAGCTAGGTTGTTTCCATGTCTTTGTTATTGCAAATAGTGCTGTGATGAACATGCATGTGCATGTATCTTTATGGGAGAATGATTTATATTCCTTTGGGTATATGCCCAATAATGGAATTACTGGGTTGAATGGTAATTCTGTTTTAAGTTCTTTGAGAAAGCTCTAAACTGTTTTCCACAGTGGCTGAACTAATTTGCATTCATGCCAGCAGTGTGTAAGTAGTCCCTTTTCTTTACAACCTTGTCAGCATCTGTTATTTTGTGACTTTTAATAATAAGCATTCTGATTGGTATGAGATGGTATCTCATTGTGGTTTTGATTTGCATTTCTCTAAGGATTAGTGATGTTGGACATTTTTTCATATGCTAGTTGGCCATGTGTATGTCTTCTTTTGAGGAGTGTCTCTTCATGTGCTTTGCTGATTTTTAATGTTTTTTTTAATGCTATATAAAATGATTTATTCACTTCATTTTAAAAGATTTTCTAAAGCCTTCAATATTTGTTTATTTTTTAACTTTTAGGTTCACAGGTACATGTGCAGGTTTGTTACATAGGTAAATTGTGTGTCACGGGGGTTTGGTGTACAGATTATTTCATCACCCAGGTAATAAGTATAGTACCTGATAGATAGTTTTTTGATTCTCGCCCTCCTCCCACTCTCCACCCTCGAGCAGGTCCCAGTGTCTGTTCGTCCCTTCTTTGTGTGCATGTGTGCTCAATGTTTATCTCCACTTTTAAGTGAGAACATGTGGTATTTAGTTTTCCGTTCCAGTGTTAGTTCGCTTAGGATGATGGCCTCCAGCTCCATCTGTGTAGGAACACAGACATGATCTTGCAAAGGACATGATCTTGTTGTTTTTTTTTTATGGCTGTGTTGTATTCCATGGTGTATATATTCCACATTTTCTTTATCCAGTCTACCATTGATGGGCATTTAGATTGATTTCATGTCTTTGTTATTGTGAATAGTGCTTTGGTGAACATACATGTACCTGTGTCTTTATGGTAGAATGTTTTATATTCCTTTGGGTGTATACCCAATACTCAGATTGCTGGGTCAGATAGTACTTCTGTCTTCAGTTCTTTGAGAAATTGCCACACTGCTTTCCACAATGGCTGAACTAATTTACATTCCCACCAGCAGTGAATAAGTATTCCCTTTTCTCTGCAACCTTGCCAGCATCTGTTATTTTTTGAGTTTTTGATTACAGCCATTTTGACTGGTGTGAGATGGTATCTCATTGTGGTTTTGATTTTCATTTCTCTAAGGATTAGTGATGTTGGGCATTTTTTCATATGCTTCTTGGCCGTGTGTTTGTCTTCTTTTTAAAAGTATCTGTTCATGTCCTTTGCCTGATTGTTAATGGGGTTGTTCGTTTTTTGTTAGTTGATTTAAGTTCCTTATAGATTCTGGATATTAGATCTTTGTCAGATGAATAGTTTGCAAATATTTTCTCCCATTCTTTAGGTTGTCTCTTTACTCTGTTGATAGTTCCTTTTGCTGTGCAGAAGCTCTTTAGTCTAATTAGGTGCCACTTGTAAATTTTTGTTTTTGTTGCAATTGCTTTTGGTGTGTTTGTCAAGAAATCTTTACCAGGGCCTATGTCCAGGATGGTATTTCCTAGGTTTTCTTCTGGAGTTTTTATAGTTTTAGGTCTTACATTTAAGTCTTTAATCCATCTTGAGTTAATTTTTATATATGGTGAAACGTAGAGTCCCAGTTTCAGTCTTCTGCATATGGCTAGTCAGTTATCCCAGCACCATTTAATGAATAGGGAGTCTTTTTCTATTGCTTGTTATTGCTGGCTTTGTTGAAGATTAGATGACAGTAGGTGTACAGCTTTATTTTTAGGTTCTCTCACCTGTTCCATTGGTCTATGTGTCTGTTTTTGTACCAGTATCATGCTGTTTTGGTTACTGTAACCTTGAAGTACAGTTTGAATTTGGGTAGTATGATGCTTCTGGCTTAGTTCTTTTTACTTAGGATAGCTTTGGCTATTTGGGCTCTTTTGTGTTTCCATATGAATTTTAGAATAGTTTTAATTCTGTGAGAAATGTCATTGGTAATTTGATAGGAATAGCATCCAATCTAGACATTGCTTTGGGTAGTATGGCCATTTTAACAATACTAATTCTATCTGAGCATGGAATGTTTTCCCACTTGTTTGTGTTGTCTCTGATTTCTTTCAGCAGTGTTTTATAATTCTCATTGTAGAGCTCTTTCACTTCCCTGGTATTTTATTCTTTTTGTGGCTATTGTGAATGGGTTTGCATTCTTGATTTGGCTGTCAGCTTGGACCTTACTGGTGTATGGAAATGCTAGTGATTTTTGTACATTGATTTTGTATTTTGAGACTTTGCTGAAGTTGTTTATCAGATCGAGGAGTCTTTGGGCAGAGACTATGGGTCTTCTAGGTATACAATCATCATATTGTCAGTGAAGAGAGGTAGTTTGACTTTTTTTGTTTTTTGTTTTTTTAAATTTAGATGCCTTTTCTTTCTTTCTCTTGCCTGACTACTCTGGCCAGGATTTCCAGTACTATGTTGAATAGAAGTGGTGAGAGTGGGCATCCTTGTCTTGTTCTAGTTCTTAAGGGGAATGCTTCTAGTTATTATCCATTCAGTATAATGTTGGCTCTGGGTGTGTCATAAATGACTCTTAATATTTTGAGGTATGTTCCTTCAATGCCTAGTTTGTTGAGGGTTTTTAACATAAAGTGAAGTTGAATTTTATCAAAAGCCTTTTCTGCATCTATTGAGATGATCATGTGTTTTTTGTTTTTAGTTTTATTTATGTGATGAATCACATTTATTGATTTGTGTATGTTGAACCAACCTTACATCCCAGGAATAAAACCTGCTCGATTGTGGTGGATTAGCTTTTCTATGTGCTGCTGGATTCAGTTTGCTAGTATGTTGTTGAGAAATTTTGCATCTATGTTCATGAGGGATATTGGCCTGAAGTTTTCTTTTTTTGTTATGACTCTTCCAGGTTTTGGTGCATCATGAGAATGATGCTGGTCTCATAGAATGAGTTAGAGAGGAATCCCTCTTCCTCAATATTTTTGGAATCGTTTCAGTAGGATTGGTATGAGTTATTTATATGTCTTGTAGAATTTGGGTGTGACTCTGTCTGGTCCAGTGCTCTTTCTAGTTGGTAGTGTTTTTTTTTTTATTTTTTATTATTACTGATTCAATTTTGGAACTCATTTTTGGTCTTTTCAGGATTTCAGTTTCTTCCTAGTTCAATCTTGGAAGGTTTTATGTTTCCAGGAATTTAGCCATTTCTACTAGGTTTTCTAGTTTGTGTGCATGTAATAGTCTCTGAGGCCTTTCTAAAACAATTTCTACAGGGTCAGTGGTAATATTCCCTTTGTCATTTCTGATTGTGTTTATTTGGATCTTCTTTTTTTCTTTATTAGTCTAGCTAGCAGCTGATCAACCTTATTTATTATTTCAAATAACCAATTTTTGGATTTATTGATCTTTTGTATGGTTTTTCTCATCTCCATTTCATTCGGTTCATCTCTGATTTTGGTTATTTTATTTATTTTGCTGGCTTTGATGTTGGTTTGCTCTTGTTTTTCTAGTTCCTCTAGGTGTCATGTTAGGTTGTTAATTTGAGAACTTTTTTTAACTTTTTGATGTGGGCCTTTAGCACCACAAACTTTCCTCTTAACACTGCTGTAGCTATGTCCCATAGATTCTTAAATGTTTTATCTTTGTTTTCATTAGTTTCAAATAATTTGATTTCTGCCTTAATTTTATTGTTTACCCAAATGTCATTCAGAAGCAAGTTGTTTAATTTTCATGTAATTATATGGTTTTGAGAGATATTGGTATTGATTTCTATTTTCATTGTGCTGTGGTCTGTGACTGTGGTTGATATGCTTTTGTTGTTTTTGAATTTGTTGAGAATTGATTTATGGTCGAACATATGGTTGATTTTAGAGTATGTGCCATGTGCAGATGAGAAGAATGTATATTCTGTTGGTTTTGGGTGGAATGTTCTGTAGATATCTGTTAGGTCCATTTGGTCAAGTGTTGAGTTTAGGCCCTGAATAGTTTTCTACTCCAATAATCTGTCTAATACTGTCAGTGGGGTGTTGCGGTCCTCTGTTATTATTGTGTGCTTATCTAAGTCTCTTCGTGAATCTCTAAGAACTTGATTTATCAATCTGATGTTCCAGTGTTCTATCCAGCTTTTATAAACTATAATTTCTGGACCCTCACTGTTCTGTTTGCTCTGCTTTGTACAAATGGTTATTTGTTAATGTTCTCCTTAAATTGTCACATGACTAGAATTGAACGTGACATTCTAAATATGGTCTGTACAATGCATGGCTCATTGCTTACTGGGAATGGTATATTCTTTTTTTGGTTGCATCTGAATATATATGTTTTTAAAAATTATACTTTAAGTTCTGGGATACGTGTGCAGAAAGTGTAGTTTTGTTACATAGGTATACATGTGTCATGGTGGTTTGCTGCACCCATCAACCCATCACCTACATTAGGTATTTCTCCTAATGCTATCCCTTCCCTATCCCTCCACCCCCTGACAGGCCCCTGTGTGTGATGTTCCCCTCCCTGTTTCCATGTGTTCTCATATTCTAAAGCACGTGAAGATTGAGGAATAAGATGTTGGAAATGAGATTATTTTCTCCCAGGTTTTAAGTACAGGGTGCAAATAATTCAAAGTGCATGTGTATGTGTATTCGGACCCAAAAGTTTGCTATTAGTGAGGACCTATTATAAATCTTTGCAATCTGTATGTTTACTAACTAGTGCCAAAAGCTTTGAATTATCAAGTCCATAATAAGGAATCATAGAATTCATGATTATTGCTCTGTTTCTCTTCTATTTTCAAAAACTAAATTTGTTAGTTTCAATTAGATCCTATATATTAGTTATGGGTATCAGTCATTCAGTATTTCCAGATTTAAACGGTTGAATATATTATTTGAGATAGTGTTCCAGTTGTGAAATGTCTTCTTATCTTTCCATACTTCTCTGTGGATTGAAAGTCACTTCAAATACTACTGCCACTTTACCCTGCTCTTTCACCTGGAAGTGATTTCTTCCTTATTTGAGTTCTTCTAGTTCTTTGTTGACTGGCTATCCTACCCATCATTATATTATGGATATTTGTGTCTGTGTTTAATCTCCTGTAAGAGAATACAGATTCTTAAGAGAATCTAACGTGTTTTATTCATTCTTAAATGCCTCAGATAGCCTACCCAGTGCCTTGAATCTAATTTGTGCTCATTAGTCACTGAATATAAATGCAAGAAGGCTAAATATTTAAAAATGCCTTCATAGACAGTAGTGGATTTAATAAGTTAACACATGTAATAGAAACCAAAAATATATTTGATAACGAAGTACAAAAGCACCCAATGAATGAATTAACTAATTATAATTCTCTGGTGTGGACTGATTTGTTGGGATTGTTTATATTTATGTATTAGATACAATACATGTTTTGTGATAGAAAAGCAGAATTATATAGAAAGAATATTACCAGCATCATCCAGTATATTGTCTACGGGTTTCAGTCCCTTCAGACTTGCTGATGCTTATTTGGATGTTCTAAATAGTGGATTTGAAAATTAACTTTTGCAAACCGATTTGTTCCTGGGGAATAGGAACAAATATTCTGGAGAGTCGCTCTTATTTTATATATTAATATCATCTTCTCATCTTGAAGAAGCTAGTATAATTGTTGGGCAAGAGGAAATACCTTTCTTAATCTTACTGATCTTAGTGATTTACTATGTGGTAAGCCGCTTTGCATTATCTCATTTAATCTTTACAAATTTTTAAAACAATCAGTGAGGTAGACTTTATAATTATCCTTATTTTGTGAATGAGAAAATAGAGGCAGAGAGATTAAGTAAATAGTTCATAGTAAGCAATGCAACCAATCCTGGATCCAGTACCCAAGGTCTTTTTTTTTTTCTTTCCAATTTTTTTTTTTTTGGTTCAAGGAGTACACCTGCAGGTTTGTTACATGGGTAAATTGCAGGCCATGGGGGTTTGGTGTACAGATTGTTTTGTTACCCAGGTGATCAGCATAATACCCAATAGGTAGTTTTCCAATCTGCACCCTCTACCCTCAAACAGGCCCTAGTGTCTTCTGTTCCCTTCTTTGTGTCCATGTGTACTCAATGTTTAGCTCCCACTTGTAAGTGAGAACATGTGGTATTTGGTTTTCTGTTTTTGTGTTAATTTGCCTAGAATTATGAACTCCAACTCCATCCATGTTGCTGCAGAGGACATGATCTCATGCTTTTTATGACTGCATAATATTCCATGCTGTGTCTGTACCACATTTTCTTTATTCAGTCCACTATTGATGGCCTTTTAGGTTAATTCCATGTTTTTGCTATCGTGAATAGTGCTGCGCTGAATGTGCACATGCGTCTTTATGGTAGAATGATTTATATTCCTTTGCAGAATCCAAACTCCTGAACACAATGTTCTCTTTTGTGTTCTTTATTATCAAACAAATCTATAAATGTTATTCAAGCTCTTAATATATGCAAAGTGATTTTTAGGCATTGTTGTCAAAATAAAACTATATAAAGCAAGAGATATAGGATGAGATATCTATTCCTTTTTTTTTTTTTATTGTAGAGATGGGATCTTATTATGTTGCGCAGGCTGGTCTCAAACTCCTGGCATCAAATGATTCTCCCACCTTGGCTTCCCAAAGCTTTGGGATTACAGGCATGAGCCACCATGCCCAGCCAAGATATCTGTTTTTCTAGAACTTAAAATTTTCTGTAAAGACTACATGTCTGTCTGATGGAATCTAGTACTAATATTATGCACATTAAGTGCCAACTGAATGACACTGGTATAGTGTTCTAAAGGAATTTATAGGAAAGCTTTGGGGTAGTCCAATAAGAGTTTTATGGAGAAGATGAAACTTCAGATTATTATTATTATTATTATTATTTTACTTTTCATCATCTCATTTATTAAGAATGGAAAATGGAACGTGAACATAAATAATTATATTTAAGGAAATGCATTGAACAAGGACTGAAAGGTGATATGCCAAACTATTTAATATCTACTTCTGGGAAGGGGGGGCAGGTAGGAGGGAGAAGAGAAACATTTATGTTAAATATCCTACTGTCACATTTAAATCAATTTCAGTTTTTTCTGTGTGTTTTAATGCTCTGCACAGCCTATATATCTCTGTTAATTAGCCTTTTTAGCTTGCAAGGAATAGAACTATGTTCAGGCTACCTCATTTAATGAGGGTTTATTACAAAGATACATGAAGAAGAAAGAAAGAAAGAAAGTAAGGGTTTGTCCATAAATCTAACAATCTAGTACAAGCTCTATATGTCTACAGCTTCAGGATTCAGCTACCCTCTTTCTTTCCCTCCCTGTCCCCACTCCTTCCTTCCCTCCCTCCATCCCTCCCTGTCCCCACTCCTTCCTTCCCTCCCTCCCTCCCTCCCTGTCCCCACTCCTTCCTTTCCTCCCTCCATCCCTCCCTCCGTCCCTCCCTCTCTCCCTTCGTTCCTCTTTCTCCTTTCTCTCTCAAAATTGTCACATCAATAATTTAAATACATTATAAATATAGTCTTCCTGTAAATGATTTAGATTATTCTTAAATGGAAACTAGAACTTATATCAGCAGAGAGATGGAGGAGGGCATTTCAGAGTGGCCCTGAGGGAAAGGAAGAACATACCATGAGCCATAATTAAGCTGGGAGAAGATCAAGACATGGCCAGGGGATCTTACTGCACGTTGTCAAAATGATTTTTTCAGGCTTTCATCTTAAGAACCAGAAATGCATTTATGAATGTAAATTATGTTCATCAGAACAATTGCACAATAATCAATTTTTACAACTGGAGATAACAAAAGCAAATTTTTATTTTTATTTATTTATTTATTTATTTATTTATTTATTTTTTGAGACGGATTCTCACTCTGTTGCCCAGGCTGGAGTGCAGTGGCACAGTCTGGCCTCACAGCAAGCTCCGCCTCCTGGGTTCACGCCATTCTCCTGTCTCAGCCTCCCAAGTAGCTGGGACTACAGGCACCCGCCACCACGCCTGGCTAATTTTTTGTATTTTTAGTAGAGACGGGGTTTCACCATGTTAGCCATGGTGGTCTTGATCTCCTGACCTCATGACCCTCAAGTTCTTTATCCATTTTGTAATTGGGTTATTTGTTTTCTTGCTATTGAATTGTTTGAGTTCCTTGTATATTTTGGATAATAATCTTTTATCAAATATATGGTTTGCACATATTTTCTCCCATTCTATATATTGTCTATTTACTCAGTTGATTGTTTCCCTTGCTGCACAGAAGCTTTTTAGTTTGATATAATACCATTTGTCTATTTTTTGTTTTGTTACCTGTGCTTTTGGGGTCATATCCAAAAAATTATTGTCCAGAGTAAGGTCATGGAGCTTTCCCCCTATGTTTCCTTCTAGTAGTTTTATAGTTTCAGGTTTTATGTTTAAGTCTTGAATCTGTTTTGAGTTGATTTTTGTATATAGTGTGAGGTAAGTTCATTCTTCTGCCTCTGGATATCCAGTTATCCTAACAACATTTATTGAAGAGACTGTCCTTTCCCCTTGTGTTTTCTTGGAACCTTTGTAAAAAATCACTTGACCATAAATATGCCTCAGTACAATCTTAATTACAAATGTTTACTCTCATAAGTACTATCATTATTAATATATTATTCCTGTATGGCTCAGACATAAGGGTTTTCAAAGAGGTCTGAAGATTAGAAAAACAAGTGCAGTACTCAATCTTTTTTTCCTTCACAAAAAATTGCTAGAGGTCTGATATTTCTTCTAAGTCATTGGTTCTCAACTGAGGGTGATTTTGTCACCCAAGTGACGTTAGGCAATATCTGAAGATGTTTTTGGTTGTCACATTGGGGAAGTGCTGGTAGTATCTAGTGAGTAGAGGCCAGGGATGCTGCTAACCACCCTAAAATGCACAGGACAGCCACCCATGACAAAGTATTTTTTTTCTTCAACTTTTGTTTTAAGTTCTGGGGTACATATGCAGGATATGCAAGTTTGTTACATAGGTAAACATGTGCCATGGTGGTTTGCTGCACAGATCATCCCATCACCTAGGTATTAAGCCCAGCATCCATTGGCTATTCTTCTTGATGCTCTCTCTCCTTTTTATGGCTGCATAGTATTCCATGGTGTATATGTACCACATTTTCTTTATCCAGTCTATCATCAATGGGCATTTGAGTTGATTCCCTGTTTTTGCTATTGTGAATAGTGCTGCAAAGAACCTACATGTGCATGTATCTTTATAATATGCTCTTTATATGCCTTTGGGTATATATCCAGTAATGGGATTGCTGCATCAAATGGTATTTCTGCTTCTAGATCTTTGAGGAATTGCCACAGTGTCTTCCACAATGGTTGAACTAATGTACATTCCCACCAACAGTGGAAGAGCATTCCTTTTTCTCTGTAACCTCGCCAGCATCTGTTGTTTCTTGATTTTTAAATAATCGCCATTCTGAGTGGTGTGAGATTGTATCTCATTGTGGTTTTGATTTTCATTTCTCTAATGATTAGTGATGGTGAGCTTTTTTTTTCATATGTTTGTCAGCTGCATGAATGTCTTCTTTTGAGAAATGTCTGTTCATGTCCTTTGCTTATTTTTAGTGGGGTTGTTTTTTATTCTAAATTTGTTTAAGTTCCTTGTAGACTCTGAATATTAGACCTTTGTCAGATGGATAGATTGCAAAAATTTTCTCCCTTTTTGTAGGTTATCTGTTCACTCAGATGATAGTTTCTTTTGCTGTGCAGAAGCTCTTTAGTTTAATTAGATCCAATTTGTCAATTTTTGCTTTTGTTTTGCAATCATGACGAAGTATTATCCAGCCCCAAATGTCAATAGTGGCAAGGTTGAAAAGCTCTGATCTAAGCTAAAAAAAATTTACAGTCATTTTAATAATTTACTGATAGGCAAAGTAATGCCTATTCATCATAAAAAATCTGGAAAATACAAACAGCACAAAGAAGAAATAAGTCATTCATAGTTCCATCCCTCAGAAATAATCACTATTTAACACTTTATTGGCCGGGCGCGGTGGCTTATGCCTGTAATCTCAGCATTTTGGGAGGCCAAGGCGGGCGGATCACCTGAGATCAGGAGTTCGAGACCAGCCTCAACATGGAGAAACCCCGTCTCTACTAAAAATACAAAATTAGCTGGGCGTGGTGGTGCATGCTTGTAATCCCAGCTACTCAGGAGACTGAGGCGGGAGAATTGTTTGAACCTGGGAGATGGAGGTTGCAGTGAGCCAAGATTGTGCCATTGCACTCCAGCCTGGGCAACAAGAGCAAAACTCCATCTCAAAAAAAAAACCAAAAACCAAAAAACAAAAAACATTTTATTGCAATGACTGCCAAACCTGGCTGCCAAACCCTAGAGAGCTATGAAAAAACTTAGGGTTCCATCCCCAGATATCTGATTCCAGTCTTTTCTCCATATTCACTTTTATGTAAACTAATCCCTTCACAATATTATGAGTATTTTCCTATGCCAGGGGTTGGTAAACTACACCTGTTTCCGTGGAGCTTGTGAGATGAGAATGGGTTTTACATTTTAAATGGTTGAAAAAAAATATAAAGAAGAAGACTTCATGACACATGAAAATGATATGAATTTCACATTCTGGTGTCCTAAAATAAACTTTTATTGGAATATAGCCACATCCTTTCATTGACATCTTGCCTGTGGCTGCTTTTATGTTACTGTGGCAGGGTTGAGTAGCTGTGACAAAGACTGTAGGGCCTGCAAATTCTAAAATATGTATTCTCTAGCCATTTACAGAAAAATTTTGCCAACCTCTGTTCTATGCCATTAGATACTTCCATTGTTCTTTCCTTGATGTATAGCATTCTATCTCTTCTTGTTGATTATTTAAGCTATTTTCAAATTTAGACTACTGTAAATCATTATTAGAAAAAATCCCAATTGACCAACCCATGCATAGGTACGTGATTATTTCTGTAAAAAACATTTCTAGAGGAAATAACTTTTTAAAGGCATTTGTTCATGTGGTCAAATTAGTGTCTTGAAAGTTTATACCAATTTCCACTCCAAATCAGAAGTGTGTAGGAATGCCTCTTTCCCACCCCTTTATAATCAATGGGTGCTTTGCATTTTTGTCTCTGTCAACCTGACAAGTTGTTTTAACTTGTATCTGTTCGTTTACTAATGAAGTTGGACATTGTTACCATGTGCTTATTGGCCACCTTTTTTGTTTCTTAAATTACCTCTTTTTAGTTTTCATTTGCCTATTCACTATTATGGCCTTTATCATTTTCCCTTCCATGTTTTAGAACCCATCTGTTATTCATCATTTGGCTAGTTTTGCCCCATGAGTTGGAGGGAACTTTGGAACTGGACAAAACTAACACCATTCGCTGAACTCCTTTTTGGTTTTGCCTGCTGATGCTTGCCTGTATCTGATCACTGATGGGGTGCCATCTTGTAGATGGTGTAGTTACATCTTATTAAGTCATTTAAGGATTTTAGCCTTAAAATTGTGGGTTTGATTTTTACTGGGAGGTTCGTAATTTTTTTCTTTATTCTTAAAAAAAAGGGATACATGAGCAGAATGTGCAGGTTTGTTATGTAGGTCTACATGTGCCATGGTGGTTTGCTGCACCTATTGACCCATTCTCTAAGTTCCCTCCCCTTACCCCCAACCCCCAAAAGGCCCTAGTGTGTGTTGTTCCCCTGTCTATGTGTTCTCAATGTTCAACTCCCACTTATGAGTGAGAACATGCAGTGTTTGGTTTTCTGTTCCTGTGTTAGTTTGCTGAGAATGATGGCTTCCAGCTTCATCCATGTCCTTGAAAAGGACATGATCTCTTTCCTTTTTGTGACTGCATAGTATTCCATGGTGTGTACATACCACATTTTCTTTATCCAGTGTATCATTGATGGGCATTTGGATTGGCTCCATGTCTTTGCTATTGTAAATAGTGCTACTATAAACATATGTGTGCAGGTGTCTTTATAGTAGAATGATTTTTATTCCTTTGGGTATATACTCAGGAATGGGATTGCTGGGTAAAATGGTATTTCTTGTTCTAGAGCCTTGAGGAATCACCATACTGTCTTCCACAATGGTTGAACTAATTTATATTCCCACCAATGTGTAAAAACGTTCCTGTATCTCCACAGCCTCGCCAGCATCTATTGTTTCCTGACATTTTAATAATTGCCATTCTGACTGGCATGAGATGGTATCTCATTGTGGTTTTGATTTGCATTTCTCTGATGATGAATGATGTTGAGCTTTTTTTTCATATGTTTGTTGGCCGTATAAATGTCTTCTTTTGAGAAGTGTCTGTTCATATCCTTTGCCTACTTTTTGATGGGGTTGTCTTTTTCTTGTAAATGTGTTTAAGTTCCTTGTAAATTCTGGATATTAGACCTTTGTCAGATGGGTGGTAGATTGCAAAATTTTGGTTGGTAGGCTATTGATTACTGCCTCAATTTCAGAGCTTGTTATTGGTATATTCAGGGATTCAACTTCTTCCTGGTTTAGTCTTGGTAGGGTGTATGCATCTAGGAATGTATCCATTTCTTCTACATTTTCTAGTTTATTTGCATAGTCTTTATAGTACTCTCTGGTAGTTTGTATTTCTGTGGGGTCAGTGGTGGTATCCCCTTCATCATTTTTTATTGTGTCTATTTGATTCTTCTCTCTTTTCTTCTTTATTAGTCTAGCTAGCAGTCTATCTATTTTATTAACTTTTTTTTAAAAAAAAACAGCTCCTGGATTTGTTGATTTTTTTTTTTTGGAGGGTTTTTCGTGTCTTTATCTCCTTCAATTCTTCTCTGATCTTAGTTATTTCTTGTCTTCTGCTAGCTTTTGGATTAGTTTGCTCTTGTCTCTCTAGCTCTTTTAATTGTGATGTTAGGGTGTCAATTTGAGATCTTTCTAGCTTTCTGATATGGGGATTTAGTGCTATAAATTTCCCTCTTAACACTGCTTTAGCCATGTCCTAGAGATTTTGCTACATTATCTCTTTGTTCTCATTGGTTTCAAAGAACTTCTTGATTTCTGCCTTAATTTCCTTATTTATCCAAGAGTAATTCAGGAGCAGGTTGTTCAATTTCCATGAGATTGTGTGGTTTTGAGCTAGTTTCTTAATCCTGAGTTCTAATTTGATTGCACCATGGTCTGAGAGACTGTTTGTTATGATTTTATTTCTTTTGAATTTGCTGAGGAGTGTTTTACTTCCAATTATGTGGTCAATTTTAGAATAAGTACCATGTGGCACTGAGAAGAATGTATATTCTGTTGATTTGGGGTGGAGAGTTCAGTAGACGTCTACTAGGTCCATTTGATCCAGAGCTGAGTTCAAGCCCTGAATATCCTTGTTAATTTTCTGTGTCGTTGATCTGTCTAATACTGACAGTGGAGTGTTAAAGTCTCCCACTATTATTGTGTGTGAGTTTAAGTGTCTTTGTAGGTCTCTAAGAACTTGCTTTATGAATCTGGGTGCTCCTGTATTGGGCGCATATATATTCAGAATAGTTAGCTCTTCTTGTTGAATCGTTCCCTTTACCATTATGTAATGCCCTTCTTTGTCTTTTTAGATCTTTGTTGGTTTAAAGTCTGTTTTGTCAGAGACTAGGATTACACCCCCTGCTTTTTTGTGCTTTCCATTTGCTTGGTAAATTTTCCTCCATCCCTGTATTTTGAGCCTGTGTGTATCTTTGCATGTAAGATGGGTCTCCTGAATATAGCACACTGATGGGTCTTGACTCCTTGTCCAATTTGCCAGTCTGTGTCTTTTAATTGTGGCATTTAGTCCATTTACATTTAAGGTTAATATTATATGTGAATTTGATCCTGTCATCATGATGCTATCTGGTTATTTTGCAAACTAGTTGATGCCATTTCTTTGTAGAGTAATTGGTCTTTATATTTTGGTGTGTTTTTGCAGTGGCTGGTACCAGTTTTTCCTTTCCATATTTAGTGCTTCTTTCAGGAGCTCTTGCAGGGCAGGCCTGGTGGTAACGAAATCCCTCAGCATTTGCTGGAAAGGATTTTATTTCTCCTTCGCTTATGAAGCTTAGTTTGGCTGGATATGAAATTCTGGGTTGAAAATTATTTTCTTTGGGAATGTTGAATATTGGCCCCTAATCTCTTCTGGCTTGTAGAGTTTCTACTGAGAGGTCTGTTGTTAGTCTGATGGGCTTCCCTTTGTAGGTGACCTGGCCTTTCTCTCTGGCTGCCCTTAACAGTTTTTCCTTCATTTTGACCTTGGAGAATTTGATGAGTATGAGTATGTGTCTTGGGGTTGATCTTCTTGTGGAGTATCTTAATGGTGTTTTCTGTATTTCCTGAATTTGCATATTGGCCTGTCTTGCTAGGTTGGGGAAGTTCTC
The DNA here is from genome assembly GCF_037993035.2 of Macaca fascicularis. Taxonomy (NCBI): domain Eukaryota; kingdom Metazoa; phylum Chordata; class Mammalia; order Primates; family Cercopithecidae; genus Macaca; species Macaca fascicularis. The sequence continues at coordinate 25,303,645 of NC_088395.1, forward strand.
CTGGATAATATCCTGAAGTGTGTTTTCCAGCTTGTTTCCATTTTTCCCATCTCCTTCTGGTACTCCAATCAATTGTAGGTTCAGTCTTTTTATGAAATCCCATATTTCTTGGAGGCTTTGTTCATTCATTTTCATTCTTTTTTCTCTATTCTTGTCTGCATGTCTTATTTCAGTAAGGTGGTCTTCAAACTCTGATATCCTTTCTTCTGCTTGGTTGATTCGGCTGTTGATACTTGTGTATGCCTCACGAAGTTCTCGTGCTGTGTTTTTCAGATCCCTCAGGTCATTTATCTTCCTCTCTAAACTAGTTAGTAATTCCTCTAACCTTTTATCAAGGTTCTTGCCTTCTTCGCATTGGGTTAGAACATGCTCCTTCAACTCATCATAGTTTTTTATTACCTATCTTCTGAAGTCTACTTCTGTCATCCATCTGATCCTCCGTCCAGTTCTACGCCCTTGGTGGAAAGACATTGTGATCATTTGGAGAAGAGGCACTCTGGCCTTTTGAGTTTTTCGCATTTTTTCATTGATTCTTTTTCATCTTCATGAGTTTGTCTAGTTTCGGTCTTTGAGGCTGCTGATTCTTGGATGGAGTTTTTGTGGGGGCCTTTTTGTTGTTGTTGTTGTTGATGCTGTTGTTGTCACTTTCTGCTTGTTTGTTTTTCTTTCAGTAGTAAGGTCCCTCTTCTATAGGGCTGCTGCCATTTGTCGGAGGTTCACTTCAGGCCTTATTAATCTGATTCGCTCCCGTGCCTGGAGATGTCACTCAAAGAGGCTGGAGAGCAGCAAAGATAGGTGCCCGCTCCTTCTTCTGGGACCTTTGACGGCGAGGGGCACCAACCTGATGCCAGTAGGATTGCTCCTATATAGGGTGTCTGACAACCCCTGTTGGAGGGTCTCACCCAGTTGAATGGCACAGGGAGCAGGTCCTGTTTAACAAAGCATTTTGTCCCTTGGTGGAGAGGGTGTGTTTCGCTGGGGGGAAACCCGCTTGTCTGGGATGCCGGAATTCCTCAGAACTACCAGGAGGAGAGGCTAAATCTGCTGGTCCGCGGAGACTGCAGCCACCTCTCCCGTTAGGGCCTAAGGCCCAAGGAGATCCGGATTCTGTCCCTGAGCCTCTGGCTGGAGTTATCGGAGAGCCTGCAGGGAAGCCCCGCCCACTGAGGAAGGATGAGTCAGGGTTAGAGCTGAAGAGGCGCTCTGGCAGCAGACTTCCACAGCCAGTGTGTTGGGCTGTGGGGATAAGTCTTGGGACCAAGCCGTCCAGCCTCCCTGGCTCCAGCAGGGGAAAAGCGCAGCCTGGAGCTATAGAAATGGGTGCTGCCCTTCCTTGCCTACGGAGCTTAGCGTGTTAGGCAGTTGCCAGTCCCAGTGCTGATGGCTGCCCCTCCCGCAAGGTGCTCAAAGGGCTTAGACAGCAGGCAGCCGCAGCTGCAGCCGGTGCTGGTTGTCCCTTCCCCCCACCCCCGGGAGTTGGGTAGGCTTAAGCAAATTCCAGCTAAGAGGCTGTAAGAATCTGCGTGTTCCAGAGTTGGGACACTAGGCCCTGGTGGTGTGGGTTTGTGAGTGGAATCTTCCAATCCGTGGGTTGCACAGTTCCGTGGAAAAAGTAGTTTCCGCTGGCTAGGTAGTGCACTCACTCTCTGCCTCCCTTGGCTGGGGGAAGGCGGTTCCCCTTCCCTGTGTGGCTCTCAGGTGGACTGCCTGCACCACACTGCTCTTCCTTCTCTCAGTGAGTTACACCAGCCTTCTAGTCAATTTTGATGAGAGAACCTGGATACCTTGGTTGCCAGTGGAGGATTCACAAGCTTGTTATGGTTTTTTCTGATGGGATCCTCTGAATGCTGCTGCTTCTAGTCAGCCATCTTGGCCCTGCCCGCCTCCCTCCGCCTTTCATAAATTTTTATAGAGTGATACAAAGTTAATTTTAAGGAAGAAAATTTTCAGTGTCACTGTAAGAATTGCTGGGGATAGGGAGACCCTCTCTCCATTCCTTCTCCACAGGACCATTCCTCTCAGCCTATGAATGTGTCCCAAAATGTTCTCTTCAAGCCTTTCTCATCTTTATCTTTTCTTTCACGGTCAATCTGCTTCAAAACATAGTCTACACTCACCTTCTGGGTGCAGAGATGGACCTAGAGGCTCATTGAAGAAACTGGATTGGGCAGAGCTGCCACTGTTTCTGTCAAGGGCTTTGGTAAAACAAAACCACATTAAAGGGTTTGTCAGGTGGCAGTTAGTGGTAAATTGTTAACAGGAAGGCAAAAAATCCAGAATAGGCAGATAAACATTCACAAGTGTAGTCTGAATTATCTGTAAATAAGGCAAGGAACGAGAAGAGGGAAATCTACAACAATTTCCTGGCATGGGTATTCTTTTCAACGTTTTTCAGATTGCCTGCTGGAGGTGTTCACTTTTCTTAATGGATTGGTGCACTGCCTTGATTTTCAAAAATCTAGCTTGTACCAACATACTACTGACATTAAGGTATAACTTCTAACTGTCAAATCCAAAGGACATTTTTCAGTCTTGTGTTACTTCGAACTGTCCAATTATATTTGCCACTCTTGACCACTCATTTTTTATGGAAATATTTCTCTTGTCTTTGGTGACATGGTAACGCCTCCTTTTTCCTAGCTCACCTTTTTCCTACTTTTCTCAGGATTCCATCCCTTGTAGTTGTAGCCTGTGGGGGGTGGAATTTGGACAGGCCAAATTTTATTCAGGATCCCTGATAACATTGAAAATACACCTTTCACCCCATCTCTACTAAAAATACAAAAATTAGCTGGGCATGGTGGCACGCGCCTGTAATCCCAGCTATTCGGGAGGCTGAAGCAAGAGAATCATTTGAGCCCAGGAGGCGGAAGTTTCAGTGAGCTGAGATTGCACCACTGCACTCCAGCCTGGTGACAGAGCGAGACTCCATCTCAAAAAAAAAAAAAAAAAATAAATAAATAAATAAAATAAAATAAAATAAAATAAAATAAAATTTAGAAAAGATAAAAAAATACACCTTTCAAAACTGAATTCAATAGTTTCCAAGTTTTTATTTGTCTCCTATTATGTATACAGCACTGTAAGGAAATACACAACTTTTACTCTGCCATATTTTACTCCTTCACTGTAGCATAAATAATACACATATGTGTCCTCTGCCTCTTTCATAGTGAGCTTAACTTCTACTTATCTTTCAAAACCTTATATGACTTTTGTCATTTTTCATAGATTTTGGAGTTGTAGGGGACCTTAGAAATCATCTAGATTTAGTTCACCTTCACGTCTTTTCCAGAAAGTCATTTAGGAGTTATTTCTGCATTTATTCTGATAAGTGATTTTCTAGACTTGCTTAAACCTAATTCTTTCCAAGGCAGCCTGCCCAATATTTAGGCAATTATAAATGTTATGTTCGATTCACTGTAACTTCCATGAAACCTTGTACTGACCACTAAAGAAATATATAATATATTGATTATTTTCTCTAGGTGACAACTTTTCTAGGATTTGAAGATAACTGTTATATTCTTTAAAATTACGTTTTGTCAAGTTAAACATCTCATTTTCCTTAAATTTCCTAACAGGTCAGAGTTTCTAGACTTCTGACTATCCTTAATACTTTTCAGAAGGCCAATTTCCTGCATAAACTGGCTATAATACTCTAGTCATTGTCTGACCATACAAGAGTACACTATGACATTTCTCTTCCTTGATTTCAGATTCTATTAGCTTTATGAACAGTCAAACCACCCTCCTGGCCTCTGTGCCAGTTATCAATTTATTGCCTCTCTATTCTAAATCCAACTTTCTTTGTCTGCTTTTGAAAAAAAAAGATTTTGTTTTATAGAGCAGTTTTAGGTTTACAGAAAAATTTAGGAAAGAGTACAGAGAGTTCTTATATATGTCCTCTCCCTTCCATAGATAGTTTTCTCATTATTACTATCATGCATTTATGTGCTACCTTGGTGCTATGGTTTGGATATGTTTATTTGTCCCCACCAAATCTCATATTGAAATTTAATTCCCAGTGTGGCAGCATTGGGAAGTGGGACCTAGTGGGAGGTGTTTGGGTCATGGGGGTAAATACCTCATGAACAGATTAGTGCCCTCCTTTGAGGGTGAGTGAGTTCTCACTCTGTTAGTTCCCTCAAGAGCCCGTTTTTTTGTTTTTTTTTTTTTTTTTAAATTAAAATTTTCCCCCTGCCCTTCATAAAGAAAGAGAACTGGTTGTTAAAAAAGTCTCACTCTATCACCCAGGCTGGAGTGCAGTGGCACGATCATGGCTCACTGCAGCCTCAACCTCTAGTGCTCAAGCGATCCTCCAACCTCAGCCTTGTAAGTAGCTGGAACTACAGGCACATGCCACCACACCCAGCCGATTTTTAAGTTTTTTTTATTTATTTATTTTTTTTTTGGAGAGACAGGGTCTCCCTGTGTTTCCCAGGCTGATCTTGAACTCCTAGGCTCAAGCAATCCTACTGCCTCAGCCTCTCAAAGTGCTGGGATTACAGGCGTGAGCCTGCCCAGTTCTATGGGTTTTGACAAATGCATATCATGTCATGTGTCCACCATTGCAATATCATACAAAATAGTTTTACTGCCCTCAAAATTCCCTGTGTTCTGCTTATTTATCCCTCTCCTTCTTCCTTTTCCTGCTTGTACCCTGGACAACCACTGATCTTTTTCCTGTCTCTATGATTTTGCCTTTTTCAGAAAGGCACATAGTTAGAATCATACAGTGCTGGGGATAAGCCCCCAAATCTGGCCATAAACTGGCCCCAAAACTGGCCATAAACAAAATCTCTGCAGCACTGTGACATGTTCGTGATGGACATGATGCCCACACTGAAGGTTGTGGGTTTATCAGAATGAGGGCAAGGAACAGCTGGCCCACCCAGGGCAGAAAACCACTTAAAGGCGTTCCTGAACCACAAACAATAGCATCAGTGATCTGTGCCTTAAGGACATGTTCCTGCTGCAGATAACTAGCCAGAGCCCATCCCTTTGTTTCAGTCCACCCCTTTGTTTCCTGTAAGGAATACTTTTAGTTAATCTATAATCTATAGAAACAATGCTTATCACTGGCTTGCTGTCAATTAATATGTGGGTAAATCTCTGTGAGTCCCCTGTTTCCCACTCCACATGCTATATTTGTGTGTGTGTGTCTTTAATTCCTCTAGCACCATTGGGTTAGGGTCTCCATGACCAAGCTGGTCTCAGCAATACAGTGTGTAACCTTTTCAGACTGGCATGTTTTACTTAGTGATACGCATTAAAGTTCCTGAATATCTTTTTGTGGCTTAATGGCCCATTTCTTTTTATCACTGAAGAATATTTCATTATATGGATGTACCACAGTTCATTTATCCTGTCACCTATTAGAGGACATCTTACCACTTTTTTCTTTCATGGATCATGCTTTTGGTGTTGTATCTAAAAACTCACTGCCAACCCCTAGGTTACATAGATTTTCTCCTATATTATCTTCTAGGAGTTAACAGTTTTGCATTTTACTTTTAGGGTCATGATTCATTTTGAGTTAATTTTTGTGAAAGGTGTAAAGTCAGGGTGCAGATTCATTTTCTTGGCTATGGATGTTCAATTGTTCCAGCACTATTTGTTGGAAAGCAATTCTTTCTCGGCTGAATTGCCTTTTCTCCTTTGTCAAAGATCAGTTGATTATTCTTGGATGGGTCTATTTCTGGGCCCTCTATTCTGACTTATTAATCTCTTTGTTCTTTCACTAACATCACACAATATTACTGTAGATTTATAGTAAGTCTTGAAGTCACATAATGTCAGTTCTCTGTTTTTTTCTTTTTCTTCAATATTGTGCTGGCTCTACTTGGTCTTTTGCCTCTTCATATAAACGTTTAAATCAGTTTGCCAATAGCCATGAAGTAATTTTCTGGGATTTTAACTGTAATTTTGTTGACTCTATAGATCAGGGGTGTCCAATCTTTTGGCTTCCCTGGGCCACAATGGAAGAAGAATTGTCTTGGGCCACACATAAAATACACTAACACTAATGATAGCTGATGAGCTAAAAAAAAATCACAAACAAATCTCATAGTGTTTTAAGAAAGTTTACTAATTTGTGTTCAGCCGCATTCAAAGCTGAGTTGCTTGAAACAGGCCACGTGTTGGACAAGCTTGCTGTAGATCAAGTTGGGAACATCTTGACAATATTGAGTCTTGCTATCCATAAACGTGGAGTATGTCTCCATTTATTTAACTCTTCTTTTATATCTTTCATCAGTTTTGTAGTTTTCCTTATATAAATTTATAGGTATTTTGTTAGATTTATTCCTAAGTATATCATTTTTTGTTTTAATGTAAATAGTGTTGTATTTTTAATTTCAAATTCCAATTGTTCATTGTGGGTGTATAGGAAGGCAGTTTGGCTTTTGTATATTAACCTTGTATCCTGAATCTTGCCAAAATCACTTACTAGTTCCAGGAGTTATTTTGTTGTTTCTTTGGGGGTTTTCTACATAGACAATTGTGTTGTCTGAGAGCAAAGCAAGTTTTATTTCTTTTGTCCCAGTATGTATACCTCTTCTTATTGCATTAACTAGGACTTCCAGTATAATGTTGAATAGGAGTGGTGAGAAGGTATGCTGTTTTTTTGATATTGAAGTTGGAGCCTGTAAACATTTATTTTGCTAGTTGGCACAATGGCACAAGTTGGCACAAGTTAAGCCTTGTCAGTAGAGGGCACTGTAGGGATACTGCAAGGTGTAACAGAGGAAGGGGCTTCTCTTGCTGGTTTTGGGGTGCTTTACTTCTTGCTATGATGGCATTGCTGCTAGTGATATATGAAAGACTCCATGGTACTCATCATGCAGGGAGTTTCTCCAACACACTCGTGGGTGTGATTTGTTCACCATCCTGAACCACTGACTGTGAACCAGCTCTGCCTAAGGCATCCTAGTGATCCTCTCTGCCATCCAGTGGGTTACATTCAAACTTTCTCCAATGGGAGCAAAATCTCAGTTTTGGATAATCTCCCTCAGCCGTAGAGGGAATAGCTTCTCGCTACATTATTTGCTATTCCTGTATTCTTTTTTGTTTTTCCCTGAGATGGAGTCTTGCTCTGTCACCCAGGCTGGAGTGCAGTGGTGTGATCTCAGCTCACTGCAACCTCTGCCTTCCAGGTTCAAGCAATTTTCCTGCCTCAGCCTCCCAAGTAGCTGGGATTACAGGCACCCACCACCGCACTCAGCTAATTTTTGTATTTTTGATAGAGACGGGATTTCAACATGTTGGCCAGGATGGTCACAAACTATTCTTGTATTCTTTAGAGTTCTCTTTTACCCCTTTGGTACTTAACCATCTTTTACTAGTTAACAATTTTTATATTATATTTTCCCTGTTCAAATTACTGGTTTGATTTCTGTCTCCTGACTGGAATGATACAACTTCTTTCACGTTTCTAGCTAATTTAAACCCTCAGTATGTTTTTGTTCCTCAACTGAATTGCTTTGATTGGATTTGAGGGGAGCAAGAATAGAGTGTAGGAAAGGGAGGCCTAGTCATGCTGGCAGGCATATTGGTTTTTGGCTGTGTGAGGGGCTCAGGTGTCTTGGCTGGCTAGGTTGGTGTGATGTGGGCAGGACTAACTGGCATGTGGAGCAAATGGGATCTGGCATTCTTAAGAACCCTTCCCTCAGGACCCTATATTAGAGATGTGGCTGAGACAGGAGGTTTGAGAGGTGGTGAGCTAGAAGTAATCAACCAGGAAGAGCCTTCTTAATTACTGTCCCAAAGAAAATGGAACTGATTAGTGAGTCCAAATGGGGTTAGGGCCTCTGGTTAAATCCTGAGAAGCATCCGGGGAAGCTATGATATTCCATCTGCTCTGGCCTTTAAGCTTCTGGTTGCCTTGTTGATGGCCAGGAAAAGAGACGCTTCACAGCCCTGAGGGATTTTATCCTTCTGATGAGCAGACGAGCTATAGATACTTATATGATGTTGTTTAAACTTTATGATAAGACACAATATATTAGGAAATGGTTTGCATAAACTGTACATATCAATTGTTAATATAAATAACTTGCATTATGAGTTTGTTTTCCTTGGTGTGTACACTTGCTCATCCCTGGGGATGTGGATGAGCAAAGTGTTATGTTCCACAGCTTTGCTCCTGCTGGCAATGGCACAGGTGCAGAACTGTGGGCAGGATGAATCAAACAACGATTGCATCACTGCCGCCTGTGCTCCGCTCAGATTGCCGTCAGTGGAGGAAATAGAATTCATTAGTTTTCTTTCAGGGCACATGTAAACACGTGGGTTTCAAAGAATGTATAATGGCAGCAAGGAGAAACGGATAAGCTTAGCTTTTCCTTTCCCTGAGCAGCTTTGGCAAAACATGAACTGAGAGGCATTTGGAAGCACTATCTTTGTTAGTAGATATTTGAGAAGAAGGTATCACTATGGCAGAATGCTCTGTTGATAACTAATCACAATTTTAATTCTTTCCCAGGAAGATTGAGAAAATAATATTGATTTGTTAAAGAATCCAGAATGCTATAAATGCTCACAGAAAACATGACCAAATACTCCAACAACAATTTTAAAGAAGTCAGATAATAATAAAATACACAAAAATCACTTTCCTGACACACATGATTAGTTATCTAGTGTGATGAGCTCAAAGCCTCCGTTTTTCATATTTATTTTCCTTTTGGTATTGGTTGTGATAATGCCATTTGACACGTGGGGCTCTGGAGTGATGATAGCACTGCACTTGGAGAAAAATACAGGCTCTTTACAAAATATTAATTCCTCCAGGGTTCCTAAGATGAAGGGGGTGCAGGAGCAAGCTTAAGCCCAGTTCTAGCTTGTTATATCCCAAACTAGACTGATCTTGGAGATTCTGGTTGGAATTCTGTGATGAGACTTGGGAATCTGTGTTTTTAACAAGCACCCAAGTTACAAACTTGATTCTGCTAGTTTGGAAAACATCACTCGTGTGTATATTCAAAAGCGAAGTTTATTTTTAATGTACTCAGATTTCCTTCTTGTCCAGCTTGATTTAGGTTGACATGATTCATCTACATGAATGTGAATATATATACATAGGCTTGGGAATACAGGTCTCAGCATTTGGGAGAAAACATTAAAAAAAAAAAAAAAAAAAAAACCTCCCTGTAATGAATAGAGCAGCTGAAAGGCAAACACCTGGCCTTTTATCTCCAATTATGCTGCTTGGGCTGGTAGAGTGCTTGGGATAAAATGTATTTACACCAAAAACAATCCTTCTTGCTCATTCCTGGTCTATACCACTTTTCCTTCTTTAAAACATAGTGTTAATTGATTTTTTTTCTAATTACAAAAATAATTCGTGGTCAATGCCACAAATCCCAAGGAAAAAACAAAACAAAGGTCTATAATTTCGCCACTTGGGAATAATCTTACTATGTTTTCTGAAGATGCAGTGATATATGATTCTCGGGGTTTATAATTATAATACATCATGACCACTTAGTAAGAAAAAGGAATTGTAAGTTGAAACAAGAATGTTAAATGTGGCCAGGCACGGTGGCTCATGCCTGTAATCCCAGCACTTTGGGAGGCCGAGGCAGGAGGATTGCCTGAGGTCAGGAATTTGAGACCAGCCTGGTCAACATGGCGAAACCCTGTCTCTACTAAAAATACAAAAATTAACTGGGTGTAGTGGCAGGAATAGAACAGTATTGCCAGACCTTCTGACTGTTCAAAGGAAGCCAGAAAGCTGGATTTTAAAATTTGATTTTTAAATAGTTCAAATTTCAAATACTTGTGAGTCAATATTCTGAAGAATGAACATAAGCAAAGTTAGCCTGCAGACTACCGTTTTGCACCTTTCACACATGCCTAGAACTAAAGAAAGAAATATTAGATACAGATATAGATATGAATAGACATAGACATTAAAAGATATATAGAGAGATACATCTCTATATATCTCACATGTAGACACATAGTAGACAATTTCTATGTGGGAGAATTTTCAAACCAAGGCAAGAATAAAAAACCAGGACAATTTGCATCATCCAGCCTGTGTTCCTTTGATCATTTGGGCAGGGGCTGAGCTGAAGTGTCACTTGGTACTGATTATAAAGAGAAGCTCATTAGGCAAATTTATGATATTATCAAGACTATACGTGAATTCTTCCTAAAATTACTTGATACAAGAAACTTCTGAGTATACACTAATACACAAGGCAATTATGTATTAGCCAATATAAAAACTTCATTAAGACATATATTAAATTGTTGTTTTTGTTCTATGTCCAGAATGCCTCAGTATTCTGAATTGCTGCTGTTTCCCAAAAATAGCAACAATTCATGGCCAGGTGCAGTGGCTCATGCCTATAATCCTAGCACTTTGGGAGGCCGAGGCAGGTGGATCACTAGGTCAGGAGTTCGAGACCAGCCTGGCCAACATGGTGAAACCCCATCTCTACTAAAAATAGAAAAAAAAAAAAAATTAGCCGAGTGTGGTGGTACACACCTGTAGTCCCGGCTACTCAGGAGGCTGAGGCAGGAGAATCACTTGTACCTGGGATGCAGAGGTTGCAGTGATTTGAGATGGTGCCACTGCACTCCAACCTGGGTAACGGAGTGAGATTCTGTCTCAAAAAAACAAAAAACAAAACAAAAAAACAAAAATTAGCCAGGCGTGAGGGTGCACACCTGTAATCCCAGCTACTCAGGAGGCTGAGGCAGGAGAATCAGTTGAACTCAGGAGGCAGAGTTTGCAGTGAGCCAAGATAGCACCATTGGCACTCCAGCCTGGGCAACAGAGTGAAACTCTGTCTCAAAAAAAAAAAAAAAAAAAAAAAAAAAAAAAAAAAAAAAAGAAAATAATTTCAAACTTCTTGCTAATTTACACAGACATCCTCAGGAATTATTTCAAAATGGAGACTACTAGCTAAATATGGTTTTACTACTTTCAATCTATACTTATTATGTTTGAAATACAAAATTGTTTAAGGTGACTTAGTTTTTGCTTCTGAAGATTAGAAAACTGTAATTAAGTTTAATAAGAGATATCAGTATATCCATTCACTAGTTCTCTGATATGTAAGATATGACTATTCTTTTTCACATGACACATAAACTAGCTTCTACAAAATTCCAGAAAATGACTTTCAAAAATGTTTGAGCAATGATAACATCATTAATGTAATGATGTGCCTTCCATGTAATACATGCCTTCTCACAAGGTAAAATCTTTAAATAATAAAGTTATTTGAATGTTTAAGATATAGAGCATTTTAAAACATCTTATTTATTTATAGTTACATTTCAGGCAGCAAAACCTAATAGAAGTGAAATGGAATAATTCCACTTTGTATTATCTTTGCTGTGTGGGTATACAAATCTATGTAAAATTGAACAACAAACCAACCCTCAGAAAGATAAGGGTTCTTACTATTTCCTCATGAATGAATTTTTTACGACTAGGTCTTCGGATAATCAACTAGTGGCCTGAATAAGCCACCTGGCATATTATGTATGTACTAAAGCTGAAATAATATGTTCCTGAGTTTTAAAATACGTGCTTCTTGTGCCTTACAAATGCAGAAATAATAGTGGAGCGACTTGTGTTTCCTGAATCTAATTCCTGTACTATAGCTTTATAAATATTCTCTGGTGCTTACACATACAGCAGGAGAAGGAACTGCCTAAACAGAAACACTGAGCTGGGCAGTAGGATTTGCCAGGATGATCCAAGTATTTACATGCAGCTATCATCATGAAAAATGCCAGAACTCCTCTGAGTCACCTACCGTCTGGAATAATGAGTACTAGTGCCTTCTAATTCAGACACAGCTGTAAGAACACCAACAGGTGTCCTTTTATTTGTATCTATTGTTGCCTAATGAGGATAAAAATGATTATTGAGCATCTGCCAACCTGATAATATACTACAATTATCCTAACCATGTAACACCTATCAGCCCTTTAACAGGGGTGTAAGTGGAATACATCCAGGTAAAAGTAGCTTAAATCTCTCAGTAGTTTTAGGATATGTTTAATTATTTTGAGTTTCTTCTTAGAAATAACAAAAAGGGAAAAGTGTATTTTTCCTCTTTAGGCCAAACTTGGACATATTAAAATACATATTTGTTTGATTTGAAAAAAATTATTATTCTAAACCATTACCATCTCGTCGTGTTGATCCTGAAGATTAAAAATGGCTCAAAGTTTAAATGTTCCTTTGCCTAAGGTATTTCTAGTACAGTTTTATTCTCTGCTATTATATTTCTAAAAGTACTTACTACTGTAGATCTATTTTCCCATTTTTTTGTGGTAAAATACACATAAAATTTACCATCTTAACCACTTTTAAGTGTACAGTGGTATTAAATAGCTATAATATTGTGCAACCATCACCACTATTCATTACCTTAACACTTTTCATCTTCTAAGACTGAAACTCTATACCCATTAAGCAATGACTCCCCATTTCTTCCTCCCCCTGCCCCTTGGCACCATTCTACTGTCTGTCTATAATTTTGTCTACTCTAAGTACTTCATTAAGAGAATTTTGTCTACTCTAAGTACTTCATTAAGACACAGTATTTTTGTTTTTGTGAATAGCTTATTTCATTTAGCATAATGTCTTCTAGGTTCATCCATGTGGTAGCATTATGTCAGAAATTCAGTCCTTTTAAGGCTGAATAATATTCCATTGTAGGTATTTTGCTTACCAATTCATCCAACAATGGGCACATGGATTGCTTCCAAGTTTTAGTCATCGCGAATAGTGCTGCTATAAATATGGATGCACGAAATCTCTTTGAGACCCTGCTTTCAATTTATTTTGGTACATACACAAAAGTAGAACTGAGGGATCGTATGATAATACTATTTTTAATGTTTTGGGGAGCTGCCACCCTTTTTTACAAAGTGGTTGTACCATTTTACATTCCTAGAAACAACGCTCAAGGGTTATAATTTCTCCACATCCTCACCAACACTTGTTGTTTTCTGCTTTTTTAAAAATAGTAGCCAACCTAATGGGTGTGAGGCAATATCTCATCGAGTTTTGATTTGCATTTGCCTAATTGGTATTGTTGAGCATCTTTTCATGTGCTTAATGGCCACTTGGTATAGCTTCTTTGAAGAAATATCTATTCAAGTCCTTGCCCATTTTTGAATTGAGTAATTTGGGGTTTTTTGGTTGAGTTTTAGCAGTTCTCTGTATATTTTTGGATATTACTCCCTTATCAGATACATGATTTGAAAATATTTTCTCCTGTTCTGTGGGCTGCCTTTTTATGCTGTTGATATTATCTTTTGATGTACAAAATGTTTTCATTTCATGAAGCCCAATTTATCTATTTATCCTTTTGTTGCTTGTGCCTTTTGTATCATATCCAGAAAATGACTGCCAAATCCAGTGTCATAGAGCTTTTGCTCTATATTTTCTTCTAAGAGTTTTATGGTCTAGTTTCATGAAGCGAGGAGCACCCAGATATCATGCCACCACACAAGCCCACACCACACTCTTCTCTGTGTTCTGACACTGAGGGGCCCTCCCCTGCTAGAGATTAGACCACAAGTCTCATCTCTGTACCCCTGGGCAGTGGGCTCATGTCCTGGGAAACCGGGACAAGGCCAATGGATTTCTCCTCTGGCCGTTCAGGCTCAGTCACTGGATATGGTAGGGAGGAAAGAACTGCTCCCAGGTCACCAACAAAATACTTAGGCAGGGCAATAGAATGTATGCTGTGGAGTTTCCCTGCGGAAACAGCCAGGCAGGCAATCTTGGGAAGAACTGGCAGGTATGAGACATATGATTCAGATGGACCTTAGTCCTGTAGCAATGGTGGTGGAGCCTGTCTATGGGGCATATGAGCGTGTCTGGGCCCTGATCACTTCTCAGCCCAGCAGACAGCAGTGTCTGCAGCTGCTTAGGGCAGGATAGAGAGCCTTAGGGGGTGGGAGCCCAGCATTGTGTTTTGCTGCAACTGTCCCATACACTAAAACCTTTTGGGGTCCACGTGACTTCAGGCAGTGTCTCTGTGTGGTCTCCAGGTATCTCCCTCTGCCAGTGCAAAGGTCTGTGGTAGTCACGGAACCCTCCTGTAGCTAGGAACTCAGGTCCATGATGGGAATGTGGTACTGTGGTGTTCCTTCACTTACCCTTCCTTGGGTCCAGGTCTAGGTCTGGTGGCTGGTCCTGGCGCCCAGCAGCAACTCTGAGCAGGCAGCCTCTCTTTAACCATGGTATCTTCCATTGCCTCTTTGTTGAATTTCAGTGCTTTCTCACAAAAGGTCTGTATGAAGTGTGAAGATTTAGTTGATATTTTGGTTCCTCTGCATGGAAGAGGCACAACCTAGCTATATCTAGCCAGCTATCTTGAATTCTAGATAAGTTTAGAATGTAGCTTCAGAAAACTCATTCATTGGCCTTTAATATTAATTATGATAGAGTATCTCTATTTTATGAAATTAACCCAAAAGTCTATAAATTGTAAATAATATTGGGAATGACCAACGGTTAACTAGAATTAAACTGTTAGTGTATAATTTATAGGCTTATCCTTTCATTATTAATTAACTTAACATGGTCATCTTCTTTGCCCTATAGTTTATAAAGTAGGCAATATAAAAGTCTTTCTTAATGTTACATGTTCACATATTATGCTATGTGAAATAAGCCTGTCACAAAAAGAAAAAATGTATGATTCGACTTATATGAAGTATATAAAGTCGTCAAATTCATACAAACAGAATAGAATGGTGGCTACCAGGGGCTGGAAATGGGGGAAACAAGGAATTATTGTTTAATAAGTATAGATTTCAGATTTGAAAGATGAAAAAGTTCCAGAGATCTCTTTCATAAAAATGTGAATATTTTTAACACTACTGTACTGTACACTTAAAAATGCTTAAGATGGTTAAAACATAGTTACAAGCTCATCACATCAAGAAAATAATCGTATCACACTAATCTTTTAGGAAGGTAATTAGTCTATCTAATGATATTCCAATAAGCAAAATTATCAGAATAATGTTACCAAAAAATACTGTTTTAAGTTACAGTGAAGTATAATTTTAAAGGAATAGGATGTCAATACTGTATTAGTCCGTTCCTGCATTGCTATGAAAAACTACCTGAGACTGGGTAATTCATGAAGAAAAGAGGTTTAATTGACTCACAGTTCTGCAGGCTGTACAGGAGGCATGGCTGGGGAGGCCTTGGGAAACTTACAATTATGGCGGAAGGTGAAGGGGAAGCAGGCACATCTTCATATGGGAGAGTGGGATGGGGGAGAGTTACACACTTTCTTTTTCTTTTTCTTTGAGACGGAGTCTCCCTCACTCTGTCACCCAGGCTGGAGTGCAGTGGCACAGTCTCAGCTCACTGCAACCTTCACCTCCTGGGTTCAAGTGATTCTCCCTCCTCAGCCTCCCGAGTAGCTGGGATTACACGCATCCACTGTCATGCCCGGCTAATCTTTGTATATTTGTAATGAGAACTCTATCAACGAGACAGCACTAGGGGGACGGTGCTAAACTGTTAGAAATCACCCCCATGATTAAATCACGTCCCACCAGGCCCCTTCTCCAACACTAGGGATTACAATTCAACATGAGATTTGGGTGGGGACACAGAGCCAAACCATATCAAATACCTTCTATTATTTTCACACTCCCAAAGACAACTGGTAAGATGAAGTCACTTTCTCAAAGACTATGTATTATAGTTCAACCAATTACATTGCCCGCTTGAAAATACATGTTAAAGGCACAGTGATAAATAAGGCAGGGAAATTATTTCCAGCTAATGTTTACAGGGGCTGCAAACAAGCATCTAGGAATAGAGCAATACTGCCTGAATTACCTGCTTTATCTTTGTACTAAGTGATAGCCAGAAAGCCTATAAGAACTAGTGCCTAATTCATAAGTAAATAATTCAATTGATGTAAAAGCTCTTTGAAGGTATATAAAAAATTAGTATTATTAAAAGGCTGCTATAAAATGCTAATCCCATTATAGGAAAAACTTACTACTATTATTCATTTTTGACAAATTAATGCCTTTCTGGGAAACTGTAATAGCTTTTGTATTGGTCTTAGATCCCTATTTTCTACTCCTTTGACTTCTACTAGGTCCCACTGACCAGGGTGAGAAAAGGTGTAAAAGGTTTTAGAATATTGGAAGGAGATTTTCTATGAGAAGTATAGTGATTCTGATGTGAGATGAAACTTCTCTATCACAAGAATGGCAATACAGTGAGGTAATTGTAACCATCTAAACTAGAATTCATTTACATTACATAACTGCTAAAAACTATAAAGATCAAAAAGAAGAAAATAGAAAACCACAAAAGTCCCATGCTCTCATTACTAGAAGACAAAAAAATACTTTGAAAATAGATCCAGAATGATCAATTCCAAAATATATTGAAGTAAAATTAATACAGATTTTTTAAACTAAAGAAAATTTAGCATTTCTTCTAGGCAAAAATCAACTTACAATGATTTCTTATTCAAAACCAAACCAAACCAAACTAAAGACTTGGTAACACATTCTTTTGTTATGGTTGTAGGGAAAAAGACCCTCTCATTTTCCCAAGGCTAAGATCCTTTCAGTTTTTTCCATGTCAACTCTGATGTCACCTCCTTGGGGTGGCTTTCCTTGACTACCCAATCCAAAGAATCTGAAGATGTGTTGTTAATTTCTTTACTTATTATTTCTTGTCCCTATCCCAGACAGTAAGCTCATTGGAGACAGGGGCCTTATCAGTCTCGCTAGATACTGCATTCCCATAATAAATGCTTAACAACTCTGCGATGAATGATAGATATCTAAAGGTTAAAAAATCTCTTTAGAGAAAAAAATACATATCTAATATATGACAACTTTAGAAGAGCATACAATATTTATACATTCTAAACATATAGATTCTCTTGAAATTCTAAGGGCAGTTTGATATACATCAGCATTTCTTAAGATATGAAAATGTGGCAGGAGTGAACTTCTAGTTTTTATACTGTTACCATTAACATTTTGTTTTTCTTTTTTTTTGGAGGCAGAGTCTCACTTTATCCCCCAGGGCTGGAGTGCAGTGGTGCGATCTTGACTCACTGCAACCTCCGCCTCCCAGGTTCAAGAGATTCTCCTGCCTTAGCCTCCCGAGCAACTGGGATTACAGGTGTGCACCCCCACGTCCGGCTAATTTTTGTATTTTTAGTAGAGATGGGGTTTCATCATGTTGGTCAGGCTGGCCTCGAGTTCCTGACCTCAGGTGATCTGCCCACCTCGGCCTCCCAAAGTGCTGGGATTACAGGCATGAGTCACCGTACCTGTTTTTTTTTTTTTTTTTGTTGTTGTTGTTACTTAGTTTTTATTTCATAATCATAAACTTAACTCTGCAATCCAGCTAGGCATGGGAGAGAACAAGGAAAACATGGAACCCAAAGGGAACTGCAGCGAGAGCACAAAGATTCTAGGATACTGCGAGCAAATGGGGTGGGGGTGTACTCTCCTGAGCTACAGAAGGAATGGTCTGGTGGTTAAGATAAAACACAAGTCAAACTTATTCGAGTTGTCCACAGTCAGC
Source organism: Macaca fascicularis (assembly GCF_037993035.2). Taxonomy (NCBI): domain Eukaryota; kingdom Metazoa; phylum Chordata; class Mammalia; order Primates; family Cercopithecidae; genus Macaca; species Macaca fascicularis. The sequence goes on from NC_088395.1 coordinate 25,321,214, forward strand.
AATGGTGATCTTCTTGCTGGTCTTGCCATTCCTGGACCCAAAGCGCTCCATGGCCTCCACAATATTCATGCCTTCTTTCACTTTGCCAAAGACCACATGCTTGCCATCCAACCACTCAGTCTTGGCAGTGCAGATGAAAAACTGGGAACCATTTGTGTTGGGTCCAGCATTTGCCATGGACAAGATGCCAGGACCTGTATGCTTTAGGATGAAGTTCTCACCTTTAAATTTCTCCCCATAGATGGACTTGCCACCAGTGCCATTATGGCGTGTGAAGTCACCACCCTGACACATAAACCCTGGAATAATTCTGTGAAAGCAGGAACCCTTATAACCAAATCCTTTCTCTCCAGTGCTCAGAGCATGAAAATTTTCTGCTGTCTTTGGAACCTTGTCTGCAAACAGCTTGAAGGAGACGCGGCCCAAGGGCTCGCCGTCGACGGCAATGTCGAAGAACACGGTAGGGTTGACCATGGCTAGTAGTACAGGACTTTCCTCGGCGGCAGCGTCTGCAAAGCCCGTACCTGTTTTTTAAACAGCAACAATTCAGAACACTGAGGTATTCAGGACATAGAACAAAAACAACAATCTAATATATGTCTTAATGAAGTTTTTATATTGGCTAATACATAATTACCTTGTGTATTAGTATATATACAGAAGTTTCTTGAATCAAGTAATTTTAAGAAGTTAAGAATACACCTTGGCTGGGCATGGTGGCTCACGCCTGTAATCCCAGCACTTTGGGAGGCCGAGGTGGGTGGATCACCTGAAGTGAGGAGTTTAAGACCAGCCTGACCAACATGGAGAAACCCCGTCTCTGCTAAAAATACAAAATTAACCGGGTGTGGTGGTGGGTGCCTGTAATCCCAGCTACTTGGGAGACTGAGGCAGGAGAATCACTCAAACCCAGGAGGCAGAAGTTGCAGTGAGCTGAGATCGTGCCATTGCACTTCAGCCTGGGCAACAAGAGTGAAACTCTGTCAAAAAAAAAAAAAAAAAAAAAAAAAAAAAAGGAATTCACCTATAGTCTTGATAGTATCTTACATTTGCCTAATGAGCTTCTCTTTTTATAATCAGTACCAAGTGACACTTCAGCTCAGCCCCTGCCCAAATGATCAAAGGAATACAGGCTGGATGATGCAAATTGTCCTGGTTTTTTATTCTTGTCTTGGTTTGAAAATTCTCCCATATATAAATTGTCTACTATGTGTCTACCTGTGAGATATATAGAGATGTATCTCTCTCTCTATATATATCTTTTTAATGCCTATATCTATGTCTATTCATATCTAATCTTTCTCTCTCTCTAGTTCTGGGCATGCGTGAAAGTTGCAAAATGATAGTCTGTAGGCTAACTGTGCTTATGTTTGTTCTTCAGACTATCAACTCATACAGTATTTGAAATTTGAACTACTTAAAAAATCAAATTTTAAAATCCAGCTTTCTGGCTTCCCTTGAACAGTCAGAAGGTCTGGCAGTACTGTTCTATTCCATGTCCAACAAATCAGGTAGAACTGCAGGAAGGCTACTCCTGTGATATGGGCCTTGTGCCCTGACATTCCCCACAGTCTCCATCACTTCCTATTGCTTCCTGACGTATAGGCCTGGGATCAGTTGTCATTTATCATCTAGTATCGGGCCTGAGTTTGAAATCCTTGATGTAAGTCCTTATAAGGATTTTGGTTTTAACATTAAGGTCAATGAGGATGGTTTTAAGCACGGGAGTGACATGGTATGAAGTCATGGAAATTTGACTGGCTTATTCAGGGGATATTATTCTGCTCCTGTAAAAATAACGTGCTCATTGGCACACAGTTACTTCTTTCAAGCTAGAAGTAGTGGTTATTTGCTGTCTGGCAGGTCTGTAATTCTCCCCCTTCACTTTTTGGCCAGAAAAGAGTCCCACTGTTTCTAATTTCCCTCAATCAGACTATTTTGTGTATTTGTCTACTGAGTGTGATTTTTTCTGCCACCTGGAGCTGCATCACATTGTGGAAAACTGGGCTGTTGGACTCATGTGGCTGTGTAAACACCAGAGGTTGGTGCACGGAACCCCTCAGATTGCCAAAATATGAATTGGATGATGATACTGTTCCCAACATCTTCCTCACTATTCTCCCGCATGGCCTAGCTTTTTAGATCCAGCTATTAAACATTGAGGTGACAAAAATAAAATTAATATGACAGAATGACAGCCTCACTTTTGGTAGAACTAAATGATGCAAATGCCCTTAATTAGATTCAATTCCATATGCCTAGAGAGTAAACTCTTCTTCTAAAAGATAGAATACTAATGTCTTGCATTGATGAAGGGCCTTTCATCTGGGAGTTTTCTCACAGGGTTTGCAGACCAATATGGCACAGTAAAAGCAAAGCAAAGACAACATCAACCACAAATGGAATGCAACAACTGCTTAATGGTCTATGACAAGACAGTAGACCAGGAGCTATAAAAAGCTGTTAAAAACATTGTTAATATTTTTCCAGAATAGAAAGTGTTATTTGATACAAAAATTAAATTTTAACAAAAATAATTTCCTGGAGCCTAAGAGCTAGCTGTTTTAAACTCTGAGGACAGAACAAGTAGTCTTCCAACGTGTCAGGATATATTTATACTTGATCTTTAAAGGTGATTAGAGAGTTTATCTCAATGTCTTTAAAGAATGGCTAGGGGGAAGGGGAACACTAAAATGTATCTAATTCCTCAACATGCCAATCCTTACAATGATACTGTGAGGTATATATTATTAGGGACATTATAGAGATGAGAAAATTGAAGCTCAGAGAAGATGAGGAATTTACCAAAGATAACTCAGTTACTGGTGAAACTAGAATTCAAATTAGGTCTGTCTGTTTGATTTCAAGCCCATATTTTTTTTCCTGCTCTGCCATATTACTGTTCACAGAAGCTTTTGACACTTCTTGTATTCAAAAATAGACACTCTGTTTTCTATGTAACAGGTCTTTTGTCTGCCCCATAAAAAATTAGATTTAATTTCATGGAAACATATGAAAGAGCTGGTCCTGTCACATCTCCATCTGCTTCCTAAACTAACACTGACTTGTGTCCCCCCAAATGCTGCACATGTGGTTTCTGGCTTCTCCTTACTGCAGGGTAAGTTCCTTGCCTTACCAAGGGCACTTTTCCTAAGCTATTCAAGTGTTTGTTAATGTGGCTTATTGACTTGGAGTGTGGCTTACAGTTCCAACATTGTTCTTATCATTCTTGCAGAGGCTCTAGGGTTCTAATAGGCAAACTGTTCCTTGCCTCCCTATCCCAGGGCTTTTGGCTACTGTCTACTGGTTATCTTCCATGAGGAGTATTAAGTTAGTTAGTAACCTTTTCTTGCCACCCCACCCTCTCCCAGAATGTATATTCTAAAGTAATTTACTTTTACCCTTATAAGGCAACCAACAAGCTTATTCTGCTTTTCTTACCATCTCCCCTTCTTCCTTCAAATTTGATAGCTATAGCACCAAAGCTTATAATCATTACATGCTATCCTGTCACCTTTGTTCCATGTAAAGGAGAAAATGTTTAAAAATCCAGTATCTTTGCATATTAAATTGAATGTTTTCCTTTTCTGGTACTCATGTTTAAGTGAAGTAAATGTACCTGTACTTTTGCAAGGAGTTGCCTGAGAGTTCAACCAGAATGGTTGCCCAGGCTTCAAAGCTCTTGGGCTCCCCCTTCTATTGTTACTTTGAAATATTTAAAGAACATGGTAGAACTAAATGATGTAGCTTGGTGCAGCTGTTTCTTCATTTATTCTGAAAATTTCCTTTATTGGCTTCCCCTGCTTCCACCCCCTTCAATATGGATGGTACTATCTCTTTCTTTTTCTTTTTTTCCCCTTTTTATAAACCCTAGAGTTCCTACCTTGGGGTATGTCCTCAGTGCAGAGTTCTTTACTTTCTCAGAGAGCCTCTGGGACCAGGCTGTCCAGCAACTGAAATCTCCCTGCAGCCCTCCTGCACTCACCTCAGGTTGGGGGCTTAGAAGTCACCTCCTGTTTCAACTGTTTTTCTCGGATTGGGTCAGTGAGCTTTCCATTCCCATCAAGGACTCCTCCTCTTCATGGTGATGACTTGGTAATTTCTGAGTTCCTTAGCTCTTACGACCATCAAAAATCTCTGTCTTCCCTTCTTTTTCCCAGAGCTCCCACATTCTCCTTACATCCATCTTGTATTCTGGTTTCATGAGGGATTCCTTTGTCACTTTGTTTGTCAATGATATTGTCTTTGAATTAATTTTTATTTGTTTTCATATACACCCTAGTTCCTTTTTCTACTTTTGAGAGGAGCTTAGGGAGATTAAAAATCTACTCTCTTTCCCACACCTTGCTAAAGGATGCTAACTTATTTATTTGTCTCCCTCCTTCTGCCCTTACCCCCGCAGTCTGTTTTTGACCCTGAACGAGCCTGCTACAACTAAGTTAGACCATCTTTGCTGAAAACTCTTCAATGACTTTCAGCTGGAATCAGAGAAAAGCCTGGATTCCTATGGGCTCAATAAGGTCTCCATATGCTGGTCCTTCATTACCTCTCTTACTTCCTCTCCTACTATTCTTTCCCTTGCTCACTCTGCCTCTTCATTCTTTTACCAAAAATCTGGCATGTTTCAAACTTGGGGATTTAGTATTTGCTGTTACCTCCGTCTTGAATGATCTTCCCTAAGATAGCCAATTGGTCCACTTCCTCAGTTGCTTCTGGCTTTTTTTCAAGTGTTACCTTCTCTTTGAAGCCTTCTGTGCCCATCTTATCTGAAATGGCACACTCCATGCTATTTGCTAGGCCCTTCTCTGTTGACTGTTTCCTCCATAGTACCTATCACTTTCTAACCTACTATACATTTTACTTATTATTTTGTTCATGGCCTGTCTCCTCACTAGACAAAGATTAATGTCTATTTGGTTTATCGCTGTATTTCCAGCCTTAAGAAAAAATTTCGACCCATAGTAGGTACATAATAAACATCAGTCGGATGCATTAATAAGGGCAGGAAAATATGGAAATTGTGGTATAAAACTTAAGGATGAGGAGTAGTTATACCTGGCTAGGCACAGGAGATGGGGATAAGAAAAGAGCTGACTTTGAACTAGTTCTTGAAGAATGAGCAGGATTTAAACAGATTTAGCAGGATTTAAACAGATTTGTCTGCTGCTGTGATTTCACAGAGGTCTGCATTTATTTCAGACAGGTGTGTGACATGTTGAAAAGGGGGAAATGACAGGGTGATAAGGTACATGAAGTTGTTAAAGTGATGCCTGGTTTGAGTGTTAATGATTTGGAAGGTGATGGGTCTACGTGTGTTGAAGGGAGATGTTAAGTTTGGATTGGGTTTTGAACCTTTAGGGGTTCTTGGCTGCTAGAAACATAAACCAGATCAGGCCATCATAAGAAAAAAGGAAACTTTGCTGCAAGGACTGGGGGTCACAAAATTGATGGGAGGTTGTAGAATTAAGAGCTGGCCAACAGAAACTACTGCAAAAGTTATGCAACAGGAATAATCTGTTACCTGCTCCCCATGGACTGAGTATTAATCCTCAATGTTTTTCAATATATTAATCCATCTTCCTGCCAGTGGAGATTTGGGTTGTTTTCAGACTTTTGCAATTACAAACAGTGCTGTTATATATGAATGTTTTCTGGTATAGATGTATAAGCTTTTCTGTGGGGTAAAATTGCCAGTTCATAAGATATGTCCATATTCAACTCTATTAAGATGATGCCAAACTGTTTTCAGTTTTATGCCAGACTATATAAATATTACTTTGTTCCACATCCTTACCCACACTTCTGTTTTTTTCTAAGTATATCTTAAAATTTGTGTATGGTAAAATGTACTCTTATAAACTATTACAGTGGTATGGATTTTTAAAAATGCATACAGGCTTGTATCTACTACCACAATCAGGATACAGAATAGTTTAATCACCCTCGAATATTTCCTCTGCTGCCCTTTGTAGTCAATTTCTCCTTCATCCCCAGGTTCTGACAATCATGGATCTATCCCTATCTCTATCCCTATCATTTTGCCTTTTCCAGAGTGTTATATAAATGTAATCCTGGGCCTGGTTTCTTGTATTCAACAAAGTGCATTTGAGATTCATTCATTTGTCGCATGTATTAGTAGTTCATTCTTTTTTTTTAATTGTTGAGTACTATTCCATTGTATAGATGTACCGCAGTTTGTTTACTCATTCCCTAGGTGAAGATCATTTGGGTTGTTTCCATTTTGGCAATTATGAATAAAGCCACTATTAATATTTGTGTACAGATTTTTGTATAAACAATTTTCATTTCTCTTGCATAAATATCTAAAAGTGGAATTGCTGAGTCATATGGTAACTATGTTTAACTTTATAAGAAACTGCCATTCTGCTTTCCAGAGCAGATGTGTGACACTTATACACACAGTAATGAGAGCTCTAGTTGCTCTGGATCCTTGACTGCATTGGGTATTATCATTTAAAAAAGTCATTCTAATAGGCATATAGTGGCATATCATTGTTTTAATTTGCATTTCCCTAATGACAAATGATGTTCATCATCTTTAAAACAATTTTTAAAATTTCCATAGGTTATTTGGGAACAGGTGTTGTTTGGTTACGTAAGTTCTCTAGTGATGATTTGTGAGATTTTGGTGCACCCATCGCCTGAGCAATATACACTGCACCCTATTTGTAGTCTTTTATCCCTCACCCCCTTCCCATCCTTTCCCCTGATTCCCCAAAATTCATTGTGTCATTCTTATGCCTTTGCATCCTCACAGCTTAACTTCCACTTATGAATCAGAGGATACGATGTTTGGTTTTCCATTTCTGAGTTATTTCACTTAGAATAGTAGTCTCCAATCTCATCCAGGTCACTGCAAATGCTGTTAATTCATTCCTTTGTATGACTGAGTCGTATTCCAACGTATGTGTGTATGTGTATATATATATATATATATATCTCACAGTTTCTTTATCCACTCATTGATTGATGGGCATTTGGGTTGGTTCCACGTTTTTGCAGTTGTGAATTGTGCTGCTATAAACATGCATGTGCAAGTATCTTGTTCGTATAATGTCTTCTTTTCCTCTGGTTAGATACCCAGTAGTGAGATTGCTGGATCAAATGCTAGTTCTGCTTTTGGTTCTTTAAGGAGTCTTCACACTGTTTTCCATAGTGGTTGTACTAGTTTACATTCCCACCAGCAATGTAGAAGTGTTCCTTGTTCACCGCATCCATGCCAACATCTACGATTTTTGGACTTTTTGATTGTGGCCATTCTTGCAGGAGTAAGGTGGCATCACATTGTAGTTTCGATTTGCATTTCCCTGATCATTAGTGATTTTGAGCATTTTTTCATGTTTGTTGGCCATTAGTATATCTTCTTTTGAGAATTGTTTATTCAGGTCGTTAGCCCACTTCTTGATGAGATTATTTGTTTTTCTCTTGCTAATTTGTTTGCGTTTGTTGTAGATTCTGGATATTAGTCCTTTGTCAGATGTATAGATTGTGAAGACTTTTTCCCTCTCTGTGGGTTGTCTGTTTACTCTGCTGACTGTTCCTTTTGCTGTGTACAAGTTTTTTAGTTTAATTAAGTCCCAGCAATTTATCTTTGTTTTTATTGCATTTGCTTTTGGGTTCTTGGTCAATAAATCCTTGCCTAAGCCAATGTCTAGAAGAGTTATTCCAATGTTATCTTCTAGAATTTCTGTAGTTTCAGGTGTTATATTTAAGTCCTTGATCTATCTTGAGTTGATTTTTGTATAAGGTGAGAAATGAAGATCCAGTTTCATTCTCCTACATGTGGTTAGCCAAGTATCCCAGCACCATTTGTTGAAAAGGGTGTCCTGGCCGCGTGTGGTGACTCATGCCTGTAATCCCAGCACTTTGGGAGGCTGAGGTGGGCGGATCATGATGTCAGGAGTTCGAGACCAGCCTGGCCAATGTCGTGAAACCACATCTTTACTAAAAATACAAAAAATTAGCTGGCCGTGGTGGCAGGCACCTGTAATCCCAGTTACCCAGGAGGCTGAGGCAGGAGAATTGCTTGAATCTGGGAGGTGGAGGTTGCAGTGAGCCGAGGTTGCACCACTGCACTCCAGCCTGGGTGACAGAGCAAGACATTGTCTCAAAAAAAAAAAAAAAAAAAAGATAGAAAAGGGTGTCCTTTCCCCACTTTATGTTTTTGTTTGCTTTGTCAAGGATCAGTTGGCTATAAGTATTTGAGTTTATTTCTGGGTTCTCTATTCTTTTCCATTGGTCTATATGCCTGTTCTTTGTACCAGTACCATGATGTTTTGGTGACTATGGCCTTATAGTATAGTTTGAAATCAGGTAATGTGATGCCTCCAGATTTGTTCTTTTTGCTTAGTCTCGCTTTGGCTACGTGGGCTCTTTTTTGATTCCATATGAATTTTAGATTTTGTTTTAAATTCTGAGAAGAATGATGATGTTAGTTTGATGGGAATTGCACTGAATGTGTAGATAGCTTTTGGCAGTATGGTCATTGTCACAATATTGACTCTACCCATCCATGGGATGGTGATGGGTTCTATCAATGGATAGAATCAATGGCATGGGATGTGTTTCCGTTTGTTTGTGTCATCTATGATTTCTTTCAGCAGTGTTTTGTAGTTTTCCTTCTAGAGGTCTTTCACCTCCTTGTTTAGGTATATTCCTAAGTATTTTATTTTTTATTTTTTGCAGCTATTTTAAAAGGGGTTGAGTTCTTGATTTAATTCTCTGCTTGATCGTTGTTGGTGTATAGAAGAGCTACTGATTTGTGTACGTTAATCTCGTATCTGGAAACTTTGCTGAATTCTTTTATCAGTTCTAGGAGCTTTCTTGAGGAGTCTTTGGGATTTTCTAGGTAAACAGTCATATCATCAGTAAACAGTGACATTTTGACTTCCTCTTTACTGATTTGGATGCCCTTTATTTCTTTCTCTTGTCTGATTGCTCTGGCTAGGACTTCCAGTACTATATTGAATAGGAGTGGTGAGAGTAGGCATCTTTGTCTTTTTCTAGTTCTCAGAGGGAATGCTTTCAACTTTTCCCCATGCAGTATTATGTTGGCTGTGGGTTTGTCATAGATGGCTTTTACTATATTGGGGTATATCCCTTGTACGCTGGTTGTGCTGAGGGTTTTAATCATAAAGAGATGCTGGATTTTGTCGAATGCTTTTTCAGCACCTATTGAGATGATCGTGTGATTTTTGTTTTAAATTCTGTTTATGTGGTATATCACATTTATTGACTTGCATATGTTAAGCCATCCCTGTATCCCTGGTATGAAAGCCACTTGATCATGGTGAATTATCTTTTTGATATGTTGTTGGATTCGGTTAGCTAGTATTTTGTTAAGGATTTTAGCATCTAAGTTCATCAGGGATATTGGTCTATAGTTTTCTTTTTTGGTTATATCCTTTCTTGGTTTTGGTATTAGGGTGATGCTGGCTTCATAGAATGAATTAGGGAAGGTTCCCTGTTTCTCTATCTTGTGGAATAGTGTCAATAGGATTGGTACCAATTCTTATTTGAATGTCTGGTAGAATTCTGCTGTGAATTTGTCTGGTAATTTTGTAATTACCATCTCAATCTCATGGCTTGTTATTGGTCTGTTAAGGGTATCTAATTCTTCCTGATTTAAGCTAGGAGGATTGTATCTTTCCAGTTATTTATCCATTTCTTCTAGGTTTTCTAGTTTATGTGCACGAAGGTGTTCATAGTAGCCTTGAATGATCTTTTGTATTTCTGTGATGTCAGTTGTAATATCTCCCATTTCATTTCTTATAGAGCTCATTTGGATTTTCTCTCTTGTTTTGTTCTATCAATTTTATTATCTTTTCAAAGAACCAGCTTTTTGTTTCATTTATCTTTTGTGTTCCTCTTTTTTTGTTTGTTTCAATTTCATTTAGTTCTGATGTTGGTTATTTCCTTTCTTCTGCTGGGTTTGGGTTTGGTTTGTTCTTGTTTCTCTAGTTCCCTGAGGTATGACCTTAGATTGTCTGTGCTCTTTCAGACTTTTCAATGTAGGCATTTAGGACAATTAACTTTCCTCTTAACACCACCTTTGCTTTTTCCCAGAGGTTTTGATAGGTTGTGTCACTGTTGTTCAATTTGAAGAATTTTAAATTTCCATCTTGATTTCATTTTTGACCCAATGCTCATTCAGGAGTAGGTTATTTAATTTCCATTTATTTGATGGTTTTGAAAGTTCCTTTTGGAGTTGATTTCCAGTTTTATTCCACTGTGGTCTGAGTAAGTGCTTAATATATTTTCAATTTTTTAAAAAAATTTATTGAGACTAGTTTTGTGGCCTATCATATGGTCTCTCTTAGGAAAAGTTCCATGCACTCTTGGATGTATATTCTGTGGTTGTTGGATGGAATGTTCTGTATATATCTGTTAAGTCCATTTGTTTCAGGGTATAGTTTAAATCCATTGTTTCCTTGTTGACTTGCTGTCTTGATGACCTGTCTAGTGCTGTCAGTGGAGTATTGAAGTCCCCCACTATTGTTGTGTTGCTGTCTATCTCATTTCTTAGGTCTATTAGTCATTGTTTGATAAATTCGGGAACTCCAGTGTTAGGTACATATATGTTTAGGATTGTGATATTTTCCTGCTAGACAAGGCCTTTTATCATTATGTAATATTCCTCTTTGTCTTTTTAAACTGCTATTGCTTTAAAGTTTGTTTTTTTCTGATATAAGAATAGCTACTCCTGCTCGCTTTTGATGTCCATTTGCCTGAAATGTCTTTTTCCACCCCTTTACCTTAAGTTTGTATGAGTCCTTATGTGTTAGGTGAGTCTCTTGAAGGCAGCAGATAGTTGGTTGGTGAATTCTTATCCATTCTTCAATTCTGTATCTTTTAAGTGGAGCATTTAGGCCATTTACATTCAATGTTAGTATTGAGATGTGAGGTACCATTCCATTCATTGTGCTGTTTGTTGCCCGTATATCTTAGTTTCTTGTTTTTGTCTTTTAAATTGTATTTTTTGTTTTATAGGTCCTGTGAGACTTATGCTTTAAAGAGGTTCTGTTTTGATGTGTTTCCAGGATTTATTTCAAGATTTAGAGCTCCTTTTAGCAGTTCTTGTAGTGGTGGGTTGGTAGTGGCAAATTCTCTCAGCATTTGTTTGTCTAAAAAAGACTGTATCTTTCTTTCTTATATGAAGCTTAGTTTCACTGGATACAAAATTCTTGACTGATAATGGTTTTGTTTGAAGAGGCTGAAGATAGGGCCTGAATCCCTTCTAGCTTGTAGGGTTTCTGCCGAGAAATCTGCTGTTAATCTGATAGGTTTTCCTCTGTACGTTGCCTGGTGCTCTTGTCTCACAGCTCTTGAAATTCTTTCCTTTGTCTTAACTTTAGATAACCTGATGACAATGTGTCTATAGGCGATGATCTTTTTGTGATGAATTTCCCAGGTGTTCTTTTTGCTTCTCGTATTTGGATGTCTAGGTCTCTGGCAAGGCCAGGGAAATTTTCCTCGATTATTCCCCCAAATATGTTTTCCAAACATTTAGATTTTTCTCCTTCCTCAGAAACCCCAATTATTCTTAGGTTTGGTCATTTAACATAATCCTGGACTTCTTGGAGGCTTTGTTCATATTTTCTTAGTTTTTTTTCTTTGACTTTGTTGGATTGGGTTAATTCAAATATCTCGTCTTTGTGCTCTGAATTTCTTTCTTCCACTTGTTCAGTTCTATTGCTGAGACTTTCCAGAGCATTTTGCATTTATGTAAGTGTGTCCATTGTTTCCTGAAATGTTGATGGTTTTTTTATTTAAGCTATCTATTTCCTTGAATATTTCTTCCTTCACTTCTTGTATCATTTTTTGTATTTCCCTACATTGGGCTTCACCTTTCTCTGGTGCCTCTCTGATTAGCTTAACAACTAACCTCCTGAATTCTTTTTCAGGTAAATCAGGGGTTTCTTCTTGGTTTGGGTCCATCACTGGTGAGCTAGTGTGATTTTTTGGGAGGGTGTTAAAAAACCTTGTTTTGTCATATTACCAGAGTTGGTTTTCTGGTTCCTTCTCATTTGGTTAGGCTCTGTCAGAAGGAAGGTCTAGGACCCAAGGCTATTGTTCAGATTCTTTTGTTCCATGGTGTGTTCCCTTGATGTAGTACTTTCTCCCTTTTCCTATGGATGTGGCTTCCTGCGAGCCAAGCTGTATGATTGTTATCTCTCTTCTGGATCTAGCCACTGAGCAAGTCTACCAGGCTCTGGGCCAGTAGTGGGGATTGTCTGCACAGAGTCCTGTGATGTGAACTCTCTGTGGGTCTCTCAGCTGTGGATACCAGCACAGTATTTGGGGTGTCTCCCAGGTCCTGCAGGAGCAATCTGCTTCCTTCATGGGAACTGTGGGTCTTCTCCTCAGCATGTTTTCATATGCTTATTTGCCATTCACACTTCTTCTCAGGCAAAGAGTTCTTAGATTTGACCATAAAAGAAAAAAAAATTGGTAAATTGGGCTATATAAAAATTAGTAAATGTTTAGGTAGATATGAGAGGTGTATAATAGAGTGAGAAAATTTAGATTCTAGTATCTACATCTATTAAATATTTTGGTGGCAACAGATGTTACCAGAAGGAATCTGCCTTTTCTTAGGACAGCAAAACATTAGACTGGAGAAGTAGGTAAGAAAAAGGAATGTTAGGGGAAACTGAGGGATGTAACAGTTTGAAGGACAGGAAAATGTAGATAGAGAAGGTAGTTACAAAGGTGGCATCAATGAGCTGGAGCAGAGTTCCAAGTGATGCCATTGCCTGTGAAATAGCCATGCTTGGTAGTAAATGCAGGGAAAGGAAGATGTTTTTAAAAATCGATACATCATATCTACACATAATTATGGGGTACATGTGATATTTTGTCACATGCATGGAATATGTAATGATCAAGTCAGGGTATTTAGGGTGTCCATCACTTTGAGTATTCATCACTTCCAGGTGTTGGAATTATTTCATGTCTTCTAGCTATTTTGCAATATATAATACATTATTGTTAACTATAATCACCCTACTCTGCTACTGAACATTAGAACTTAGTCCTTCTATAAAACTGTATGTGTGTACCTATTAACCAACCTCTCTTCATCTCTCAACATACACACAACCTTCAGAGCCTCAAGTATCTATCATTGATCTCTCTACCCCATGAGATCAACTTTCTAAACTCCTACATATGAGTGAGAACATGCAATATTTGTCTTTCTGTGCTTGGCTTATTTCACTTAAGATAATGGCCTTCAGTCCCTATGTTGCTGCAAATGAAATGATTTCATTCTTTTTTATGGCCAAATAATATGTGTATCTTCATAGATGAAGTGTGTTTCTTGTTGACACAGATCAATGGGTCTCTTTTTTTATCCATTCGGGCAGTGTATGTCTTTTGATTGGAGAGTTTTGTTCGTTTAGATTCACTGTTATTATCGATAATAAGAACTTATGTCTGCCATCTTGTTGTTTGTTTTCTGGTTGTTTTGTGGTCTTTTCTTTCTTCTTTATTTCCTTCCTTTTCCCTAGTGATGGTGTTTTTTTTTTTTTTTTTCTGGTGATATGATTTAGTTTCTTGCTTTTTATTTGTTGTGCATCCATTTTTTTGTTTGAGGTTACCATGAGGCTTGCAAATACTATCTTATAATGCATTATTTTAATCTGATAACAACTTATCACTATTTGCATAAATACACAAGCAAGCAAGCAAGCAAAAAAAAAAAAAAAAAAAAAAAAAACTAGTAAAAACTCTACACCTTAACTTGGTTTCCTTGCTTTTGAACTTTCTGTTGTTTCTATTTATATCTTATTGTATTGACTATGTCTTGAAAAGTTGTTGTAGTTATTATTTTTGATTGGTTCATTGTTTAGTCTTTCTACTTAAGATAAGAGTAGTTTATACACCACGGTTACAGTTTTATAATATTCTGTGTTTTTCTGTGTACTTACTATTATCAGTGAGTTTTGTACCCTCAGGTGATTATTTATTGCTCATTAATATTCTTTTCTTTCTGATTGAAGTACTCTGTTTCACAAGGATTGGTCTGTGGTGCCTCATTTAATTCATTTGGTGAGGCCATTTTTTCCTGGATAGTTTTGATACTAGTATGTGAAGTGTATTTCTTGTGGTGTCTGTGCACTGAAGGGTTAGGCATTTATTGTAGTCTTCACTGCCTGGGCTTACTTGTAACCGTCCTTCTTGGCAAGGCTCCCCAGATATTCAAAAGGACTTGGTGGTGTGATCTAAGCTGTATCTGCTTTAGTGGGCACCCCAAACCCAGTAATGCTTTGGTTTTTGCAGTGTCATAGAGGTACCACCTTGATGGTCTTAGACAAGATGTGGGAGAATTCTCTGGATTACTAGCCAGACTCTTGTTCGTTTACCTTACTTGCTCTTAAACATAGAATCTCTCTGTCTGTTGTGAGCCAACTAAAGCTGGGGGTGGAGTGACATAAGCACCTCTGTGGCCACCACCACTATGACTGCGTTGGGCCACATTGCAGGGTCTTGCCCAAGGCCTGCTATAACCACTGCCTGGCTATTGCTTATGTTTGCTCAAGGCCCTGGGGCTCTACAATCCGCATGTGGCAAAGCCAGCCAGGCCTTTGTCATTCCCTTCAGGGGAGTGAGGTTCCCTAAGCCCCAGGTGGGTCCAGAAGTCAGTGACTGGAGTTGGCGACTGGAGTCAGTGGCTAGAGTCAAAAACCATAGAAGTCTAAGTGGGGTTCTATTGTAGTGTAGCTGAGCTGGCAATCAAACCACAGGACACAGTTCTTCCTACTCTTTCTTTTGCATTCCAAAGGCAGAGGAGCCTCACCCTGTAGCTACCACCATCCCCAGACCATGAGGGGTACTGCCAGATTACTGCTGATGTTCCCTTAAGACCCAAGGTCTCTTAAGTCAGCTTTGGCAGGTCCAGAAATATTGTCCAAGAGACAAGTCCTGAGATCGGGGACCCCAAGAGCTTGCTTGTTGCTCTACTCCTCTGTGGCAGTGCTGGTACCTGAGGCACAAGACGAAGTCTCCTTTACTTTTTCCTCTGCTTTTTTCAAGCAGAAGGAGTTTGCCCTGTAGCCACCACAGCTGGTTATGTGCTGAGTATCACCTGAAGCCAGCAAGCCTCAGAGGTTCACCCTAGGCCCTCGATGTGGTACCTGGGTATCACTGCTGGTTATTCAGGGTCCAAGGGCTCTTCAGTTAGCAGGTGACGAATGCTGACAGAAGTTGGTTCTTTCCTTCAAGGCAGTGGGCTCCCTTCTGGTGCAAGGTGTGTCTAGAAATGTCTGGGAGTCAGGGCCTGGAACCAGGGCCTCATGACTCTGATCAGTGACCTATACTACTGTGGCTGGCCTGGTATCCTAGATTAAGACACAGTCCTCCCCATTCTTCCCTCACTTCTGCTCAAGCAGAAGGAAAGGGTCTCTTTTGGAGCCTAGATCTGTGGAGCCTGTGTTTAGGGGAGATGTGATGCCAGCACTCTCTTGGCTGCCCCAGCTGGTGTCTAAATATGTTGCACCTGCACTGTACCCCTACCCCCTGCCTTGCCTCCCGACCTCCACCTCAGTTCACTGTCTTGGGCCTAGTTCAGCACTATGGCTCACCTAAGAGTTGCAGTCCTTACATCCTAGACTGCCTTTCAAGATTACTTGGAGACCTGGAGAGCTGTAGTCCTTGGTAGTGAGGTTTGCAGGCACCAAGTTTGGACTGTTGGGATTGGCAATTCCCCTCTGGCCAGGGCTGGTTTAAATGCGCCTTCTGTGGCTGAGCACCAACTGAGTTTGATTTGGTTTTCCTTTCTGCTCTAACAGGGCATCATTGAGTTCACTACCTCACAATTGCTGTGTTTCTCCCTCCCTCAGTGCCCAGAGGTGCTCTGGGCACCATGCTGCTGCTGCCAGAGATGAGGGAGGGGTGGCATCCACAATTCAGGAATGTTTTTGTATCTATTCAGTGCCTCTTTCAGCGATATGAAGTTCAAACCTGGTACTATAAGTGCTCACTTGATTTTTGGATCTTATCAAGCTGTTTTTTTTTTTTGTGTGTGTGTGTGTAGATTATTGCTATCTTGGCGATCCTGTGGGGAGGATCATTGGTGGAGATTTCTATACCACCATGTTGCTCCCTTGATTTTTGTATGTTGATTTTGTATCATATAACTTTACTGAGTTTATCAGATTTAAGAGTTTTTTGGTGGAATCTTTAGGTTTTTCTTAATACAAGATCATGTCATCTGCAAAAAGGGATAATTTGACTACTTCTTTTCTAATTTGGATGCTTTTTATTTGTCTTGCCTGATTGCTCTGGATGCCTTTTATTTGTTTGTCTTGCCTGATTGCTCTGGCTAGGACTTCTAGTAGTATGTTTAATCGAAATTTTGAAAGTGAACATCCGCCTATAATCCCAGCACTTTGGGAGGCTGAGGTGGGCGGATCACTTGAGGTCCAGAGTTCGAGACCAGCCTGGCCAACACAATGAAACCTAGTCTCTACTAAAAATACAAAAATCAGCTGGGTGTGGTGGTGCACACCTGTAATCCCAGCTACTCCGGAGGCTGAGGCAGGAGAATTGCTTGAACCCAGGAGGTGGAGGTTGCAGTGAGCCGAGATCGCGCCACTGCACTCCAGCCTGGGTGTTAGAGTGAGACTCCATCTAAAAAAAAAAAAGAAAAAAGAAAAAAAAAAGTGGACAACCTTTTTCTAGATCTTAGAGGATAGGCTTTCAGCTTTCTTCTAAACTGTATCTCTGTAGTATCAGTGTAATGTGTCTGTTTTTGTTGCTGATTTTATTTATCTAGGTCTTCTCTCTTTGGTTAGCCTAGCTAGGAGTTTATTGATTTTGTTTATATTTTCAAAAAATCAACTTTTTGTTTCTTTGATCTTTAGTGTTTTTTTTTTTTTTTTTTTTGAGACAGAGTCTTGCTCTGTTGCCCAGGCTGGAGTGCAGTGGTGCAATCTCAACTCACTGAAACCTCCGCCTTCTGGGTTCAAGTGATTCTCCTGCCTCAGCCTCCCAAGTAGCTGGGACTACAGGCACGTGCCACCACGCCTGGCTAATTTTTCATATTTTTAGTAGAGACGGAGTTTCACTGTGTTAGCTAGGATGGTCTCAATCTCCTGACCTTGTGATCCCCCTGCCTCATCCTCCCAAAGTGCTGAGATTACAGGTGTGAGCCACCGTGCCTGGCCTTGTGGTGTTTTTTAGTCTGTTTTATTTAGTCCTGCTCTGATCTTTGTTACTTCTTTTCTTCTCCTAATTTTGTTTTTTTCTTGCTTTTCTAGTTCCTTGAGGTACATCTTAGATTGTGCATTAGAAATCTTTCTATTTTTTTTGATGTGGGCATTTGTTGCTATAAACTTTCCTTTGAACACTGCTTTTGCATTTTCACCCATAGGTTTAGGTATGTTGTGTTTTGATTCTCATTTGTTTTGAGAAATTTTTTTATTTCCTCCTTAGTTTTTTTCCTGACCCAGTAGTCATTCTGCACGTGTGGTACAGCAGTCGCCTCTTCTAATTGTTTGAATTTGCTTTTAGAAGGGAGTACTTTTTCCTGAAGCTGTATCTGTGTTGTTGGTTGGGCAGGGTGCTTTAGCTTTGATTCTGGGTTCATGCAGTAGCGTAGTCTTCATATGATTTCTTCAGCTGTAAACAGACTCAGTAGTGTTTGTAATTTCCTTGGGGGATTAGGGTATGGTTGTTAGTAGAGGCTGTGATAAACTTTTGCTGGGGATAGGGAGGCCAGGTGGTCCAGTCCTTTGGTCCTAGTTGTGGTGGTGGCAGGCCAACCATGCTTGTCCTTGAGCCTCAGGGCAACATATACTGGCACCAGTGTTAATAGGCCTAGGTGGGCTGATTCTTGAGCCTCTAGGCAGCTTGTTTGGGTGCTGGGAATGGCAGAGGTGGGCTAGGTGGGTTGGTGGGTCCTTAGGCCCCTGGTCAGTGGGCATGGTTTGGGCAATGGCAGTAGCAGTGGTGGGACCCTGTGACTCCCAAGTGATCTTTGCTCATGTTGGTAGTGGCTATGACAGGCTAGATGGGCCAGTCCCCATGTCCACAAGTGGTGTGTGCAGGTGGGTGCCAGCTGTACTGGTAGCAGCAGGTTTGGTGGGCCTATCCTTAGGCTTCTGGGCTGAGTGCTCAGGTGCTGACAGTGATGGAAGGGGCGGGCAATCCCCAGACGCTAGATAACATGCTTGAGCGTGGGGGGATGGGTGGAGCCAGGCCGGTGAGTCCTGTCCTCTGGTCCCCTAGTGGTGTGTGGGAGCATTGGCTGTGGTAGGCCAGAGCAGAGTGAGCCCAAGGCCTCTGGCAGAATGCTTAAGTGGGAGAAGCAGTGGCTGCACTGTGGCCCTGCTGTTGCGGAGGGTGAAGTTGCTTTTAGTGGCAGCAGTTGTAAACACGTGGCTAGGGAGTGCTTGCTTCAGCCCCAGGTGGTGTGTATAAACAAGGTAGCCTTTCTTCAGTGCACTTTTAAATGTGTGACAGCCCTGTTATTAGGGTGGCAGGTTTACTGCTAATGGTTCATGCTTCGGCCCTGGCAACAGCAGCCAGCAGTGATACCTGCATGTGGGCGATGCCAGTGGGGCTCCAGGGATGTGGTGATGCAGGGACTATTGGGCCCCAGAGCAGGATGTAGTCTGCTGGGGGCCTGTCTCTCAAAACGGTGCCTTGCTGCAGCTGCACAGGACTTGGGGTATGTGTGGAACCTGGCATGAGCTCCCCCTTTAGAGTAATGCAGTTGCACAGTGTCCAGGCAGCTCACTATATTAACCTCACAGCCTGCATGTGTTGAGGGTTTTCATGTGGCTAAGATTGCAGGAGTCCAAGGTGGGAATGTGGACCACAGTGGTGGGGAGGTCACTCACTTACCCTTTCCCCAGATTGTGGAGCCTCTCCAGGCTCACAGCTGATTCCAGCCTAGCAGGTTGCCTTGCTTCCCTCTCCTTCCTTGCTTTAGGCATTTCTTTGTTATTTCCCTGTTGAATTCTAGTATTTTCTCTTAGGTGATCTATTTGATGTGTGACTATCTGCTGCTATTTTGGTTCTTCTTTGTGGAGGAAAGGAGTATCAGATATCTCTAGTCAGCCATCTTGAAGCCCCTCTGAGATAAGTAAGTTTAAGACTTAGGAGATCCAGGATTCTAAGGCCAGGGGGTAAAATGGTTAAATAATATGAAGATGAAGAACCCACAGATGTGAGCAGAGAGCAAAGTGGGTAGATTATAAAGCAGATGTTGAACCATTGAGGATGCTGGGTTATTGTTTCTGCCATATGTGGGAGTGAACCACAGATATCCAGTCTGCATACTCCCCTTAACCCGTGCTTGTCTTCTTCCTCAAATGTTCCCTTTTTGTTTATACATATATTTTCACAGAAGCAGAGACACTCAACACAACAACCCTAGGAAGGATTAATACTTCTATTCCCCATATTTGGCAGTATTCTATAGAGTGGAAATTGAAATCTCTCCCAAGACTGACTCTAGGCAGCATATTGAAAATTGAATATTGATATTCATATCATTGAACACCAGACATCTGCTGTACCAGAAAAGCTTGACATTATTGTTCTCCCAGCCTTACTGCCTTAGGTTGTCCTGTCTCTTGTTTTTTTAAGAGCTGGATGTCTGTACAGAGAATGTTATTTATCATATTCCTATGATAAATATTATCATCAGACATATAAACACCTAAATGAATCAACTGGAAGATGCATTTAAAGATGTATATTTTGTAAAACTTTGCGATACATATTTTTTCATTTTATACTTTATCATCCTGAAACAACATGTCACAACCCATCAGTAAACTGATTCTGCACTGTATTAATGTTTTGTTTTATAAAGTGAAGTTTATCTTGTGTGATTCTGTTTGGCAGCCATTTTTATTAAGGAGAGATGTCACCTTTCATGTATGTTTGTCTATAGTTTGTCCAGATCTGCGCCAGGTAGTGTGAAGGGATGCAATACACTGTTCTTGGAGGATTGCAGTCTAGTTGGGGAGAAATAATAGATGCTGGAGGCAGCTAGATTTAGTACCATAGGTTTTAAACATTAATTATACACTGTCATATCATTTTTAATCATTTTGTGGGTGTTGGAGGCAGTGTATGAACTGGACAAACACTGAAGTATCTGTGGAAATTTTCTCGTGGAACTTTGATGTAAATAACTTGGGACGAGGGAGAAGTTCTTAGGATAGAAGAACTAAAAAGAAAACACATAAAGAAAAATATGTGTGTTTACGGAGGAAGCAAGTGAGAAAGTAATGGCAGAAGGGGTAGAAGAGAAAGGATTTGAGAGCCTGGATGTCATAAAGAGTTTCAGCGCAAGTTCAGTGGGAAGGACGGTGAGGTGAGGAGAGAGAAAGTTTAATTTAAAGGAAGTATTTTGTTGTTCAGGACAAAATCCTGAGAGAAACAGTGATTTGTATTGAGGAAGTCCAAGCTCACATTTATAAGCTCACATTACAAGCTCAAATGTTACAAGCTCACATTTCCTTCATGGCTAGCTCACAGGTTTACCTCCTTTAACATATCTTCAGATCAAGCTCTGGATGTTCCCTTTTTCTGAATGGTGTTTATGTTTGAGTGTATATTGACTTAGCATCCAGTGATTTAAAGTATGTTTATTTCGGCTGGGTGCGGTGGTTCATGCCTGTAATCCCAGCACTTTGGGAGGCCGAGGCGGATGGATCACCTGATGTCAGGAGTTCCACACCAGCTGACCAACATGGCGAAACCCCGTCTCTACTAAAGATACAAAATTAGCCAGGTGCAATCCCAGCTACTGGGGAGGCTGAGGCAGGAGAATCACTTGAACCTGGAAGGCGGAGGTTGCAATGAGCTGAGATCGCACCATTGCACTCCAGCCAGGGCAACAAGAGTGAAACTCTGTCTCGGGGAAAAAAAAAAAAAAAAAAAAAAAAGTTTATTTCATCTCTCCAAATATTTTTAAGGATTATATATTCTATTTTAAGTACAGCAAACTACCATTGAAATTTGATTCAGAAAACTGATTTAGAAGCCATCTAGTCCAATATCTTCCTCTGTAGTGGCTACTGATCTCTACCCAGAATGGTGTCTCTTCCACAGTTTGGGTGTCTTTGTGATTTTCAAAGCCTCCACTTGTGATTTTCTTTAGAGGAAAGGCCTTGGGCTACTAGTTACTTTGTCCAGACATAGAGAGCTGGAAGCACCTGGGAGTTTCGTGTTACCATCTCCAGCCCTGTCCTTGTACCAACCAATGACTGACAGGTGTGAGTATGAAAGCACA
Organism: Macaca fascicularis; assembly: GCF_037993035.2. Taxonomy (NCBI): domain Eukaryota; kingdom Metazoa; phylum Chordata; class Mammalia; order Primates; family Cercopithecidae; genus Macaca; species Macaca fascicularis. The sequence continues at coordinate 25,342,488 of NC_088395.1, forward strand.
ACTCCTTTGACTCAAGTTGGGACAGTGTTGAGGCTAGGCTTTATATGTGTGATCCAGATCCTGATCAGGCTCAGGCTGGGACTTCAGCTGAAATCACACCCTTGTTTGGCTTTCTCTCTCTCTGTCTTCCCTCCCCCTCACCCACACTCTCTCTGTTCCTTCTTTACTTAATAAACCAGTTGCACATGAATCCTCATCTTAAGGTTCATTGAGATTACTGACCTACAACATCCTCATTTTACTATGGGGAAACTGAGGCCTACTGTGGTTCACCCATTTGTCTAGTCATGCAGAGCCTAATTTTCAATCCAAATCTCTTGATTTCCATTTCTATGCTCTTTTAGCTTCTCCTTAGTAGTTCTATATATTCAGTAGACATAGAATAATTGTCTATTGAGTTGGTGAATAAATGATGAATGCATAGGCATTTTACTGGATACTGGAGGTATGAATTTAAGATGTAATTCTTACTCTCCAGAAACTTAAAAACAAGAGAAGGGATACGACTAATATTTATTAAATCAAATAAGAATGCAAGTTGCTATTAGATTTAGAAGAACAAGGGACAGACAGAGAATGCATGATTAGAGAAGGCAGAGAGAGAGAGAGAGAGAGAGAGAGAGTCAGCTTCAAAAACAGTGTAGCATCTGCATTGCGGCTGAGAATGGTTAAATTTAAACAAAATTTGTTTCAAAGTTGTTGGCATTTTAAAACCTGGTATAGCTTTGTGTCCTAATGTTTTCATCCCACTTTGGGTACATTTCCATATTATCATGAATTGGGCTTTAAAATCACTCTTTAAGAGAGACCCAGAATTTAATGGCATATAGATATGTTGAATATATTTAATGATGCTCTTATTTTTGAATACTTAGATTTCTGATAATGGAATGACACTGCACTGAAGATCTTTGTAGGTAAATATTAGTCTACATTCTGAGATTATACATGGAGAGTAAATTACTATGTAACTACTGGGTTAGAGGGTAGAAGGTTTTTTAAGCATTTCTGAGACATATTGCCAAACTGCTTTCCAGAAAAGATTTCCAATGCTAGTACTTCACTTCTCAATGGCACATGGCTGTGGCTTCTCCAGAAGCTCTAGTCATTTGTTTATTTATTTATTAATTCATTAAATATTTGTTGAGCTCTGACTACATGGGAAACCACATGCTAAGTTGTTCTACATTATTATGTTCTACCTGATAATGTAGAATCTTTATTGAGTTTTCCTCTTCTACTCTACCTTTTTTCCTCCACTTACAATATTCATAGCCCAGAATTGAGCATAAAGTAGGGGCTCAATATGTGCTTGTTCATTGATTGAAATGTGAACAATAGTCAAATTTTGCTATTTCTGTGCCGTACCAGACCACGAACACATTGGTTTCCTTTTTCTATTATTTTCTGAGATCTAGCCAGGAATTATTTCATTTTATGTTGTCCTATTATCATTGTTCATCCTATTCTTTTTCAAGGTTGCACTATCTTCTCTTATCCCTCTGAGGATATTAATGACAATTTTGAGGATTTTTTTCTTTTTCACCCTTCACACTTTCTGTTTCTCCCAGCAACTATTTTCCTGTTTGTTTTGATTTCTATCTTTAATATTAAGACTTACCTTAACCACTTAGTTTTTCTTGTCTGATTACATTCAAGGATGGGCATACATAATAATAACAGTTAACAACTATATGAAGCTTACTCTATGCCAAGCTCTGTTCTAAGAGGTTTACATTTAATTCTCACAGTAACCCCATAAAACAGGTTCTCTTATTATTTCCATTTGGTAGATTAAGTAGAAAAGGTTAATAACTTGCCAAAGGCTTCACGTCTAATAAATAGCAGAGCTAGCATTGCACCTGAGAGAGTTTGGATCCATAGTCTGTGCATATTACCACCATGCCGTAGCGTCTGCTTACAGACTTTATGCAGAGTGGTTGCAGGTCAGGCTGGTTCTTGATGTCTTTTTATCTTGGTTTAATTAGACTCTCCTATGCAGATCCCACTTGGCAGCCAGGGTTCTGGAATCTAAAGGGGAAAGAAGGCTGAGTGTCTTAACATACAGAGCATGAATTTTCCCTTAATCCAACCCCCCTGTTTTCACTACAACACTTGCCTTTGGTTGACTGTTCAGAGGCCTGCAGGTATATCCTCACCAAAGAACATGTCTCTGATCTTTTGAAGAGGTGGAAAGGGGTCAGTGGACTGCGTGTGTTGAGTAGAGGAGGATATCTGGGAATGTAACTCCTTTTTTTTTTTTTTAAGTAGCTTTATTGAGATATACCGGTTTCAAAAGTAAAACTCAATGGTTGCTAGTATATTCAAAGAATTGTGCAAACACCACCACAATCAATTTTAGAACCTTTTGTTTCCCCCAAACAAAATCCTGTACCCATTAACAGAAATTCCTCATGTTTGTGGGAATTGGGGTAATTCTTTGATTTCTAATACTTTTCTGTTTTGCTTGTTTTTTAGAAAAATGATAAGCACAGGTCATTTTTGTAAAAAGTATAAAATCGTTATGTAAAAAGCCCAATGTCTTAAAAGTTAAAGGAGTAGGATGTCTCAAAGAGAGCATGAATAATAACATCAAATAGAAGAAGTTGAAGGGGACAAAGATGGAAAGGGATCATTCTTCCTCCAGTTGTGGGCACTGCATTCTTGTTTTCATTTGGCAGCTTTAATTTCGAACTCAGAGGATGATGTAGTTTGGCTCTGTGTCCCCACCCAAATCTTACCTGGAATTGTCATCCCCATAATCCCCATGTGTCAAGGGTGGGACCAGGTGGAGGTAATTGAATCACGGGGGGTGGCTTCCCCCATGCTGTTCTTATGATAATGAGTGAGTCTCACAAGATCTGGTCATTTTATAAGCATCTGGCATTTCCCCTGCTTGCACTCATTCTCTCTCCTGCCACCCTGTGAAGAGGTGCCTTCCATCATGATTGTAAGTTTCCTGAGGCCTCCCCAGCCATGTGGAACCGTGAGTCAATTAAACTTCTTTTCTTTATAAATTACCCAGTCTCGGGTATTTCTTTATAGCAACATGAGGACGGACTAATACAGTAAATTGGTACCCAGAATGGGGTACTGCCATAAAGATACCCGAAAATGTGGAAGCGACTTTGGAACTGGGTAACAGGCAGAGGTTGGAACAGTTTGGAGGGCTCAGAAGAAGACAGGAAAATGTGGGAAAGTTTGGAACTTCCTAGAGACTGTTGAATGCCTTTGACCAAAATGCTGATAATGATAAGGACAATGAAGTCCAGGCTGAGGTCATCTCAGATGGAGATGAGGAACTTGTTGGGAACTGGAGTAGAGGTCACTCTTGCTATGTTTTAGCAAAGAGATTGGTGACATTTTGCCCCTGCCCTAGAGACCTATAGAACTTTGACCTTGAGAAAGATAATTTAGGGTATCTGGCAGAAGAAATTTCTAAGTGGCAAAGTGTTCAAGAGGAAGCAGAGCATAAAACTTTGGAAAATTTGCAGCCTGACAATGTGATAGAAAAGAAAAACCAATTTTCTGGGGAGGAATTCAAGCCAGCTGTAGGAATTTGCATAAGTAATGAGGAGCTGAATGTTAATCACCAAGACAGTGGGGAAAATGTCTCCAGGGCATATCAGGGACCTTCAAGGCAGCCCCTACCATCACAAGCCTAGAGGCCTAGGAGAAAAAAGTGGTTTTGTGGGCCAGGCCCAGGCCCTCATACCCCCTGCTGTGTGTATCCTAGGGACTTGGTGCTCTGCGTCCCAGCCATTCCAGCTGTGGCTAAAAGGGGCTAAGATATAGCTTGGGCCGTGGCTTCAGAGGGTGCAAGCCCCAAGCCTTGGTAGCTTCCTCATGGTGTTGAGCCTGTGCGTGCACAGAAGTCAAGAATTGAGGTTTGGGAACCTCTGCCTAGATTTCAGAGGCTGTATGGAAACTCCTGGATGTCTAGGCAGAAGTTTGTTGCAGGGGCAAAGCCTTCATGGAAAACCTCTGCTAGGGCAGTGCAGGAGGGAAATGTGGGATTAGAGCCCTCACACAGAGTCCCCACTGCCTAGTGGAGCTGTGAGAAGAGGGCCACCATCCTCCAGACCCCAGAATGGTAGATCCACTGACAGCTTGCATCATGCACGTGGAAAAGCCACAGGCATTCAATGCCAGCCTGTGAAGGCAGCTAGGAGGGGGGCTGCACCCTGCAAAGCCACAGGGGCAGAGCTGCCCAAGGTTGTGGGAGCCTACCTCTTGCATCAGCATAACCTGAATGTGAGACACGGAGTCAAAGGAGACCATTTTGGAACTTTAAGGTTTAATGACTGCCCTATTGGATTTCAGACTTGCATGGGGCCTGTGGCCCCTTTGTTTTGGCCAATTTCTCCCATTTGGAAAGGGCGTATTTACCCAATGCCTGTACCTCCATCATGTCTAGGAAGTAACTAACTTGCTTTTGATTTTACAGGCTCATAGGCAGAAGGGACTTGCTTTGTCTCACATGGGACTTTGGACTTGGACTTTTGAGTTAATGGTGGAATGAGTTAAGACTTTGGAGGACTGTTGGGAAAGCATGATTGTGTTTTGAAATGTGAGGACATGAGATTTGGGAGGCGCTAGGGGTGGAATGATATGGTTTGGCTGTGTCCCCACTCAAATCTCATCTTGAATTGTAGTTCTCATAATCCCCATGTGTTGTGGGAGGGACCTGGTAGGAGGTAATTGAATCATGGGGGCAGTTACCTCCATGCTGTTCTTGTGATAGTGAGTGAGTTCTCATGAGATCTGATGGTTTTTTAAGGGACTTTCCCCACCTTTGCTCTGCACTTCTCCTTGCTGCCATCATGTGAAGAAGGACGTGTTAGCTTCCCTTTCCAACACGATTGTAAGTTTCCTGAGACCCACCTAGCCCTGTGGAACTATGAGTCAATTAAACCTCTCTCCTTTATAAATTACCAGTCTTGGGTATTTCTTCATAGCAGCATGAAAACAGACTAACACACAGGGCAACAAATTTATAACATATACCATGTCATGCTTAAAAAATAATAATTAGATGCATATTGGTATCTCTAGAGACACATGTGCAACTCTCTCTGAGGTTAATGAGAACTGTATTTTAAAAACTAAAGCTATAATTTGGCCTAATTTCTCAGGATAGCATAAAAATCACAGAGAAAAATTTCTCACCTAAAACTCTCGGTATTGTCAATATGACAAATCTCAGTATGTAAACATGCATGTGTTGAACATACTATGTCAACAGATAAATGTTACTTGGGAGGAGAAATCTATTACTACCCATTCATGAAGCTTTCTGTGTCCCAAGGGCAGGGTGAACTGGAGTTTAATAAGAGAAGGAAATAAATGAGTACAGAGACATTTTGTTAAGCATACATTTCACCCTTTAAATTGGGCTAGTGTGTAGAATCACAACTCCCTAGTTCTGAGTCTTAGGCTTAGGAAGCAAATAATCTCATCACCTCCCAGTGGAAAGTCAAAGGTAGAAATTCCTTGCCATGTACACAGCCTGAGATCCAAATCCTTATATTGTTCACCCTGAATAAGAGCAAACCAACTTCTCTCTTCTTTTCTTCCTTCCATTTTTCTTTCTTTGTTTTTTTCATGTGGGCTTCATCACCATCTTTCCTTACAATTATAATTCCAATTCCTACACATCAGTTAAATAAGTTGTCATCTATGACAGTGCAGAAAGGGAGATGCAGGAATACCAGAATCAACTTCACTTGGGACCTTTAAGAAATACATATTGTTGGGCTTCACTCCAGACCTACTAAATCAAATCTCTGAGGTGGGGCTCAGGAATATGCATGTTTATTAGTTCTCCAGATGAGAACCAGCAGTCTATAAGACATTTGGGGTCTCTGGTGAAAATCTTTTCCTGAATAACATTGGGAGAAAATTTTCCGGTGAGTCTCTTGCATTTTTGTACATCTTGTGAGCAGAGGCACTGATTGGCCTTTGTTCTGGATTATTTTCTAAGGTATGTATATGCCAAATGGTCTTGGAAGATAGAGATTCAAAGCCTCTTGAGAGGAAGGCATATATGCTTACTGTCCAGTATAATAACTTCACCCAATAGGGCAAAGGGCAGGCATGCTAACTGCCTACTATAGAAGATTCAGATTCCCTAAGCTCGTGGTTTCTTAGCTGTGATGCACACCCACTGAAGGTGCAGTATCCACTGGGGCCCCACTTGGTCACCCTAAGGGACATGTGGGGTAAGTGAGAATTGACACAAACATGGTACTCATGCTGCTGACTGTCCTGAGAGTAACAGTCATTTGTCTCTGATCCAGGAGTCTCCTGTTCTCTGCCAGCATCTGTGAAACTATGGCAGGCTAGTTTGTCAGCTTGTAAGCAGGGTAAGAGTTCAGACTCTTCACAGTTCTTGATAAATAGTTCTTCACTGACCTGAGTGGTACAAGGCATTTTTTTTGTTTTGTTTTGGAAACCTATTGCTTTAGGTTAGGATATTCAATCTCCAGAAGTTCTCTGTTGAAATATACCAGCTGGGAAGTATGGCCTTAGCCATCTGTCTTACTTAATTTTATCAGATGAACTAGCAGGTCTTGAGAAAATGAAACACGATTTGAAAGAGTTGAGAAGCTTACATGTCTTGAACAGATGTGTGAAGGAGATGGTTAGCCTCAAAGAGATGGCCTAGAGTGGGAAAGGCCCAGAAGATACAGTTTTGTGCTCCGAAATTTTGCCTGGAGCCTGCTCTGCCAGTATCCATCTCAGCTGGACATACAATGCACAGTGATTTCCTGTAATTCCCTTCCTCATTCACAGTGAATCAAGGGCATCTGCTGGCAACACTGTGGATTCTGTTGTTTGCAAACAGCAAGTAAACATCATCCATTGTCTGAGCTTTTTGGAATGGAAGTTGTTATAACATAGGCAAAAGAAGGTTTACCATGCAGTGAGAGAAGTAGAAGAAAAACGAGCTAATAAAACTGAGAAAAGAACAATAGGGGAATTTCTGCCATTGCCAACTTGTGCTGAAGCAAAGTTGGACCAAATCCATTCTTGGGAATTCCCTCATTTTGTTTGACAAATCCACATATTAAGTGATACACAGGTGATACACAAATATTTATTTTAAAGCACAAATCAGATACTTAAGTTTAGAAGTACAATCTCAATGACAGAGAATGGAGCTTCAAGTTCATTGCACATTTTAACTAACTGAAGATTCACAATTAAATATAAAGACCAAAATCTTTGCATCCTAAATTGGGATATATGGTTTGAAAAATACATGCCTACTTATATAATTATTGGAAATATAAAATTGAGATAGTCCTGGGAAAGCCAGAATGGTTACTATACAGTTAAATTATACACACTTTAACAATGTTAACAGCATTAGATAAAATGTATTTAGTATTAAAATACAGAACACAATTTATCTGTTGATTCAAATACCTCAGGGTCATAAGAACACCAATTAAAATTTTTTTGGAATCTTAAGCTCTTTTACTTTATATCAGTTCAGGATAAATGTTTCTTCATACTTTCTGTCTGAATGATTCTCTGAGAAATGATAAAGATTTTCATTGGAAAGCTTTCTACCACATTTAAGGGGTTAGTCTCACATTCTTATTTCTGATTAGGAGTCTGTAGCACATGGATTTCCAAGGTAACCTGTATAATAATAGTAGTGATAATAATAATAGTAAAAATAATACAGGATTGATTGTCAGTGAGAATAGAGATGAAAGTATCCTGTCTACATATTCTCTCTCCATTTTGTCCACCTGTTGTCCAGCCCTACAGTAGTTACACTCACCAAACTTGGGCTTTTTGGGGGAAGTTATCAAGTAGCAAAATTCCTGACTTATAATTACCCTGGTGATAGTAAACATGGAAAACTTCAACAGGATCCTTCTGACTGAATTCTTTCGGTCCACAGAGGACTCTACGGGAAGCCTAATAGCCCAGGAAAAAAGCTTCAGATATGTGTAAAGTTTAAAAGCAACACCTTTTATTATGTTTAAGGTTCATGAGTTTCTAAGGTTGGTATTCTGAACTTCAGAGGACTGTGGTATTTCAGAATAATGCTTAAATGTTTATGTATTTATATACACATCAAATTTATTCATTTGCCTAGTCAACAAATATTTATTAGATTCCTACTATGTGCAACACTTGATCGACATTAGAGACAAAAGGATTAATAAGACAAAAATTCCTGCTTCTTAGTAGCTCAAAAATTTGTCAGGAAAACAATTATATAAAGAAATTATTACTATACACAATGGTAAATGCTACAATAATAATATAGACAAAGTTCTGTGAAACTAAAGAGAGGATGATTAATTCAGCCTAGAGGTAGGATTCACAGAGGAAGTGACATCTGATGTCTGAAAAGGGAGCAATGTTCAGGATCATCCTACGAAGTGTAAATTACTCCTTCTTGTAGCAGCAGGAGTAAAAGTAGCAAGAATATCAAGAGTAGCTATTAGTTACAGGGCATTTACTAACTGCCAGGCAAAACACTAAACAATGGATATGGATTATCTTCTCATATCTACCAACCAAAATACTAAATCTTGTTATTACCATTTTTCAGAGGAACAGACCAAAACTTTAGGAAGTGAAATAATCTGCCCAAGATTACAGAGATAGGAAACAGGACATTTTTGATGAATGAGTGAATGAAATCATACATATTAATAAATCTAGAATTGAATTATCTAACCATCAAATTATAATATCCTAAGAGAGATTATGTGAGTGGTATAACATTGTCTAAACAACTGTCATGCCATAAGCAATTTCAACTTTCCTTTGGAAGGAATCAGGAGCTCTTCATCCTGGTCTTCCTTCAGGAAAGTTAGCATTTAGCATTATAAAGCATTCATTTCTACCCATTACACCAACTTCTCCTCACAAGGCCCTAATCTCTTGCATGGGATGAAGACACCTTCACTTACCTACATTGCTCAAATAAAAATAGGCTTTGTTCTCTTGGACCTGAATATCACTTTTCTACTTTTGAGAATAGGGTTTTGAATGTAAATAACCCCTCTTGTTTGCACATAGGCTAGTTCCATAAACATTATAAAATGGCCACTTCCTATTTCCTTACTTTGTAAATTTCATTCCTGGCAGTATTACATTTTTACAACTCATATTTCATTAAATGTTTGGTTATGTCCCATGTACCTCATTCAGTAGACATATGTTGAACTCTTAGATTGTCACGTCTATTATAATTCTCTTTTGTTCTTTAAAATAACTTTCTGGGATGTGTATCTTGTTTACTGTGTGGGATACCTGGGCTTGGTCAGTTTGGCATATGGTTCAAGGTCACATTTGTCCAAGGTCATAGAGTCAGCAGAGCAAATATGAGAATTCAACTACTTTGACACCATGTCTCTTGTTTGTTCCACAAGACCAGAGGGTTTCTTTATAAATGGATGAAACTATCCCTCCTGTGGCATGGTCAACATAAAACTGGAACACATTAAACAATTCAAGATAGGCAATATCTTACTGTGTCAAAAGGATTGGCTTAGCAAAGAAGTGTTATAGGGGTGAAGTGAATGTGGGATATAGTAATCTAGGATTGAATTTGACTAGGGGAGTGGAATGAGAGGAAAAGGGAGGCTTGCTTGACTGGAGGAAAAGCATCAGCAAATATGTTGAGTTGTGGCTAAGCATGTGATCTGGGGACAAATAAGAAATCTTCCTAATGTAAATCATTGGAATTATTTCATAGATAAGTTTTTCAATGCTTTTAGCATTGCCTTGAATACTTTCTGGACTAAGATGGCATGCAAATAACCAAACAAAGCCTATAATGGAAACCTGAAGACATTTAAAAAATCGTGTTAATGTGCAGAAAACCAGGATGTTGCTACTTGATTGACAGTTGACTATGTACATATAAAAACACAGAGTTATGGACTTAATGCAGGTTAAGCAAGGTGTATTTGATGGCATGTACACATCATAAAATATGATCTTACCTTGTTTTTAATTCTATCTTGGTGAATACAAGCATATTAAATATTCCACTTGCAATCATTTTTCCCAGCAGTTCATCCATTGACATGCACACACACGCATGTGAACAGATGTTTTCTAGTACCTTTGGCAGAAGAATTTAGTGCCTTGTACACATCACACCTGCCATGTCATGCTTATTGATTGAGCGATTCAGCTCACTGAAAGGTACTGGGTTAGATATTAATTTTAAAATGAAAGCCTTCACATCTGCTAATGCCTGCCAGTCTCTGGAGTGAATGTGCCATTGAAGCCAACGGAAGTGGGCAGAAGCAGCCTTCATGGGTAGGGCTGTCAAGTTATTTTGAGTCTACTGAATTACCTTTATTGTTGCCCCATACTTATAGGCCGACCTCTCCTTCCATTAACTCCTTCACTCACAGTACTTCTGAAAATAGCTCTGGTGGTTTGGAACTGGTCTTCCTGGATTTTCACGCAAATGGAATATTTGTGGTAGTTGAGTGATAAATGGTGAGATAATGGTGTTTTACAGGCAGTGAAATGACAAGGTCAGTTTTAATTAAGCTGAGATCAACCTCAGTCTGTATTGCACACTTCTGATTAGGTTATTTCAAATTAACATAAGTTTTTGGAGACTTCGCTGAAGTCAGTGGTGTTAAACACCAGCTGTGCTGGCAGAGAAGCGTGGGATATGAGAAGGAGATAGCATTCACATTGAAATTAGCACTTGGCACAATATAATTCTCTGATTGCAAACTATGTGGAGTTGCCTGTGCTAATTGGTTGATTTTATTTGAAGCAGATGTTGTTAGCTTTCCCACTAATGATCTGGAGAGAAATTCTTTTGAAAGACATGCCATGTTAGGATCTCTGCAGTATAATAAGCTAATTACAACTTTAAGTACTTGCAGTAATTAGCACAATGTGTATAAAGTGTTCCTGATCTTTTCACCCTGCCGCATTATTGTCAGGGCAGCTTGAAAAACAAAAAGGAATGCTAGCTGGATTGAGTCTCCCTGGTCTAGCCTCTTCGTTTCCCAGACTTCTGCACTAAAGAGATAATGAACTCGACTTAAATCCTTCTCTTTCAAGCATGCCAAAAAAGGTTTAGGACCAACCCCCACCCTACAACGCCCAAAAAATGGAGAGTGAAATTTGCCAAACTAAATGTTGCTTCAAACACATATGCCTTTAAGAGGCAGTGAAGTCTTCAAACATTAGCACACCGAGACCGTTAGCATATTTATTTCATGTTCACTTATTTTATTGTTTACCAATTTGGTCCAGGGATCAAACCTATATTTTATTTGGGAACATTATACCATCACACCTCCAAGTTAAACCTCTAACTTTCCTGTATAGATACCTTCAAGTGTTTCTGTAAGCCTAAAATTCAGTCTCTCCATACTTTTAGACACCAAGTCGTTACAGATACATATTTTGCTTATGCTAATTATGAGAGTGAAGACATGGGAGTAGATGTGGCTCCCCACATCTTCCTATGTGAGAAAAATGGAGAAAAAAATGAATGGGGAAAAAAATAAGTGATAGAGACAAATTCTTTTTTATTATTATTATTATACTTTAAGTTCCAGGGTACATGTGCACAACGTGCAGGTTTGTTACATATGTATACATGTGCCATGTTGGTGTGCTGTACCCATTAACTCATCATTTACATTAGGTATATCTCCTAATGCTATCCTTCCCCCCTCCCCACTCCCCACAATAGGACCCTGTGTGTGATGTTCCCCTTCCTGTGTCCAAGTGATCTCATTGTTCAATTCCCACCTATGAGTGAGAACATGCGGTATTTGGTTTTCTGTTCTTGCGATAGTTTGCTGAGAATGATGGTTTTCAGCTGCATAGCAAGCAAAGTCCACAAAGGGTAAGTAAGTGCTATTGTAGAAGTGAATCTTTTTTTTTTTTTTTTTTTTTTTTTGAGACGGAGTCTTGCTTTGTCACCCAGGCTAGAGTGCAGTGGCCGGATCTCAGCTCACTGCAAGCTCCGCCTCCCAGGTTCACGCCATTCTCCTGGCTCAGCCTCCCGCGTAGCTGGGACTACAGGCGCCCGCCACCTCGCCCGGCTAGTTTTTTGTATGTTTTAGTAGAGACGGCGTTTCACCATGTTAGCCAGGATGGTCTCGATCTCCTGACCTCGTGATCCGCCCGTCTCGGCCTCCCAAAGTGCTGGGATTACAGGCTTGAGCCACCGCGCCCGGCCTGTAGCAGTGAATCTTGACAGTTGAGGCTGATGACTACAATTCTAGTACCTCTAAAAAGAGGCTAAGCTGATCAGTAGAAAATAATTTAAAGTAAAATGTCACAATTTCAATAATTCTTTGTGACCTTTTAAAGGTAGTTTGAAATTTGGAATTTGAAGACCTAATATTCAAGACAGACATTTAAGAGTAAAAACGCAGTCATTCATAACAAAGTCTACTGGAACAGGTGAATGTATCGAGCTTTTATATTTTCTCATGACTTCTTTGGTTTCAAGATAGTTCTGGAAGAGGCAGAGACTGGACAAATTCCCTTTTTAAAGTACCTTAGAAGATGTGGGCTGGCTCATGCCCCTTGGCTCTGATTTCCAAAAGTAGGCAGCCTGATCTCATATTCTGAACTGCTTGCAGAAACATGGTAGAAAATTCTCTTGTCTGCATCTCTTGTGCTGTTGTGTCTTTGGTTGTTCTGGAATGGAAAGCTGGGATTTCTGTGGTTGCTGGATTTATATCTATTTGTAGAATTTCTCGAGGTAAAAACGAGACTTCTGATAACTTCAACTGGTTATATCTTAAAGCGAGGAGGAGTCAAAAATATCACACTTATTTTAGAAAAGCAAAGATAGGGCTGATAGAGATTCGCCCTCTCAAATTATTAAAAGAAAGGAAGGTTGTAGGTTTGAGGGGGATCCCAATACTTGAAACATTCTTTGTAAATAAACACTTTATGGTTATGAAAATTTATTGATACAAGTAATGAAAATTAAGCAGAAAATACTTTGTGTTTTCTTACATCTACAGAGCTTCAAATGCTCAATGGAACTCAATAAGAAGAGTAATTATGTTCAAGCAAAACATTCAAAGATAGAGTTTAGACCTAGCGCTGACATTTTATGCCTGAGAACGTGTCTGCCATGTGTTAGGCATGTGATAAATGGTGAATGGATGAATGTGTTTTAGTTAAAAGTTAATAACGAATTCTCTGTCACTTCCATGAGGTTTGGTGTATTTCCACACCTCTGTAAGTATCATGAATGGAAACTACTCAAAGTGCCATATATCATTATTTGTCTAAGCAGTCTCAAGAGGCTTATGGTGCTTTAGTATGAAAGATTAAAGGCACACACTGAACGTTTGGAGTTTTGACATCTAGCATCCTTATTGATATAATTTAAAAGTTTTATTTGGATACAGAAAGGATTCACCCACCTGGTAATGGAGCATCTGTTAGAGTAACATACACTTGTTTGACAGTAAACTAATAGATTTACATTGTTTTGTCAATAAGAATCCTTTGATGTTGTTTTTGTTTACTTAAACTCAAAGTTTCTATAACTTACTCTTAATATAATAACTTGGTCATAGAATTATAAACTAGATTCCTAATGGTATTTTTTTGCTCTCACTATAAATAGTCTGCACTTTCCTAAGTTTGAGAAAACTAGAAGTTGTCAAGCTATTGCTTGATGCTTGAGATATAATACCATATATGATGAATATTATATTAGATATTATGTTAGATATAAAAGTATATATAACATATATATACCATGATATATTATGGTATAAATTATCATATAAGTTTTTAATATTCATCTGTGTACATATCTGTCATCTTTCAAGAGAGGTCACTGTTGAAAAGACTATAACCAAATGATAACTTTTATAATCTTATTATGTTCTGATAACAGTTATTTGGAAAGAGTTAATAGCTAATGCATTATTTTTTTTCTCTATACTTTTTCTTGAAAAGAAAATAGTCTGACATACAGAAAGACAAACTAACTTTTTAAACCTTTTAGCTTTCTACGGCTGAAAAATTTTCCTAAAGCGAAGGTCCCCAGCTTTCTGGGGAATCAGCAGATTGAGAGATGACCTTTTGTAATGCATCTGCCCACTGCCAGTCCTCTCTGTTCCAACACGGCACTCTTGTGTCCTGTCAGGGTCTGATGAAGCATGCAATCCCATGTGCCTTCTTCCTGAGATGCCAGCAGAAATAATCATTTCTTTTACTTCCAAATGTGCAAAGTGGGGATAAGAGACCCTTCTTTGATTGTTGGAAAAAATTAAAAACTATAGATTTTTACATCAAAGAACTGGGGTTTGATCTTTAGAGCATACAGCAATTACATTTGAAAATCTCTTTTATATAAGATTAAAAAAATTCAATCTCATGCCTTCATTTTTGTATGCCATAGATTTCTGGACTAGGGGTAAATAATATCATTTTGAAGAACAGATCTTTTCCTCCATTTTCCAATACATGTTTCTTTTACCATAAAAAGCTTGAAAAACAAACTCCCTGAGGTACCAGAAGCAGGAGCAAGCAGGGTGGTTTGGCTGCAGACCAGAGCAGCACAATGGGTTTCTGCTTCCTTTCTGTTCATCGCTTCCCCTGTCCCTCCAAAGCACACACAAAGCTCTGCATGACTCTCTGGTTTCAGGCTCCAGTTTGGCAATTTTTTTCACTGTGTGTTGGGAAGAAATTGAAATGCAAAATTATATCCTCTGAAACAATCATATTGTTTTGGGAGCATAGGAAGAAGGAGAGATATAGGGATGAATTTTTTTCTTAAGAAGGGGGTTGGGAGGCTGCTATGAGCCACAATACCCATTGTTTGCTGCTCTATGAACCTTTCAGATTTTTTTATAACTCTTACTTAATTTTGCAAAAGAATATCTTAACCACTGAGAAAATTGTGCAGAGGAAGAAAATTTCTTCCTGATGAGGGATTATGCTCAGCAGAGATGCAGTAGTGTACTGTGTCGCTTGCTTCTGTTTGCTATTTTCTCTCCTCTGGGCACACCTCATTTCACATATACAACCAGTAAGTCTTTGGGTTCAGAGTTTAGCAGACCCAGAAGTGCAGAAGGGGTGATTTCAGTTCTAGCCATGGCAGGTAATGGAGCTGGGAAAGAAGGCTTCAATATTGCTTCAAGAAAGTTGAAAATGACTAATGTGATGACTAACAGTAATATCTAAAACAAAAGTATAGCTCTGCACTACAGTAAGAATGAGTGACCTTGGCTTGGAGGAAGAGTCAAGAGGGCGGAGGAATATTTAGGAGAAACAAATAGACCTATAATGTTGGTATTTAAATGCAATTTACTCACTCGCTTCAGCAGATAAAATCTTAATATGTATGTCATCTGTGGGCAGAGCCTGAAGAATTGTAAGTATTTGTTTAATTTGAAAAAGAACAGTTTTATTAAACACTACAGTCATCTAAGTAAAATTTTAAAATAAATCTCTTTATCTCTCATAAAGTATTTTGTGCCTACAGATTTATTTACTTATTTTATAGGGTTTATGTTTTAAAGCAGTTTTAGGTTCACAGCAAAATTGAGTGGAAGGCACAGAGGTTTTCCAATGACTCCTTGCCCCCACATGCAGACTCTCCCACTGTCAACACTCGCGACTGGAGTGGTACATTTGTTACAGCTGATGAAGCTATATTAATGCATCATTATCACCCAAAGCTCACAGTTTACATTGGGGTTCACTCTTGGGTTATACGTTTTATGGGTTTAGACAAATGCATGACATGTATCCACCATTATAGTATCACACCCAATATTTTCACTGCCCTAAACATCTTCTGTGCAGCAATGGTTGCCTCAACATCAACTATGCTTCTTCAAATGCTGGAGCCAAGGGAACTGTGTTCCTTAAGTCTGGATATGCTCCCACCCAAGTGCCTGCCCCTATGTTATAGGTTGGCAATGTAGACATCAAATGAGCTAGGCATGATATAAAAATCCCTATGGACCCACATTTTTCTATGATTCTGTCTAGTGTCAGGCCTTCTATGAGATGAAATAGACTCATTATTTGGATGTATCAATGTTTTGCTCTGTTTTCCTGGAAACTTATTTCAGTGAAACCATGTCATCTCTAGTATAAGAATTAACGTTTTACGACTATCAGTTTAGAGCAGGCATTCTTATTAGAGATTCAAAGATGAAAATTTCTAATAATTGTTGATACTTTGTTAATGTAATGTGCGTAATTATGGGAATAGGGTCAGTCCATAACTTTTCCTCAACATTTATGCATTAAGAAGCATAGTATTTGATTCTGATAATAAATCTGAGACAAAGGTAAATTTTCAGTACTATTTTATACCTGACTTCACCGAGGTTCATCAAAATGTAGTCACAAGTCACAGGTATTTAAGCCGGTTACTTTTCTCTAGGTGATCAAGCTTACTACTTTCATTGTTTGTTTTTTCACCTAAAAAGAATTTTTATTTTATTCAGGTTTGTTGAGGTATAATTTATATGCAATAAAATTCACCAATTGCAAGTGTATAATTGATAAGATGGATTTTGACCATGAAGTTATCATTATCATAATCATATATAGACCATTTTCATGACCTCAGAAAGTTGGGTCCCTTTCCTGCCCCTGGCCGCAGGCAACCACTGATCTGATTTCTGTTGCTATAGCTTTGTTTTTTCTAGAATTTCATATAAATAGAATTATTCAGCATGTGGCTTTTTGTATCTGGCTGCTTTCATTTAGCACAATGCACTGAAATTCATTCAGGTTAGTACATGTTTGTTCCCTTATATTCATATATCATATGAATATAGTGTTATTTCATCATATGAATATACCACAATTTGTTTATGTATTCATCAATCAATAGATGTTTGGGTAGTTCCCAGTTTTAAGATAGGAATAAAGCTCCTATGAACGTGTGAGTACAAGTTTTTATGTGAAAATACGTTTTCATTTCTCTTGATAAACACCTAGGAGTGGAATGCCTTGGTTATATGTTAAAGGTAGTTTTATAAGAAACTGCCAAAGTGCTTCCCAAAGTAGTTGTACTATTTTTCATTCCTAACAGCAGTTTATGGGAGTGCCAGTTGCTCCACATTTTTTTTTTTTTTTTTTTTTTAGTTATTATTATACTTTAAGTTCTAGGGTACATGTGCACAACATGCAGGTTTGTTACATATGTATAGATGTGCTATGTTGGTGTGCTGCACCCATTAACTCGTCATTTACATTAGGTATATCTCCTAATGCTATCCCTCCCCTCTCCCCCTACCCCATGAAAGGCCCCAGTGTGTGATGTTCCCCTTCCTGTGTCCAAGTATTCTCACTGTTCAATTCCCACCTATGAGTGAGAACATGCAGTGTTTGGTTTTCTGTCCTTGTGATAGTTTGCCGAGAATGATTTTTTCCAGCTTCATCCATGTCCCTTCAAAGGACATGAACTCATCCTTCTTTATGGCTGCATAGTATTCCATGGTGTAAATATTATCTTAATCCAGTCTATCATTCATGGGCATTTGGGTTGGTTCCAACTCTTTGCTATTGTGAATAGTGCTGCAATAAACATACGTGTGCATGTGTCTTTAGAGTAGCATGATTTATACTCCTTTGGGTATATACCCAGTAATGGGATGGCTGGGTCAAATGGTATTTCTAGTTCTAGATCCTTGAGGAATTGCCACACTGTCTTCCACAATTGTTGAACTAGTTTACAGTCCCACCAACAGTGTAAAAGTGTTCCTATTTCTCCACATTCTCTCAGCATCTGTTGTTTCCTGACTTTTTAATGATCGTCATTCTAACTGGTGTGAGATGGTATCTCATTGTGGTTTTGATTTGCGTTTCTCTAATGGCCAGTGATGATGAGCATTTTTTCTTATGTTTGTTGACTGCATAAATGTCTTCTTTTGAGAACTGTCTGTTTACATCTTTTGCCCAATTTTGATGGGGTTGTTTGATTTTTTCTTGTAAATTTGTTTAAGTTCTTTGTAGATTCTGGATATTAGCCCTTTGTTAGATGGGTAGATTGTAAAATTTTTCTTCCATTCTGTAGGCTGCCTGTTCACTCTGATGGTAGTTTCTTTTGCTGTGCAGAGGCTCTTTAGTTTAATTAGATCCCATTGGTCAATTTTGGCTTTTATGCCATTGCTTTTGGTGTTTTAGACATGAAGTCCTTGCCCATGCCTATGTCCTGAATGGTATTGCCTAGGTTTTCTTCTAGGGTTTTTAAGGTTTTAGGTCTAACATTTAAGTCTTTAATACAACTTGAATTAATTTTTGTATAAGGAGTAAGGAAGGGATCCACTTTCAGCTTTCTATGTATGGCTAGCCAGTTTTCCCAGCACCATTTATTAAATAGGGAATCCTTTCCCCATTTCTTGTTTTTGTCAGGTTTGTCAAAGATCAGATGGTTGTAGATATGTGGTATTATTTCTGAGGGCTCTGCTCTGTTCCATTGGTCTATATCTCTGTTTTGATACCAGTAACATGCTGTTTTGGTACCAGTACCATGCTGTTTTGGTTACTGTAGCCTTGTAGTATAGTTTGAAGTCAGGTAGCGTGATGCCTCCAGTTTTGTTCTTTTGGCTTAGGATTGTCTTGGCAATGCAATCTTGGCATTAGGATTGTCTTGGCAATGCGGACTCTTTTTTGTTTCCATATGAACTTTAAAGTAGTTTTTTCCAATTCTGTGAAGAAATTCATTGGTAGCTTGATGGGGATGGCATTGAATCTATAAATTACCTTGGGCAGTATGGCCATTTTCATGATATTGATTCTTCCTATCCATGAGCATGGAATGTTGTTCCATTTGTTTGTGACCTCTTTTATTTCGTTGAGCAGTGGTTTGTAGTTGTCCTTGAAGAGATCCTTCACATCCCTTGTAAGTTGGATTCCTAGGTATATTTATTCCTAGGTATATTCTGTTGATTTGGGGTGGAGAGTTCTTTAGATGTCTATTAGGTCCACTTGGGGCAAAGGTGAGTTCAATTCCTGGATATCCTTGTTAATTTTCTGTCTCGTGGATCTGTCTAATGTTGACAATGGGGTGTTAAAGTCTCCCATTATTATTGTGTGGGATTCTAAGTCTCTTTGTAGGTCTCTAAGAACTTGCTTTATGAATCTGGGTGCTCCTGTATTGGGTGCATATATATTTAGGATAGTTAGCTCTTCTTGTTGAATTGATCCCTTTACCATTATGTAACGGCCTTCTTTGTCTCTTTTGATCTTTGTTGGTTTAAAGTCTATTTTATCGGAGACTAGAATTGCAACACCTGCTTTTTTGCTTTCCATTTGCTTTGTAGGTCTTCCTCCATCCCTTTATTTTGAGCCTATGTGTGTGTCTGCATGTGAGATGGGTCTCCTGAATACAGCACACTGATGGGTCTTGACTCTTTATCCAATTTGCCAGTTTGTGTCTTTTAATTGGAGCATTAGCCCATTTACATTTAAGGTTAATATTGTGTGTGAATTTGATCCTGTCATTATGATGTTACCTGGTTATTTTGCTCGTTAGTTGATGCAGTTTTTTCCTAGCATCAGTGGTCTTTACAATTTGGCATGTTTTTGCAGTGGCTGGTACTGATTCTTCCTTTTTATGTTTAGTGCTTCCTTCAGGAGCTCTTGTAAGGCAGGCCTGCTGGTGACAAAATCTCTAAGCATTTGCTTGTCTGTAAAGGATTTTATTTCTCCTTCACTTATAAAGCTTAGTTTGGCTGGATATGAAATTCCTGGTTGAAAATTCTTTTCTTTAAGAATATAGAATATTGACCCCCACTCTCTTCTTGCTTTTAGGGTTTCTGCCACGAGATCTGCTGTAGTCTGATGGGCTTCCCTTTGTGGGTAACCCGGCCTTTCTCTCTGGCTGCCCTTAACATTTTTTCCTTCATTTCAACCTTGGTGAATCTGACAATTATGTGTCTTGGGGTTGCTCTTTTCAAGGAGTATCTTTGTGGCATTCTCTGTATTTCCTGAATTTGAATGTTGGCTTGCCTTGCTAGGTTGGGGAAGTTCTCCTGGATAATATCCTAAAGAGTGTTTTCCAACTTGGTTCCATTCTCCCCGTCACTTTCAGGTACACCAATCAGACGTAGATTTGGTCTTTTCACATTATCCCATATTTCTTGGAGGCTTTGTTCATTTCTTTTTACTGTTTTTTCTCTAAACTTCTCGCTTCATTTCATTCATTTGATCTTCAATCACTGATACCCTTTCTTCCAGTTGATCAAATTGGCTACTGAAGCTTGTGCATGCATCACGTAGTTCTTGTGCCATGGTTTTCAGCTCCATCAGGTCATTTATGGAGTTCTCTATGCTGTTTATTCTAGTTAGCCATTCATCTAATCTTTTTTCAAGGTTTTTAGCTTCTTTGCAATGGGTTCGAACATCCTCCTTTAGCTCAGGGAAGTTTGATTGTCTGAAACCTTCTTCTCTCAACTTGTCAAAGTCATTCTCTGTCCAGCTTTCTTCCGTTGCTGATGAGGAGCTGCGTTCCTTTGGAGGAGAAGAGGCGCTCTGATTTTTAGAATTTTCAGCTTTTCTCCTCTCTCCCCATCTTTGTGGTTTTATCTACCTTTGTTCTTCGATGATAGGGATGTACAGATGGGGTTTTGGTGTGGATGTCCTTTCTGTTTGTTAGTTTTCCTTCTAACAGTCAGCACCCTCAGCTGCAGGTTTATTGGAGTTTGCTGGAGGTCCACTCCAGACCCTGTTTGCCTGGGTATCACCAGCGGAGGCTGCAGAACAGCAAATATTGCAGAACAGCAAATGTTGCTCCCTGATCGTTCCTCTGGAAACTTCGTCTCAGAGAGGTACCTATCTGTGTGAGGTGTCAGTCGGCCTCTACTGGGAGGCACCTACCAGTTAGGCTACTTGGGGGTCAGGGACCCACTTGAGGAGGCAGTCTGTCTGTTCTCAGATTTCAAATTGCATGCTAAGAGAACCACTACTCTCTTCAAAGCTGTCTAACAGGGACATTTAAGTCTGCAGAAATTTCTGCTGCATTTTGTTCAGCCATGCCCTGACCCCAGAGGTGGAGTCTACAGAGGCAGGCAGGCCTCCTTGAGCTGGGTTGGGCTCCACCCAGTTGGAGCTTCCTGGCGGCTTTGTTTACCTACTCAATCCTTAGCAATGGTGGGTGCCCCTTCCCCAACCTTGCTGCTGCCTTGCAGTTTGATCTCAGACTGTTGTGCTAGCAGTGAGCGAGGCTCCATGGGTGTGGGACCCTCTGAGCCAGGCGTGGGATATAATCTCCTGGTGTGCCATTTGCTAAGACTGTTGGAAAAGCATAGTATTAGGGTGGGAGTGACCCGATTTTCCAGGTGCCATCTGTGACAGCTTTCCTTGGCCAGGAAAGGGAATTCCCTGACACCGTGGGCTTCCCAGGTGAGACAATGCCTCGCCCTGCTTCGACTCTCACTTGGTGGGCTGCCCCCACTGTCCTGCACCCACTATCCAACAAACCCCAGTGAGTTGAACCCAGTACTTCAGTTGGAAATGCAGAAATCACCCATCTTCTGCGTCGCTCACGCTGGGAGCTGTAGACTGGAGCTGTTCCTATTTGGCCATCTTGGAAACTCCCCCTCTACTTTCATTGGTTTTAAAACAAGTTGGTTGTAATATATGCAGGTACTCCTCCCCCACTACCAGGAAGTGGAGCTTAATCCCTTTCCCCCAATGTGGGCTAGACTTAGTGACTTGCTTCCAAAGCACAAATCAGAGAAAGAGAAATATAGTAACTTTACAGTGGAGAAGCCTGGCTAATACTACATTAATCAAGTGATGAAAGTTAATATCACCAGTGATGTCAGGGGGATATCATGTATCCTCTAATGTGATGTGATGAGAAGGGCACTTCACCTCTATGATATTCTTCCCTTGAACCCCTCACTTTAGTCTAATTGTGAGAGAAACATCATACAGTTCTAGACTGAGAGACTTTCTGCAGGATGCCAGGTTAGTATTCTTCAAGACTTCAAGGTTATGAAAAATAAGGGAAGTCTAATAGACTGTCACAGACCAGAAAAGACTGGGGAGACAGGACAACTATTTGGCAAAAACTGCAATTATTTTTGCACCAACCTAATAAATTCAATGTGATATCCTGGATTGGATGCTGGAATATAAAGAGGACATAATGGAAAGAGTAGTGAACTCTAAAGCCTAAAGTTTAGTTAATAGCAATGTACTAACATTGGTATTGGGGAAAACCCCACCCCCGATATTTAATGTGAGTTCTTTTCTATTTCTCTAAGTGTCTTGGCTGGTTTGAGAAATAAAGGGAAAGAGTACAAGAGAGAGAAATTTCAAAGCTGGGTGTCTGGGGAAGACATCACATGTCGACAGGTTCCATGATGCTCCCTGAGCCATAAAACCAGCAAGTTTTTATTAGCAATTTTCAAAGGGGAGGGAGTGCACGAATAGGGTGTGGGTCACAGAGATCACATACTTCACAAGGTAATAAAATATCACAAAGCAAGTGGAGGCAGGGCAAGATCACAGGACCACAGGACGGGGCAAAATTAAAATTGCTAATGAAGTTTTGGGCACACATTGTCATTGATAACATCTTATCAGGAGACAGGGTTTGAGAGCAGACAACGTGTCTGACCAAAAATTATTAGGTGGGAATTTCCTCATCCTAATAAGCCTGGGAGTGCTACAGGAGACCGGGGCTTATTTCATCCCTTCAGCTTCAACCGTAAAAGGTGACTGCCTCAAGGGGACCATCTATAGACCTACCCTCAGAGCGCATTCTCTTTCTCTGGGATGTTCCTTGCTGAGAAAAAGAATTCAGTGATATTTCTCCTATTTGCTTTTGAAAGAAGAGAAATATGGCTCTGTTCCGCCTGGCTCACCGGCAGTCAGAGTCCAAGGCCATCTCCCTTGTTCCCTGAACATTGCCGTTATCCTGTTTCTTTTTTCAAGGCACCAAGATTTCATATTGTTCAAGCACACATGCTCTACAAACAATTTGTGCAGTTAATGCAATCATCACAGAGTCCTGAGGTGACATTCATCCTCCTCAGTTTACGAAGATGATGGGATTAAGAGATTAAAGTAAAGACAGGCATAGGAAATCAGAAGGGTATTGTCTGGGGAAGTGATAAGTGTCCATGAAATCTTCACAATTTATGTTCTTCTGCCACAGCTTCAGCTGGTCCCTCCATTCAGGGTCCCTGACTTCCCGCAACACACTGGTTTCTTAGTTTTGACAAATATATCATGGAGGTGTAAGATGTTAGCACAGGAGTAAATTGAGTGAAGGAATATAAGAGAACTCTATTGTCTGCATTATCTATAATCATTCCAAAATAAAAAGTTAATTTTTAAGAAGTTGGTTGAATCTAAAAAGATGCCCAAAGTCTCAACTCACATTGTGTTGCTGGGTTAACCAGAACAGATGATACCTTCTCTGGAATTCCGTCCTTGTGATCTTACATACTAAACCACTAACAGAATTAATGGTACTCTCCTGTGGGTTATGAAATGAATTATTACCTAGTGGATATGAGTTTGGACTACTTGTTCCAGACTGCTGGGGTTTGAAGCTGGGCTCTACCAATTACCAGTTAGGTGACTTTCAGCACATTACTTGATCTTTTCATGCTCCAATTCCCTCATCTGTAAAATATTAACCTACCTCATAGGGCTGTTGCGAGCAAAGTAGTTTAAAGTCACACATGCAAAGTCCGTAGGATAGTGTCTGGTACATTGAAAGAACTCCAAAAGTGATAGCAGTGGTGATGATGGTGATGTCTCCAAATAATTATTTATGTAACACTTACATCAATATCTCATTGCTTATCCCAACTTCTGTTTTAGATGATGAGATCTTTGAGGATAAAACAATGTTTTATTTATCTTTGTATTGCCATACCTGATAAATAGTAAGTACATTGTTGATTGAATGTATGCTTGGTTTCTTGAGTCCTAACTTGTCTTATCCAGGATATGGGTATAAATATGCCTACTGCCAAATTACAGGCTTAGGTAGGAGACAGTGATAAATTAGTGATAAATAAATCAGCATTGCCTGATGCTCTAAGTTCAGTTAGGGATGCAAATACATGTTTCTGACATCTCTCTATTCTCCTCACTGCTGCGGAAACTCACCAGCATATATGCTCCAATATATATTTGAATTTATCTGAAAATGATAAAACTCTACATTAAATACAGCTGAAGACAAGTACTTGGATTCTAAGAAGGTAGGGATTATAGCAAGACAGGACAATGTAAGAGAATGTGGGATACTCCACTTATGTGGAACATTCAACGTGTCTATCTTCCCTGAAGGCTTGAGAGAAGATTCACTAAATTTAAAAAATACAAACCAAAGTCTGTAAAATGTTCTTGGGCATTCTAGAAGGACAGGGTTTCCATTTTAGATTTATTATGGTGTTATTTTACTATTGAGAGGGAACATAAATAATTTAAGACATTTACTAACACGTGCAAGGACTTAATTTTTAAAGACAGTGTGTTGAAAGTTGGGCACGATGGCATGTTCCTGTAGTTCTAGCTGTTTGGGAGGCTGAAATGGGAGGATCACTTGAGCACAGAAGTTTGAATCCAGCCTGGACAACATAGTGAGATCTCTTGTCTAAAAATAAAATAAAATAAAGATAATGTGTTGAGAAATGAGCTGTAGTGGTATTGATGGTATTGAGTGGAACTGAATTTCATTCTGAAATGAATATGACATTGTTGCTATAAAATGTGCTGGAAATGAATTTATTTGGGGCTCTTGTTCTCTTTTGATAATGCCAAGTTGCACCCTTTGAGTTGCCCCTTGCCCAGTATCCATAGGAAAGATTTAAAAATCACTGTATATTCATTGAATTGACAAATCCTTTTCCAAATTACTCTCTCAGTAACTAGAAGGTTATTTACATTGTGAACAGCAATAGAAAGGGTGTTCAAAATGACTGAAGCTACCTGGCCAGAGGACCTTGCCATATGTTTGATAACTCAACCTTCCCCTTCCCCTTCTTTTTCCAAGACAAGCCAAAAGCCCAGCTTACATCCTGGCCACACATTTGTAAGTCCAAATTCTACCCATATAATTTAGGCACCTGAATTATAGCATTCTACCTTTATAGTCTTTGAATAAAAGGAGTGTTAAAGTAACTCTCATAAGCACTGTTGCCATTCCATCCAAGGCTGTGAATTACCACATGGTCTGGAAGAGAGGGTGGAAACATCATCCTAATTTGGGGGACCAAGCTACCTGGCAGTAGTTGATATAGCTAATTCTTGAACCCTGCTTTTCAGATGGAATTGCCCAGTGTTGTAATTGACTAGATTTGGCTCATGGAATTCCAGATGCTCTTCTGGTAATTATAGTGCAAGGCTAAATTTTCTGTTCTCATTTGTCCTTTTAAACTACTTTATTCCTCATTTGGTCTCTTTCACCCAGTGTTTAGGGGTTACAACTTTTATGACTAAAATTTAGTTTTAAGTGGAAGAAAAGTTAGCTCCTGCTACCATGGTACTAGTTAATCATAAGTTCATAAAAAAAGCTAACATACTGGGTCAGAGAGCCAGCATTAAAATTTGATGTGTATGGGGAAAATAAATTAAAAAGGTCTGGTAAAAAGCTTGCACTCTGAAGCTTTTTATCTGCCATCTGTCATCTGAGGCATAAACCTGTGCCCTCATGTGTACCCAACTGCAATGTATCTCTTCTATGGAAAGCCAGATAATTACAAGGTTCCATAGTCCCTTGGCAGATTGAATAAAGGGTTACTTTAATTTCTTTTCATAGGCTCTAGATGTATATTGTGTTCTGTAAAGATACTGTACAGAGTTCTGTCATAAGGCTGACTATAAGCATTGTATAAATTAGTATCTGTGTTTAGCAAGTAGTAACCTGAGATCAGCTCAAGAGCACATAACGTGTAGTTATCTTTAGGATGTGAGGATGACTTTGATTTTGTTTATCATCATCTTGGTTAAGAAGTAACATGTACAAATCAAGTAGTAGACATTCATCAGATGCTTCTAGCTCAACATAAGGGACATATATTCATCTATTCAACCATTCAATGAGAAGACCAATAACTCATTATCATTATTTATGTGCAAAAGAGAAATATGTTGTAGAGCAGTGATAAATGTAGGGGCAAGTAGAGAAAATAGTTTATTTAGTTAAGGGACATTTAATGTCACAGCTCTAATTAATCAGGGAATAGATTGGGAACAGATTTAGGTTTCAAAAGGGAAGAGGAAGAATTTGTGAGCATATATGTATGTGTGTGTGTGTGTGTGTGTGTGTGTATCAGAAATAGGAAGGAAGGAGTTATTTAGCAAGTTTCTGTAGGGGAGGCTTGGAAGATGAGGGCCAGGTAATTTCACAAGAACTTTGAGGTTTAACATGAAAGTAAAACAATACATTTCTTTAGGTATGACAAAGAACACTATATTATCTGCCTTTTGGCCTTTTTACATGTAATTCAAGATCAGTTTTAAAAAATAAAGAAGGTATAATAAATTTATTTAAATAAACAAACAGTTTTAAATAATATGGAGAGGACTAAACGTACTTGGATGAATGCAGAAGAATAAAGAGGATTTTGCAAAGCACGCTGTGGATGGTCAACAAATTATAATTTATTGTGGTAATAGGAAGAGAACAATTAAAATAATTTAAGGGCTGGCAAATGTAAGGAGTGACAAGGATTAATGTAATTTTATTGTTTTTCTTCGAGAAGAAAAGGATGTGGGATGACAGGGTTGCTGGCTTCAAGTTTGGAGATTAGTCAGGTGAGCAGAGGTGAGCATTAGTGATGGGTATTGTTTTTTTAGTTTTGCTGAAGAAAATAAAGGATGGAAATTCTTACTCTGTAGAATAAGTACCTTAAAAAGATTTTTTAAAAAATTGGAACCCATATACACCTACTTTACATGTTCATTTTTGATGAATTTTGACAAATGTGTACTCCCATATATTTACTACCACAATCAAGCTATAGAACATTTCAGTGACTGAAAAATGTTTCCTTGTGCTTTTTTCCTAGTCAGATCTCTTCTCTGCTTCTGTCCGCAGGTAATCCCTTACCCACTTTCTGTCACTATGGATTGGACATACCATTTAAAAGAGTTTCACATAAATGCAGCCATATAGTATGTACTCTTTTTTGTCTGGATTCTTTTGCTCAGCATAAAGTTTTTGAGATTTATCCATGTGTTAGTGGTTTATTCCTTATTATGGCTGAGTAGTATTCCATTGCATAGATATACCACAATTTATCCATTCACCTGCTGATGAGCATTTGGGTTCTATAGTAGTATAATTAAATATAAATTATTTCATGGTCCTGTTCCTCTGGACTGTGAACTTCTCTAGTGGTGTAGCTTTTTAGAAAATTTTCCCTTAAATGTGGCAGTCATGCTTTAAGGAGCTGGAATAGGAGAAAAGCCCCTTTCCCCAGCTGTGATAAAGCTCTGGAAAGGTCTTTTCCTCTGGAGATTGGGATTTTGGTTATTGAGAAAATTCTAAGCCTATTTCACAGTGATTACTCTTCCCTCACCTTTGCCAGAGCCATGACTAGACCTATTTTGGATCTTCACTATGAGAACCTGGTGGGATTCCTGGAGGTCAAGGCCATGAGAGTATGTGTTCCCCTTAAGACTTGACCCCAAGGCATTTTTTTGCTCTTACTTCAGTCCACATTCAGCCTCCAGCAATTAGTCAAACTACCATTAAGTGTTCCTACTAGTTTATGGCTCCAGCATCTTTTCCCTCAGGTAAGTACGTCTTGGCTGTGTCTCCCTGGATGGTGCCTATCTCTTCAAATTTCAAGGCGACAGTCTCTCTGTGATCTCAGTTATCTAACAGGTCCAAGAAGAGCCTTGATTTTCAGTTTGCCCGGGATTTTCCTTGTTGTAAGGGTTAGGGTGACAACTTCTAAGATCTTTATAAGTTGGAGCTAAAACCAGAAGTCTCCCTCACCTTTATTTTTGAAAGATATTTTCACTGGGTGTACAATTCTAGGTTGACAGCTGTTTTTATTTCAAGATGTATTTTCTCTTTTTTTTGTGTGTATGCTATAATTTTATTCAACTGGAAGTGCAGTAGGTGTGTTTTCTTTTTTTCATACTTTATGTTCTAGGGTACATGTGCACAACATGCAGGTTTGTTACATATGTATACATGTGCCATGTTGGTATGCTGCACCCATTAACTCGTCATTTACATTAGGTATATCTCCTAATGCTAACCCTCCCCTCTCCCCATGATAGGTCCTGGTGTGTGATGTTCCCCTTCCCGAGTCCAAGTGATCTCATTGTTCAGTTCCCACCTATGAGTGAGAACATGCGGTGTTTGGTTTTCTGTTCTTGTGATAGTTTGCTAAGAATGATGGTTTCCAGCTGCATCCATGTCCCTACAAAGGACACGAACTCATCCTTCTTTATGGCTGCATAGTATTCCATGGTGTATATGTGCCACATTTTCTTAATCCAGTCTGTCACTGATGGACATTTGGGTTGATTCCAAGTCTTTGCTATTGTGAATAGTGCCGCAATAAACATACGTGTGCATGTGTCTTTATAGCAGCATGATTTATAATCCTTTGGGTATATACCCAGTAATGGGATGGCTGGGTCAAATGGTATTTCTAGTTCTAGATCCTTGAGAAATCGCCATACTGTCTTCCACAATGGTTGAACTAATTTACACTCCCACCAACAGTGTAAATGTGTTCCTATTTCTCCACATCCTTTCCAGCACCTGTTGTTTCCTGACTTTTTAATGATTGTCATTCTAACTGGTGTGAGATGGTATCTCATTGTGGTTTTGATTTGCATTTCTCTGATGTCTAGTGATAATGAGCATTTTTTCATGTGTCTGTTGGCTGCATAAATGTCTTCTTTTGAGAAGTGTCTGTTCATATCCTTTGCCCACTTTTTAATGGGCTGCTAGCAAGACTAATAAAGAAGAAAAGAGAGAAGAATCAAATAGATGCAATAAAAAATGATAAAGGGGATACCACCACTGACCCCACAGAAATACAAACTACCATCAGAGAATACTATAAACACCTCTATGCAAATAAACTAGAAAACCTAGAAGAAATGGATACATTCCTGGACACATACAGCCTCCCAAGACGAAACCAGGAAGAAGTTGAATCCCTGAATAGACCAATAGTAGGCTCTGAAATTGCTGAAATTGAGGCAATAGTTAATAGCTTACCAACCAAAAAAAGTCCAGGACCAGATGGATTCACAGCTGAATTCTACCAGAGGCACAAGGAGGAGCTGGTACCATTCCTTCTGAAACTATTCCAATCAATATAAAAAGAAGGAATCCTCCCTAACTCATTTTATGAGGCCAACATCATCCTGATACCAAAGCTTGGCAG
Organism: Macaca fascicularis; assembly: GCF_037993035.2. Lineage (NCBI taxonomy): Eukaryota > Metazoa > Chordata > Mammalia > Primates > Cercopithecidae > Macaca > Macaca fascicularis. The sequence goes on from NC_088395.1 coordinate 25,371,839, forward strand.
AGACACAGCAAAAAAAGAGAATTTTAGACCAATATGCCTGATGAACATTGATGCAAAAATCCTCAATAAAATACTGGTAAACTGAATCCAGCAGCACATCAAAAAGCTTATCCACCATGATCAAGTGGGCTTCATCCCTGGGATGCAAGGCTGGTTCAATATACGTAATCCAGCATATAAACGTAATCCAGCATATAAACAGAACCAAAGACAAAAACCACATGATTATCTCAATAGATGCAGAAAAGGCCTTCGACAAAATTCAACAGCCCTTCATGCTAAAAACTCTCAATAAATTCGGTATTGATGGGACCTATCTCAAAATAATAAGAGCTATTTATAACAAACCCACAGCCAATATTATACTGAATGGGCAAAAACTGGAAGCATTCACTCTGAAAACTGGCACAAGACAGGGATGCCCTCTCTCACCACTCCTATTCAACATAGTGTTGGAAGTTCTGACCAGTGCAATCAGGCAGGAGAAAGAAATAAAGGGTATTAAATTAGGAAAAGAGGAAGTCAAATTGTCCCTGTTTGCAGAAGTCAAGATGTATTTTCATTTCTTTAGGCTTGAATGCTTTCTAACAAGAGATCTGAAGTGTTCTTTTTTTTTAGTTCCTCTGTACATAATTCTCTTTTCCTCTACTCTCCTCTGGCTGCATTTAATATTTTTTCTTTATTGTTTCTTTTTGACAATTTGATTAGGCTATGTCTTTGTATGGTTTTCTTTATGTTTATCTTCCTTTCAATTTGTTGATATTCTTGCTTCTGTGGGTTTACAGTTTGTATGATTTTGGACATTTTTGACTATTATCTCTTTGAATAATTTTTATATTCCTCCCTCTCTCCTTTCTTTCTGGAACTCCAATTAATGAATGCTATCCTGTTAGGCCACTTAATATTGTACAATGGGTCACGGAGTTTCTGTTCATTGTTTTCAGACTTTTTTTTTCCTGCTTGTCTCAGGTTGGATAGTTTTGATTGCTGTCTTCAAGTTTACTAATCTGTTCTGCTGTGAATCCTGTTCAGTGAGTTTCTTATTCCATGTATTGTGTTTTTCATTTCTAAACATTTCACTTGGCTTTTACCTATATTTTTCATTATCTCCTCATTATGTTTGTATTTTTCCTTAAAAATTTGAGCATACTGAGCATCTTTTTCGTTGCTATTTTTAATGTATTTGTTTGCTAATTCAATCATTGCTGTGATTTCTTGATCTCTCTTAACTGATTACTTTTTCCTGGTTATCTGTCAGAATTTCGTGCTTCTTAACATGCGTGATAATCTTTTAATTGGATGATGTACAGTGTGAAGTTTACATCGTTGAGTGTGGATTTTAGTTGTATTCCTTTAAAGATTGTTGGGCTTTGTTCCATAGGCAGTTAATGTACTTGTGGATCAGTTTGATCCTTTTAAAGCTTGTTTTAAAGCTTCTTAAGGGCAGATCTAGATGCAGGTTTAGCCTTGTTATTAAGAAATGATCATGCTGACATCTTTATTGAATGATCCTTCTGTTCTCTGAAGTCTGTTGGTAGTGGCTGGTGGGAGCACTAATGATTCCTAGTCACATGTGAGTTCTAGGATTTTTTGTCTCACCACTCTCTGATATGACCAGAAGGAATAAATTGAGTGGAAAGAAAGGAGAATTGTGGAGGGGAAGAGAGAAAGAGAGAAAGAGGGAAGAGGGAGAGAGAGAGAGAAAGAGAGAGAGAACTAAATAGAATGGGAACTAGGGTATGAGGGTAATTTGCATTTGCCTAACTTGAGAACTCTTTTTCCACTTTTGACTCCCAGAGGGCTCCAATAAGTGTGGGTATGATCCTTACTTCCTCACTGCATACTTTTTCTTAATTGTGAGTGGATTAACCTGGGAGTTACCCCTAATAATGAGGATGAATCTGTATCTACCTTTTGTCCCCTGAAGCTTACCCCTAATATAGCCAGTAAACCAGGAAATTAGACACAATTGTCTCAATTTAATGAATCCTAGACAGACTATCCTTAGATTCTTGACCACCTTCTCTATGTAGAGAGATTTGAGAATATTGCTGACCAGAAAAAGCACTACATTAGGTAGAGGCCTCCAAATATCAAGGTTCTAGAACTGATTCTTCTTTGTTGGACTGGAAACTCACTTGATCCTTCTAGTTCTCATTGAGTTATATGATCTGCAGTCCCTTTCCTCTCAGATAGTATATGATTCTAATATGGAGCAGGTCATATTCCTGGTATCCTCAACGACACCAAATTGGAAAGCAATAAGAAAATATTCTGGGCAGTGTGAATCAGGTAGAAGACCACAATTCCCTCTTGTTGTAAGCTACCAGTGAGCTCAGATATCAATTGGCTTCTCTGTTCTATAAACTGTAGCATAGTCTCCCATGGGTGGCATATCTGTATCCTGGATTGCTCACTGGGGTTTATCTATCAACTGTAATTTATGTTTTACCTGGTCTTATTACTGTGTCTTTTGTCTTCCTCAATTTTGTTTTTTTTCTTTAACATACTTTTGTCTTTAACATACAGCATACTTTGCTGTATGCATTCCTGTATGTTACTTCAAAATCTTTGTAGAATATGGTACTGGTAGTAAGATATTTAAAAACCTTTATCTAAGGAAACAAATAAATAAGGAAAAGAAATAAAATAATATCAAATTAAAAATACATCACTTATTCAGATATTTATGTATTTAAATATGTATTTTAAAAAAGTTTCTTTATATGTTTTTCTCTGAAGACAGCAAATGAAAATCTTAAACTAGAAGGTGAATGGAAGGGTTATAAAGACAGGAAAAAATGACAGCTAACAAGAGGTAACCATTTATTTTCCATATTAAAGGGAGAAGACAGATTCCAAAAGAGATAGAAAATTACCTTGTGTTTTATAGCACATTATATAAGTTGATATTCAGAATGAAGGCAACTCATTACCAAGACTAGGTTAAATAGTTTTCCCTGATGTTTTACTTGAGAAGGCAGGGCAAAGTACCTTTTTGTTTGGAATTGAAATTGCCAAAAGGGTTTAATCACTTTTACTGTGGTATGAGTTCATGTCTTACCAAAAACATGAGAAATAGGTTCTCTTGATTTGCATGGTAGATGCATTTCTAATGCCATTGGGAGGCTATGGTAACAGAAATACCTTTAATGTTCCATTCTCTTTTAGGGTTCTACAAAAAGTGCACTCTAATGTCGCAGGTCCTGGAGGAGGGAGTTCTCATAGCAGTCCACCTGATGGTTGAGGTGTGATCTTTTCATCTATTCTCCTGGTGTGACATGCATATTGGTGTACATGGGTTTTCTACCATTCGGCATGGTTCAAGTACTTGCTTTTATTCATTCTTTCTTCTTGAATTTGACAGACTTTTATCATGATAAGACTAAGTTACCTCCTCTATGTTATCTTCTGCTCTCCCCACATTTTACAGCTCTGTGCCATGTGTCTGATTAGATACCCTCATCACTGGTGACAGGTTATCATCATCAACATATCTAGAGATTTCATCAGAAGCTAGGTCTCTGGGTCACTTCCCAAAGTGACATCTCTATTCTGAGGGCTTACCTGAGATGAGAGAGCCCTTTTATTTTTACAAAGTCCTTTTTCTGTTCACTGTTCAAAGACATTGGCTCTAATAGTTCAACATAAATCCTGCCAAAAGAAGTGCATAGGGTTATAGAAGCAAAGCCAAAAGACCCTATCCAACAATCTCTAGAGCCATACCACCTGGGAGAGGGGGTAGGAAAATGAAATAAAAACAATACCATAGGGAAAGAAAGAAAAAGAAAAAAAATTCTACCCACAAGAAAATAATTACAAAAATTAGAAGTGCCAGCATCTCCAGATGAGAAGGGACTAGTGCAATAATTTTGGTACCGTGAAAAATCTGGATGTAATGACACCACCAAAAGATCACAGTAGCTTTCCAGCAATGACCCTTAACCAAAATGGAAACTCAGAAATGACAGATATATAATTAAGAGCATAGATTGCAAGGAAGCTCAATGAGATCCAAGACAAGATTAAAAATAAACACAAAGAAACTTCTAAATCAATCCAGGAAATGAAGGAAGAGATAAATATCTTAAAAAGAAATCAATCAGAGCTTCTGGAATTTAAAAACTCACTTAAGGAATTTCAAAATTCAATTGAAAACTTTATCAGTGGACTAGACAAAGCAGAAGAATCTCAGAACTTGAAGACAAGTCTTTCAAACTAGCCCAGTCAGACAAAAGCAAAGAAAGAAATTTTTAAGAAAATGAACAAAGTTGTTGAGAGATGTGGGATTATGTAACGTGACCAAAAATTCAAATTATTGGCATTCCAGAGAGAGGAAAAAAAGTAAACAACCTAGAAAACATATGTGAGGGAATAATTAAAGAAATTTTTCATAATTTTGCTAGAGTGGTAGACTAGATACAAAAAATGTAGAGAACACCTGCAAGATACAATGCAAAATGAATATCACCAAAGCATAGCGTCACCAGACTGTCCAAGGTCAATGCTAAAGAAAAAAATCTTAAAGGCAGCTAGAGGAGAAGGTCAGATCACTTATAAAGGAAATCTCATCAAGCTAATAGTGGACTTCTCAGCAGAAACCTTACAAGCTAGGAGAGATTAGGGGCCTATTTTCAGCACTGTTAAAGAAAATAATTATTTTTTGAGATGGAGTTTTGCTCTTGTCACCCAGGCTGGAGTGCAATGGTGTGATCTTGGCTCACTGCAACCTCTGCCTCCTGGGTTCAAGCAATTCTCCTGCCATAGCCTCCCGAGTAGCTGGGATTACAGGCATGTGCTACCACACCCAGGTAATTTTTGTATTTTTAGAAAGAGACAGGCTTTTACTATGTTGACCAGGCTGATCTTGAACTCCTGACCTTAGGTGATCCACCCACCTTGGCCTCCCAAAGTGCTGGGATTACAGGCGTGAACCACTATACTCAGACAAAAAGAAATTGTAACCAAGAATTTCATATCCCATCAAACTAAGCTTCATAAGCAAAGGAAAAATAAAATCTTTTCATACAAGCAAGCACTAAGGGAATTCATTACCATTAGACCAGCTTTACAAGAGCTTCTTAAGGGAGTTCTAAACATGGAAACAAAAGAATATAACCTGCTACTGTAATAACACACTTAAGTACATAGTAATTAAGACAAAGGTCTAATATCCAGAGTCTATAGGGAACTTAAACAAATCAACAAGTGAAAAACAAATAACCCCATTAAAATGGTTAAAGGACATGAACAGACCCTTCTTAGAGGAAGACATACAGGTGGCCAACAAACATGAAAAAATAATCCACGTCATTAATTATCAGATAGATACAAATACAACTCACAATGAAATACTATCTCACGCTAGTCATAATGGCTATTATTAAAAAGTTAAGCAGTTTGGAGATTTATCTAAGATATTGAAACAGGGGTACCATTTGACCCAGCAATCTCACTCCTGGGTGTATATCCAAAAAATAAACCATTCTATTAAAAGGCATGCACTCATATGTTCATTGCAGTGCTATTCGCAATATCAAAAACATGGAATCCATTAGGTGCCCAAAGATAGTGGACTGGATAAAGAAAATATGGTACATATTCACCATGGAACACTACGCAGTCACAAAAAGAATGGAATAATGCCCTTTGCAGCAACATGGATGCAACTCGAGGCCATTATCCTAAGCAAATTAATGTAGGAACAGAAAGCCAAATACCACATGTTCTCACTTATAATCAGGAGCTAAACACTGGATACTTATGAACATAAAGATGGCAACAATGGAGACAGAGGACTACTAGAAGGCAGAGAGAGGAAGTGGGGCGAGTGTTGAAAAACTAACTGTTGGGTGATAAGATCACCAGTATCCCAAATCTCAGCATCATGCAATATACCCATATAACATACCTGCACACGTACCCCCTGAATCTAAAATGAAACTTCAAGGCTGGGTGCAGTGGCTCATGCCTGTAATCCCAGCACTTTGGGAGGCTGGGGTGGAAGGATTGCTTGAGCCCAGGAGGTTGAGGCTGTTGTGAGCCATGATCATGGCACTGCCTTCCAGCCTAGGTGACAGAGTGAGACATTGTTTCAAAAAATAAAGTAAAATGAAATGAAATGAAATAAAAGTTGAAATTAATAACCCCCCCTGAAAGAAACAAAAACTACCACCACAACAAAAGAAAGACATTAACTCTTTACACATTAGGATGCCCTATTCCTTATCTGAGCCATAAGATCTTGTCAGTCTTACTCAGGAGAAGGAGGGATACTCTCAGGATGGAACCATCATCCTGCCTAAATTTTTATAAATATTAAACTCTTAACTCTTAAACTCTTCTTGCATTATTATAATCTGATTGCCTCATCTCTGGGCCCTTGGCTGAGATAAAACCTGATGACAGTGAATTAGAGTTTTTTTGATTTAACTTAATGAGTGTTTGGATTCTGAGATCTGTTTTAGATTTATTCTTCTTTGTCTCAAACTCGAGTCCTTCAGTGATTTTTCCATGTTGCATTTATTAGCCAAGTCAATTAAAATTTTCCTGTATAATTTAAAGTTACTATAGGATTTTTTTCATTACCAAGGACATTTTAAACATCATTTATCATGGAATTATTGGGATAGTTTTATGTTCTGGTTAAGAGATTTGGAGGAATATTATAATCTTTTTAAAAAATGTTATGTGTTCTGACATTGTTTTGGTTGGAATACCTTTCTGGGTAGATATATGAGAAATAGGGAGAAAAGAATGCACTCAGTTGGCATTTGGGGAATAAATTATTTCCTTTTCCTTTCTCCATGGGCAAGGAGCATGAGATAAAAATAATCAGAATAAGGTCCTTAGGTATCGAGAATTTATTAGAATCAGAGCACTTACTAATTCAGAGCAAATGAGATCTATAGATTGTTAATTGCAGCTTGGTGTCTTTTATAAGAATGCCTCATGTAGCGAGCACATTGTCCCTTCACTAAATGAGTAGTGATTATCAGGGAGATTACTGTGATTTATAAGCTCATTTTCTTCATTTTACTTTACATGTGCCAGACACTGACTCATACAATAGAAAAACAAAACAAGCCTGATTTTAGAAATTAAATGCTTTATTGATTGTTTTATTGTTGCTCACAACAGAAAGTTATAATATATGGAATTTTTGAATATATGGTATATAAGTTAAAAAATACATGGTGGTGGTGGGGGGAACAACTTTATTGCAAGCTTTAGATTATAAACTAATTTTGGTGTACTACATTTCTGCCAGAATCGAAAGAGTGCCACCCAAATGGAGAAGAAATAATATGAATTATTGTTATGGAAGAAGAAATTATTTTCTTGGGAAAAGATTCTACTTTATTCTGGAATGTGCCCTTTTCAGGTAAGTGTGACTTCTATAGTAAGTAACATGCAGAATTTTCTCTTTAATCTTTATGGAGAAAAAGAGCCAGTGTGATGAATAATCAGACAGTCTGATCTGCAAGCAACATGCTACTCCTTATTTTTCAGTAAATGGTTTTTTGTAGCTTCAGATATCAGAGGAATTGATTGGATTCTTAAGTTATTTATACATGCAAGGTTAAGTGGAGAATTTGATACAATTATTGTGATTGTTGAGAGTTAGTAAAACACAGTAAAAGAGCTTGATCTCTGCAGTTAGACTCCCTAATATTCTGATCAGAGATCTGCCAGTGTGATCTTGGGCAATTTACTTAGCCTTTCTGTGCTTGAATTCTTCAACTATAAAATAGGGATGTTGATTAAAATTAAATGAGCGAATATACGTAAATTGAACAGTGTCAAACACATAATAAACACTAAATAAATGCTAACTATTGCTATCATTCAGACTAAATAAGCATGGGTAAAGATCTAGGGGCTGATTTTCACTAAACAACTGAAAGAAATGACTTAGAATTTCAACATTTAACAAACATTTTGAAGCAGTCCATTAATGTATATGTAATGTTTTAGTGTGAGAAATGTAGTATAATGAAAAAGGAATCCACCATTTTTGAAGAAATGTTATAGACTTTGAAGTCAGATGAACAAAATTATATTCCAGCTCTGTTCCTTGCTGGTGTGTGAACCTAGGGACATTATTTCACCTTATAGAGTCTCAGTTTCCACATCTGTAAAATGCTACCTTGCAATGTTGTGAGGATTTGTGTTACTGTTAATAGATACAGAGTTCTTAGCATAATGCTGGTACATAATAGGAACCAAACAGTAATTTAGTAGTTCTCTTCTGCCAGCTTGATAGCTAGAATCCTGTCTCTTCCAAGTCTGTCTTTCTGGGTCAAAGTAAGGGAAGAGAACTGGGGGAAAGTGAATCCACTGTTTTTTAAAATAGATTTTTTTTTTTTTTGGAGCAGTTTTAGGTTCACAGCAAAATTGAGTGGAAGGTACAGAGATTTTCCATATATTCCCTGCCCCCACTCATGCGTAGACTTTCCCATTATCAACATCCCCCACCAGAGTAGTACATTTGTTACAACTGATGAGCCTACATTGACATATCTCAGTCACCCAAGGCCGATAGTTTACATTAGGCTTCACTCTTGGTGTTATGCTTTTCATAGATTTGGTCAAATGTATAACAACATGTATCTACCATTATAGTATCAAACAAAGTAGTTTCACTGTCCTAAAAGTCCTTTGTGCTCCGCAGATTTTAGTTTTTCATTTTCTTGTTTTGATATATGAACCCTTATGATATATGAGTGTGAGATGGCATCCTGTGGGTAGACCAAGTCATCTCAGGAAGATTTTAGAGAAGGTTCTCGGTAGAGTCAATCAGTGTGTTAGTGGCAGGCACTGGGGTACAAATGCAGGATCACCTGACATGGAGCTGGTGGGCCAGGAGGGAGCATGGTATCCTGAGGGTACACTGAGAGAGAAAAATACATCAGCCATGTGTCTCACCAGGAGCAAGAGTCTCATGGAGGTCAATATTAGGCAAAGTCAGAGATTTGAGTGGGCAAAAGATGTTGCTGCCTTGTATCAGCAGGAATAGGGCACAGGATAGCATGTAGATTTGGAAGAGCAAGGCAGATTCCCAATTTTTGAGGTTCTAATACACTGCTCAGATTATAAAAGAAAAATCCACTAGAAGATGTGTGTGGTAGGAATTAACATTTATTCAGCATCTACTATGTGCCATATACAGTGATATATTTTCTATATGGTAGGTGTTATTATTCTGCATTTTAAAGATAATAAAATTGGGATTTGGAGAAACTAAGAAACTTGCCCAAAATCATAGAGCTAGCAAGTGGTGAAGCTGAGATCCAAACCAGACTGTCTTGTTGTTTAGAAAGCTAGCTGCTAAATCAAGGATACTAGTAGAAACTTGATCTCATGAAAATGGAAGAAACCTACATGTTATACTAGGCACACTGTTCAAGCCCAAGGTGTAGGGAAACTTGATCCTGAGTCATGCTGATGTGCTATATAGCACCTTAAATTTCCACAGACTAAGGTCGGGAGAGGGCAAGTGATCTCAGCAAGAGAGGAGGAAGGCTGCAGGGAAGCAACCTCACAATTCATTGCCATGGTATCCCCCGCCACTGCAGTACTTTAAATGGTCCCCTGGAGTCTGTAAAGTGCAAGCATTAATGTACAGCTCTAAGTGCTTTTGCTGTCTAATTTGTTATCATGGAGTGACCAAGTAATATACGTATTTATGGTGAGCAACAGGGATTCTTCAGTTAGGGGTATAGAGGTATATTGGCAGTGTTTTATGTGGAAACTTTTTCTCTTCTATGAATTTTCTTAAAATAAATCATGGTCAGAACCTCCTGTTTCTAAGGGAACTAGGAAAGCAAAGGCAAATATTATCATCACATTGGAAACAGGGTAAAAAGAGAGATGTCTTTATCACTAAGTTGTGCCAAAAGTTTAATATTTAACCACTTTTTTATAAAAGACCATAGAACAGAAACTGTATCTTGCATACTTAAGTTACCATATGAAGGTTGGATTTTTGAGGATGGTAAAGACAGGAATTGATTTCATCAAACTGATTACTCTAAGAGGCTGCCTCAGGCAAATCATTTTATATCACAGTCAATTATTTGATTTCTAACATTTAAAAAATTTGCATCAGAGGATATCAGGAAAAATGGAGAACAGTTTAGAAACAATTATATATCTCTTTTATCATGCAGTAAGCGATCTGATTGGTTAAAACATTCCTCTTATATACTCTGGGAAGGCTTGCTTGGACACAGAAATATTCCTAGGTCAGCCGAGTATCTTATTAGATTGTCAAAATTTGTAGATGGTAATATAGATAAATCGAAATTTTAAATATCCCAAGGGAATATTTACCCTTTTTCTAGATTGTGAAAATGACATATTTTGGAATGGAAGAAGATTTGCTCATTTGTCACCCCCTCTAACTTGTTTCCAAAGTCCCACAACATTTGCAAATATTTAAGTGTCTCATTGGGTTGGATCAGCCATACAAACCCAGCTCCTATAAAACCTTAGAATATATTATTAAATGCCTGGGATCACATCACCTTAAAACAAACAAAAACAAACATAAATTTTTTTTTTTTATTTTTAAATTATACTTTAAGTTCTAGGGTACATGTGCACAACGTGCAGGTTTGTTACATATGTATACATGTGCCACGTTGGTGTGCTGCATCAACTGCCTGAGTCTACACAGGCGGGCAGGCCTCCTTGAGCTGTGGTGGGCTCCATCCAGTTCAAGCTTCCTGGCTGCTTTGTTTACCTACTCAAGCCTCAGCAACCGCAGACGCCCCTTCCCCAACCTCACTGCTGCCTTGCAGTTCGATCTCAGACTGTTGTGCTAGCAGTGAGCGAGGCTCTGTGGGTGTAGGACCCTAAGAGCAAGGAGCGGGATATAATCTCCTGGTGTGCCTAAGACTGTTGGAAAAGCACAGTATTAGGGTGGGAGTGTCCCGATTTTCAAGGTACCGTCTGTCACGGCTTCCCTTGGCTAGGAAAGGGAATTACCCAACCCCTTGCACTTCCTGGGTGAGGCAACGCCCCACCCTGCTTCAGCTCACGCTCTGTGGGCTGCACCCACTGTCCGACAAGCCCCAGTGAGATGAACCCGGTACCTCAGTTGGAAATGCAGAAATCACCCTTCTGCGTTGCTCAAGCTGGGATCTGTAGAGTGGAGCTGTTCCTATTCGGCCATCTTGGAACCTCTCTAAAATTGTTTTTATCTTTGATTTTTTTTCCTTCTTTTTAGGTTCTGTCCACATGCGTATATTATCTTTACATTTTAATTGGTTAATTTTAATTACACAATTACAGAAATACACTCACTTTGCAGAAATTCCAACCCGGAAGTATAAAAAGCGAAAGTTACCTTTCAATTACCCCTCTCTCTTGAAATCCCAGAATCTTTATTAGGTCATCATTAACCATTATTAGAGTCTTAGTATGCATCAATTCATCTTTTTCAATGTAATTTATTGTATGCATGTACGCACACAAATACATATGTATTTTTAAACTGTATCACTTGTGAAACAAATTTTCTTCACATAATGATGTTTTTGACATATCTTTCCACTGAAATCCACCTCATTTAAAAATTACTGCATAGGATCTCAAAATGCGGATGGAATATAACATAGCCATTTCCTTATTGATGGACATTTAGATTGCTTTTCATTTTCTACTTTTATGAATCATGTTGAAATGTGTATTCTTGCATACACATTCATCCAAATAGGCAAGCATTTTACTATATTAGGTAGACAGTGGTGATATTACTGGGATGAAAAATATCTTCAGTTTGGTTGAATTCACTTTTGTTATTTTACATTTTTGTGGGTACATAGTAGGTGTATATATTTACGGGGTACATGAGATGTTTTGATACAGGCCTGCAATGTGAAATAATCATATCATGGAGAATGGGGTATTCATCCCCTTGGGCATTTATTGTTATAATTATTTCATCCTTTTTTTTTTTTAAAGCATCTTGAGATGATGTTATTTTCAAAATTTTTGGTTTTCTAATAAGTACTGTTAAGGTAATGACTTTTTCTCTGGGTATCACATGGCCTGCAGCAGAATGATTGATATCTGGTACTGATTATCATTTATTTCTAGAGGATTTTAAGATATGGTTAAAAAATACTCCATAGCACAAGAAAGGTGGTTTTAAAGTTAAAATTTTTTTTTTTTGAATTGGAGTTTCGCTCTTGTTGCCCAGGCTGGAGTGCAATGGCGTGATCTCAGGTCACCACAACCTCCGCCTCCTGGGTTCAAGCGATTCTCCTGCCTCCGCCTCCTGAGTAGCTGGGATTATAGGCATGCACCATCACACCTGGCTAATTTTGTATTTTTAGTAGAGACGGGATTTCTCCATGTTGGTCAGGCTGGTCTCAAACTCCCGACCTCAGGTGATCCACACACCTCAGCCTCCCAAAGTGCTGGGATTACAGGTGTGAGCCACTGCGTCCGGCCCCTGAAGTTAAACTTTTAATGAATCAGCATATAGTAAAATTGACTTTTTTTGTTACATATCTATAAATGTGCTAAAATTCATAGAAAGATATTTTTAAACACTTAGAAATTTTAAGTTTCTATTTTTGCCACTGTTTTCAGACAATTTGGCCCTCAATTTAAAGTAATATTTTGAAAACTTTCATATAGTTTACTATACAGTAATTTGTAACTATTTTAGTGGATTTTTAAAAGGTATATTTTCTGCCTGTTGGCCATCAACAATATTCTAATATAGCTAGTATGTGCAGCTTCCACTGGTATTCAATTCGTCACTCTTCTGAGGGTGTACTGAGTTTCTGAGAACAGTGATTAGAGTGTTCCACTGAGATTCATGACTTACAATTTATCAGTTTTGTTTTTGTTTAATTTAAAGCAGTTCTTAAATATTTTGAAGCCATGTTGTTAGATTAATAAAAGTTTGTGACATATGTATCTTCTTGTTGGATTGTACTATTCATCAATTTGAAAATCAATATAAAATATTTTTGTCCATTTCTATGTCTCACCCTGAATTCTATTCCGTTTTTCATTTAGCTAATATTGGCCAGGGTATTGTTTTCCATCTTTTTATTTTAAAGTCCTATTTTTCATTTGAAAATGTCTTTTGTAAACAACACATATCTGGAATTTATTTTATTTTTGTTTTTGCCCTACCTGAGAGTCTTTGTCTTCCAACATGGCTATTGAACCACTTTTACATTTATTGTTATTACTGGTATCTTAGATGCATTCTTGCTATCTGATTGTATATTTTCTGTTAGCCATGATTTCTCTTTTTTTCATTTCTACCATTTTGTTGTACTCACTGACTTTTATTTGATTCAGTTTCTATCTCTAATAGTTTGATAATTGCATATGCTATTTGTGTTCTTTATTTTTTATTTTTCAAAAACAATTTTAAATTAAAAAAATTTTGTGGGTACATAGTATGTGTATAATTTACGGTGTACGTGTGATGTTTTGATATAGCCTTACAATGTGTTCTTTTCTTAGCTACCTTTAAAATTTATCACACATTTAAATTTATTTTTCTACCACTCCTTGAGTCAATTAGTATCATTATCCCCTTACTACAATATTTTCATAGCTATAATAAAGTCAGAGAAATATTTTCGTGACAGAATTAAAACTTAATATTACGTATGTGTATTTATTATTAAGCAGCTTTCATAATTATTATCTTAATAGTTGTTTAATACTCTATTGAATTGTTATATACAATTATATCTCTATTTATTGATTTCTATTCCCCTATTGTGGCTATTTCTGAATATTTAAATCATTGATTATGATATCCAGTGCAGTAAAAGTTAATCTTTTTGTGCCTATAGATTTTCTATTCCAGCATATAAGTTTATAACAAATTCTTTGGATTGAGTTAACGGGACAGTGCAACCTTCTTATGAATATTAAAAGTTTTATCTCCATTGGATAATATTCTTTTTAGCACATAGTATAAAGGGATTATACAGACAATATTTTGAGTTAAGTAAGTAATAAAGGATAGTAGAATAGATAAGTGACAGGTAAAAAGAAGAGAAGGCTTCCAAGTGAGATCTAGGGAGACAAACAATGGAAGGATCAGTTAGAATGTATCCAAAAGCATCAGCGGAATTAAGTAGAAACAGAAGTTTTCTTTAACCTGGAAAAGGTTAAAAGGTAAGTAATGTCTTTTCTCCATTTACTGTGCAGGGCAGGTAATAACACTTACAGGGGAGTAAAAACTGCTGAATGCAAAAAAGGATTGCCCCAATTGTCATCCCAGGTAGTAACCAAGTGTCTGGAGCTTGTATAAACTCAAAGATGGGTTGACTTCCCCATTATGTAAGTTACAAGAGGATATTTATTTATTTATTCTAATTATACTTTTAAGTTCTAGGGTATACGTGCACTATGTGCAGGTTTGCTACATAAGTATACATGTGCCATGTTGGTTTGCTGCACCCGTCTACTCATCATTTACATTAGGTATTTCTCCTAATGCTATTCCTCCCCTAGTCCCCCAAACCCCAGACAGGCCCTGGTGTGTGATGTTCCCCACCCTGAGTCCAAGTGTTCTCATTGTTCAGTGCCCACCTATGAGAGAGAACATGTGGTGTTTGGTTTTCTGTCCTTGTGATAGTTTGCTCAGAATAATGGTTTCCAGCTTCATCCATGTCCCTGCAAAGGACATGAACTCATCCTTGTTTATGGCTGCATAGTATTCCATGGTATATATGTGCCACATTTTCTTAATCCAGTCTATCATTGATGGACATTTGGGTTGGTTCCAAGTCTGCTATTGTGAATAGTGCCGCAATGAACATACATATGCACGTGTCTTTAGAATAGCATGATTTATAATACTTTGGGTATATACCCAGTAATGGGATGCCTGGGTCAAATGGTATTTCTAGTTCTAGATCCTCGAGGAATTGCCACACTGTCCTCCACAATGGTTGAACTAATTTACACTCCCACCAACAATGTTCCTAGCTCTCCACATCCTCTCCAGCATCTGTTGTTTCCTGACTTTTTAATGATTGCCATTCTAACTGGTGTGAGATGGTATCTCATTGTGGTTTGATTTGCATTTCTCTGACCAATGATGATGAGCATTTTTTCATGTGTCTGTTGGCTGCATAAATGTCTTCTTTTGAGAAGTGTCTGTTCATATCCTTTGCCCACTTTTTGATGGGGTTGTTTGTCTTTTTCTTGTAAATTTGTTTAAGTTCTTTGTAGATTCTGGATATTAGCCCTTTGTCAGATGGGTAGATTGCAAAACTTTTCTCCCATTCTGCAGGCTGCCTGTTCACTCTGATGGTAGTTTCTTTTGCTGTGCAGAAGCTCTTTAGTTTAATTAGATCCCATTTGTCTATTTTGGCTTTTATTGCTATTGCTTTTGGTGTTTTAGACATGAAGTCTTTGCCCATGCCTATGTCCTGAATGGTATTGCCTAGGTTTTCTTCTAGGGTTTTAATGGTTTTAGGTCTAACATTTAAGTCTTTAATCCATCTTGAATTAATTTTTGTATAAGGTGTAAGGAAGAGAGCCACTTTCAGCTTTCTACATACGGCTAGCCAGTTTTCCTGGCATCATTTATTAAATAGGGAATCCTTTCCCCATTTCTTGCTTTTTGTCAGGTTTGTCAAAGATCAGATGGTTGTAGCTGTGTGGTGGTGTTATTTCTGAGGCCTCTGTTCTGTTCCATTGGTCTGTGTATCTGTTTTGGTACCAGTACCATGCTGTTTTGGTTACTGTAGCCTTGTAGTATAGTTTGAAGTCAGGTAGCATGATTCCTCCAGCTTTGTTCTTTTTGCTTAGGATTGTCTTGGCAATGTGGGCTCTTTAAAGTTTCATATGAACTTTAAAGTAGATTTTTCCAATTCTGTGAAGAAAGTCACTAGTAGCTTGATGGGGATGGCATTGAATCTGTAAATTACCTTGGGCAGTATGGCCATTTTCACAATGTTGATTCTTCCTATCCATGAGCATGGAATGTTCTTCCATTTGTTTGTGTCCTCTTTTATTTTGTTGAGTAGTGGTTTGTAGTTCTCATTGAAGAGGTCCTTCACATGCCTTGTAAGTTGGATTCCTAGGTATTTTATTCTCTTTATAGCAATTGTGAATGGGAATTCACTCATGATTTGGCTCTCTGTTTGTCTGTTATTGGTGTATAGGAATGCTTGTGATTTTTGCACATTGATTTTGTATCCTGAGACTTTGCTGAAGTTGCTTATCAGCTTCTGGAGATTTTGGGCTGAGACAATGGGGTTTTCTAAATATACAATCATGTCATCTGCAAACAGGGTCAATTTGACTTCCTCTTTTCCTAATTGAATACCCTTTATTTCTTTCTCCTGCCTGATTGCTCTGGCCAGAACTTCCAACACTATGTTGAATAGGAGTGGTAAGAGAGGGCATCCTTGTCTTGTGCCAGTTTTCAGAGGGAATGCTTCCAGTTTTTGCCCATTCAGTATGATATTGGCCGTGGGTTTGTCATAAATAGCTCTATTATTTTGAGATACGTTCCATCAATACTGAATTTATTGAGAGTTTTTAGCATGAAGGGCTGTTGAATTTTGTCAAAGGCCTTTTCTGCATCTATTGAGATAATCATGTGGTTTTTGTCTTTGGTTCTGTTTATATACTGGATTAAGTTTATTGATTTGCATATGTTGAACCAGCCTTGTATCCCAGGGATGAAGCCGACTTGATCATGGTGGATAAACTTTTGATGTGCTGCTGGATTTGGTTTCCCAGTATTTTATTGAGGATTTTTGCATTGATGTTCATCAGGCATATTGGTGTAAAATTCTCTTTTTCTGTTGTGTCTCTGCCAGGTTTTGGTATCAGGATGATGCTGCCCTCATAAAATGAGTTAGGGAGAATTCCCTCTTTTTCTGTTGATTGGAATAGTTTCAGAAGGAATGATACCAACTCCTCTTTGTACCTGTGGTAGAATTTGGCTGTGAATCTATCTGGTCCTAGATTTTTTTGGTTGGTAGGCTATTGATTATTGCCTCAATTTCAGAGCCTGTTATTGGTCTATTCAGAGATTCAACTTCTTCCTGGTTTAGTCTTGGGAGGGTGTATGTGTCCAGGAATTTATCCATTTCTTCTAGATATTCTAGTTTATTTGTGTAGAGGTATTTATAGTATTCTCTGTTGGTAGTTTGTATTTTTATGGGATCAGTGGTGATATTCCCTTTATCATTTTTTATTGCGTCTATTTGATTCTTCTCTCTTTTCTTCTTTATTAGTCTTGCTAGTGGTCTATCAATTTTGTTGATCTTTTCAAAAAATCAGGTCCTGGATTCATTGATTTTTTTTGAAGGGTTCTTTGTGCCTCTGTCTCCTTCAGTTCTGTTCTGATCTTAGTTATTTCTTGCCTTGCCTTCTGCTAGCTTTTGAATGTGGTTGCTCTTGCTTCTTTAGTTCTTTTAATTGTGATGTTAGGGTGTTGATTTTAGATCTTTCCTGCTTTCTCCTGTGGACATTTAGTGCTATAAGTTTCCCTCTACACACTGCTTTAAATATGTCCCAGAGATTCTGTTATGTTATGTGTTTGTTCTCATTGTTTTCAAAGAACATCTTTATTTCTGCTTTCGTTTCGTTATTTACCCAGTAGTCATTTAGGAGCAGGTTGTTTAGTTTCCATGTAGTTGTGCAGTTTTGAGTGAGTTTCTTAATCCTGAGTTCTAATTTGATTGCACTGTGGTCTGAGAGACAGTTTGTTGTGATTTCTCTTCTTTTATATTTGCTGAGGAGTGCTCTATTTCCGATTATGTGTGGTCAATTTTAGAATGAGTGCAATGTGGTGCTGAGAAGAATGTATATTCTGTTGATTTGGTGGGGAGAGTTCTTTAGATGTCTATCAGGGCAGCTTGGTGCAGAGCTGAGTTCAAGTCCTGGATATCCTTGTTAACTTTCTGTTTCATTGATCTGTCTAATATTGACAGTGGGATGTTGAAGTCTCCCATTATTATTGTATGGGAGTCTAAGTCTCTTTGTAGGTCTCTAAGGACTTGGTTCATGAATCTGGGTGCTCCTGTATTGGGTGCATATATATTTAGGATAGTTAGCTCTTCTTGTTGAATTGATCCCTTTACCATTATGTAATGGCCTTCTTTGTCTCTTTTGATCTTTGCTGGTTTAAAGTCTGTTTTATCAGAGACTAGGATTGCCACCCCTGCTTTTTTTTTTGCTTTCCATTTGCTTGGTAGATCTTCCTCCATCCCTTTATTTTGAGCCTATGTGTGTCTCTCCACCTGAGATGAGTCTCCTGAATACAGCACACTGATGGGTCTTGACTCTTTATCCAATTTGCCAGTCTGTGTCTTATAATTGGGGCATTTAGCCCATTTACATTTAAGGTTAATATTGTTATGTGTGAATTTGATCCTGCCATTATGATATTAACTGGTTATTTTGCTCGTTAGTTGATGCAGTTTCTTCCTAGCCTCGATGGTCTTTACATTTTGGCATGTTTTTGTAATGGCTGGTACCGGTTGTTCCTTTCCATGTTGATTGCTTCCTTCAGAGTCTCTTGTAACGCAGGCCTGGTGGTGACAAAATCTCTCAGCATTTGCTTGTCTGTAAAGGATTTTATTTCTCCTTCACTTATGAAATTTAGTTTGGCTGGATATGAAATTCTAGGTTGAAAATTCTTTTCTTTAAGAATGTTGAATATTGGCCCCCACTCTTTTCTGGCTTTTATGGTTTCTTCCAAGAGATCTCCTGTTAGTCTGATGGGTTTCCCTTTGTGGGTAACCTGACCTTTCTCTCTGGCTGCCCTTAACGTTTTTTCCTTCATTTCAACCTTGGTGAAACTGAAAATAATGTGTATTTGAGTTGCTCTTCTCGAGGAGTATCTTTGTGGTGTTCTCTGTATTTCCTAAATTTGAATGTTGGCCTGCCTTGCTAGTTTGGGGAAGTTCTCCTGGATAATATCCTGAAAGAGTGTTTTCCAATTTGGTTCCATTCTCCCCATCACTTTCAGGTACACCAATCAGATATAGATTTGCTCTTTCCACATAGTCTCATATTTCTTGGAAGCTTTGTTCATTTCTTTTTACTCTTTTTTCTCTAAACATGTCTTCTTGCTTTATTTCATTCATTTGATCTTCAATCACTGATACCCTTTCTTTCACTTGATTGAATTGGCTATTGAAGCTTGTGCATACGTCACAAAGTTCTCATGCCATGGTTTACAGCTCCATCAGGTCATTTAAGGTCTTCTCTACACTGTTTACTCTAGTTAGCCATTCGTCTAACCTTTTTTCAAGGTTTTTCGCTTCCTTGTGATGGGTTAGAACATGCTCCATTAGCTTGGGGAAGTTTGTGATTACTGACCTTCTGAAGCCTACTTCTGTCAACTTGTCCAAGTCATTCTCCATCCAGCTTTGTTCCATTGCTGGCAAAGAGCTGCGATTTTTTGGAGGAGAAGAGGTGTTCTGGTTTTTAGAATTTTCAGCTTTTCTGCTCTGGTTTCTCCCCATCTTTGTGGTTTTATCTACCTTTGGTCTTTGATGTCAGTGATGTACAGATGGGATTTTGATGTAGATGTTCTTTTTGTTGATGTTGATGCTATTCCTTTCTTTTTGTTAGTTTTCCTTCTAAGAGTCAGGTCCCTCCGCTGTAGGTCTGTTAGCGTTTGCTGGAGGTCCACTCCAGACCCTGTTTGCCTGGTGGCTGCAGAACAGCAAACATTGTAGAATCTGCAGCAGAGGCTGCAGAACAGCAAATATTGCAGAACAGCCAATATTGCTGACTGATCCTTTCTCTAGAAGCTTTGTCCCAGAGGGGCAACCATTTGTATGAGGTTTCTGTCAGCCCCTACTGGGAGGTTTCTCCCAGTTAGGGCACATGGGGGTCAGGGACCCAATTGAGGAGGCAGTCTGTCCATTCTCAGAGCTCAAACGCAGTGCTGGGGGAACCACTGCTCTCTTCAGAGCTGTCAGACAGGGACATTTAAGTCTGCAGAAGTTGTCTGCTGCCTTTTGTTTAGCTATGCCCTGTCCACAGAAGTGGAGTCTATAAAGGCAGTAGGCCTTGCTGAGCTGTGGTGGGTTCTGTCCATTTTGAGCTTCCCGGCCACTTTGTTTACCTACTCAAGCCTCAGCAATGGCAGACGCCCCTCCCCCAGCCAGGCTGCCACCTCACAGTTCGATCTCAGACTGCTGCACTAGCAGTGAGCAAGGCTCCATGGGTATGGGAACTGTTAAGCCAGGCACGGGAAAGAATCTCCTTATTTGCTGGTTGCTAAGACCTTGAAAAAAGTGCAGTATTTGGGCAGGAGTGTCCCATTTTCCCAGGTACAGTCTGTCACAGCTTCTCTTGGCTAGGAAAGGGAAATCTTCTGACCCCTTGCACTTCTTGGGTGAGGCAATACCCCGTCCTGCTTCGGCTCGCCCTCCATGGGCTGCACCCACTGTCCAACCAGTCCCAATGAGATGAACCAGGTACCTCAGTTGGAACTGCAGAAATCACCTGTCTTCCACGTCAGTCAAGCTGAGAACTACAGACCGGAGCTGTTCATATTCGGCCATCTTGGAACGGAATCCTACAAGAGGATATTTAAACTGACCATATGTATAAGATTATGGGTTAAGTTAATAACAGTTCTGAAGGCTACTGAATAATGACTGCATGCTTGCTTACTTTAAATGCTTACTATGTATCTATTACATCAAATTGTATAATTTTTAAAAGTTCAATTATTTATATATCTATCTTTAAATATAAAAATATTTAAATTTAATGATTTAAATGATTTAAATTTAAATTTAAAGCGATGATTTAAATATAAAAATCTTTAAATAACTGAACTTTTATATATAACAACTTTCAGGAATGAACCTGAGTGCTGTGGCTTGAACTGTGCCCCCAAAAAGGGTATGTTGAAACCCTGACATCCAGCATCTCAAAATGTGACCTTATTTGGAAATGAGATAATCACAGATGTAATTAGTTAAGATGAGGTTATACCAGAACAGATTGGGCCCTTAATCCAATATGAGTGATGTCCTTATAAAAAGAGAAGAGACATAGGCACAGACACACAAGTAGGGAATGCTATGTGACAATGGAGGCAAAGACTGAAGTGCTGCAGCTGAAAGTCAAGAATTGTCAACAGCAACCATGAGAAGCTAGGAAGAAGCAAGGAAGGATTATTTCCAGAGTCTCAGAGAGACCATGGCCCTGCTAATACCTGGATTTCAGACTTAGAACCCCAGAACTGTGAAATAGTAAATTTCTGATGTTTTAAGCCACTCAGTTTGTGGTATCTTGTTATAGTAGTCCTGGTAAACTAATACAGAACCTATTAATTTTGCCAGAGGGCTATAACTGAAGAATCATAGCTAACTGGGGCAACCTATCCTAAGTGAAGCAGGAAATAGCCTTCAGTGTGGAAGTGCTAACTAATGTGACTACCAACCCAAGATTGTGAAAAGTCCTGAAAAGTCAAGCTGGAGAGAAACTTCTCTACCTTTGCAGTAGTAAGTTACTGTTTGCCAACTTACTTATCTAGCTTACAAATAAAGATAGCAAGGAAAATTGTATCAAATAGAGTAGCATATCCTTTATGTGCAGCATATTCTAGGAACCCTAGAACACAAAGATTTCGCATTTATTATGCTGAACCATATAAAATTGCTATTTTGTGATTTTTTTTTTTGTTGGTAAAAGTTTGGTTAAATATTGGCAATTCCATATGGTTCAACCAAATAGGTTACAGTGGAATTCAGAAGGTGACGATATAGATTTCCAACAATTATAAGGAGCATACAATGCACTTCAAGTGAGAATTATTAAATTTGAAAGGATGGGAGAAGATTCAGGAAAAGCCTGGAAAGTGATGGGTGTTTGATGGGGAGGGGAGATAGAGAAGGGAACAATTTAACTGAAGATGGAAGTTCATCTATAGGGAGGGAAAAGTCTGGAAAAGTATTTTGGAGAGATATTAAAGATCTTCAATGCCAACATAAGGGATTTCAACTTATTCTTATAAAATAGGGGAGTGAATTGTCAAAGATTGTCCACAGGGGAAGAATTGAAGTAGTGAAAGTGGTGATTTAGGAAACTTAATTTGGCATGCATTTATTACATTTAGCAAGTATTTATTGAGGCCACAGCTTTGCATACAGACAGGTTGGAGAGCTACAACATTGAAGACCTGGAAACCAATGAAGAGGTTATTGCTACAGTGTATAACTATAATGTTATATGTGCTTGAACTGGAATGGTAGGTGTGGTTTGGCAAAGATCAGAGAGAGCTTGGTGATATGTTTAAGTGTGTAGGAAGAAGGTGGAATCAAAGTTGACTCCAAAGTTTTGCATTTAAGTGAATTTAAGAATGGCATTAATAACAAAAATGCAGAAGGCAAGAAAAGAAGCTTGTTCAGGGATTGAGATGATAATTTTTTATTATGATAAATTTGAGGTGAAAGACCTCTTGGTAGAACTGTCCAACATAAGGCAAAGAATAAGGATAATTCAGGGTCCCCTAGATGAAGGTGATATGGTCAAGATCATGAAAGTCAACCATATCTCCAAGGGAGAAATCATATCAGAGAAAATCAGAAGACCATGTTTTGTAGGATGACCATGATTAAATTTAAACTATGCATATTGTTTCTGATTTTACAGATTTTAATAATAATCTCTCTCTGATATTGTCTTTCCAGGCTCAAAGATCATACTGGTTTCTATCTCAGGTCAAATAGTGTCTCTACTTCACCCGATTTTTAAAAAATATTTTTTAAGTTTTGTGGATTCATAGTAGGTGTATATAAATATATCCCATATGGGGTATATGAGATATTTTGACACATGCATACACTGTACAACAATCATATCAGGGTAAATGGGTTATCCATCCCCTCAAGCATTTATCCTTTGTGTTACAATCCAATTATACTCTTTTAGTTGTTTAAAATGTACAATTAAATTATTATTGATTGCAGTCACCCTCTTATCCTATTGATTATAATTTTTGTACTTATTAAACATCTCCCCCCACCAACCCCACTATACTTCTCATACTCTGGTAACCATCCTTCCACTCACTATCTGAATGAGTTCAATTGTTTTGATTTTTAGATCCCACAAATAAGTGAGAATGTGTGATGTTGGTCTTTCTGTGCCTGGCTGATTTCATTTAAAATAATAATCTTCAATTCCATCCATGTTATTGTAAATGACAGGATCTCATTTTTTTTGGCTGAATAGCACTCCATTGTGTATATGTACCACATTTTCTTTATCCACTCATCTGTTGATGGACACTTAGGTTGCTTCTAAACCTTGGCTATTGTGAATAGTGCTGCAACAAACATGAGACTGCAGGTATCTCTTTGATATACTGACTTCCTTTCTTTTGGGTATATACCCAGCAGTGGGATTGCTGGACCATATGGTAGCTCAATTTTTAGCTTTTTGAGGAACCTCCAAATTGTTCTCCATAGTGGTTGTACTAATTTACATTCCCACCAACAGTGTACTAGGATTCCCTTTTCTCTACATTCTCGCCAGCATTTGTTATTGCCTGTCTTGGATGTAAGCCATTTTAACTGGGGTAAGATGATATTTCATTGTGATTTACATTTCTCTGATGATCAGTGATGTCAAACACCTTTTCATATGCCTGTTTGCCATTTATGTCTTCTTTTTGAGAAATGTCTAGTCAAATCTTTTGCCTATGTTTTGATCCAATTATTAGTATTTTTCCTATAGAATTGTTTGAGCTCCTTATATATTCTGGCTTTTAATCCCTTGACAGATGGGGAGATTAAAAATATTTCCTCCCATTCTGTGGGTTGTCTCTTCACTTTGTTGATTGTATCCTTTGCTGGGCAGAAGCTTTTTAACTTAATGTGGTCCCATCTGTCCATTTTTGCTTTGGTTGCCTGTTTGAAGGGTATTACTCAAGAAATCTTTGCCCAGACCAGTGTCCTGGAGAATTTCCCCAATGTTTTCTTGTAGTAGTTTCATAGTTTGCATTCTGAGATTTAAGTTTTTAATCCATTTTGATTTGCTTTTTGTATATGGCATGAGATAGAGGTCTGGTTTCATTCTTCTGCATATGAATATCCAGTTTCTCCAGGAACATTTATTGAAGAGACCCTCTTTTCCCCAGTGTATGTTCTTGGCACCTTTGACAAAAATGAGTTCACTGTAGGTCTGTGAATTTATTTCAGAGTTCTCTATTCCGTTCTGTTGGTCTATGTGTCTGTTATTATGGAAGTACCATTCTGTTTTCGTTACTATAGCTCTTGTGTATAATTTGGAGTCAGATATTGTAATTCCTCCAGTTTTGTTCTTCTTCTTAGGATAGCTTTGGCTATTTTGGGTCTTTTCTGGTTTTATATAAATTTTAGGATTGTTTTTCTGTTTCTGTGAAGAATATCATTGGTATTTTGACAGTGATTGCATTGAATCTGTAGATTGCTTTGGGTAGTATGGACATTTTAAAATTATTAATTTTTCCAATCTATAAATATGGAATATCCTTCCATTAGTTGGTGTCCTCTTCAATTTCTTTCATCTGTGTTTTACAGTTTTCACTATAGAGATCTTTCACTTCTTTGGTTAAACTAATTCCTAAGTATTTAATTTTATTTGTGGCTACTGTAAAGGGGATTACTTTTTTTATTTTTCAGATTGTTCACTGTTGGTATATGGAAATGATAACTGATTTTTGTATGTTGATTTTTTATCCTACAACTTTACTGAATTTGTTTATCAGTTCTAATAGTTTTGTTATGGAGTCTTAAGAGTTCTCTAAATATGAGATCATATCATCTACAAACAAGGATAATTTGACTTCTTCCTTTCTAATTTGGATGCCCTTTATATCTTTCTCTTGTCTGATTGCTCTAGCTGTACTAGACTTCCAGTACTATGGTGAATAAAAGTGATGACAGTGGACATTCTTGTGATGTTCCAGATCTTAGAGGAAACGTTTTCAGTTTTTCCTCATTCAGCATGACATTAGCTGTGGTTCTGTCATATATAGCTTTTATTATATTGAGGTATGTTCCCTCTAGATCCAGTTTTTCAAGAGTTTTTATTGTGAAAGGATGTTGAACTTGGTCAAATGCTTTTTCAACACCAGTTGAAATGATCATATGAATTTTGTCCTTCATTTTGTTGATATCATGTGTCACATTGATTGATTTGCATATGTTGAGCCATCCTTGCATCCCAGGGACAAATCCCACTTGGTCACAATGAATGATCTTTCTAATGTATGGTTGAATTCAATTTGCTACTATTTTGTTGAGGATTTTTGCATCAGTATTCATCAGAGATATTGGCCTGTAGTTTTCTTTGTTTGCTGCATCTTTGGTTTTGCAATCAGGGTAATTTTGGCCTGTTAGAATGAGTTTGGAAGTATTTCTTTCTCCTCTATTATTTGAAATAATTTGACTAGTATTGGTATTCTTTAAATATCGGATAGAATTCACCAGTAAAACCATTGGGTCCTGGGCTTTTCTTTACTGGGAGACTTTTTTTTTTTCTTTTGTGGCGTCAGTCTTATTTGGTCTGTTCAGGCTTTGGATTTCTTTATGGTTCAATAATGGCAGGTTGTATGTGTCTAAGAATTGTCCATTTCTTCTAGGTTTCCAAATAAACTTCTGGGTTTATTGGCATATAGTTGCTCATAGTAGCCACTAATGATCCTTTGAATTTCTGCAGTATTAATTCTGCAGTTGTTTTGTTTCCTTTTCCATTTCTGATTTTATTTATTTGGGTTATCTCTCTGTTTTTCTTAATCTAGCTAAAGTTTTGTCAATTTTGTTTAACTTTTCAAAAAAATAGCTTTTTGTTTCATTGATTTTTGGATTTTTTTTTCATTTCAAATTCATTTTTTTCTGATCTGATCTTTATTATTTCTTTTCTTCTGCTAATTTTGGACTTGGTTTACCCTTGCTTTTCTAGTTTTTCAAGATGCATCATTAGGTTGATTATTTGGAGATTTTTTTTATGTAGGCACTTATGACTATAAACTTCCCTCTTAGTACTGCTTTTTCTATATCTCAAAGGTTTTGGTATGTTGTGTTTCTAATATCATTTGTTTCAAGAAATTTTTGAATTTCCTTCCTAATTTCTTCATTGATCCACCAGTTTTTCAGGAGCATATTTTTAATTTCCATGTGTTTGTATGATTTCTAGAATTTCTCTTATTATTGATTTCTAGTTTTCTTCCATTGTGGTCAGAAAAGATGCTTGATATAATTTTATTTTTGGGGATATTTTAAGATTTGTTTTGTGTCTGATATGGTTTGGATCTCTGTCCCCCACAAAATTGCATGTCAAACTTTAATTCCTGAAGTTGGAGGTGGGGCCAGGTAGGAGGCGATTGGTTCATGGGGGTGAGTTTTTCATGAATGGTTTAACACCATACTCCTGGTGCTGTTCTCATGATAGTGAATGAGTTCTCATGAGATCTGGTTGTTTAAAAGTATATAGCACCTTTCCCCTTGCTGTATCTCTTGCTCCTGCTGCTGCCATGTAAGATGTGCATGCTTTCAGTTCGCCTTTCACCATGATTGTAACATTTCTGAGTCTTCTCAGAGGCCTGGTAGATACCAACATCATGCTTCCTGTACAGCCTGCAGAACCATGAACCAATTAAACCTCTTTTCTTTATAAATGCCCAGTCTCAGGTATTTTTTTATAGCAGTGTGAAAATGAACTAATACAGTGATTTAACATATGGTCTATCCTTGAGCATGATCCATGTACTGAGGAGAAGAATTTATATTTAGCCATTGGATGAAATATTCTGTAAATATATGTTAGGTCCATTTGTTCTATTTTTTCCGTAAGTTATTGGGGTACAGGTTGTATTTGGTTACATGAGTAAGTTCTTTAGTGGTGATTTATGAGATTTTGGTGCACCCATCACCCGAGCAGTATACACTACAGCATATTTGTAGTCTTTTATCCCTTGTCCCTCCCACTCTTCTGCCCAAGTCCCCAAAATCCATTGTATCATTCTTATGTCTTTGTGCCCTTATAGCTTAGATCCCACATATCAGTGAGAACATATGATGTTTGAGTTTCCATTCCTGAGCTACTTCACTTAGAATAATAGTCTCCAATCTCATCCAGGTCACTGGAAATGCTGTTAATTCATTCCTTTCTATGGCTGCATAGTATTTCACTGTATATATATATATGTATATACACACACACACACACACATATATGTGTGTGTTTCTTAATCTATTTCTTAATGTATTCATTGATTGATGGGCATTTGGGTTGGTTCCATGATTTTGCAATTGTGAATTGTGCTACTATAAACATGTATGTGCAAGTGTCTTTCTCAAATAATGACTTCTTTTCCTCTGGTTAGATACCCAGTAGTGGGATTGCTGGATCAAATGGTAGTTCTAATTTTAATTCTTTAAGGAATCTCTGCACTGTTTTCCATAGTGGCTATACTAGTTTGCATTCCCACCAGCAGTGTAGAAGTGTTCCCTGTTCACTGCATCCACGCCAACAGCTACTGTTTTTTGATTTTTTGATTATGGACATTCTTGCAGGAGTAAGAATGTGGTATTACATGGCAGTTTTGATTTTCATTTCTCTGATCATTAGTGATGTTGAACATTTTTTCGTATGTTTTTAGGCCATTTGTATATCTTCTTTTGAGAATTGTCTATTCATACCCTTAGCCCACTTTTTGATGGGATTGTTTGTTTTTTCTTACTGATTTGTTTGAGTTTGTTGTAGATTCTGGATATTAGTCCTTTGTCAGATGTATAGACTGTGATGATTTTCTCCCACTCTGTGGATTGTCTGTTTACTCTGCTGACTGTTCCTTTTGCCATGCAAAAGCTCTTTAGTTTAATTAGGTCCCAGCTATTTATCTTTGTTTTTATTGTATTTGCTTTTGGGTTCTTGGTCATGAAATCCTTGCCTAAGCCAATGTCTAGAAGGGTTATTCCAATGTTATCTTCTAGAATTTTTGTAGTTTCAGGTCTTAGGTTTAAGTCCTTAATCCATCTTGAGTTAATTTTTATATAAGGTGAGAGATGAGGATCCAGTTTCATTCTCGTACATGTGGCTAGCCAATAATCCCAGCACCATTTGTCGAAAAGCATGTCCTTTCCCCACTTTATGTTTTTGTTTGCTTTGTTGAAGATCAGTTGGCTGTAAGTATTTGGGTTTATTTCAGGGTTCTCTATTGTGTTCCATTGTTCTATGTGCCTAATTTTGTACCAGTACCATGCTGTTTTGGTGACTATGGCCTTATAGTATAGTTTGAAATCAGGTAATGTGATGACTCCAGATTTGTTGTTTTTGTTTAGTCTTTCTTTGGCTATGCAAGCTCTTTTTTGGTTCTATATGAATTTTAGAATTGTTTTTTCTAATTCTGTGAAGAATGATGGTGATATTTTGATGAGAATTGCATTGAATTTTTAGATTGCTTTTGGCAGTATGGTCATTGTCACAGTATTGACTCTACCTATCCATGGGCATGGGATGTGTTTCCGTTTCTTTGTATCATCTATGATTTCTTTCAGCAGTGCTTTGTAGTTTTCCTTGTAGAGGTCTTTTGACTCCTTGTTTAGGTGTATTCCTAAGTATATATATTATTTGCAGCTATTGTAAAAGGGGTTGAGTTCTTGATTGGATTCTCCACTTGGTCGCTGTTGGTGTTTAGAAGAGCTTCTGATTTGTTTACATTAATCTTGTATCTGGAAACTTTGTTGAATTCTTTTATCAGTTCTAGGAGCTTTCTGGAAGAGTCCTTAGGGTTTTCAAGGTAAACGATCATATCATCAGTAAACAGTGACAGTTTGACTTCCTCTTTTCTGATTTGGATGCCCTTTATTTCTTTCTCATGTCTGAGAGCTCTGGCTAGGACTTCCAGTACTATGTTGAAGAGGATTGGTGAGAGTGGGCTTCCTTGTCTTGTTCCAGTTCTCAAAGGGAATGCTTTCAACTTTTCCCCATTCAGTATTATGCTGGCTGTAGGTTTGTCATAGATGGCTTTTATTACATTAAGGTATGTCCCTTGTATGCCGATTTTGCTGAGTTTTAATCATAAAGGGATGCTAGATTTTGTTGAATGCTTTTTCGGCATCTATTGAGATGATCATGCGATTTTTGTTTTTAATTATGTTTATGTGGTGTATCACATTTATTGACTTGCATATGTTAAGCCATCCCTGCATCGCTGGTATGAAATCCACTTGATGATGCTGGATTATCTTTTTGATATGTTGTTGGATTTCGTTAGATAGCATTTTGTTAAGGATTTTAGCATCTATGTTCATGAAGGATATTGGTCTGTAGTTTTCCTTTTTGGTTATGTCCTTTCCTGGTTTTGATATTAGGGTGATGCTGGCTTCATAGAATGAATTAGAGAGAGTTTCTTCTTTGTCTTGTGGAATAGTGTCAAAAGGATTGGTACCAATTCTTCTTTGAATGCCTGGTAGAACTCTGCTGTGAATCCATCTGGTCCTGGACTTTTTTTGTTGGTAATTTTAAAGTTACTGTTTCAATCTCGCTATTCTTGTTATTGTTCTGTTCAGGGTATCTAATTCGTCCTGATTTAAGCTAGGAGGGTTGTATTTTTCCAGGAATTTATCCATTTCTTCTAGGTTTCCTAGTTTATGTGCATAAAGGTGTTCGTAGTAGCCTTCAATGATCTTTTGTATTTCAGTAGTTTCAGTTGTAACATCTCCTGTTTCATTTCTTAGTGAGGTTATTTGGATTTTCTCTCTTCTTTCCTTGGTTAATCTTGCTAACGGTCTGTCAATTTTATTTATCTTTTCAAAGAACCAGCTTGTTTCATTTATCTTTTGTATTTTTTGTTTGTTTCAATTTCATTTAGTTCTGCTCTGATGTTGGTTATTTCCATTCTTCTGCTGGGTTTGGGTTTGGTTTATTCTTGTTTCTCTAGTTCCTTGAGGTGTGACCCTAGAATGTCAGTTTGTGCTTTTTCAGTCTTTTTGATGTAGGCGTTTAGTCCTATGAACTTTCCTCTTAACACCACTGTTGCTGTGTCCCAGAGGTTTTGACAGGTTGTGTCATTATTGTCATTCAGTTCAAAGAATTTTTAAATTTCCATCTTGATTTCGTTTTTGACCCAATGCTCATTGAGGAGCAGGTTATTTAATTTCCATGTCTGTGCATGGTTTTGAAGTTTCCTTTTGGAGTTGATTTCTAGTTTTATTCCACTGTGGTGGTCTGAGAGAGTGCTTGGCATAATTTTGGTTTTCTTAAATTTATTGAGGCTCATTTTAGGGCCTAGCATATGGTTTATCTTGGAGAAAATTCCATGCGCTGTTGAATAGAATGTGTATTTTGTGGTTGTTGGATGAAATGTTCCATATATGTCTGTTAAGTCCATTTGTTCCAAGGTATAGTTTAAATCCATTATTTCTTTTTTGACCTTCTGCCTTAATGATCTGTGTAGTGCTGTCAGTAGAGTATTGAAGTCCCCCACTATTATTGTGTTGCTGCCTATCTCATTTCTTAGTTCTATTAGTAATTGTTTTATAAATTTGGGAGCTCCAGTGTTAGGTGCCTATATGTTTAGGATTGTGAGATTTTCCTGTTGGACAAGGCCTTTTACCATTATATAATGTCCCTCTTTGTCTCTTTTAACTGCTGTTGCTTTAAAGTTTGTTTTGTCTGATAATAATAATAGCTTCCTCTGCTGGTTTTTGGTGTCCATTTGCATGAAATGCCTTTTTCCACCCCTTTACTTTAAGTTTATGCAAGTCTTTTCTGTGTTAGGTGAGTCACCTGAAGGCAGCAGATAGTTGGTTGGTGAGTTCTTATCCATTCTATGGTTCTATATCTTTTAACTGTAGCATTTACACCATTTACATTCAATGTTAGTATTGAAATGTGAGGTACCCTTGCATCCATCATGCTCTTTGTTGCCTGTATACCTTGTTTTTTTGTTTTTAACTTGTATTTTTGTTTTATAGGTCCTGTGTGATTTATGTTTTAAAGAAGTTCTGTTTTGTTATGTTTCTAGGATTTGTTTCAAGATTTAGAGCTCGTTTGAACAGTACTTGTAGTGGTGGCTTAGTAATGGCACATTCTCTCAGCATTTGTTTGTCTGAAAATGACTGTTTCTTTCCTTCATATATGATGCTTAGTTTTGCTGGATAGAAAATTCATGGCTGAGAATTGTTTTGTTTGGGGAGGCTTAAGGTAGGGCCTCAGTCCCTTCTAGCTTGTAGGGTTTCTGCTTAGAAATCTGCTGTTAATCTGATAGGTTTTCCGTTATAGGTTACCTGGTGCTTCTGTCTCACAGCTCTTAAGATTCTTTTCTTTGTCTTGACTTTGGATAATCTGATGATAATGTGCCTAGGTGAAGATCTTTTTGCAATTAATTTTCTGGATGTTCTTTGTGCTTCTTATATTTGGATGTCTAGGTCTCTAGTGAGGCCAGGTAAGTTTTCCTCGATTATTCCCCCAGATATGTTTTCTAAGCTTTCAGAATTCTCTTCTTCCTCAGAAACACTGATTATTCTTAGATTTGGTCGCTTAACATAATCCCAGACTTCTTGAGGCTTTGTACATATTTTCTTATTTTTTTTTCTTTGTCTTTGTTGGATTGGGTTAATTCAAAGACCTTGTCTTCAAGCTCTGAATTTCTTTTGCCTGTTCAATCTGATTGCTGAGACTTTCCAGAGCTTTTCTTATTTCTAAAAGTGTGTCCAAAATTTCCTGAAATTTTGATTGTTTTTTATTTATGGTATCTATTTCCTTGAATATTTCTCCTTCACTTCTTGTATCAATTTTTGGATTTCCTTGCATTGGTCTTTGCCTTTCTCTGGTCCCTCCCTGATTAGCTTAATAATTAACCTCCTGAATTCTTTTTCAGGTAAATCAGGGATTTCTTCTTGGTTTGGATCCATTGCTGGTGAACTAGTATGATTTTTTGGGGGTGTTGCAGAGCCTTGTTTTGTCATATTACCAGAGTTGGTTTTCTGGTTCCTTCTCATTTGGGTAGGCTCTTTCAGAGGGAAGGTCTAGTGCTGAAGGCTGTTGTTCAGATTCTGTTGTCCCACTGGGCGGTCCTTTGATGTGGTACCCTCCCTTGATGTAGTGTTCTTCTTTGATGTAGTACTCTTCCTTGATGTAGAATACTCATCTATGGATGTGGCTTCCTGTGAGCTGAACTGCAGTGATTGTTGTCTCTCTTCTGGGTCTAGCCACCCAGCGAGTCTACCTGGCTCTGGGCTGGTACTGGGGGTTGTCTGCACAGATTCCTGTGATGTGAACCGTCTATGGGTCTCTCAGCCTTGAATACCAGCCCCTGTTCTGGTGGAGGTGAGTGGCGGGGGGCGGGTGCATTGGACTCCATGAGGGTTCTTAGCTTTGGTGGTTTAATGCTCTATTTTTGTGCTTGTTGGCCTCCTTCCAGGAAGTGATGCTTTCCAGAGAGCTTCAGCTGTGGTAGTATGGAGAGGCACCTGCAGTGGGCAGGGCCCTAGAACTCCCAAGATTATATGCCCTTTGTCTTCTGCTACCATCGTGGGTAGAGAAGGACCATCAGGTGGGGGCAGGGCTAGGTGTATCTGAGCTCAGACTCTCCTTGGGTGGGTCTTGCTGCGGCTGCTGTGGGGGATGGGTGTGAGAGTTCCAAGTCACTGGAGTTGTGTACTGTTGGAACCGAACTGTCGATTCCCTCCTGGGCAGGGGTCGCCGCGAAGGATCACCGACACGAGATTCACAGCAGAGAGTTATTTATTACTAGCGCGCTAGGGTCCCAAGCTCTAAGTTGGCCCTGGGACCCCGACTGCTTGTTACAGGCTGTTTATATAGGCAAACACAAGTTCAAACACAGCTTAGGGCGCGAAATTCAAACAAAGCTTTAGGCGCGTGGTAATTGGGTCTGTCTATGGCCTGAGCAAGGTGTCTTGTTCTAATTGGTTAGAGCAGGACCTTATGAGGTTTTTTCCTGGAGTTGTTGATTCCGGGAACTTCGAGGCAGGGTGGGACCCCCGGAATTGGCAGGGTGGGACCCCATGAGGTTGTTTCCCGGAATTGGCAGGGTGGGACCCTATCAGGGTGGGACCCTATCGAGGCAGGGTGGGACCCTATCCAGAGCCACCTGGTGTTAATTTTTTTAAGTTCTTTTTTTATGAGGCCTAGTTTCTAAGTTTTATGCGGCCTAGTTTCAGTACCTAGGAGGATTATGGCTGCCTCTACTGAGTCACGCAGGTTGTCAGGGAAGTAGGCGAAAGCTGGCAGTCACAGGCCTCACCCAGCTCCCATGCAAACCCAAGGGCTGGTCTCACTCCCACCATGCCCCCCACAACAGCCCCAAGTCCGTTTCCAGGTGGAGGGCAAGATGGGCTTGAAAATCTGCCCCAGGCTACTTGCCTCCCAGCTGCGAAAGGAAAAGGCTTGGTTCTACCCCTGCCTCTGGAGTCTGCACACTGGATTTGTGCCCTTCCCTGAGTTCTGGCCAGGAGGCTTCTCACCCTGTTCAAATTGTTACAAAGTTCAGCTAGAGATTTCCTTCTCCCTGTGGAGTTTTACCTCCTGTTCTTCTGGCCACCCCCTAGATGGATCCCTGTGGTGCCAGGCAGGAATGGCCTGCTAGGGGACTCAGCGGGCTGCTGCTTCCTCTACCCCTATATTTCGTTCAGCTCTCCAAATTGACTCAGCTCCAGGTAAAGTCAGAAACTTCTCCCGCAAACAGGCCTTCAGCTTCTCCAGTTGGGTGTGTGTTTGGGAGAGGAGGATCTCAATTTCCCATTTCCGCAGTTGGGGCACTCACAGTATTTGGGGTGTCTTTTGGGTCATGCAGGAGCAGTCTGCTTCCTTCAGAGGGTCTGTGGGTCCTCTCGGGATTGCTGGTTTGTTCTTGCTGTTGATGTGGAGCTAAAATTCACAATGGGAGCCCCGGCATGCTGCTCTATCTGGAGCTGCAATCTAGTCCTGCCTCCAGTCCACTACGATGATCCATTTGATTTTTAGTGCAGATTAGATCTAAGGTTTCTTTGTTGATTTTCTGTCTGGAAGATCTGTCCAATGCTGAAAAGGTGTTGAAGGCTGTAGCTATTATTGTACTGGAATCTGTCTCCCTCTTTAGCTATAATAATATTTGCTTTATATATCTGGGTCCATCAGTGCTGGAAGCATATATATTTAAAATTGTTATATCCTCTTGCTGAATTGACCCCTTTATCACTATATAGTAGCCTTCATTGTCTCTTCTTATAGTTGTCTTCTTGAAATCTGTTTTGTTTGATATAAGTATAGTTACTCCTGCTCTTCTTTGGTTTCCATTGTTACAGAATATCTTTTTCTATACCTTTGTTTTCAGTCTATATGTATCTTTTTAGGTGAAGTATGTTTCTTGTAGGCAATAGATCAATGGGTATTGTTATTTATCCATTCAGCCAGTCTGTGTCTTGATTGGAGAGTTTAGTCTTTTTACAATCAATGTTATTATTGATAAGTAGGGACTTACTCCTGCCGTTTTGTTATCTGTTTCCTGACTGTTTTATGGTTTTCTCTTTCTTCTTTCTTTCCTTCCTGTCTTCTTTTTTTGGTGGAGGTGTTTTTCTTTGGTGATATGATTTGGCTTCTTGATTTTTTTTTTTTTTTTTTGGATCTGTTGTATGTTTTTTGATTTCAGGTTACCATGAGACTTGCAAGTACTATCTTATAACCCATTATTTTAACCTGATAACAACTTACCTCTGTTTGCATAAACAAGCAACAAGAAAACTAATAAAAACTCTGTCTTAACTCCATTTCCTTGCTTTTTAACATATTGTTGTTTCTATTTATATCTTACTGTACTATGTCTTGAAAAGTTGTTGTGGTTATTATTTTTTATTGGTTCATCTTTTAGTCTTCCTACTTAGGAAAAGAGTAGTTTATAAACCACAATTACAGGGAGTTCTCTGGATTACCAGGCAGAGACTCTTGTTCTCTACCCCTACGTTCTCCCAAACAAATGGAATCTCTCTCCGTTCTGAGCCACCTAGAGCTGGGGATGGAATGACACACGCCCCGCTGTGGCCACCACCACTATGACTGTGTTGGGCCAGACCTGAAGCCAGCACAGTACTGGGTCTCATCCAAGGCCTGCTGTAACCACTCCCTGGCCACTGCCTATGCTCAAGGATCTGGGGCTCTACACTCAGTCAGTGGCGAAGCCAGCCAGGCCTGTGTCCTTCCTTCAGGGCAGTAAATACCCAGGTCCCAGGCGAGTCCAAAGGTGCTGTCTGGGAGTCAGGGATTAGAGTAAAAAACCTTAGAAGTCTACCTAGTGTTCTGTTGTACTGTAGCTGAGCTGGCACTGAAACCACAAGATATGTTCTTTCCCATTCTTCTCTCTCTTTTCCAAAGGCAAAAGATCCTCACTCTGTAGCCACTGCCACCACAGGCCATGGGGAGTACTGCCAGACTACTGCTGATGTTCCTTTAATCCCTAAGGGCTCTTAAATCAGAGGGTGGTGGGGTGGTGTCAGCAATTCAAGACTGGTGCTGCCTGGCCTGGGACTCACCCTTTGGGCAGTGGACACCCCTCTGGCCCAGGGCAGGTCCAGAAATGCCATCTAAGAGTCAAATTCTGGAATTGGTGACCCCAAGAGCCCACTTGGTGCTCTACACCTCAGTCTCAGTGCTGGTACGTAAGGTGTAAGTCAAAATTCCCTTAACTTTTCCCTCTGCTTTTCCCAAGCAGAAGTTTTGCCCCTTTGCCACCACAGCTAATAATGTACTGAGCCTCACCTGGAGTCAGCAATTTGCAGAGGCTCACCAAGGCCCTCAATGCAGTACCTGGGTATTACTGCTGGGTATTCAGGGCCCAAGGGTTCTTCAGTTAGCAGGTGATGAATGCTACCAGGACTGTGTTTCCCTTCAAGGAATGTTTTTTGTTTTTGTTTTTGTTTTTTTCCTGACCCAGGTTGTGTCTAGAAATTTCATCTGGGAGTTAGAGCCTGGAATAGGAGCCTCACAAATTGGCCAGTGCCATATCTTGCTATGGTTAAGCTGATATCCAAGATGTAACACAAAGTCCTCCTCACTCTTCCCTCTCCTCTCCTCAAGTGGAAGGAAGGCATCTCTTTTGGAGCTGTGAGTTGTGCCGCCTGGGGTTAGGGGAGGGGTGATGCCAGCATTCCATTAGCCACTCCAGCTGGTGTCTCAGTAGGTCATACACTCCTCAGTCCAGTGGCTGTGGCCATGACATCATTAGAATTCCCCTAGGTGTTGCAGTCCTTGTGGCCTAGACTATATTTCACATTTATTTAGAGCCCATAGCACTTTAGCCCTGGTGGTGAGGCTTGCGGGAACTCAAGTTCAGACTGCTGGATCAGAGATTCCCCTCTGGCTAGGGCTGGTTTAAATGCTCCCTCAGTGGGTGGGTGTCAGCTGAGTTTGGTTCGGTTTTCCTTTCTGCTCGAACAGGACAGCACTGAGTTCAATGTCTCACAATTGCTGTGCTCTCCCTGCCCCTGGGCACAGAAATGCTCTTTGCACCATGTCACCTATGCCTGGGAATTGGGGTGGGGTGGTGTCAGCAATTCAAGACTTTTTTTTTTTTTTTTTTTTTTTTTACCTTTTCAGTGTGTCTTTTAGCCATAAAAAGTTAAAATCAGATACTGTGAGTGCTCACCTGATTTTTGGTTTGTATGAAGGTGCTTTTTTCTCTAGATAGTTGTTTAATTGGTGTCCTTGCTGTGGAGACAATTAGTGGATCCTTCCATTCCAGTATCTTGCTCTGCCTTTTCCATGTTCCCTGGGGCAAGATAATATCTCATTGCAACTTTTATTTGCATTTTTCTGATTATCAGTGATGTTGAGCACATTTCCATATACATATTTGCTATTTGTATGTTTTCTTTTGAGCATGCTTATTCAAATCTTTTGCCCGTTTTTTGATCGAATTATTAGATTTTTTTTCTTTAGAGTTGTTTGTGATCCTTATATTCTGATTATTAATCCCTTGTCAGGTGGGACGTTTGCAAATATTTTCTCCCATTCTGTAAATTGTCTGTTCACTTTGTTGATTGTTTCCTTCTTCGTGCAGAGGCTTTTTAATTTGATGTGATCCTATTTGTCCATCTTTGCTTGGATTACCTGTGCTAGCAGGGTATAACTCAAGAAATCATTGCCCAGTCCAATGTTCTAGAGAATTTCCCTAAAGTTATCTTGTAGTACTTTCATAGTTTGATGTCTTCGATTTAAGTCTTTAATCAATTTTAAGTTGCTTTTTTTATATGGCGAGAGATAGGGGTCTAGTTTCATCCTTCTGCATATGGATATCTGGTTTTCCCAGCAACATTTGTTGGAGACTGTCCTTTCCCAGTGAATGTTCTTGGTACCTTTGTCCAAAATGAGTTTGCTATCGATGTATGAATTTGTTTTT
Source organism: Macaca fascicularis (assembly GCF_037993035.2). Classification (NCBI taxonomy): domain Eukaryota; kingdom Metazoa; phylum Chordata; class Mammalia; order Primates; family Cercopithecidae; genus Macaca; species Macaca fascicularis. The sequence continues at coordinate 25,409,202 of NC_088395.1, forward strand.
GGGTTCTTTATTCTGTTGCATTGGTTTATGTGTCTGTTTTTATGGCAGTACCATGCTGTTTTGGTTACTATATCTCTGTAGCGTAATTTGAAGTCAAGTAATATGATTGCTCTAGTTTTGTTGTTTTTCCTCAGGATAGCTATTCTGGGTATTTTATGGCTCCATATAAATTACAGGATCTTTTTTTCTGTGAAGAATGTCATTGGCATTTTGATAGGGATTGCATTGAGTCTGTATATTGCTTTGGGTAGTATGGACATTTTAAAATTATTAATTCTTTCAATATATGAACATGAAATATCTTTTTATAATTTGGTGTCCTGTTCAATTTGTTGGATCAATATTTTACAGTTTTCACTTTCGAGATCTTTCACTTCTTTGGTTAATTCCTAGGTATTTAATTTTAGTTGTAGCTATTATAAATGGGATTACTTTCTTGATTTCTTTTTTTTCAGATTGTTTGCTGTTGGCATGTAGAAATGCTACTGATTTTTGTATGTCAATTTTGTGTCTGGCAACTTTTCTGATTTTTAAAATCAATTCTAATACTTTTTTGTTGGAATCTTTATTTTTTTTCCAAATATAAATTTTAAAATCCATAATATCATCTGCAAACAAAAATAATTTGACTTCTTTTCTAATTTGGATGCTCTTTATTTCTTTCTCTTTTCTGATTGCTCTAGCTAGGAATTCTAGAACAGTATGGAGTAACAGTGGTCTAGATCTTAGAGGAAAGGCTTTCAGTTTTTCTCAATCCAGTGTGATACTAGCTGTGGGTCTGAGCTATATTGTTTTTATTATGTTGGACTATGTTCCTTTTATACCCAGTTTTTGAGGGTGTTTATTGTGAAGGGATATTGAATTTAATCAAATGCTTTTTCAGCTTCAAACGATGATCACATAGTTTTTGCCCTTCATTCTGTTGATATGATGTATCATACTGATTGATTTGCATATGTTGAGCCATGCTTGCATGTCTGGAATAAATCCCACTTGGTCATGAGGGATAATGTTTTTAATGTGTTGTTGAAATTGGTTTGCTGGTGTTTTGTTGAGAATTTTTACATCAATGTTCATCAGGGATATTGGGCTCTAATTTTCTATTTTTGATGTGTCTTTGTCTGGTTTTGGCATCAGGGTAATACTGGCCTCACAGAATATGCTCTTGCTTCCCCAAGTGCATAGCTTCTTTCACCATGCCACATGGCCGCTGCCAGGGGATGGGGGAATGGTGGTATTGGCAATTCAAGATGGTCTTTCCTACCATCTTTCCTACCAGTGCTTCTTTCAGTGATATGAAGTTAAATCCAGGTAATGCAATCACTCACCTGATTTTTGGTGTTTATGAAAGTGCTTTTTCATGTAGATATTTGTTAAATTTGATGTTCCTGCAGGGGGGACAATTAGTGGAGGCTTCTATTCAGCCATCTTGCTCTGCTTCCTTCCTTCACACCATTCTTGAAGTCACATTACATACTATCAACACATGATTCTGTAAGAGGATAGACTGATATTTGTGATTTGGTTTTCAGCACTTTTATGTTCTGGAAACTTAAGGCCCCTGAAGGAGGGAGTGTGTCTTATTTAAGTTGGTATCTCAAACATTCAGTGCAGCACTCACTGCAGAATAGGTGGCTAATACATGTTTCTCATGCAGATGAATTTTGGAGAAAATGTAAAAAAAGATTTAAGATTAATTAAAATTCTTGATAGAACAGAGAAGCAGTTCCTTCAAATATCTGAGATTCTGTTTTCTTATTTTGGTAAAAATAAAAAGTAGAGGGTTAAAAAAACTAGACAGGTTTTAAAAATACATCTCTACTTTTAGAAACTAGCCCTTGTACACTATCAGCCTTCCTATATGTTAAACCATAATTGTTAAAATCATTTGTCAAAATTCTTCTTCAATCTTCAAAATTCACTGTATTAGACCTGCTGTAAAGTTTCCTCAACTTACATATTTTTCTTTTTTTTTTTCTCAACAGAGTTAAAGAGCCCTTTTTCCCCTCAAAGCATGAGAGGGACAAGGACAAACTGGGTCTTCTTACAAGCTTAAAAACTGCCCTGCTCTAGGCAGAAACAAGAAACATCAGGTAGCCTGATTGAATTTACTTCTTCCATGTACCAGCTGGCGTCACATTCCAGATCTTGAAATTTCCAAGGTTCATTTATCTTTGCAATTTCTTACTTGACAGTGAAGAGTACTACCAAGCTGATTCTGCATGTAATGTATCATAATGCCAATCTTGATGCATTGTTTTATGAGTTATAGCCAAAAGAGCTTATACAGTATTTGACAAAAAAATTCCCTACTTGTTTGTGAAGATAGTTAATCGTAAGAGTTAGGAGCAGGGCAAGCTATTTTGTTTTCTAATCTAAATATGATTTTGTGATCAAGTTATAGAATTAGAATAGCTAGAACTCAAGATGGGGTATCTATCAGCTATTTATTAAAAATTAGTGGAAAAATTTAAATTTATATGCTTTTTTCATTATCACATGTAAGGAATAACAGCAAATTGGTATTATTTAAATAACTTACTTTGGGTATTTTCCTTATTGTAAATCCATATCTTGGACTTAAATTTATTTTTGGCATTTGTAATGGAATTTGTGGTTATAATTATAGCATTGTCAATTTTTTCTCTGATTTAAACGTATACTATTAAAAAAGTAAATCATAAAAAGGACCAAACCGTTGATACATGCAACGACATGGATGCATTTCAAACACATTATGCTAAGAGAAGAGGCCAGGCTCAAAGGCTGCATACTGTGTGATTCCATTTATAGGACATTCTGGAACAATCAAAACTATAGAGACAGAAAACAAATGAGTAGTTCTAGGGGCTGGGGCCAAAGGGAATTGGGGAATTTTTTTAGGATGATTGAATGGTTCTATATGTTGAGTTTGATGGGGTAGTCACATTACTATATACATTTGTCAAAACTCACAGACTGTACACTAAAAAGGATCATTTTTACTGTAATAAATTATCCCTTCAAACAAACAAACAAACAAACAAAAGTAAATTGTGGCTGCTGGATCGGAATTATGTTGGTGAATCATCATCTTAATTATGCCTCATTTTGACTTAGGACTTAATGTCATTTGCCATTTTCTATATTTCTGTATGCTGACGACCCTTATCTGGGAACGAGGAGATTTGCATTTAGGCTATAGGCATATCAACAACTAGCTGAGTGAAGCTGGGTAAGGATTTAGGAAGGCTTTGGCCAAGGTAATTTATAAGGTCTCTTTCTGCTCTAAAGTCTTATACCCTGTGATGGTAAGTGTCTATATGAGCCCTGTATAGGGAATCAACAGAGAGAAAAGAAAGAATAAAAGAAAAGCCAAGTGAAGCAAAAGGACAAAATGGAGAGAGAGGGAGAGCTCTCTTTCTGGGACCCCTTTGCCGTCCCACCCATTTATTCAGGCTATGATCAACTAATGTTGGGTAAGTTCTGGAGACTTGAAAGCCATCATGATTTTTGTATTTCTAACATATTGTCTTCTTTTGTTTCAAGAAAACAATTGTATTCATATCTGTGAGGGCAGGCCTTGAAGAATCTTCAAGGACATTCATTCAGGAATTTATCTTGAAATGTCTGTTGAAATTAAGTTTTCACATTCAAACTTCCATCTGCTATTCATTTGGGAGTAGAACAGTTGATGTTAGAATGAATAAGGAAGAACATCTTTTCTCTCTCCATTCTTTTATATTAACTGTACCTAATGTGAGTTCTCCTGGGATGCCAAGGAAAATATTTAGGATGCATTAGACAATAGTGTTTAATTCATCAATATGGACCCCAAATTCTTACCAGTTTTGGCAGCTAATAAAGAAAATATGTCTTGGGCGGTAGCAGAGACAGGTAAGGTTTTCCAGCACAACAATAGTCATGAAGGAGGTCAAAAATCTGTGAATTATTAGTATGATGGGATGGCAGTAAACGTGAAAGGAACAAGGGGCAGTTAGTGTAGCACATCTTAGGTTAATTCCATTTCATTCATTGAAGTAAGTAACTCTGGGAATTGAAATGTCATATTGGTTTACCGTGGACCCAACATATAGAACTTGATAGGTGCAATATGTGTGTGTGGTGAACCCTCCATTTAGTGGCCAAGTTCTGTAAGTGCTAAGGTCTAGGAAAATGCTTGGGCTTCTCTCAAATGGTAGCTAACCAAACTTTTATTTATATACCCTGTATAGGAGGTGAACCCTTCATTTCAGCCCCTCTCATCACCTGTAATACCCTTGAAATTCACAAATAAATAACACCATATCACCCAGTTCTCCTCAATAAAATGTGTACATTGAAATAAGTAAAAAATAACAAGTCCAAGTTGAGGAAGAACACTGGACAGGAGACTAGATCCACTTAGTAAGTACTCACTCTTGCATGCCAGCCTCCTGGTCTTCAGTTCAAATTTGTGCTTCAGGGCAACTGAAAAGTATTACATGTTACAGATATTTGGTGTCTTTTAAAGAAAGAATGGAAACTGTTAATTTAAAATCTGAGAATGTCAGTGGTTTACTGGAGTGTGTACATCTTGAGTGCCTAAAAGAGAAGAAAGGACATTTATTTCCATACTCATATAATCACTGTAGATGCTAGGGTGTCATTTGACTCAAACAGAAATGAAAGATTTCTTATCTTCTGTTTAGGCAGTTTATTTTTTCCACTTTGTTGTATATGTCCTGGAGACCTGTATATGTCTATATCCTTTATTCTACTTGAGTGCCAGTGGGTCTGATTCACTACCCCACTTATTATGATCCATAAGTTGGTTCTGAATGGATAACTTCTGTCAACTCAATTCCAGAAGTCTACTGAAGTGAAGAATTGGTACCAACATTTAGATAACACAGGCAAGAAACAATCCAGGCAAGAAATAATTTTATTTTCTTTCTAAGCCAAACTTTCAGGTAGCATCATATTTATAAAACATTCCCTCACATCAGATATAAAGTTTCAAGTAGGAGTAAAAAGAAGGTATATTTCCTTTAAATTTCTTGTAAATAGCAGTGATGGAGAATAGAAAGCCGTTATTGCAGCTCCAATGTTCCATCTATTGTGAAAATGGAGCCCAGAGAAGGAAACACATTTATGTCAATCATCAGGAAGCGAGTTTTGAGGCTGAATTATCCAGATAATTGCCCTAATTTTTCATCCTGGCCTGTGATTGTTTCCTTTTCTACTGCCTTACACAGTTTTGCCTTTTTTCTTTGCCATCATTTGGCACTTTCTGACATCCTCTGTGTCAGCTGGCCATGTTATTGACTTCTATTTTTGTTGAGGTCACTTCTGTAGGAGCATCTCTTCAGCTTATGATTGCCCTTAGTGGTGAGGAATTTGAATAAAAATGTATGACAGATGCTATTGACATGGGGGAAGGGTTTGCTGGTAGAGAGGTGAATCATAATGTGAAAGCTGTATAACCCAATCCCCCAAACACCCACTCCAATTTTGGCTCTTTGACAGTGCTGTCTCTTTGAGAAAGAACAGTTTGATCTGAATTCTTATTAGGTTCAGAGCCATCAAATTAGAATCTAATAAGCTCATTTGGAAGGGTTTTGAATTAGCTTAAAACAGACCCACGCTGAGCTCATAGAGGAGACCCTCCTACTCTTTCCAGGCAACCTGTAGTTCGTAGACTTAATTTTCAAACTCTCTTCTTTGTCTCTTTTCTCATCTAATACTTGTTCTCTTTTCTCCTTTCTGATGGACTACTTCTAGCTACATATTACACATCTAGGGCTACCTGTAACAGACCTTTTTTGTAAGGTTCCTTAAGAAAGTTGTGAATTTAGAGAGGAAAAAATGCACCTTTCTTTAATATGAGAAACAACTTCTGGAATCTTCCAGTTTGACATCCTCTAGTAGTCCTAGTTACCTTTGAATGAGGAATATTTTGGCATACATAAAAATGCTCCCACAAATACTAAGATATATCATTACCTTGCCTGTAGATATAAACACATGTGAAATTGTTTAGGGAAAGGAGAGTCTGGGAGCCTTAGATTGGTAGGAGGGGAACAGTTATTGTTGTAGTCAGCTTGTTGGACCTCTGAGGTTATGAAGGAAGTAAAAGAGGGAGAGGGAAGGAGAGTGGCTATTAAGAAAAAATAACTTATCAAGGTTTGTTGGGGCTTCCTCTAGTTGGCCCAATCACTGTGCTTTTATGTTTATCATTTTGTACCTGAGCAAATATACCTGTAGGGTGAATTCCCAGGAGTGGAGCTGCAGGGTCAAGGTGTATGTGCATTCTTTGTTTAATTTTGATAGTTACTGCTAAATTGCCAGCAATAAAGTTTGTATCAATTTACACTTCCATGAGAAATGTAACCATAGAATTTAGAGACTTTAAAAAATTTGTTGTCTTTTGACATCCCATGTTGTGGACAAGAATTATGATGTCAGTCAAATTCTCATTTCTTGGCAAGTAACGTTTTTGTTACTTCTCAGGAAGCTTTTATTGTTGTTGTTCAGAGATTTTACCAGTCTTCATCTTTTTTATGTCCTTTGATTATTACCATTTGATACTTGCTGGATTTTACAACCGGAAGAGTCATCTTTCCTCAGCTCAGTAAACATTTTCTCTTTTATTTCTTTAATTATTTCCTCAAGTCCATTTTCTCTGTTCTCTCCCTCTGAAGCCCCACTAAATATGATACTGGAACCACTGAATCTAATCTGCATGTTTTTTAGTTTTTGTCTCCTACTCTTATCCTTATACACTGTACTCTGGGAGACTCCCTTGATTTGATTTACTGCTTTTAATTATAACCTCAACCCATCCATTGGACTTTATAAAAATGGCCATGGTATTTTACATTTTTAAGAACTCTTTTGCTTCTTTTTCAGAGAAGCCTGCTGTTTATAAATGGATAAACCTTGCCAAAAATGTATTTGAAAATTTCTTCTATTTTCTATACTATCTGACACTGTGAAGTTAATTTTTCTGTTATTTGGTTTTGGTGGTCTTTCTGTTGATTTTGCTCAAATATTTGAAGGTTCTTGGTTGTCTGTCTAAATTTATAGTTGCTGGGCTAGATTGATCACAGTTAGCTAGTTGAAGCGTAGTTCCTACATCCAAGGAGATAATTTCTATTTTTGGGGGGCAATGGATATATATTTTGATGATAGGGATCCTGAATCCAACACTTACGTGGGGGAGGCAGAGGTTATATGGCTAGGTGCCCTTCCCTTTAGAGTGTGTGGGCACCTTGTTTTTTGGGTGTGGGATATTCCCTTCTTCCCTTATGATGGCCTTACATGACCTGAGGCACTGTCCTACTTTGCCCAGCCCAAAGGACACTCTGAGGGTACTTGGCAGAACTCCCAAATTTGTTGCATAGAGTTGTTCTGAATGCCATAATCCATATAGCAAATGCCACAGTCATGATTCTGTCGTTAGAGGATCAGTCTGGCTCTTCTCTATTCCTTTAATCAAATCACCTGACTGTCCACTCACCCTCTGTTCCTTTTCTCAGCTCCAATGGCTTCTGATATTGGGATTATTTGGGGCTTTTGGGAAAATTCACTTTTTTCCCCTTTGTCTTGAGAGCTTTACAAATTCCTCAACAGTATTGTGTTTTTCTGTCAATTTGAGTTGTTTCATGTATTTAAGGATGTTCTCACAGTTCTGGTCTTCTGATGATACCCTTCTCAGCTTCTAGCGCTAACGTAGATTTATTTGCATTGTTGTATTTTCTTCCTGAATTTTTAATAGGGTTTGAGGACAGAGGGGTGTGTGGGTGTGTGTTCTCTACTACTGTTGAAATAGTTGAGGTTTTTAAGGTTTGTAGCTATTTTAAGACAAATCTAATATTTTTTTTTATTTTTTAATTTATTTATTATTATTATACTTTAAGTTCTAGGGTACATGTGCATAGCGTGCAGGTTTGTTACATATGTATACTTGTGCCATGTTGGTGTGCTGCACCCATCAACTCGTCATTTACATCAGGTATAACTCCCAATGCAATCCCTCCCCCCTCCCCCCTCCCCATGATAGGCCCTGGTGTGTGATGTTCCCCTTCCTGAGTCCAAGTGATCTCATTGTTCAGTTCCCACCTATGAGTGAGAACATGCGGTGTTTGGTTTTCTGTTCTTGTGATAGTTTGCTAAGAATGATGGTTTCCAGCTGCATCCATGTCCCTACAAAGGACACAAACTCATCCTTTTTGATGGCTGCATAGTATTCCATGGTGTATATGTGCCACATTTTCTTAATCCAATCTGTCACTGATGGACACTTGGGTTGATTCCAAGTCTTTGCTATTGTGAATAGTGCTGCAATAAACATACGTGTGCATGTGTCTTTATAGCAGCATAATTTATAATCCTTTGGGTATATACCCAGTAATGGGATGGCTGGGTCATATGGTACATCTAGTTCTAGATCCTTGAGGAATCGCCATACTGTTTTCCATAATGGTTGAACTAGTTTACAATCCCACCAACAGTGTAAAAGCGTTCCTATTTCTCCACATCCTCTCCAGCACCTGTTGTTTCCTGACTTTTTAATGATCGCCATTCTAACTGGCGTGAGATGGTATCTCATTGTGGTTTTGATTTGCATTTCTCTGATGGCCAGTGATGATGAGCATTTTTTCATGTGTCTGTTGGCTGTATGAATGTCTTCTTTTGAGAAATGTCTGTTCATATCCTTTGCCCACTTTTTGATGGGGTTGTTTGTTTTTTTCTTGTAAATTTGTTTGAGTTCTTTGTAGGTTCTGGATATTAGCCCTTTGTCAGATGAGTAGATTGCAAAAATTTTCTCCCATTCTGTAGGTTGCCTGTTCACTCTGATGGTAGTTTCTTTTGCTGTGCAGAAGCTCTTTAGTTTAATGAGATCCCATTTGTCAATTTTGGCTTTTGCTGCTGTTGCTTTTGGTGTTTTAGACATGAAGTCTTTGCCCATGCCTATGTCCTGAATGGTACTACCTAGGTTTTCCTCTAGGATTTTTATGGTATTAGGTCTAACATTTAAGTCTCTAATCCATCTTGAATTAATTTTCGTATAAGGAGTAAGGAAAGGATCCAGTTTCAGCTTTCTACTTATGGCTAGCCAATTTTCCCAGCACCATTTATTAAATAGGGAATCCTTTCCCCATTTCTTGTTTCTCTCAGGTTTGTCAAAGATCAGATGGCTGTAGATGTGTGGTATTATTTCTGAGGACTCTGTTCTGTTCCATTGGTCTATGTCTCTGTTTTGGTACCAGTACCATGCTGTTTTGGTTACTGTAGCCTTGTAGTATAGTTTGAAGTCAGGTAGCGTGATGCCTCCAGCTTTGTTCTTTTGACTTAGGATTGTCTTGGAGATGCGGGCTCTTTTTTGGTTCCATATGAACTTTAAAGCAGTTTTTTCCAATTCTGTGAAGAAACTCATTGGTAGCTTGATGGGGATGGCATTGAATCTATAAATTACCTTGGGCAGTATGGCCATTTTCACGATATTGATTCTTCCTATCCATGAGCATGGTATGTTCTTCCATTTGTTTGTGTCCTCTTTTATTTCACTGAGCAGTGGTTTGTAGTTCTCCTTGAAGAGGTCCTTTACATCCCTTGTAAGTTGGATTCCTAGGTATTTGATTCTCTTTGAAGCAATTGTGAATGGAAGTTCATTCCTGATTTGGCTCTCTGTTTGTCTGTTACTGGTGTATAAGAATGCTTGTGATTTTTGCACATTAATTTTGTATCCTGAGACTTTGCTGAAGTTGCTTATCAGCTTAAGGAGATTTTGGGCTGAGACAATGGGGTTTTCTAAATATACAATGTCATCTGCAAACAGGGACAATTTGACTTCTTCTTTTCCTAACTGAATACCCTTGATTTCTTTCTCTTGCCTGATTGCCCTGGCCAGAACTTCCAACACTATGTTGAATAGGAGTGGTGAGAGAGGGCATCCCTGCCTTGTGCCAGTTTTCAAAGGGAATTTTTCCAGTTTTTGCCCATTCAGTATGATATTGGCTGTGGGTTTGTCATAAATAGCTCTTATTATTTTGAGGTACATTCCATCAATACCAAATTTATTGAGCGTTTTTAGCATGAAGGGCTGTTGAATTTTGTCAAAAGCCTTTTCTGCATCTATTGAGATAATCATGTGGTTCTTGTCTTTGGTTCTGTTTATATGCTGGATTATGTTTATTGATTTGCGAATGTTGAACCAGCCTTGCATCCCAGGGATGAAGCCCACTTGATCATGGTGGATAAGCTTTTTGATGTGTTGCTGAATCCGGTTTGCCAGTATTTTATTGAGGATTTTTGCATCGATGTTCATCAGGGATATTGGTCTAAAATTCTCTTTTTTAGTTGTGTCTCTGCCAGGCTTTGGTATCAGGATGATGTTGGCCTCATAAAATGAGTTAGGGAGGATTCCCTCTTTTTCTATTGATTGGAATAGTTTCAGAAGCAATGGTACCAACTCCTCCTTGTACCTCTGGTAGAATTCAGCTGAGAATCCATCTGGTCCTGGACTTTTTTTGGTTGGTAGGCTATTAATTATTGCCTCAATTTCAGAGCCTGCTATTGGTCTATTCAGGGATTCAACTTCTTCCTGGTTTAGTCTTGGAAGAGTGTAAGTGTCCAGGAAATTATCCATTTCTTCTAGATTTTCCAGTTTATTTGCATAGAGGTGTTTATAGTATTCTCTGATGGTAGTTTGTATTTCTGTGGGGTCGGTGGTGATATCCCCTTTATCATTTTTAATTGCATCGATTTGATTCTTCTCTCTTTTCTTCTTTATTAGTCTTGCTAGTGGTCTGTCAATTTTGTTGATCTTTTCAAAAAACCAACTCCTGGATTCATTGATTTTTTGGAGGGTTTTTTGTGTCTCTATGTCCTTCAGTTCTGCTCTGATCTTAGTTATTTCTTGCCTTCTGCTAGCTTTTGAATGTGTTTGCTCTTGCTTCTCTAGTTCTTTTAATTGCGATGTTAGCGTGTCAATTTTAGATCTTTCCTGCTTTCTCTTGTGGGCATTTAGTGCTATAAATTTCCCTCTACACACTGCTTTAAATGTGTCCCAGAGATTCTGGTATGTTGTATCTTTGTTCTCATTGGTTTCAAAGAACATCTTTATTTCTGCCTTCATTTCGTTATGTACCCAGTAGTCATTCAGGAGCAGGTTGTTCAGTTTCCATATAGTTGAGCGGTTTTGATTGAGTTTCTTAGTCCTGAGTTCTAGTTTGATTGCACTGTGGTCTGAGAGACAGTTTGTTATAATTTCTGTTCTTGTACATTTGCTGAGGAGTGATTTACTTCCAATTACGTGGTCAATTTTGGAGTAAGTACGATGTGGTGCTGAGAAGAATGTATATTCTGTTGATTTGGGGTGGAGAGTTCTATAGATGTCTATTAGGTCTGCTTGCTGCAGATATGAGTTCAATTCCTGGATATCCTTGTTAACTTTCTGTCTCGTTGATCTGTCTAATGTTGACAGTGGAGTGTTGAAGTCTCCCATTATTATTGTATGGGAGTCTAAGTCTCTTTGTAAGTCTCTAAGGACTTGCTTTATGAATCTGGGTGCTCCTGTATTGGGTGCATATATATTTAGGATAGTTAGCTCTTCCTGTTGAATTGATCCCTTTACCATTATGTAATGGCCTTCTTTGTCTCTTTTGATCTTTGATGGTTTAAAGTCTGTTTTATCAGAGACTAGTATTGCAACCCCCGCTTTTTTTTGTTCTCCATTTGCTTGGTAAATCTTTCTCCATCCCTTTATTTTGAGCCTATGTATGTCTCTGCGTGTGAGATGGGTCTCCTGAATACAGCAGACTGATGGGTCTTGACTCTTTATCCAGTTTGCCAGTCTGTGTCTTTTAATTGGAGCATTTAGTCCATTGACATTTAAGGTTAAGATTGTTATGTGTGAACTTGATCCTGCCATTATGATATTAACTGGTTATTTTGCTCGTTAGTTGATGCAGTTTCTTCCTAGCCTGGATGGTCTTTACATTTTGGCATGATTTTGCAATGGCTGGTACCGGTTGTTCCTTTCCATGTTGAGTGCTTCCTTCAGGGTCTCTTGTAAGGCAGGCCTAGTGGTGACAAAATCTCTAAGCATTTGCTTATCTGTAAAGGATTTTATTTCTCCTTCACTTATGAAACTTAGTTTGGCTGGATATGAAATTCTGGGTTTAAAATTCTTTTCTTTAAGAATGTTGAATATTGGCCCCCACTCTCTTCTGGCTTGTAGAGTTTCTGCTGAGAGATCTGCTGTTAGTCTGATGGGCTTCCCTTTGTGGGTAACCCGACCTTTCTCTCTGGCTGCCCTTAAGATTTTTTCCATCATTTCAACTTTGGTGAATCTGGCAATTATGTGTCTTGGAGTTGCTCTTCTCGAGGAGTATCTTTGTGGCGTTCTCTGTATTTCCTGGTTTTGAATGTTGGCCTGCCCTACTAGGTTGGGGAAGTTCTCCTGGATGATATCCTGAAGAGTGTTTTCCAACTTGGTTCCATTTTCCCCCTCACTTTCAGGCACCCCAATCAGACGTAGATTTGGTCTTTTTACATAATCCCATACTTCTTGCAGGCTTTGTTCATTTCTTTTTCTTCTTTTTTCTTTTGGTTTCTCTTCTCGCTTCATTTCATTCATTTGATCCTCAATCGCTGATACTCTTTCTTCCAGTTGATCGAGTCGGTTACTGAAGCTTGTGCATTTGTCACGTATTTCTCGTGTCATGGTTTTCATCTCTTTCATTTTGTTTATGACCTTCTCTGCATTAATTACTCTAGCCATCAATTCTTCCACTATTTTTTTTCAAGATTTTTAGTTTCTTTACGCTGGGTACGTAATTCTTCCTTTAGCTCTGAGAAGTTTGATGGACTGAAGCCTTCTTCTCTCATCTCGTGAAAGTCATTCTCCGTCCAGCTTTGATCCGTTGCTGGCGATGAGCTGCGCTCCTTTGCCGGGGGAGATGCACTCTTATTTTTTGAATTTCCAGCTTTTCTGCCCTGCTTTTTCCCCATCTTTGTGGTTTTATCTGCCTCTGGTCTTTGATGATGGTGATGTACTGATGGGGTTTTGGTGTAGGTGTCCTTCCTGTTTGATAGTTTTCCTTCTAACAGTCAGGACCCTCAGCTGTAGGTGTGTTGGAGATTGCTTGAGGTCCACTCCAGACCCTATTTGCCTGGGTATCAGCAGCAGAGGCTGCAGAAGATAGAATATTTCTGAACAGTGAGTGTGCCTGTCTGATTCTTGCTTTGGAAGCTTCCTCTCAGGGGTGTACTCCACCCTGTGAGGTGTGGGGTGTCAGACTGCCCCTAGTGGGGGATGTCTCCCAGTTAGGCTACTCAGGGGTCAGGGACCCACTTGAGCAGGGAGTCTGTCCCTTCTCAGATCTCAACCTCCGTGTTGGGAGATCCACTGCTCTCTTCAAAGCTGTCAGACAGAGTCGTTTGCATCTGCAGAGGCTTCTGCTGTGTTTGTTATTGTTTACTGTGCCGTGTCCCCAGAGGTGGAGTCTACAGAGACAGGCAGGTTTCCTTGAGCTGCTGTGAGCTCCACCCAGTTCGAGCTTCCCAGCAGCTTTGTTTACCTACTTAAGCCTCAGCAATGGTGGGCGCCCCTCCCCCAGCCTCGCTGCTGCCTTGCCGGTAGATCACAGACTGCTGTGCTAGCAATGAGGGAGGCTCCGTGGGTGTGGGACCCTCCTGGCCAGGTGTGGGATATGATCTCCTGGTGTGCCTGTTTGCTTAAAGCGCAGTATTGGGGTTTTCCAGGTGTTGTGTGTCTCAGTTCCCCTGGCTAGGAAAAGGGATTCCCTTCCCCCTTGCGCTTCCCAGGTGAGGCAATGCCTCGCCCTGCTTCAGCTCTTGCTGGTCGGGCTGCAGCAGCTGACCAGCACCGATCGTCCGGCACTCCCCAGTGAGATGAACCCAGTACCTCAGTTGAAAATGCAGAAATCACCGGTCTTCTGTGTCGCTCGCGCTGGGAGTTGGAGACTGGAGCTGTTCCTATTCAGCCATCTTGCTCCGCCCCCCCCCGAAAATTTTTCTAATCGACAAATCTGATATTTTTAAAGCCAGTCTGTCTCTCTTGTAAATTTCTGAGGTAATTAAAATTCTTCTTTAATTACCCCTGAACATAAATTGAAATCAGTAATTGTGAAATTGGTAATTATATGGAAGAGTGGCAGTGTCAGAATTTTGCCAAGATCTTTTCCTTTCACTTTTCATAATCTAATTATCATCACTTAGATTTTCATTTCACAGTTGAAATGCTAAAATTGGGGGAATAATGTCTGCTCTAGTTTCAAAGCATAATTTATGGGAAAAACCAACTTACTTGCTATTTATTACTTTTAATTTCTGTAAGAACTTGTTATTTATCACCTACCACAATTTACACTGGATAAAACAAAATCATGGACCCTCTGATTCATATTGTCTGGTGGTAATATATTGATCCAAGATTATTAATAAGCCCTATACGTTTTGAGGAATTGCCTCACTTTTTTTGTAAAGCGGGCAAAATCTTTTAAATCTATGAGAGATACTAAAATTATGATTGATTCTTATGCTTTTAAGATCTCCAATATTTTTTCTCATTTTGAACTGGAAAAACATATTGATGTTTTTCAGTGGAGGTGTAGGAACATTCGCATTTATTTAGCTGCAGAGGGAAGATTATGAATTTGAAATTTCAAAGCCATTTCTTAGTCAAAGGGGAATGGAATTTTAGAGCCAAAAGGCATCTCCTAATGGCTTTGTGGTAATGTGTGAAGAGCAGAGAGTGAAGTCAGAAACCTTAAGGTCGGATTCCCACTTTCCACTTTCTAGCTGTGTGACCCAACTCAAATTACATAAATTCTTAAACTGCATTTCTTCATCTGTGAAAGGAAGATAATCCCTGCGCTGTTAATTTTATTGCTTTATTGTAAGGATCAAATGAGACAGTATACAAAAAATGTATTGGGAATTGTGAGCTGCTGTTCAAATGTACACAGATTATTTTTCTGAGAAGTGAAAAACTCCTGTTTATTCGGGTAGTTGCCTGATTTCATCAGTTAATTAGTAGTAGAGCTAGATCTCCTAAATCAGTCTGATAATCTTTCCATTGGAGTGTAACATTCAAAAATTGTTCATTTGCCTAGTTGGATATGCAGAGAACTTACTGGAACTCTAAAGTTATGCCACTCTTCATAAAGACAAACTTCTGGATCTTAGTAATGTGTTTTCCTGGATGAGAGGGAACAATTGGTTTATTTTGACTTACCATGTTTTGTCTGTAGCGCTTGGATAAATACCTAAAGCTGGTTCTGTTTTTACTAGTTGTTCTGTGATAAAAATCTCCCTGATTTATACTTAGAGTGGTATTTCCCTTTGTTAAATCCGCCTCTTATCATAATTTTACAACGTGCTGCTTCCATGGACTTCTATTAATTTGGAGCCAAGTATTCCATAAATGGCTTTTATTTTTGTTTCTTATTTAATAAACTGTATAGAATTTCCCACCCACATTTTCTTTGCAAAACGACTGAAATTCTTGATTGTTTAGTTTCCTTTTATAGCTACTTCTACAAAGTATGGTTCTACAAACAGCTGGAGGATGAATTTCTGCTTTAGTCTAAGGTCATCTGGAACAAAGTGGTTAGAATTCTCTTCTAGAGTTCTCAAGATAATTAAAAGGAAGCTGAGTGCTTTATGTTAAATATAATCATTTAGGTTTATTAAGCAAAAGGTCCAGGATTGGAAATTGAATGTTCAGGTTGAAGATACAATTAATTGAAACTTACAATATTGCTCACTTAAGCAGATATGGAAAAACAGGCAATAAGTCATTTCAAATAGGGAAAAGTGAAGATTCATGTTCAGCTAGAGAGAATAAAGGGACAAGAATATACGAAAACGTTACTGCTACTTCATGTAACATTTAGAAGGTATTAGAAAATATAGAAGGTGTTAAGAATGCTTCAGAATTTGTGGAAAGAACAACCATTTTTTTTTTTTTCTGAAACATATACTTTCCCGTGGGTCTATTTTCATTATTAAGGAGAACACCTGGCATGCAATCAATTTGGATAGCTACTTACTATCAGGAAGAAAAACTGAATTTTAAAAATAAATTGAAAATTTTAGAATAGTTTTAGATTTATAGGAAAGGTGAAACCATGGCATGGAGATATCCCACATCTACTTTCTCCTATTGTTAATATCTTAGTATGTGCATATTAGTATGGCACATTTTTCACAACTAATGAACCAGTGTTCATATATTAATATTACCTGAAGCGCATACTTTATTCAGATTTAGTTAGATTTTTGTTTTTGTTTTAAATTGAATGTCCTTTATCTGTTCCAGGTTTCTATCCAGGATACTACATTGCATTTAGTCATCATGTCTCTAGCCTGAGACAGTGTCTCTGACTTCCCTTGATTTTGGTGACCTTGACAGTTTGAGGAGTACTTGTCAGATATTTTGTAGAATGTCCCTCATTTGGGATTTGTATGATGGGAAGGCTATGGTTATAGGTTCTTGGAGAGAAGACCACAGAGGTGAAGTGCCATTTTCCTATCAAGAGTACATATAATCAACTCGACTTATCGCAGTTGATATTAACTTTGATTGCTTGAGTTAGTGCTTGTCAGGTTTCTCCACTGTAAAGTGACTCTCCCCCAACCCCTCCGGTGTTCTACTCTTTGGAAGTAAGTCACTGTCTGAAACCCCCATTTATGGGTTGGGAAGGAAATATCTAATTTTCACTATAATAAAAACATTATCATTGGCAAACATTCTCATCTTTAAGCAGTCAATATTATGATTGCATTTAGCAGGCTCATTTGACTGGTAAACTTAGAGGTGTGTTTTGTAGCTAACAGCTCAGAAGGCAAATTGAGTGGCCATATTTCCTCACATAGAATTCTCCTTTAGGGCAGTTTTCTTTTTGTCCATAGGAGATGGCCAGAAATGTAGGCTCTGAAAACTCAGTCTCCCCCTGCTACCACTTCTCTGACATATTCCAGGTCCTACCTGTACTTGAGTCAGGTTAGAAGAGTGGCTCTCACACTTGAGTGAGCATCCAAATCACCTGAAGGGCTTAAAACACTGATTTCAGGGCTCCACCCCCAGTTTCTGACTCACCCCCCAGTAGGCCTAGGGTGATGCCTGAGAATTTACATTTTCAACAAATTCTCGTGTAATGCTGATGCTGGGGACCACACTTTGAGAACCACTGGGTTAAACCATAGAGAGTCAGAACACCTGAACTACATTATTTCAATCCTCTGCTGAGCTTTTCTGTGAAGCAACTGATGTAGGTTCTGTTCTTTGAGAAACAGAGTGATAAAAATGTTGCCTTGGCCTCTACACAGCTGATAGTCTCACTTGACTTTTGACCTTTTTTATTGCTATTTCTTTATTCTGTGTCACTATGCCCCCTGCCCAAATGTATTCAATTTATTTTTGTATATGTACTGTACATAAGTAGCGTATAATTCTTTTTGGAAATTAATAATATCAACTGGCATATGTTAAGCACATATTCCTTTAATTGTTGCACCTACTCTAAGAATTACATTTACTGTTCTTCCCATTTTAGAGAAGAGGAAATGGAGAAACGGGTTAATTATTTTCCTAAAGATAATGCAGCTATGACATGGTAGACTAGGGGTTGAAACCTATGTTTCTTACTCCCAGCTGTTGCCTCTCATTTCTGAACTTATGAAGACGAGGCCATGTGGTGTAGTAGAAGTAACCTGGGTGGCCATTTGCTGGAGATATCACTGGAACATGGTATCTAACTTCTTCCAAACTCATCTTCCTCGTTCCCCAAATGGTGGATATTAATACTTTCCTTATAGAGTTGCAAGTATTGAAGAAAATAATGGATATAAAGTACCTAGTGAAATGCTGTGTTCATGATGAGTACTCAGTAAATATCTTTCTAAACCACTTGCTGACATAAAATTATTTGTTTTTTATAATTGTGTAATAAATAGTGCCTGAGTTAATAAGAACATTCTATTTGTAAAGGAATAAATTAGGAGTGAAGAAGATATTGCTAACTTTACTCATATTGGTGTTGAAGTTAGCATCTATAGTTAAAATCCTCTTTTGTTGAGTTCTTTATTATTATATAAAGATTTTTTTTTTTTTTTTTTGTGATGGAGTCTCACTCTGTCACCCAGGCTGGAGTATAGCGGCATGATCCCAGCTCACTGCAACCTCCGCCTCCCGGGTTCAAGTGATTCTCCTGCCTCAGCCTCTTCCAGTGGTGGTGGCACACCCAGCTAACTTTTGTATTTTTAGCAGAGACGGGGTTTCACCATGTTGGTCAGGCTGGTCTCGAACTCCTGACCTTGTGATCTGCCCACTTCGGCCTCCCAAAGTGCTGGGATTATAGGCGTGAGCCACCATGCCTGGGTATTATATATAAATTTTTTAAAAAAATAATGTTTAAAAGGCTAATGTGGCAATTTAGAAACAATATACAACTTATATATAGGATTATCATTTTATCTTTGGATAAAATCATTTCAGTCCCTGAGGAACATAAATGGAGTTTGTGTTCCTAAGAAGTGTGGGTCAGAGAACTGGGTATAGTATACCAGACTCTGAAGTCTTTGATCTGCTACCAATTTTTGAAGTTGTGCGGTCAAACTTCCAATTATCTGCCTTGTGGTTTTGTGTAAAATTTTGCCTTTGGAATTCTTTGTCTTTACTTTTACCTTTAAAAAAAACCCCATATACTGAATAACAAAGTGTATTACATTTTATTACTTAATAAGTATGTTCCTGTTTATTCTCTCATCCAAGCTGCAAACACAGTCCCTCTATTTTCTCCTACTGATTTGTGTCTTTCCCTTCTTTTTCCAGTAATTACTTTGCTTATGTTCTAGCTTGACTTTCCTTTATGTTCCTAAAATCAGGTGAGTTTTGAGATGTAGGTATTTTGTTCTCACTGGTCCTTGACATCAGCCTGAGCATATGATATGATTTTAGAAGAAATCAAGCAGAGGCTAGAATGGCAAGTACAGTTTGTCCTAATGGGAATCTGGTCTGTCCAGCATGGGATAAATTTCCCTTTTAACATAATGTTTCAGAGGCTAATATCTAAGGAACTGAACCTTACTACAATAACTCAAGTGAGAAAAGAATGCAGTCCAAGGTAAAATATCATTTTTTAAAGGTCTGTATTCCCAGATTGTCTACATGTCTGCTCTGTTCTGTCAGTAGAAGCAATCCAGAATCAACTAATGATGTGCAGTGTTCTTGTGCCTGTTTGTAAATTGGACAATTGCATTCATCATTCCTTATCATTCCTTCTTGATTGGGAGAACTGGCTCATTTCATTGCTAAAAATTCCCAGAGATTAAAATGCTGTCTCTTTTTTGCTTAGGCTCTTATCTGAAAACATTTTCTTGAAGTTTTGATAGTTGCACAAAAACCAGCAGTATAGTAGAAAGAACATAAGCTTTGGAGGCAGATAACTAGCTTTGAATCCCTGAGCAAGTTACATGCATTCTCTGTGTCCACTTCCACATACGTAAAACGTATACAGTAATAGTACCTATTTGGCGAGGTTGTGGTAAGGGTTAAATGAACAATGAACAATATGCATGGGGAGCCTGTAGTGGTGTTAGGGACATATTAGGAGCTCAAAAATGTTCATTTCAATTCCTTGGTAGTAGTGTGTATTAAGTGCCATTGATTCTACATGAAAATGCCTCAAAGAAGAATGCCTTGCAGAAGTTTCAACCTGAAGGAAATGGGAGAACGTAAATAAGTGCTCTTGAAAGAGTCAAAACATCTCACCCCTTACCACCATTCAGAAGTGACAAATTTTGTTAAATGATAAACTGATAGGTACATTTCCCTTCATAGAAATTATACTATCTAGAGGATTTCTAATAGCCTGAAGTCCAGTTGACATTCTCTGACTAATATTTAAAATAAATAATAGACAACAAAATTAATAGCTGGCATTTTAAGTGCTGCGGCTTGTCACCAAATACCATAGCTCCCTAAACCATTAGCTGACATCTCATGTAATCGGTAGAACAGCACTGTACTATACCCAATATTGCTGAAATGTTCTATAATACCCGCAGACAATTCTGTGGCCTATTTTTGGTGCTCCATTTAACTTTTTGCCAAATCTGAATTACTGGGGTTTGAACTATTCAAATGGTACCTCATGCTAGCTTTCAGATTGATCCTAATTGCATTAATTGATAGTAATTTCCCCATCCCAAAATTTTGGGGAGTAATTTAGTCTTGGTAAGATTTCTGAAGCCACCAAGGTGCCACCACCTGAAGACTTAGTTCACTACAGTGACATAAAGAATGCATGATAAACCTTGAGTTTGAAAAGAGGTTTATTTATGCACCGTATCCTTTGTGAGAACAATTTTCTGAAGCTGTTGGCAAATAATATTCCTATGGATAAGATGCAAGAAAACAGTAAGTGGCTTTGTTTTCCTGGATACCCTATAGAATCCACTCACCTCTCTAATTTCTCCAATGTTTCCACTCACCACTCACTAGATCAACAAATCTGGAGGGCTCCTATAGGTTAGTCTATCAGGCATTGTGTGTGTATGGGACAGGATATATAATAGAAAAGGTAGTGTTCTTGCTCTTATATTTCTTTGCATTTTAATTTGGGATATAGCTTATATCCTCCAAATAACAGTACAGTAACAAAGAGTGCTAGCAAAGTAAATATGTAATTTTTCTTGTAAGTGGTCAGTAGGTATGTAAGCTGATATATCCTGTTTGTAGGTCCATTTGGCAAAATGTGTATGTCAAAAATCTTTAAAAATAACTTGACTTTTGACCTAGCAATTTCATTGCTAAGAATTAGTTCTATGGATATATATACACATATATGCAAAGGTTTATGTGAAAGAATGCTCTTTGAAAAATTATTTACAATACAGACATAGAAATAACCTGAATATTTATTAATGGAGGACTGTTAAAACAAATCATGGTCCAGCCAGGGCATGGAATACTATACACCTGTTAAAAATAACAAGATAGTACTATATGTACTAACATGAAAGATGTTTGAAATAAGTTTTTTTAGGGAAAAGAACAAGTTGAAGAAAAGATATATATTATTGTTATATATGTGTGTATATTATCAATATACCCACATATTTATGGGGGATAAGATATACATATGTATATTATCAGTATACACACATATATTTATGGGGGATAAGCTCTAAATTTTCAGTGCCATATTTTAGCAATATTGTTTCAATAAAGTGGGAATAGAGGGGAGGAGGGGGGTGGGACTTTTAATCCTTATTTAGACCCGTTACTGTTAAATTGTTTATATAACTATATTACTTTTATGATTCTAAAAAATCAAAACAAGTGAATAGATTCATTTTTCAGCTTTATTGAAGTACAACTGACAAAGTGAATATGTTCTAAGAGTAGAAAGTAATAAAATGATGAGAAGTGTATGTCATTGACAGAGAAATACCATTATTATTGATGATAATAAGAACTGAAATGTCCAGAGTGCTTGCTACACCAAACACTGAATGCTTGACATACATCATCTCATTTAGTTTCTCATATCTGCTAGGTACTAATTTAGCAATAAGGAACCAAGGAATTGCAAGCTAAGTAAGTGGCAGAACCTGAGCCCTGGTTAAAGTCTATTCTGTTAAATATGCTTTCATTTCTACAGCATTCTCTATGGTCCCAACTGTTTAGACAACTGAGACTCCTGGACCATGATAACTATAATCATGCAATGGGGCTGGGAAAGTAGAAGGAAGGGGTATTCTATCTTCAGTATTGTTTTGGAGCAGAAAGGAAGGTTTAATTCTATAGTGTTTTCCATTTGAAATTGTCAATTTTTAAATAAGGGGTTTTCATGCCAGAACATTGATATTTTCTGCAATTTGTAGTGATTTCTCAGCATTCATAGGATTGATTGCTTTGCTACACATAGATCCTCATAATAGACCAAGAAGGAAGAAGGAAGCGTGGGTAGTTTGGGTAACACTGGGGTGGAGAGCGAGCTACAAACTAATCATGAATAGGTGTGTATTCACCCCTATCTAAGCACTGTAGCATGACCATTCGAGTTTCCCACAGATAGACAAGTTAAAGTGGGAAGGCAGTTCTTTTGCTGTATTCTTGCTATTACATTGTGACTGTATTCTTGGATATTACATTGAAAAGATAGCATCCTCAGCTTCCAGACACTTTTCATTGCAGAGTGCCCTCTGCTGAAGAAGCAGGGAGGTTCACCAAGAATTTTGCAAGTGAATAGCACTCTACATCTCTCCTTGTTTCTATGCTCTGTTATTTCCATCTGTATTAAAGAGCAATTAAATTCATTACCTTTTAATAGCACAAACCTTTATTTGGCATTAAAGTATGCCACACATGATACTTGCCCCAAACACAAAACCAAAACAAACAAAACCAAACCTAACAACTGTGAAATCGCCTTGCCTCTTGTATACATTTATACTGATGCTTGTCAAGAATTACAAGCCCATCGAAATCCCTACTTTCTACAGTGATCCACAAGGTGAACAGATACTTGTAGTTTCTTTCTTACATGCTTTTCTGAATTATTTGCAAACCCCTTGATTGTCCTTGTTTCTCATTCTGGCTCTGAAACCTACTTTAGAAGTATTTATAAATAAACCTGCTTTACATGTTTGCAAAATCCTTTAAAGAAGGAATGGTGTGTTGTGGTTTAGTTTCTCCTGTTTTCAGTTTCTTGTACAAAACTACAGCAAATTTTTCCTTTAGTCTTTTGCGTAACCTTTGTGAATTACGAATGTAGGTAGTGACTAACTTTTCTTGAAACCAAGACATATTTTAATCAAAATTTATCAAAATGCTTATAAGCTTTATTATTATTATTATTATTGGAAAGTAAAGAGAACTAGGGACACTTTCTTTAGCTCTTGAAACTAGCTTAATGAGATAAAATGGAAACGTCCGAACTAGATTTTTATTAACATTATTGTATTTCTTTTGGTGAACAAATTTTATAAAACTGGTTAATGCTGCATAGCAAAACAAAAACACAAGCAAAGCACACACACATATAATATTTTAATTGATTTAAGGATAAAGAACTGTAAGACCATGAATTATACATTTTTATATATATATATTTTTACTTTATGTTTTCACTAGTATAGCATCTCATAAAATTAAAACACTGTCAAACACTATCTCTTTAAATCTCACAGCATGCTATATATTCCAAGTAAAAATTGGAACTGTTATCTGTTTTGGCCTGTTTGATGATAGAGAATTTTAATTTTAGAATGTCCTGGAGCATTTGGGAAGTGGGATTGCGTAACTATATGTATAATTATTCTTTGAGTTTCTTTTCCTGGGATGTTAGTTAATTTCATTAACTACTCAATATCCATTACTTTGCCAGTAAAGACTAAAAAGGGAGTGAAATATCATTATGGCTATTTTGCTTCTTTGTATGGCCCCTTTTGAGTTTATTGAACATTTATAGCTGTTAAAATATGGGAAAAATGCGTTATGCTAATTTTTTTGCTTCCTTTCATTTTCGTTTTTTGTTTTTAGTTACATTTGTGTCTTAATGCTAATGTTGGAAATATGCTGCTTGGTATGATTTTGAAACAATTTATTTACTTTCGAAAACATTTTCGTGTTTTCTCTCCTCACTTCATGAATATATTTGCTCTAGCTTACAAAAAGAGTATTGTTTGGGGGGAAATGTCAAAATACCTTCAAATATCTTCCATTATACTCTTTGTTGCTTAGTTGTATTTTTGTCTTCATTTCTGTTTTATTAAGAGGTTTTCTTTTACTTTAAGAATTTGAAATCTGTCAAAACAGTGCATTAAATGATTCTGAATCATCACGATCCAATGTTTTCTTTCCTTCTCCCAGAGATGGGCAGCCTAAAATGCATGCTTGTTGTGTAGTTTTGACATATTTATAACCTTGTTTGTACATCCTGATCACGAGCAATCTCAAGCTTCTCGGCTGAATCTAGGGTTTGGGAGTGAAGAATTTGGTTAGTAAGGATGGGCAACAGTTTTCTGGAAAGTTTAGTACTTCTGATGTGTGTTTCAAAGCATGGCGTTTGATTTTGCTATATATTTTTAGCTATGTGTATTTAGAATGCTACATTCTTCTTTCCCTGCTGGGCATATTGAAAGTCTCGTTTTTCCCTGTTGGTTTACAATTTTACTGACAGAAAAAGGGCAAATGAAAAGTCTGTTTGTACAACCTAAATTGATTTTTAGTTCAAGTTGGAAACTTACTTTAAAGGTATATAAATCATAACCAAGTTACTCTACCTGAGGCTCTATGCGTTGTGCCACTCTGGTTTTGGAAAAATATTTTGAAGTATCATTTGGATTTTGGCAAATATTACTGGGTCAGAAACTGGGCCACCCAAGTCTTTACCCTTCTCTGTTAGAGGAGTGTTACCCTAAATGAACTTTCATTACTGACATCCCATTGTGGCTAACTCCTTTTCCCTGAATTGTACTTATGCAGCAGATAGTGTTGAATATATGCATATGTTTTTGTGATCAATGTCAAGTTTGCTGAAATAGTACGGTAGAGAAGTGTGTAATGGAAACATACCTGTAAAGTGTTAGAGTTGGGTGTTAGATTAATTCATTGCCATCTATCTTTATTTTGTTAATCCACTTCAGTGGATACAACACAAGTATTGTAAGTTCCTTTCCAAAACCGTGTGTGTGTCTGTGTGTATTTGTGTGAGTGTGTGTGTGTTCTACCACATGAAATTACCACAACATCTAGAACACCTTTCCCTGTCTCCAAGTAAAACAAATCAAAATAAACAACAACAACAACAACAACAGGCTTTTAAAAAATATTTCTATTGGCATTTCTAATCTTTTCTCAGTATTGATTTTATCCACAGTTTTCTATAGATAGTGAGAGGGTAAGTCATTGGGTTGCAAAGATTACAGAGATTTTACTCTAGAACCATAAAATAGAAATGCATTGACAATTTTTGTATTGCTGTTTTTCTCATTTGAGCTCTCAGTATTTAATTACATAATGTTAATACTATAAGCGGAAAGTTTCTGTAAATAATATTAGCTCTTTGGGAGAGAAAATTTCTGAAGAAATTTAGTGAATACATGAAATAATGGTCTTCAGAACACGTTCTTATTGGATATATAGTATCCAAAATATATGAGGAATTCCACTTAATAGCAAAAAAACCAAACTCCATCTAAAAATGGACAAAGGACCTGAACAGACATTTTCCCAAAGACGACATACAAATGGCCAACGGTTATATGAAAAGATGCTTAATGTCACTAATTATCAGGGAAATGACAAAATCACAATGAGATATCACCTCATACCTGTTAGGAGAGCTTTTATCAAAAAGTCAAGAGACAACAAGTGTTAGCAAGGATGTAGAGAGAAACAAGCCCTTGTTGTTGGGAAAGTACAACCGTTGTGTGACCATTACGGGAAACTCTGGAGGTTCTTCAAAAAACTAAAAATAGAACTACCATATGATCTAGCAATCCCACTTCTGGGTACATATCCAAAAGAAATGTAATCAGTGTGTCAAATAGATATCTGCATTCTCATGTTTATTGTAGCACTATTCACAGTAGCCAAGATGTGGAATCCACCTAAGTATCCATTGACAGATATTGGTTAAAGAAAATGTGATATATACATACATACAATGGAATACTCTTCAGCTTTAAAATAGAAGGAAATCCTACCATTTGCAACAGCACACATGAACCTTGAGGACATTATATTAAGTGAAATAAGCCAGACACAGAAGGACAAATGCTGCATGATCTCACTTATATATGGAATCTAAAAAAAGTCAAACTCGTATTCAACAGAGAAGTATCATTGTTCTCAGAGGCTGTGGGGTGGGGGAAAAGGAGAGCTATTGGTCAAATGATACAAACCTTCAGCTGTAAGATAAATAAGTACTGGAGAACTGATGAACACTATGGTGACTATAATTAGTGTAATGTATACTTGAAATATGCTAAGAGAATAGATCTTAAGTGTCCTCACTACACACACACAAAAATGGTAACTATATGAGGTGATGGATATGCCAATTAACTTGATTGTGGTAATCATTTCACAATGTATACATATATTAAAACATCACATTGTATGCCCTAAATATAGGCAACTTTTATTTGTTCATTATACCTCAATAAAGCTGAAAAAAACCCTCACATCCTTATATAGAATAAGTTGATCAATACTATATCATTTGCAAAAGTGGTGAGAGTTACATGTTATTTTCCAAAGGTAAGGAGCCATTTTTAAATATAGGACAAAATAATTATTTCTAAAAGAGTTTATTCGCCATAATTAATGATGAAATGAGGTTTTATTGATTTTGGAAAAGGAGAACAGTGAGTGGGCATTTACTCATTTAGATGTTATAATATTTTTTAATGTTACAATAATAAGGTAGAATAGGAAATAACATTTTTAAAAATAAGAAATCTGTTTATCATTTATCTGAGAGCATATTATTATTATTCATAAAGTTTAACTAAGAACTCTAAATACTGCAATAAATAAAACTAGTCTTTTTATAACAGTCAATAAAGCTATTTAATTACTTTTGTGAGATTCTCACTTATATATTTGATTAATTTTTCCATTTTGTAATGATGTTTGATTATTTTCTAACTGTTATAATCTTGTACATTTAAGTATTTGTTTTATTCTAAAGGTGACACACTTAGGTGATTTTGGGCATGTGTATGTATATATGTGTGTGTGCTGGGAGATTTCTGTTAGAAATAGTACCAAAAACAAAATCCTCTTTTGTCTTGGCTTTTAATATCCACAAATATCAAACCAACACTGTGGGAAAAATATTGTGTGTGATTTCTACATGAGTCAAAACCATAGCTGCTGGGGTTCAAGCCCATTGCCACTTAATGTGCTCTCAATCCTCTCTGTTTGCCATACCTTAACATCCTAGGACCACCTGTTTTTATCATATTAATGTCATTTAGCTTGTGTGGATGGCTAGATTTAGTTTTAAAGATCGTGGTTGACAGTGTTTCTATTTGACCAAGATAACTTTCTTGTTTTCTCCTTTGCAAGTCTGATCCAGCAATGCTTGCTTCTTGACCCACATGAATGTTGTTAAGACTACTTTGTGTCTGGAAAGAAACTTGAATTCTTAGACTAAAGGATGCCATCTAAATACCAAATTTTACATTATCGATTACTTGCTAGATTGTACTGTGTGTGTATCCTGTCCAACCTAATTTTCTCACTAAAAACTTTGCCATCTTGCCTGCTGAGACTTCCTTTTCACTACTTTGTGTTGGCTTCTCTCCTCTCTCTGCCCATGCTGTGATAAAATCACTATGGTTAGAGCTAAAGTCAAATCTTTTAAAAACCTAATTAAGTCTTTTTTTTCTATCTATGATAAAATATCACTGACCAGAAATCTAAAGAGCATCAGGGGAAGAAAACCATAAATAATGCCCTAAAATATAAGGATACACATCAGTAAAGAGAAAAACAACTCATTGAATCATGCCACCATGCTGGGGCACTTTCGTGAGGCTTAGGTATAAAGTGGTACTTTTATAGTCACTGGTCAGGACTGTAATTGGAATAGCGATTACTGCTAATATTGCTGTTATTGCTGGTATCTCAAAAATGTGAATCACTTTTTATCTCTTTACCATAAACAGATACCACAGCAAAAATGAAAAAAAAATTATTCATAAATTCCACAGATTGAGAAAGACCTCAAGCTGAAAGCAGGTAAGCTTTAGCTTCATAGGCTATAAGTCCTGAGCGTTTCAGAAAAAATAGCTTTTCTAGAAGTTTAGATAATTTTGGTGAATTATGATGTTCTTGAACTATTGTTGGGTCTATAATTTTTCAGGAGGCTGAAAAATCACCAAGAGAATGACTAAGAAAACTTTTCCTGCATTGCCATATAGTTGTTAAAGTTCAAGTGGTAAACAAATAAAGGATGGAAATGTCATTCTGGTTTCTAAATATACTGTAATTTCTTTGAGATTCCTCTTATCAGGAAACTTCCGCCCTTAGGATTCTCTGACATCTAATTTGTTGAACTGTTTATAAAACACAGAAATGTGAAGATGCACGAGATGTTGTTTACAAAATATTCATGGCCCAAACTAGAAAAAAAAATCCACATTGAACGCCTAACTGTTGAATATAGTCTGACTGTGATATCTTCTTAGGGGGAGTTCTTGATGTTTCTATTCCTTGAAAAAATTTGACATGAAACTACTATTGTCTTTGTGTGGTAGATTCGGTTATTGTTCGGGAAATAATTATCCTTTTCCTGTCCATCTCCATGGGAAGATTGTCTACTACCCTATCCTATAGATGCTGGTCTTGGCCATATTACTTGCTTTGGCCAGTGGCATGCTAGTGAATGTGATGTGAGCAGAGGCCTGAAATGTGCTAGTGTAGTTGGGCTTATTCTCTTGTGTTTGTTCCTCTGCCATGAAATACACTCTTTGGTCTAGATAGCTCTCTGTCCCAAGGACCATGCTCATGCAAAACAGACTTGAACCCAAACTGCAGCTGATGTGGTTTGGCTGTGTCCCCACCCAAACCTCATCTTGAATTGTACTTCCCATAATCCCCACATGTCTCGGGGAGGGACCTGGTGAGAGGTAACTGAATCATGGGGGCAGTTACCTCCATGCTGTTCTTGTGATAGTGAGTTCTCATGACTATTCTTGTGATAGTGAGTTCTCATGAGATCTGATGGTTTTATAAGGGGCTTTTCCCTCACTTTGCTGTGCACTTCTCCTTGCTGCCATTATGTGAAGAAGGATGTGTTTGCTTCCCCTTCCTCCATGATTGTAAGTTTCCTCAGGTCTCCCCAGCCCTGCAGAACTGTGAGTCAATTAAATGTCTTTCCTTTGTAAATTACGCAGTCTAGGATATATCTATATTAGTAGTGTGAGAATGGACTAATATGGTAGATTGGTACCAGGTAGTGGGGCACTGCTGTAAAGATAGCCCAAAATGTGGAAGTGACTTTGGAACTGGGCAACAGGCAGAGGTTGGAAAGGTTTGGAGGGCTCAGAAGAAGACAGGAAGATGTGGGACAGTTTGGAAC
The DNA here is from genome assembly GCF_037993035.2 of Macaca fascicularis. Taxonomy (NCBI): domain Eukaryota; kingdom Metazoa; phylum Chordata; class Mammalia; order Primates; family Cercopithecidae; genus Macaca; species Macaca fascicularis. The sequence continues at coordinate 25,438,298 of NC_088395.1, forward strand.
TTCCTAGACTTGTTGAATGGCTTTGACCAAAATGCTGATAGTGATATGGACAATGAAGTCCAGACTGAGGTGGTCTTAGATGGAGATGAGGAACTTGTTGGGAACTGGAATAAAGGTCACTCTTGCTATGCAAAGAGACTGGTGGCATTTTGCCCCTGCTCTAGAGATCTGTGGAACTTTGAACTAGAGAGAGATGATTTAGCGTACCTAGTGGAAGAAATTTCTAAGCAGCAAAGTGTTCAAGAGGAGGAAGAGCATAAAAGTTCAGAAAATTTGCAGCCTGATGATGCAATAAAAAAGAAAACCCCATTTTCTGGGGAGAAATTCAAGCCAGCTACAGAAATTTGCATAGATAACAAGGAGCCAAATGTTAATCACCAAGACAATGGGGAAAATGTCTCCAGGGCATGTCAGAGACCTTCACAGCAGCCTTTCACATCACAGGCCTGGAGACCTAGGAGGGAAAACTGGTTTTCTGGGCTGAGCCTAGGGCACCTGTGCTCTATGTAGCCTTGGGGCAAGGTGTCCTGTGTCCCAGCTGCTTCAGCTCCAGTCTGGCTAAAAGGGGACAACATGTAGCTCAGGCCATTGCTTCAGAGCGTGCGAGCCCCAAACCTTGGTGGCTTACACATAGTGTTGGGCCTGCAGGTGCACAAAAGTCAATAATTGAGATTTGGGAACCTCTGTCTTGATTTCAGAGGAGGTATGGAAATGCCTGGATGTCCAGGCAGAAGTTTGCTACAGGGCTGAAGCATTCAAGGAGAACCTCCTCTAGGGCAGTGTAGAAGGGAAATGTGGGATTAGAGCCCCCACACAGAGTCCCCACTGGAGCACTGCCTAGTGGAGCTGTGAGAAGAGGGCCGCAGTTCTCCAGACCCCAGAATGGTAGGTCCACTGACAATTTGCACGATGCACCTGGAAAAGCTGCAGACACTCAATGCCAGCCTGTGAAGGCAGCTGGGAGGGGGCTGTACCCTGCAAAGCCACAGGGGCAGAGCTGCTCAAGATTGTGGAAGCCCACTTCTTGCATCAGCATGACCTAGATGTGAGACATGGAGTCAAAGGAGATCATTTTGGAACTTTAAGGTTTAATGACTGCCCTGTTGAATTTCATACTTGCATGGGCCTGTAGCCCCTTTGTTTTGGCCAATTTCTCTTTGGAAAGGGTGTATTTACCCAATGCCTCTACCCCAAGGATGTAATTAACTTGCTTTTGATTTTACAGGCTCATAGGAGGAAGAGATTTGCTTTGTCTCACATGAGACTTTGGACTTGGACTTTTCAGTTAATGGTGGAATGAGTTAAGACTTTGGGGGACTGTTGGGAAGGCATGATTGTGTTTTGAAATGTGAGGACATGAGATTTGGGAGGGGCCAGGGGCAGAATGATATAGTTTGGCTGTGTCTTCACCCAAATATCACCTTGAATTATAGTTCCCATAATCCCCTCATGTCATGGGAGGGACTTGGTGGAAGGTAATTGAATCATGGGGGCAGTTACCTCCATGCTGTTCTCATGGTGGTTAGTGAGTTCTCACAAGATCTGATGGTTTTGTAAGGGGCTTTCCTTCAACTTTGCTCCACACTTCTCCTTGCTGCCACCATGTGAAGAAGGATGTGTTGGCTTCCCCTCACGCCATGATTGTCAGTTTCCTGAGGCCTCCCCATCGCTGTGGAACTGTGAGTCAATTAATCCTCTTTCCTTTATAAGTTACTCAGTCTTGGGTATATCTTTATTAGCAGCGTGAGAACGGACTAATACAACAGCTTAGAATTAAGCCTTACCCTAGTCTAGATCAGAGTTCCAGCCGACCCAGAGAGATGTGTGGGCTATACATAAGTGCATATTGTTATATTCAGTGAGTTTTGGAGTGATTCGTTTTACAAGATGAGCTGACTGATACACTTGGCATGAGCAGCTTTACCATTTACAATTTCAATTCTTTTCACACATGTCCATGAAATTGAGAAACTTGAATTTTGCTAGAGCATGTGATTGAATTTTGATCATTTATCTAGCAAGTGGGGCCATCACTTCTTTCTCAGGGAAATTTTGTTTCCTATTTATTGCATATGTATTTTATTGGAGAGAATGGTGTTCTTAGGTGGTATTTGAGAATTAAGGGTTGGGCGCTTATATTTTGTGAATATTCAAAGTTTACCATACATTTAACTTTAGGGTAGAAAATCTGTTATTTACCTTATATAACTGTATACATTTCATTTCATATAGCAGGTTGGAAGGGCTCGTTGCCTAATTTTCTTCATTAATACAAATGATGAGGTAGGTATATATAAAAACAGAAGGAGAATGTTGAGAACTTCAAACACTGGCTCATAAAGTAGAGTAAACGGAAGTTCCTGAAGTAGACAGATCTGAAGGCTTGAAGAATGAGACCAGAGCATCTTTGAGATTTTTTTCCAGTTAATTTCTTATCAAAAGCTGTTTATTTTCTTGTTTCTCTTTAAGAATGCGTAGAGGTAATATAGCAGACACTATTGGTACAGGTACCCATAGTAGGAACCACTTATTAACACACACCTTTCATTGGGTTTCCTCCTTTTGCTGTTTCATTTCTACTCTTTCACTATGCTTCCTGGGATTTCTCCAAAATAAACTTGTCCCAACATTGTACTCTAGTATGACTTTTTTTTTCTGATTGATATAGGAGTCTTATTGGATAGAGAAAGAAGAAGTCCTTATTTCTTTATTAGGCTTTATTTAAAACAAAACAAACTGAATACCGTCATCTCTTAGCCAATTTTAGGAAATAGAATTAAGTCACATTTTAATATAAAATATTACAGAAATATAAAAAATAAGGAATTATCTATTAACTATTCAACCAATATTTATTGTTTACCACCTTGTTATTTGTGTTTATATTCCCAGTGCCCATTATATAATTAGAAAAAGGTTCTAGACCAACAAACATATGAAAAAAGCTCATCATCACTGGTCATGAGAAGTGCAAATCAAAACCACAATGAGATACCATCTCATGCCAGTTAGAATGGCGATCATTAAAAAGTCAGGAAACAACAGATGCTGGAGAGGATGTGGAGAAATAGGAATGCTTTTACACTGTTGGTGGGAGTGTAAATTAGCTCAACCATTGTGGAAGACAGTGTGGCGATTCCTCAAGGATCTACAACCAGAAATACCATTTGACCCAGCAATTCCATTACTGGGTATATACCCAGAGGATTATAAATCATTCTGTTATAAAGACACAAGCACATGTATGTTTATTGCAGCACTGTTCACAATAGCAAAGACTTGGAACCAACCCAAATGACCATCAATGATAGACTGGATTAAGAAAATGTGGCACATATACACCATGGAATACTATGCAGCCATAAAAAAGGATGAGTTCATGTCCTTTGCAGGGACATGGATGAAGCTGGAAACCATCATTCTCAGCAAACCAACATAAGAACAAAAAACCAGACATCACATATTCTCACTCATAAGTAGGAGTTGAACAATGAGAACACATGGACACTGTGAGGGGAACATCACACACTGGGGCCTGTCAGGGTATGGGGGGCTAGGGGAGGGATAGATTTAGGAGAAATACCTGATGTAGATGACGGGTTGATGGGTGCAGCAAACCGCCATGGCACATGTATACCTATGTAACACACCTGCATGTTCTGCACATGTATCCCAGAACATAATAACATAAGTATAATAAAAAAAGACAAAGAAAAAAAATAAAAAAAGAAAAAGATTCTAGAATCAGTGAATGAATCAATGAATGAAAGAATGATAGAACATAGTGCATTCTCTCCAGGAGCTTACAACGTAATTGTAGAGACAAACATGTAAACATGTCAGAGCAATGTGATATGTACAGTAATAGAGAAATGAATAGGGTGCCATAGGAGCACAGGGAAGTTATAGTTAATTCAGTCTTTCCAAAGGAGCTGATGGGTAAACTGAGTCTGAGAGGAGTTAGCTTAACAGACTAGGGAGTAGGAAAAAGAATTTCCAGATAGGGAGAGAGGAATGGTCAAAGGCACAGAGTTGTATGACTTGCAGAATTGCCTATTTTGGAAATAATTATTTTTGGTGGTATGGCTGAAGTATAGGATGTATATGGTACAGCATAACAAAGTAAGGAGAAGCTAGGCAGTTGGAATGCATGTCATGGGTCCTTTGCTTAGAGTGCCCCTTTCTGATCCCCCTATGACTATGCCCTGTTCATGAGGTGAGAAATCCATGGAGCTAATAGGATATTTCCACCTAGAGTTTGAACTTCTTCTTATAAATCATGCTCCAGGTACTTGTGACTTGGAACTTTCCTCTCAGATAACCTCAGCCCACTTTCAGGATCTGCACAGTTTTCTTCCCAAGATCTGTCTTACTGGAGGAAGACTATGACACTGTTGTTTGCACCCTTAGATGTGAGAGATGGCCAAGAGATATCTGCTTGGGGAGTGTAGATGGAGCTTAGAAATACAAGTTGGGGTATCTGTAGGTTTGTTAGGGAGGCTCTTCATAGTGCTAGAGGGAAGAGAAGGATCTAGGCAGAAGAAAAATGTGTGGGGTAGGTGGGTGGTAGGTAAAGGCTTCCATTTGTATTCTTGCTCTGGGCTCTGCAAAAGTTAGTACTGAGCTTGCATGAGAACCTTACTTTTAATTGTGAATCAGGAGAAAAGTTTATCTCCTGAAAGGGAATAAGAATGGTACAGAGGTTTCAAGGAGAGCAGTAAAGGTTGAGAAAAGCTTCTGTAAAAATGAAAGCAGGACACTTACAAATGGTTAAAATGATAAATAGTACATGTGTATTTTACCACAATAAATTTTTAAAAAATGGAAGCAAGAACAAATTAGAGATTTATAAGAAGTTTGCTGAGAGCCAGTTGGAGACCACCTGCAGCTGGAGACCATGCCTCTGTCATGAAACCTATCTGTGCAGTTGTCCTTTTTCTCTTTCTCTCAGCAGGCTGGATATAAGAGGAGAGAAGGTGGCTGCTAGTACCTATTAGATGCTGAGTGAAGTCAGAGTCAATGCCATGGATGGATAAGAGATTGAATAAGTTGGAAGTGCTTCCAAGAAAGTGATTCAAATTATTCTTTCTGGAGTTTAAGTTTGATAGGGAAATATGTGGAGCTGAAAGAATATGATAACCTGGTGACTGGGGAAAAAAGGAAGAATGAAAGATATATTGTTGGTAAAGTTAAACAGGAAGTATAGTGGAAACATAGATGTTGTTTCAGCCAGTGGGACCTTGGAGTTTGGTATATTTCAAGCGGAAAATTTCCTGGAGAAATGAAGATTTGGGATATGGTCTTAGGTGATAGTAGCTAAAGTAGAATGGGGTTGAAAAAATGTGGATCTTTGTGGATACAAACTGCATGAGACATCCTCAAGGATGTTGAAGTTACCCAGCATGAGATCAGGGCTCAGAGTTGAAAGAAGGATATAAGCTCTCATTGAATGTGAGGGAGCTACTCAAGACCTAGACGTGAATACAAGGAGGAGATGCAGAGGAAGTGGAGCCTGATGACATAATCTTGAAAGCAGAAAAGTTCTTACAAGAGAATGATCAGAGCAATGGTTTTTGAACAGCAATTAGAAGTGAGGATACTCTACTGGATATACAAATGTGAGTCTAATGTGACTGTTGTCTTCAAATAGCTTTCAGGAAAATAGAGAGGCAGATGTATAACATATTGTGATGAGGGAATTCATGATAGAACTGTACATTGAATGTTATAATGGTATAAAGGAAAAGTATTCCTTTAATATAATGCTTTAAAGGGCTACCTGAAAGAAATATGTTACAGAATATGGCAAAATGACCTACTTCCACTTAAGAACGCTTCAAGATAAATGGTGATATCTTGGGAGAACCAGATTTTAGCTGATTAAAAAATAGCAATGAAAATTAGAAACTAATTTTGTAAGAGGGTGAGAAAAAATTTTAAAGTTTTTGAATCAGAGCAATGGTGTGCTGGTAAATGTTTAAAAAATGGATCTTAATTTTCAAAATGCCCCAATTTGTAGTGTCTGTTGATTTCTCTGATATAAATACTCCCATTATGGATGATTTCAAGCCACCAACATAACATTACTGAATGAGGAATTGGGAGAAGGTGTGCACAACTGGCTCTAGCAAGGCCATAGGGAGCTAGCTCTAGCACACCATTGAATCAAAGCTCCAGAAATAAAAGTTTTGGAAGAAGATTTTCAGTAGAAGAAAGAGTTGGTTGGGGTAGGGAGATGGTGAGGTGGGGAGGTGGTTGAAACTAAAGAAACTTAGATGACTCAAAGGGTTTCCTTTTGGGGGCAGCCATCACAGGTATCAGTGATTAAGAGGCTTGGTTGGATCAAATGTCCTTGAGGAACCATGAAGGTTCAGCCTAAAACCTGAGTTTTGTCTCAGGGCTGCTGATAGAATAGTGGCAAAATTTCATTTTGGGGTCTCTCAAGAAGGTTTTGCCTAGGGTAGGGTAGGGAGGATATTACTTTCCAGTAGCATCAACAATGTGGGGACTTCCAAGGAAATAAACCTGGGTTTATTGAGCATAAGCAGGCAATCTTTTATTGTTGTGCACAAATGCTGCAGGCTATGGGTACTGTTGAGGGCTGAAATTGAACCCAGAGCCTCAGCCTTGATCCAGTGGAGCAGTATCTATCTACCAGAACACCTTTTCCTAATTCATAAGAAGACATCAAATATGGGAGCTGCAACCCTGAGTACACTGTTCTCCCTAGGAATATTCGCATTTTTGAGAAGACATAGAGAATGTTGACAATAAATGATTTAATATTGATAGAAATTCAGGCATTGAGGCAGGTTGGTAAATAAGATGTTTCTTAGAATGTCTTATCATAGCCTGTTAAATAACATAGAATATTTATTCAGATGGTTGCCCTCCTGACTGTCTTCTTTTGGCTCAGTAAAGGTAACCAACTCCAAACACAAGTTGAGTCTTCTTTTTTGTTTACTCACACATCTGACTAATGATTAATTTTTCCAAATATAGAACAGAATATATCACAAAGGTTTTCCCTAAATTCTTGTAAGGTAGAAATCTAACAATCTGAGTGATACAATCAGTATATCTGAGATCCATTCATTGCAATATGGATCTTGCAGAATTCTGTTTGTTAACATTTTAGAATTGGATGGTTTTCGCTTTGTAGTAACTCTGCTGACATCTCTTTGATCTTTGCTGAGAGAGTTTAATCAATGTTGCCTTGCTACATGCTTGACCCTTAGGATGTGCCAAATTAAATTTGATGTTTCCTTGGCTGGATTATTGAGTGTTGTTCTTCTATTTTCTTTGAGATGTTTTGTTTCTGTAGCAATAAAGTGAAACTTGGTTATCACCCTTGTGGCATCTGCACTCCAGAACTTTTAAAAGTCTGTAATGATAATTATGTTTTTTTAAAGTATAGTTTAATCTTTGAATAAAAGACTTACTTCGTTCACTAAACCTGGTTTTAGGTTAAGTTCCAAGTAAGCCCTCTGTCTCCGCACCAAACACACAGAAGTGCTTGGCTTTTCCAAACAACAGGTCTGTTCAATGAGGAAAACTTGGAATGCATGTGGTCCAGGTGTATTAAAGGGTAAGCTAGTCTTTTAAGGTGGAAAAGTTAAGGTGCTGGAATTTGAAGACTATATATATATATATATATATATATATATATATATATATATATAGAGAGAGAGAGAGAGAGAGAGAGAGAGAGAGAGAGAGACAGGGTCTTACTACTCTGTCACTGAGACTGGAGTGCAGTGGCATGATCATAGCTCACTGCAACCTCAAACTTCTAAGCTCAAGCAATCCTCCCACCTCAACCTCCCAAGTAGCAGGGTCTGTAGGTATGTGCCACCACACTTGGCTAATTCTTTTACGTTTTTGTAGAGACAGGGTCCTGCTATATTGCCCAGGCTGATCTCAAACTCTTGGCCTCAAGAGATCCTCCCACCTCAGCCTCTCAAAACACTAGGATCATAGGCATAAGCCACCATGCCTGGCCTGAAGACAATAAATTGCCTTGTTATAATAATGTTAATAGTTTGGATTCTAAGAGCCAGGAAATACATTTTCAGCTCATGCAAGTAGAAGAAATATTAGTACTAAATATTTAATATCTAAAATTGGACATTATGAAGTAATACCAGTATAAACCAGAGGCTTCAAAGGTGAATTTGGCAGGATTTACTTATAAATGTGATTATATAAATACAGTCAGCATTTACAATGAAAAAATCCATTATGATGGAAATGTCCAAAGTAGGTAGCCACTGTCAAATATTTACATAGTACTGCCAATGGGGGTTGTGGTTTTAAAAGTAGTGTGAATAGCATGAAATTATAAAAACAATTAACTCAAAATAGTTATAGATATAAATCATTGTAATCCCTTTAATTAACAGTGCCAAGACTGTGATGGTAAGTTTCCTGATGGTGGGTTTTGGAGGATGGGACATTGGTAGATTGCAAAGAGGGTGGGAAGGCATAATGAAAATGTTTGTCCCTGAAACTCAGTCACTTGTGTATTGTTGGTTGAAGAATGTGTCTCTCCTACCAGGGACAGTAGTTACATTTTTGATCAATTAGAAGGCTTTTTGGGAATTACATATAAAAAAAGAAGGAAACACCTGCAAACCAGCAAATTCGCCAAATCAACCCTTGTGATATGGAATGTCTTCTATGGCAGCCAAATTGCTCTCAAATCCAGCTGGCTGCTTTAAGGACAAAGTCACATTAGTTATGTGAACTAGAATTTATATGATTTTGTGCTATATAAACTTTGTGTATAAATGAAAGACTTGTTCAACTACTCATACACTTGCAAATGCTTATTTCTCCAGGCTTGCAGGGTTGCAAATATAATATGGATTATCTTTCCTTGAAAGTCTGATTTTCTAACGAGCCACTTTTTATGTATCTCTTACTTGATGGCACTAGGCTTATTTAAGAAACAGAAATATCTAAACTCAGGGAAAGCACCTTTCTTCATGTTCATTCTAAACCTAATCCCCACCCAAACAAAAACCTGGACAATGCTAAGAAGCTCTGAGAAATAACAATGTTGTTTAGTCTTCCTTAAAGGAATGGGAAAACCAAGGTGTACTTGTACCTAGATTGCATAGGTAGCTATCACTTGTTGTATAGCTTGTGAATGTAAAGAAACAAAGTGAATGAAGCTTTTTACTACACAGATACTCTTCCAGGACTTTCTTAATTATTGAATTCCACTATTGTTTAGACAGAGTTATGTGACCCCCAAGAAACATTGGCTGGGGGTAAAATATGGATTTTTATGTGTGTAATAAAACTGTATTGCATAGATTGATGGGTGTTTTTCATTTCTAAGAAAGGCAATTTCCTGTTGCATGGGAAAAGGGGCCTTCAGTGGGCACTAAATAATTGAATGGAATAAAATTCCATCAGCTAACTGTTGATCACTTTTCAACCTACTGACAGGGAGGATATTTTCAATTCAATCTTCTTTTCCTGCCTAATGGAAAATGGGTAAATATACTAACTCCTAGGAAAATATGGCAAAGTAGGCATTTTTATTTCTATTTTAGTATTTCTAGATATATGCAGTATAGTCTTTTTTTTCTTCTCCTAACCACATCTGTCCTAACAGCATTACATTTTAAAGTATAATGTCCCCTTTCAATCACTGTGACTGCTAACTTTATCATCTGTGAAAGCTTCCCCAGAGGTTGGTCTCTTTAGAAGCAGAGATTTTTCTTAACTGGTCTATCAAGATTTTTTTTCTTGATCAGGGGATTTGTCTAAAAACAGAGGTTTTTGGATGTTTTTTTAATACACTTTCTAAGCAGTGTGGATTTTGCCTTACCACATTTCTTCTTTACCCTTGGGTATTCTTAGGGGTCAGCCAGTAAAAGTAGAGTCCCCAGGAAGGTTCCAGTGCCTCAGAGTCAGGGTAAGCTACTTTTGCTATTTACATTATAAAATGATGTGATTAAATCCAGTTCTAGAGAAAAATGCTTCCTTGATTGTGTTGCAATTCTGCCATTACTTTGCAGAAAAAGAGCACAGCTGGGGTGAGCTTTGATGCCTTAAGGCCCTGATTTTTTGATAGATTAGAAGAAATCTGTGTAGCAGGATTTGTTGATAAATTTACTTTTCTCCATTTATAAGTAGTACAATGGACAGGTGGTTTTATCAAGTAGAGCAGCACTGAAAAAAAAAAAAAAAAAAACTTCAACTGGCATGTTGTAGAGTGAGTGGGATAATCATAACCCAAGGCAAGTGTATTGATGTTACCATGGTACCCATTTGGAAATACTTAATGCTTGCAATGTTCACTGTGGACAGTGGATAAGTAAGGTTTAAGAGCTATCACTTCCATCCCTGCAGGCTTGGGAGCACTCTCAACAGCTACAATAGAGCAATAAAATGAAATTTTAAAATATCCCTCATACATTATATATGTAACCTTTGTATTTCAGTGTGTAACCTTGAGGTTGGTTACTTCTTAGACATATTCCATCCTCATTCTTTCCCAACTTGCCATTCAACTTCATGGTTCTCTTTATCTTCTTGCCCTTCCTCAATAAGTTAGAAATTATTTTGAGCACAGCAACCAGGCTCTTTCCTGTCCCTCTCTACCATGTGGCACAATGCTTTGCACCTGCTAGACATTTACTAAAGATTTTTAAAAGCATATAAAATGAGAATGCCTTTACAATATTAGGAAGTTATACAGGGGATAAACTTTTGCACTTAATGATATCTACATTTGATGAATGATTGAAACTGTCACTTTTGTTCATTAAGTATAGACATTTGTTGTCTTCACAGTCCTGTCCTTTGCTCTTCTCTTTCTCTATTCTTTCTCCTGGAATGCTCATCATCTTGAATAATTTTCATCAATCATTTCCATGTTGATGACTCTGCAACTTAGAGTTTAAAGCTTGCCCACTGTTTTAATTTCTACTTTCATTTCTTGCTACCACCTCAAACTCAATCAGGTCCAGAGTTATCACCAGAATAAGCTTTCTTCTCCTAAATTTTGTGTTGGCCAGTAATTTGACCATTTATCAGTTTGTGAATGCTTTATTTTGTTCTTCATTACTGCCTCTCTGACTTAATGTTACTATATTTTGTGCCCTTATTATCTCTTGGATTAATTTCTTTTCTTGTTGTCAATCAGTTTAGAAATTACTTCAAACCATGCTTGCTTTGCAGCATCCTAATTAGTCTTTCTGATCCTATTCACTTTCCTCTTTAGATCAGGAGTTGGAAAACTTTTCTTTTGCAATGGACTAAATAGTAAATATGTTAAACTCTGCAGGCCATATGGTTTCTGTTGCAATTACTCAACTTTTCCATAGACAGTATTTGTATGTGTATGTACACATATAGTACATATATGCCTGTGCATATGCATAATAATTAAATGAGTGGATTTTGGAGTGATGGAGACCTTGGATCAAATCTTGGCTCTAACACTAGAGTTTTGAGATCTTGGCCAAGTTTCTTAGCTCCCACAAACCCTAGTTTACTTGTCTGTAAAACAGGCATACTTTTCCCCTCACAGGGTTTTTTGCAAGGTCCAAATAAAATGATAGGGAAAAAGCTCTCAGCATACTAAATAAATGTGTTCAATAAATATTAGCTATTTCGTCAAATAAACCAACTACATTTATTGAAGGTCTATTGTGAGGCAGAATTAATCTAATTATAAGGCATACAAAAATGCCTACATGTTCCCTGCATTTGAGAGTTTTATAGTTTATGGGGAGAGGTCAACCTTAGGTGGTTAATTACAGGGCAATAGGGATAAATATTATAATAGAGACATATAAAAAGTATTACTAGCAGGCAGGGAACCCTTGAAAGAGAAGGCAGAATTTGAGGTGGATCAGGAGGGAAGAGTAGAAGAGGTTCACTGAAAAGGGAAAGTGGAGGAAAATTTTTCAGGTAAAAAAAAGCAAAAACAAAGGCATTATTTTAGTCCAGGTATGCTTGGGGCTATCTATGGGAAGTCTAGTCTGATAGAGATAAGGCTGAACAAAAAGGCTAGCCAGGTTGTGAGGGGCCTCCCAAAGGGATTCATTTGCATGTGGAGTTGTGGCATGCCTTATCACTGTCATTTAAAAACATATATCAAGTCATTTATCAATATTTTACGCAGATTGCCGTTAACTCTGATATAGCCATTGGCAGGCAATAACATACCTCTGTACTTTTTAGTTTACTTGTGAACTCTTTATTTTTTAGTGTTTGCCAGAAGGTCAAGTAGACAGAAACCAAACATTGAAGTTAAGGTAAATACACTGTGATGGTTAATATTGAGTGTCAACTTGATTGGATTGAAGGATGCAAAGTATTGATCCTGGGTGTGTCTGTGAGGGTGTTGCCAAAGGAGATTAACATTTGAGTCAGTGGTCTGGGGAAGGCAGACCCACTCTTAATCTGGTGGGCACAATCTAATTGGCTGCCAGCGAATATAAAGCAGGCAGAAAAACGTGAAAAGGCGGGATTGGCCTAGCCTCCCAGCCTATATCTTTCTCCTGTGCTGGATGCTTCCTGCCCTCAAACACTGGACTCCAAGTTCTTCAGTTTTGAGACTCGGACTGGCTCTCCTTGCTCCTCAAGCTTGCAGACAGCCTATTGTGGGACCTTGTGATCATGTAAGTTAATACTTAATAATCTCCCCTTCATATATCCTATTAGTTCTGTCTCTTTAGGGACCGCTGACTAATACATAGAGAGAAACTGTTTGTGGGGAAAAACACAAATTGGTCATTTGGAACTATAGTGACCAACTACACAATTCAGGAGAGAGAAACTCATAGGAATAAAATTGGCATAATAGAATATGGGTTTTATCTATATAAGATTATATTATCTGTGAACAGAGATAATTTTACTTCTTCCTTTCTGAATTGAATGCCTTTTATTTTTATACTTGCCTAATTGTTTGGGCTAGGACTTCTTATACTATTTTGAATAGAAGTTGCAGGAGCAGGCATTTCTGTCTTGTTCCTGATCTTAAAGGAAAATCTTCCAGTCTTTCACCACTGAGTGTGACGATAGCTGTGGACTCTGTATATATAACTTTTATTATTTAGGGGTAATTTCCTTCTGTTCCTCATTTTTGTGTGTCTCTATTATGAATGGGTATTGAATCTTGTCAAATGCTTTTTCAGCATCATTTGAAATGATCATGTGGTTTTTTTTTCCCCTTCATTCTGTTAATGTGATATATCACATTGATTGATTTCAGATATTGAAATATCCTTGCATTCCAGGTGTAAATGTCATGGTATATAATACTTTTAATGCATTGTTGTTGAATTCAGCTTGCTTGCATTTTGTTGAGGATTTTTGCCCCAATATTCGTCAGACAAATTGGTCTCTAGTTGTCTTGTAATGTTTTGTCTGGTTTTGGTATCAGGTTAATGCAGGCCTCATAAAATGATTTTTGAAGTATTCCCCCCTAATGTGTATTTGGCCTACTTGATGGTGTCCCATGAATCTTTTAGGGTCTTTACTTTTCTTCGTTATTTTTGCTCCTCAGATTCAATAATTTCAAGGACCTATCTTCAGGTTCACTGATGCTTTCTTCTGCCTGTTTGAGTCTGCTGTTAAACTCTTGCAGTGAATTTTTCAATCCAGTGATTGTACTTTTCAGCTTTAGAATTTGTTTTGTTCTTTAGAAATAATTTCTATCTCTTTGTTGATATTCTTATTTTGTTTATATATCATTCTCCTGATTTTCTTCAGTTCTTACAGGTGTTTGAGCATATTTAAGTCAATTATTTTAAAGTATTTATCTAATAAACACAATTCCTATATTTCTTCAGAGATAGTTTCTGGAGATTTATTTTGTTCCTTTGAGTGGGTCATGTTGTTCTGTTTCTTCTTGTGCCTTTTGATCTGTTGTTGAAAATTGGGCATTTGCAAAAATAGTCACTTCTCCCAGTCTTTGAGACTTGCATCAAAGACCACCACTAATTAGTGGGCCCTTGAGCCTTAGGATTAGTCCAGAGTGAAGGCTTAATTCTCAGGTCTCTTCTGGGCATGCATCCTGCCTATTTGTGTGCCTTTTTTTTTTTTTAATTCCCCTGTATACATGGCTGTTTTAAAATTTTTAAATTTCCCATAGATTCTTATCCCAGTTTTTTTAGGGCATTACATTTTCCACTGTATTCCTCTGCCCACAGTATCTTGCACGAAGCATCTGAAGGTCTGCAATCCTCCTGCAGTTTTCACATACTATGGCACCCACCATTGCCTTCCCTGGCTTCTGCTAGCCTGAGATCCAAACTATTCCACTATTTCCTGTCTGAGCTCTGAGTCAGGCAAACAGAAACCAGACACTTGAACAGCCTATGGACAAGATAGAACATTGCAAATATCTTCTCTTTTTTTCTGGCTCAAGGAAAGAAACCAAGAAATGGGCTACTTCCTCCTGAATTCACTGTTCTGGGGAGAATGTGAGCAAAGACCAAAAAAAGCCAAAAATTTCCTACCATTTTGTGAAGCTTTTTGTTGGTTAGGTGTTTGCTTGGTTGCTGTAGATGTTTAACTAGTTTCCAGGGCTCTATAAAGTTATTTTAATCAATCTATAGTTTTTTTTTTTTTAATGTTTCCATGGAAGAATGAGGACTTGGAGCTTTCTAGTCTGCCATTTTGCTGATGTCACTCTCAGAATATGAGTTTTAAAGCAGAGCAAAACGAATATGAATAAAGAAATGCAATTTCATTTGGAAAGTTTACCCTAGTCTCAAAGACTTAATTATATTCTTTTATGAGATATAGTAGTAATGATTGGATATCTTTGCCTGACACAGAAGCTAGACCCAGAGATCTATATGAGTATATCTGAGAGCCAGACAAGATAGGTCTGAAAGAAACAATTTGCAAAAGAAAATGAGATGACATTTGGGATATAATTTATTCAGGGCTCTAGATTGTAAAAGCCATATGGTACTAGAAATGGTATGTATCCAGTAGGAAGTCGTTCAACCATGGTGACAGAGGAAGAGGCCAGATAACTTCACATAGCTTTGTCACCACTAGGGGCCTTAGCAGTCTCCACTGAAGGGGGCAGGTTCAAGACATCCAAGAAATAGTATCAAGTGCAAACTGTTAGGAGTTGCTCATGATTACATGTGAGAAACCCCTTGGGGACTGCTAGAAGTATATGGTAGAGTGGAATGTGTGGGGGACACTTTTATCAGGCTAGAAATCTTAGAGGGATGGTAAAATGCAGAACAATTTAGTTTTCTAATGCTAATGGAATTCTCCAGGCTGATGAGGTCTGAGGATATATGTGTAATTGAAAAATTAATTTTAAAATAAAGATCCAATGAAAAGGTTTTGCTTCAAACCATTTCAATAGCATGGTGTAGGTATAATCCAAAAGTTAACACTTACTATGTGTACCACACTGGATCATTTAGAGCTTCCTTTAATAGCATGGAGCTTCTGTGAGGCCTGTGCTTCAATTTGGTCTGCCATTAGCCAATCTTGGGCAGCAGTAACACCTAGCAGGAGGAGTACCAATGCTGTTTTTGTGCTTCTTCAAAATGTATCTGTAGCTAGCATTTCTTTTTTTAATAAAACATTATTTCATCTTTACATTTTAATTGACAAATAATATTATATATATCTATTTAGACTGTGCAACATGATGTTTTGATGTAAGCATACATTGTGGAATGGCTAAATCAAGCCATTTAACATATGTATTATTTCTTTTTTTTTCTGAGACAGAGTCTCACTCTGTCGCCCAGGCGGGAGTGCAGTGGCACGATCTCCACTCACTGCAACCTCTTTCTCCCGGGTTCAATCGATTCTCCTGCCTCTGCCTCCTGTAGCTGGAATTACAGGCATGCGCCACCATGCCTGGCTAATTTTTGTATTTTTAGTAGAGACAGAGTTTCGCCATACTCCTGACCTCAGGTGATCCGCCTGCCTCAGCCTCCCAAGTGCTGGGATTACAGGCTTGAGGGACCATACCCGGCCTATTTCATATACTTATTTTTTTGTGGTGAAAACACTTAAAATCTACTCTCTTAGTAATTTTCAAGTATACAATAATCATTATTAATTATAGTCACCATGATGTACAATAGATCTCTTGAACTTATTCTCATTGAGCTGAAATTTTGTATCCTTTGATCAACATCTCCCCAGTCTTTATCCCCCCAACCCCCACCAAGCCTCTGGTAACCACCATTCTACTCTTTACTTTTATGAGTACAACTTTTAAAGATTTCGTATATGTATGATCTCATGTGGACAGGATAGAACATTGCAAATATCTTCTGTTTTTTTCTGGCTCAAGGAAGGAAACCAGGAATTGGGCCACTTCCTCCTGAATTCACTGTTCTGGGGAGAATGTGGGCAAAGACCAAAAAAAAAAAAAAAAAAAAAAAAAAAAGCCAAAAATTTCCTACCATTTTGAATGAAGCTTTTTGTTGATTTGATGTTTGCTTGGTTGCTATAGATGTTTGACTAGTTTCCAGGCCTCTATAAAGTTATTTTAGTTGATGTATTTAGTCAGTCTAAATAACTATAAAGTTGTTTTAGTCAATAAATAAGATATATATGATATATATCATATATAAGTATATGAGATCATGCAATATTTGTCTTTCTGTGTCTGGCTTATTTCATTTAGCATAATGTCCTCCAGGTTTATTCATGTTGTCACAAATGACATTGTCCTTCTTTGTAAAGGCTGAATAGTATTTTGTTGTGTATATATACCACCTTTTCTTTATCCTTTCATCCCTTTTTGAACACTTAGGTTGATTTTGTATCTTTGCTATTTTTTTTTCTTTGAGACAGAGTCTGGCTCTATTGCCTAGGCTGGAGTGCAGTGGTGCAATCTTGGCTCACTGCAACCTCTGCCTCCCAGGTTCAAGTGACTCTCCTGCCTCAGCCTCCTGAGTAGCTGGGATTACAGGCACCTGCCACCACGCCCAGCTAATTTTTTTGTATTTTTAGTAGAGACGGGGTTTCACCATGTTGGCCAGGATGGTCTCAAACTCCCGACCTCAGGTAATCCACCCACCTCGGCCTCCCAAAGTGCTGGGATTACAGGCGTGAGTCACCACGCCCGGCCTTGGCTGTTGTTAATATTGCCGCAGTGAACACAGTAGTCCTGATATCTCTTTGGCATACTCACTCCATTTCCTTTGGATATATACCCAGTAGTAGGATTGTTGGATTATACAGTAGCTCTACTTTTAATTTTTTGAGGAACCTCTATACTGTTTTCCATAATGGCCTTACTAATTTACAGTCCTATCAACAGTGATCCTCCCACCCTGGCCTCCCATCTTTGTCTATTTTTTTAATCAGGTTGTTCATTTTTGTTGCTATTGAGTTGTTTGAATTCCTTATATATTTTGGCTATTAATCCTTTATCAGATATATGGTTTGCAAATATTTTCTCCCATTCCACAGGTTGTCTATGCACTCTTTTGATTGTTTTCTTTGCTGTGCAGAAGGATTTTAGTTTTATGTAATCCCACCTGTCTATTTTTGCTTTTGTTGCCTGTACTTTTGGAGTCATATCCAAAACGTTTTTTTTTTTTTTTTTCCACAGACCAATGTCACAGAGGCTTTCTCTTATGTTTTCTTCTAGTAGTTTTACAGTTTCAGGTCTCCAGTTTAATTGTCTAATTCATTTTGAGTTGATTTTTGAATATGCTGTGAGATGAGGGTCTCATTTTGTTCTTTTACATATAAATATTTCTTTTCCAGCATCATTTATTGAGGAGACTACCCTTGCCTCATTGTGTTTTTTTGGTATTTTTGTCAAAAATCAATTGATTACAGATACATGGATTATTTCTGGACTCTCTATTCTTATAGCTAGCATTTCATTTGCAGTGAGTGGAGACTGCTGTGTCCTCTGAGTAGATACTTATGGAGATGATTGATCTCAGTTTAGTGCTGCCGGGGAATTCAAGTGGGGGCTCATCTGAAATGGCTAAAGCCAATCATTTGTAGATGATCAAAATGTAAGCAAATTATATTCTGAAAGATGGCTCAGAAAAATGGAAAGTAGGGGCTTTGTAGGAAATGGATGCTATTAATTTTTAATGACACTTACAGTTTATAAAATCCATTTTTCTAATATAGGCAGATTTATTAAATTTAATTTCTGTCAGGTGATAGAATGTTGACAGTTTTGCAAAGGAATTCTTTGTAGATAAACTTAAAAAGAGGAAGAAAAAATATTTATTTCTTCCATAATACTCACTTAGGCTTTCTAATATAGAGAAGATTACTGAGTCCTGAGAAATGCATTATCTAATGTTTATTCCATTAAAAACAATTTTTTCTTAATTTTATTTTTTAAACTATAAAGAAATGTTTTTATAGTTTTAAAAGTAAAACTGCATTCATAATTCGTCCTTTGCTCCCCTCACTACCCTAGTTTCTTTTTCTGATCTTTTTCATATAATGAGATCACCACTCACTTAAATATTAAGATGCCTGGGAGTGGTTTTTGTCTATTCTCTTTACTTCATTTGTCCCTATATCAAAGTTGTCACCACGTCCTGTCATTTTTGTCTCCTCAAATTTTCTTGACTCTATTCTCCTCTCTCCAGCATTATAGAGGCGATCACAATTTCAAACCCTCATGATCTCTCGTGTGAGCTCATTTCTTCTTAATTGAGCTTTTAGAATCTACTCTTTCTCCCCCAATACCAAATTCCTTTCTCTGCCATTAGCATCATCTTTCTCAAATGTAACTCTGTGTTATCAGTCTCCTGTTTAAAGGCCTATGTTTGCTTTCCATTCAGTGCTTTCAGAATAAAGTTTAAGATCTTGCCCTGTGTGACGGACTAAAGATGGCTACATATACTTTGATACTTTTCCCACTGAGAAATGGGGTCTATGTTCACTCCCATTAAATAGGGAATGGGCTCTGTGACTGCTTTACCAAAATTATGACTGAAGTAATCCTGTTCTATATTCTGGACCCAGAAGTTAAGAGACTGACTGTTTATACTTTCTGTTTCTTGGACCAATTACTCTGGGGACACTCCTTCTTACAACCCAGCTACTATGATATGAGAAGACTCCTTCTTATAACCCAGCTACCATGTGAGAAGTCCAAGCCATGTGGAGGGGCTATGTGTATGTGCTTCAGTTGATAGCTCCAGCTGTGCTCACAGCATCAATTGCCAGCCATGTGACTAAGCAATTTTAAACCTCCAGCAGAATTGACTGAGCTTTCAGATGAACTGCAGCCCCAGCCAACATTTCATTGCAACATCATAGACCTCAAAATAGAACCACAGAGCTGAGCCTGGTCAACCCAAAGAAACAGAACAGGTAATAATGAACTGTGGTGCTTCCAAAAAAATAATAATGAACTGTTGTTTTAAGCCACTGAGTTTTGAAGTGGCTTGTTATGCAGCAATAGATAACTGAAAGAACCTGGCTTAAAATGTGCCTTGTGATCCTCTTTGACTTGCTCTTTTAAACGTGCATCCCACAATTACCCCTACAAGCACACTACATTTCAGCCAATCTAAATACTTGGGGAGTTCTTTTGTGACTTGATACATTTTCATGTACTGTGCTTTTTCCTGGAATACACTTCTACTCCTTGTCTACCTGGAAAATTCTTATTCCCTTCATTACTCAGCTTCTGTCATCTCTTCTGTGAGGGCATCTTTGTCTTCCTTTGGGTAGAATTAGGTTCTCCTTCTACTGAGCTCCAATTGTAGCCTGGATAAAAGATCTTATTACACTCTATCATAATCTTTTCATGGTTTTTATTTCTACTTCCTCCTTAACAGTAGTGACCATGTCTTATTTAACTCTGTGTTCTTAAGCACTTAGCAGAGCTGTGGCATAGAGTGGATAGTACATCTGTTTCTATGTCTCTGTATGCCTGTGTTTCTACTTGTTTGTGAAGGGGCAAGGTATATTTGTGGATCTGGGGCAGAAAAAATATAGGACTAACGTGTTAGACTATCTTAGGCTTTTCCTTTCTTCTTTTTCAGGCAAAATATGATTCAATGATTTGGTGTGTGATGCCAGAAACTCCCTAGGGTAATTCTAACTAGTAGGTCCTCAAATTAAATTTCAGTCAAGGTAAGTAAATTTAATAAATTTTAAAGACTTATTTTGGACTAGGGGTATCAAAATTCAGCCACACACACACGCGCGCACACACACACACACACACACACACACACATATGTTACATATGCTATCAAATCAACTCAATGATCTATTGGTCTAAGGATTACTTAGGATTAAAGATCACCTCTAATACATTAGGTATACTTACATCGGTAACATATGTATCCTAGTTAGGATAGACAGTGCTGAATTAATAAGAAAAAAATTCTTCTACATCTCAGTGGCTATTTTTACTCACATGAGGTCTGCTGCAGTTCTAGAGATTCTCCAGAAAAGCTTCCTTCCAGTAGGGAGTGACTTAGGAATCCAAGCAGATGCCATCTTGTGATTCTATCTTTACAACATGGCCTTTTTATTTGCTGAAGACAGTCACAAGAGAAGGATAATGTAAGACTTTCTCACTGCCTTAGTATGAAATTGAAACATGTCTCTTCCATTTCTTTCCACTCACAGTCCATTTGCCAGAATTAATCACATGGTCCTGCCTAACTGCAAGAAGGGCAGGGTACGCAGGAAGAAGAAAGGAACCAGATTTGGTGAGTACTAGCAATCTTCCCTCTTTTTTTTTTTTTTTTTTTTTTTTTTTTTAATCTTTGTAGCTTATTCTGAGGCTTACATTGTAATTAGTTTTTGATCTATTAGTTTTGTAAGAACTTTTACCATATGCAAAGAAATCTGATTGCAATTCTAGATAGACTAAATCACTTCTATGATTCCCCAACACAAATTCTATGGTAGGGAGGAAATTCATTTAGAGAAATGGAAGTGATAAATGAAATTTCTATACTGTGGAAGAGATGACTGATCAGTAAGATCAGCTTAAAATGGATGATATATGTATGTACTTTGTTCCCTGCGCAGCCCTCGTGAGTTATTTTCTATGGGTGATTTTGTGATACATGACCTTGCTTTATGGTAGAGTATGGCTTTCTCATCAAGATTTGGCTTAGATATCAAACAATTGTACATGTTAAATGTGTCTTATTTTTCCCCTATTCTTACTTTCAAGTATGCAGTATGGCCTTTTTTCCCCTTCTAGTGTCTCTCTTATGTGTTAATGTAACTTGTGAAATCTGAGTATAAGACAAATATTCAAAGTTTAGTCTTTAACCATCTCAGTAGCTTGGGTTTGCTTCAGGTTTCCTGAATGCCATATTTGCATCTTTTATCTAGTAATTACAGGAAAGAGGGTCAAGGAAAGGAAGCAGTAAGTGTAGAAACATCTGGGCCGTATTGTATAGCTACAATCAGTGCCATCATTAGTCTTTAAGATCCTCACCCCTATTTACTAATAAACAGTGAGTTCATCCAGAGTATCACAGCAATCAAAGCTAAGTGGTGAAGTTAATTGGAATCCAGCAGCCTCCTGTATCCCCAGTCTGTAGCTATTTCTTGTGTTAAGCACAAAAAAATGCTCAATGATCCTGGTTTTGTTTTTGACTCAGAAGGGGGAGATTGAAGGAAGTAATTGAGAAGAAGATTTGGATTCTGCAATTCCTTTTTTTCAGGTTTGGGGTTTCAACACAGAGGTTGAGGGGAAGAAGGATCAGGAATTCTCTGGTGTTGCTGTTTCCTCTTTGTGACCCTAGGAGGTTAGAGGCACAATATTCAGCAGCCTTCTTCCCAGTTGGTAGAGGAGGGAGGAGAAAGAAGGGGCAACATGAAAAATTGGGGATCCTGATAGACTCCCCAGTTTTTCCTCCATCCATGCATGTGTGATTTAACTTTTGGACTTCACTGCCTTGAATCATTTTTTAATGTGACTGGTATGCTTCTCATTCAAGGTTTCTGCGAGGGCATGCTCCACACAAGGAAAGAGTAAAACTCATGGTCTCTGACCATCAGCTCACCTCTTCTCATCGTTGGCTGTGTCCAACAGGAAGCGGGGCCACACACAGGCGTGTGGACATTCTATCTAGACTCTCTTCACACCTTATGAAACAGCTGTCTCTTGGGTTTAGGGACATACATGCTTTAGCATGGCCAACCTTAGGGAGGCCAGATTCAGGGAGGTGAGCCATTGCAGGCTTTGGGAACTCCAGGTCTTCAGTATCCCAGGAGAGGGAAGATACTGAGTTTCAAACGGACATGTACCCTTGGGCCTTCAGAGTCATCATCCAGCACAGAGGGTCATGCCCAGAGGGCCAGAACTGGCCTCTCTAAAGTAGGACCCAGGGCAGGGGCTCTAGTTGTGCAGGTCTCAGAGAGTACTAATGACCATATTATGCTTTGCGACATCACAGCTGGAAACAGCGGGTATTAATTAAACTAGTCAAAAACAAAGGTGGTGGAAAAAATAGTTAAACTTGTTTCTTTTGATGTTAAATGAACTAAACCCCAAAGATAATATGGAAATTACCTACTTATTAGGCCAGTCCATTACTTCAAGTAATGAAAATTCGATATTCTGAAACTTCAAACTGCAAAGATTGACCTATATTTTCTCACAATTTGGAGAAACTCCAGAATAATAGCCTTTATCCTATTTTACCCATGGGATTATAAATGAATCACCTAGAAGTAGAGTGGGATTAGGTAAATGGGAGTAGGTATCAGTACCGTCCTCTAAGTAACTCTTCAAAAGAGTGACATATTGTAGCCCTGTAATTATTTCCCTCTTATTAAGACAAAAGCTGAATCAAGAGCAAAGGAATGTAAATGTCTGTCTGAAGATCCTTTTCTTTAGCTTTGTGTGGGAGAGACCCTAAGTTGAAGGCGTTATAGAGACTTCTCACTTAATGACTATAATTAATATTACATGTGCTATGACCCATTAGGGATGCAGAGAATGACCTGAGTTGAAGTTGCTGGCCATTCTGATATAACGATTAAATATGAAAACAGTTCAGTATGTTAATTATATAATGCCCTTTACTTCCCTTACACTGCTAATAAAACTATTGCCATCTCCTTCATTCCTTCCTAGGTCATCTAGCCATTCATTTTTAATATAATGAAATAACATTTTTTTCTTTATGCTTATTGTATAGACTTTTTTCTCCTTTTGCATTCTGATAATTACTTCTTTAGAATTGTGCATAAAATTATAGAATAATAGAGTTGGGAGGAACTTTGGATCTTATCTTGTTCAACTCCTTAACTAATGAAAGTTTCATCAGAGACGGGGTACTTCCCTTCTCTCCTCGCATACTGTCAATGATGGACACTCCTGGGTAGAAAAGGTAGATGACTCGGGAGGAAGATAATAATTTTTTTTTCTGGATTTTGTCTGAGAATTTAGAGCAATGGGAGTGATGTGACCCACACAGTCTAAAGTGAAGGGTACATCTATACAGGACTTGCTAAGGGGTGGTCAAGCCAGTCTTTCAACTATCAGTTCCCATTACTGTCCTCTAGGAGACCAGAGGATGCAGGGTAGAATAAGGGAGAGGGAATAACTGCACAGACAGAGGACTTCAGAGGTCTTAAGAGGGTTCCTTTGAAGTCTTTAGCTGACTACTGATCAATGCATGCTTATGAAAGAACTAACGGAGACTGTGGAAGGAGTCACTTGAAGGGATTACAGAGAACAATTTCCCGTGCTCACTCAAGGCTAGGAATAGTTACTGTTCTATCAGCCAGAGATAAATGCTCCTTAAGTGCTGTCAAAAATCTCATTATTCTTGAGACATTGGGTAGAGTATTAAGAAGTAGAGGATAATAGCCCTAGATTAAATGATCTGGTCTCAATGAAGAAAGCTTAAAAACAACTCCGATATTGAAGGCAGAAACAAATAAAGAAACTAGAAAAAGAAAAGCAAATGTAACAAAAAATAAGTAGAAGAAAAAATAAATAAGGATCAGAGTGGAAACCAATGACATGTAGAGAAAATCAGTGAAACCAAAAGCTAGTTCTTGAGATCAATAAAATTGATGAACCTCTAGTCAGAATAATCAGGAATAAAAGAGAGTAAACATAAATTGCTAGTATCAGGAGTGGGAGATGACATTACTACATGTTCTATCAAAAGATTAATAAAGGAATGCTATGAAAAACTTTATTCCAATAAATTCGACAACTGAAATTCTACAGATTTTAAAAGGCTCTACTCTTCCCACATTCAATCCCTGTTTCTTAAAGATTCTGATGCCAAAATATCTCTAAAATTCGTTTACTTTTCCCTATCCACAGCATCATATTCTGGCTTAGGCCACCATTTTATCTCATAGTATGAAACTCTTAGCTGAGTCCATGGAGTCTCCCTGCCCCTCCTATTAAGAAAAAGTAATAATTAAAAAATTACATCACCCCTTCCATTCCTGCTCAAATGGTTTTCTATTACCCTAAGGAGAAGTTCAGACTTACTAATCTGATTAAAGTCGTCCAGCTGTTTTTCTTACCGCTCTCGCTCCCCATTCTGGTCTCCAGCAACAAGCTATGTTTTCTGTTGCCTCTGAGCACATGTATTTTCCCCTGTCTATAATTTGTTTCTTCTTCATATTAATTTGGCTAGCTTCTACCCTCTTTCAGGTCTCAGCTTAAAAGTATATTCTTTCAGGAAGTTTTCCTTGGTCATTCATATCTGAGATAAATGCTCCTTATGTGCTGTCAAAGCACTGTAAGTGTCTCCCTCCCAATGCTTATCACACTATGTCATCATTGTCTGTTTACTTCTCTGTAACCCTCAATGGTCTGAAAACTCAACAGGATGAGGAAATGCTTATTTTGTTCCTTGTATTGACTCTTCAATAGGGCAGAGGCATATAATAGGGTGTTTATAAATAATTGTTAGAGTGATTATTTAAATTTTACTCTATTCAAACCTCAAATCCAATGGCACTCTAATTCTTAACACAGGTTATTTTAGGCAGTATACGAACAGTAGGCTCTTGATTCTAACTTCTGATTACTGATACTGAAAACATGATTTTCTCCTTCTTAAATTTTCTTTATTTTGTATGTATTAGTATTATCAACCTATTATCCAAAAGTGAGTGATGCAGTAATTTAATTGTAGACTTTTGATACTATTCGTAAACCATCAGATGGAAGCAGAGATTTCAATTGGATTATAGTATTTTACTCCATCTAAGAGTGTATAATTGAAAACTACATTATACTTCATAAAATTGCTTTTGCTTTTAGTAATCTTCCAAAGTTCTTTTCCTTTGGCTTTGTTCTTTTGACCAAAGCCCCTTCTAGAATCAGAAACTAGTAACTCCTATTCTGGGGGAGAGCCCTTTGCCATCACTTATAGAATAATTCTCATTTCAGTTCTCTTTCATTTTAAAAATCTTTGGTGATTTTTATTTTTATTTATTTATTTTATTATTATTATTATTATACTCTAAGTTCTAGGGTACATGTGCATAACATGCAAGTTTGTTACATATGTATACTTGTGCCATGTTGGTGTGCTGCACCCATCAACTCGTCAACACCCATCAACTCGTCATTTACATCAGGTATAACTCAGAATGCAATCCCTCCCCCCTCCCCACTCCCCATAATAGGCCCCAGTGTGTGATGTTCTCCTTCCCGAGTCCAAGTGATCTCATTGTTCAGTTCCCACCTATGAGTGAGAACATGCGGTGTTTGGTTTTCTGTTCTTGTGATAGTTTGCTGAGAATGATGGTTTCCAGCTGCATCCATGTCCCTACAAAGGACACAAACTCATCCTTTTTTATGGCTGCATAGTATTCCATGGTGTATATGTGCCACATTTTCTTAATCCAGTCTGTCACTGATGGACATTTGGGTTGATTCCAAGTCTTTGCTATTGTGAATAGTGCTGCAGTGAACATATGTGTGCATATGTCTTTATAGCAGCATGATTTATAATCCTTTGGGTATATACCCAGTAATGGGATGACTGGGTCACATGGTACTTCTAGTTCTAGATCCTTGAGGAATCGCCATACTGTTTTCCATAATGGTTGAACTAGTTTACAATCCCACCAACAGTGTAAAAGTGTTCCTATTTCTCCACATCCTCTCCAGCACCTGTTGTTTCCTGACTTTTTAATGATTGCCATTCTAACTGGTGTGAGATGGTATCTCATTGTGGTTTTGATTTGCATTTCTCTCATGACCAGTGATGATGAGCATTTTTTCATGTGTCTGTTGGCTGTATGCGTCTTCTTTTGAGAAATGTCTGTTCATATCCCTTGCCCACTTTTTGATGGGGTTGTTTGCTTTTTTCTTGTAAATTTGTTTGAGTTCTTTGTAGGCTCTGGATATTAGCCCTTTGTCAGATGAGTAGATTGCAAAAATTTTCTCCCAGGCCTGCCTTACAAGAGACCCTGAAGGAAGCACTAAACATGGAAAGGAAGAACCGGTACCAGCCATTGCAAAAACATGCCAAAATGTAAAGACCATCGATGCTAGGAAGAAACTGCATCAACTAACGAGCAAAATAACCAGTTAATATCATAATGGCAGGATCAAGTTCACACATAACAATATTAACCTTAAATGTAAATGGACTAAATGGACTAAATGGACATTTGGGTTGATTATATTAATTATAGTGTGTCTATAATTAAAAGACACAGACTGGCAAACTAGATAAATAGTCAAGACCCATCAGTTTGCTGTATTCAGGAGACCCATCTCACATGCAGAGACACACATAGGCTCAAAATAAAGGGATGGAGGAAGATCTACCAAGCAAATAGAGAACAAAAAAAAGCAGGGGTTGCAATCCTAGTCTCTGATAAAACAGACTTTAAACCATCAAAGATCAAAAGAGACAAAGAAGGCCATTACATAATGGTAAAGGGATCAATTCAACAAGAAGAGCTAACTATCCTAAATATATATGCACCCAATACAGGAGCACCCAGATTCATAAAGCAAGTCCTTAGAGACTTACAAAGAGACTTAGACTCCCATACAATAATAATGGGAGACTTCAACACCCCACTGTCAACATTAGACAGATCAACGAGACAGAAAGTTAATAAGGATATCCAAGAATTGAACTCATCTCTGCACCAAGCAGACCTAATAGACATCTACAGAACTCTCCACCCCAAATCAACAGAATATACATTCTTCTCAGCACCACATCACACTTATTCCAAAATCTTTGGTGATTTTTAAATGAAGAACAGCCTGTCTCTGCTAACCAGAACCTCCTTGGCAATTCCTTCTTTATTTTATATTTTTCTTTTCCTTTCTCCTCATAACTTCTTTTTTTACTAATTACATAGGACATTTTGTTTACTGATAAAAACTTCAAATATACATAAAGTTAGAAGAGGAAAATAACATCCAGAGATGAAGCTCTGTTAACATGGGGTATATATTTCATACCAATATGCTGTCTATTGTTTGAGCCTCTCCTTTGTCATGGTTATTTCAAATATTTTCTCCTTATTTTATTTTAACTTTTACCCTTAAATTTTGGTTCAAATATTTTAAATACAGAGAGTTTTCTCTTTTGTGCAATAAAATCAATTTATTTCACTGTTTTTATGCTTAGAAATTACTTTCTTACGTGGAGTGCACATATTCACCTATATTAGTCCTACTTTTAAGGTTTTAGTTTTTATAGTTAACTCTGTAGCTTACATGTAATTTAATTTTATGAGTTTATTAATTTCCCAGTAGTCAATATTCTTTAAATTATAGTCAGTTGTGTCCATCTTTTCCATTGATTTGCAGTGTTTCTCTAAAGAAATAGTAAAGTCTTTTATAGATTAGTACCTGTTGATAAGTTATTCTATATGTTTATATGATTGTTTATATTGTACCAGTATAATAGTGTTATTATAGATTGTCAAACATTTCATATAGGCAATTCTCCTATAACTTTTATTTTTTCCTTATTAGCTGTTTTAACTTGTTTTATGTTTGATAAACTTTGGACTAATTTTATCAAGATTCAAATGATCATATGATTTTTGATATTGCTTTATTACTATATATTGATTTGGAAATAATAGACATATACATGAAATATATATTATTGTACATATTATAATATTTATGTTTATTCAATCTTTCTAAAAATATACTATATCTTACAGAACTTTTCTGTTACTCATTTATCTTATAGATCTCATGTGTTTTGGATGAAGTTACTTCTAAGTAAGTTAAATCTTTTCTATTGTTGTTACAGTAAAAGTTAGCTTTATTTCTTTATTTTTTCATTTCATATTCAAATTAACTATAGCTGGTGGATTGAAAAAGTATTTAAAACATATTTGGTATATGTGTGTGTGTGTGTGTGTGTATATCAAAACAAGTGATATAAGCAGTAAATTTTATTCAGAGGAAGAAGTCAGTACAGGCTCCCATAGTTGACTAAAGGTATAAGAAAGATAAAGTACTTAAAAATGGACAGAAAAGATAGGGCTATTTGTGAAAATTCAGGGCAAACAAATGTAGAAATGAGCAAGGTGTATTCAGGCTCAGTGAACAAAACACCTAACTTTGTTAATTCTTGGAGGTAGTTAAGGTTAGAAAGTGCTAAGATTGTGGCAAACCTTGGATGCTAGATAAGGGCAATAATTCAAACAACATTATAGTCACAGAAGAAGAGACAATCATGTCAGCAAAACATATGTTCTTGAGGAGAAAGTAGCATGCCCAAAGTGTTACTTTTGAAAGTAATCTTTAGGTGATGATATGGTTTGGATTTTTGTCCCCTCCAAATTTCATGTTGAAATTTGACCCCCAGTGTTAGAGGTGGGGCCTAGTAGAAGTGTTGGGTCATAGGCGCAAGTCCCTCCTGAATGGTTGTGTCCTCCATTACCCTGTGGTAATGAGTGAGTTTTCACTCTGTTAGTTCATGTGAGAGCTAGTTGTTCAGAGTTTGGCACCCTTCCTCTTGCTCCCCATCTTACTATGTGACACACTGGCCCCCCTACCCCTTTTGCCATAATTGAAAGCTTCCCGAAGTCCTCACAGGAAGCGGATGCTGGTGCCATCCTTCCTGTATGACCTGCAGAATCATGAGCCAAATAAACTTCTTTTCTTTGTAAATTACCCAGCTTCAGTTGTTCCTTTATAACAACACAAAACACACTGAGATAGGTGATGTTTAGGTTTGGTGTATTAGTCTGTTTGAGCTACCATTACAAAATGCCAGAGACTGCTTGACTTAAACAACAGAAATATAATTTCTCATGGTTCTGGAGGCTAGAAGTCCGTGATCCAGGAGCCTGAAGATCTGGTTCCTAGTGAGGACTCTCTTTCTGGCTTGTACATGGCTGCTTTCTTACCATGTGCTCAAATGACCTCCCGTTTGTGCTTGTGGCGAGCGAGTGAGCACTCTGCTCTCTCTTCCTCTTATAAGGACACCAACCCTATAGGATTAGGTCACCATCTTCATGGCCTCATTTAACCTTAATTACTTCTCACAGGTCCTTTCTCCAAATGTAGTTACATTATTTTGGGGGTTAAGGCTTCAACATTTGATTTTGGGGGAGACATAAACATTTGGTCCACAACTTTTGATTTGTGAAAGAGAGAGCCTGGAAGGATACTGGCTAGATTGGCAGTAATGAGGAGATGGGAAATTAAGGGAAATTTTGAAGGAGGATATGGGAAAAAAGATCATCAAAGTTAACTGTTGAATCCTTATTTTGGGAAGCCAGAAGAAGGTATTCAATTTTTAGGCTTTGTTTTGAGTACATTACTGTGAATATGCTTATAAATTCATCTCACCTGGAACTCATGTTCCCTGGAGGGACTGTGAAGATAACATTATAAAAACTACCCACTGGGTAGATTTAGTTTATAACCTGCCTGGATGTTTTTTGTTCATTATATCATACCAACTGTTTGTATTCACATTGTCCACGCCAGAGTATAAAGTTTAGAGAATGGTCCTATATCCTGTTTAAAGTGATTTTTATAACTTTCAGGAGAGTATCTTCTACTTGTATATACTTTACTAGTTGAATATGATGAATAACCCTTTGGCATCAGTAACTTAGAACTGTTTTGAAAAAAATGAAGGACGTTTATAAAAGAACAGGAGGCTATGAGTTTTGGTTGGTTGGGCTTTACTGAACTTGGGAAAGATAATATTGATGTTGTAAACATTGTTTTAAATATTATAGGAGCCTTAGGATAGAATCAAGGGGACATTTTTTAATAAGGATAAGACAGGATTTTCATGAAAATGGGAGATTATTCATTCTAAAGTTCTCTATAATCCAAGGGCTAGAAAACTTTGTCTGTAAAGGTACACATAGTAGATAGTTTAGGCTTTGCTAGTCACAAAGTCTCTTCTAAACTCCTCAACTCTGCCATTGTAGTGCAAAAATAGCCATAGACAGTGTGTAAATTAATGAGTATGGCTGTGTTTCAATAAAATGTTATTTACAAAAACAGGCTTTGGATTGGCTTTGGCTCGTGGGCTATAATTTCCTGACCTGTGGTCTAACCCATTATGCAGAGTATTTTATAAATTCAATAACTATTGGGATCACATGTTGAGGTAGATGAATAGCATATGTGGTTACTATGCCTTAAAGATTAAAGTCCTGCAATTGTTCAAGTCCTGAGAAAATTTAGCCAATTTATTTTTCAATAACCTAAGAACTTTCTTCTACTATATTATTAGGTGCTCGGTAACTTGAAGGTACAGATTGGGGTAATATATGAACTTGAAAAATTATCTAAATATCATTTTAGTCACCTTTCTTTTTTGTGTTTTTTTAAAATTATTTTTCAAGTCGACAAATAAAAATTTAATACATTTATGGAGTACAACATGATGTTTTGATATTGCAGAAATCACACTTTTTTTTTTTTTTTTTTTTTTGACGGAGTCTCGCTCTGTCACCAGGCTGGAGTGCAGTGGTGTCATCTCACCTCACTGCAACCTCCGCCTCCCGGGTTCAAGCGATTCTCCTGCCTCAGCCTCCCAAGTAGCTGGGACTACAGGCACGTACCACCATGCCCAGCTAATTTTTGTACTTTTAGTAGAGATGGGGTTTCACCATGCTGGCCAGGATGGTCTCGATCTCTTGACCTCGTGATCCACCTGCCTCAGCCTCCCAAAGTTCTGGGATTACAGGCATGAGCCACTGCGCCTGGCCTAATCACACTTCTTTTTGACCTCAGTAGCTAATCAGTGACCAAGTGGACTGACTTAAATTTAACTTATATTTTACTCGTCTCAAATTCTTGTGTCTTTAAGATAACCTTCTGAAATATCCTAATTGGAAAGAATGCCTCCCTTCTTGGCATTATATTTTACCAAATGACTATTTATGACATTAAAGGAGCTTTATATATAGAGGTTATGAACATGGGTTTTGGTTTTATGATGTTCTGCAAGTTACTTAAACCTCTATGGATTTCACTTTCATCAACTATCGAATGGTGATATTAATAGCTCCCATCTCATAGGATTTTTTTTGTGATGATGACATGAGTTAATACACATAAGTAAAGCATTTAGAACAGTGATGACACATAGTAGCTGCTTAATAAAGTATCATTAGAGTTTTCCTATTACACTGTAAGTAAGTTCTTTGAGGGCAGGGAGTATATTTTGCTCTTTGATTATAAAGCAATTTTCATGGAGGATACTAATATTCAACATATGGTAGTTAATGTAATTACTGTTATTATCATCACTTGTTGCAAGTAATCATTAACTTTTTGTTAAAAGAATAGCCTGCATTCCCCTGTTAATTCTTTGCAGAAGATGTTAGCTTGTAGTAAAATTCACAGTGTAAAGAGAAACAAGGTAAATAAAGGAATGTTTAAAGGAATCTTAAAAATTAGCTCAATTACCTGTGAGCATTTTCCAAGAATAATTTATGAATCTATGAGGAAGAAAGAGTATCCACCTAAGCCATCTCAAGGTCTTTGTGGCTTAATATATTTGTTGGCATTGCTGCTTTTCATTTTTCTAAGTCTAATGGGCAGAGTAATAGCTATATTTGGGCTAACGAGTCAAAATGTATGAGAACAGAAATTTATTAAATAGTTTCAATATCTACCAATACATTTTTTCCTATCCTATGATGCTGGTATCCCTGCTACTGGACCATCTTGATTACTATCTCTAATACTTATTAACTTTAATTCTGAGTTTATTTCATACTCCATGGTAATTTCTTAATGAAATCACTGAGGTTCTTCACTTTTTCTTTTTCTTTCTCTGACATTCAGATTCATTTTTTTCCCCCAATTTGTGTTCAGTTTCACTCTATATTTGCATTAGTGCCTCAAACTTCACCCAATATAGACATCTTTGTCAAGGCTTAAAGATTATTCACAGTTTTTTATTTATTCTCAAGTATCAGTATTTTTTTCTTTGTCCTTGGACTATTTCTTTATTAGAAAAACTTCCTCAGGCTATTCCTGAAAAATTTTAACAGGCTGAGCAATTAAGAGACTCCAGAGCTTCCAAAAAGCTGGTTGGTCAAGAATTCCAGCAATTCTATAATAGACAACCTTAGTACTGATTTTTCTTAAAATGTGCACACACTCCCTTGGGTTTATTATTCACTGGTTTTATAAAAATAAATCTTCCTACTTTGAGTGCCAAACTTAGAAATGAGCTTTGAATAAACAGTAATGTTCTGAGGCTCAGTTTATTTTCTTGTCAAGATCTTTAATAGCTCTTCTTTGTGTGTGCGTATGTGTGAGTGCAGTTGACTATTATGATAAAAATCCATCTAATTAGCTATCAATATTTGACAGAGTACTTTTTAGCAGTGCCATTCATTCAACTCAACAGAGCAGTCATTTCAATCAAGGAGACCACACCAGCCATTCAAATGAGAGAATACTGCTAGAGCTGGGTTTCATCTTACTGGGCTCAATAAAGAAAATGTAACTTCAGGGTTTCTATTAGCCAATATATCTCATTAATATTGTGACTGAGACTGTCAATATCCATTTGCAAAGCCATCAGTGTTTAGAACTTATCCTGAAGTGATAAGACAAAAGAGAAAACAGGCTTCATATGTGTTATTTTTATGTAGCAACACGTAGATCTTTTATCAGATCAAATTCATGTCACACACAGCCTCATAAATGCCATTGACCTTTTTTTGTTATCTTACTTTTCGTATAGGCAGCTATGGTTCTGTTATTTAATTTTTAGGAAACTCTGAGCAGGTTAGTTCTCTGAGTCTTACTCTCATTATTTGCAAAGTAGGAATAATGACAGCAGAAGTGCCAATCAGCTTTTGTTGCGTAACAACCACAGTTTATCTGAGGTTTATAAGAATATGTATCTATTCTGGCTTACATGTCAGCAGGTCAGCTGGGGTGAATCTAGGCTGGGCTAAGCTGGGCTTGTCTTCAGGCTCCAGGTTGTGTCTGCTCCAAATATCCCTCATTCTTCTGGGACATAGTCTTTCATGGCAGTGGCAAAAGCCCAACTGTGCGAACATATTTCAAGTCTTTGTTTTCATCATGTCTGCTAATATCCCATTGATCAAAGCAAGCCACAAAGTTCAAAAATCAGTGAGGCGAGGAAATATTCCTTCCACAATGTGGGGTGGGGTAGGAAGTGAGTACTTTCTGAACAATAATCTAATCTATCATACCTAACCTCACATGATGATTACGAAGATTCTATGAAATTAGCTATATGAGAGCTCCTTGTCAGTTTTAAGGTACTGTATGACTATGACATTTGTAAGTGCTCTGTCATTATAAAATTCTAGCAAGAATCCTTTTGATTTTAACCTACTACCCATTCCATAACCTTCTACTGAGAAAAGCCATATACAATGCTTGTTAGCAGCTGTTGACGTAGAGTACCAAGGAGTCATTGCACATTATTATAGTGGGAGGCTAAAAATCAGGAGTGTCTATTACAGTCTGGGATGTTTAAACTACTTCTTGGCTTACCATAAGACTTTAAATTCAAGGAGAAAGCAAGCTAAGGAAAGAGGATTACGCTTGAACAGTTTTCATGATAAAATAGTAGTAATTACTTTGAGCACAATTCATATATATATATGGCACTTTGAAGGAAACCAAATGGCAGACAGATAAAACAAATTATTTTACTCGGGGTAATTAGCAAGTGATTATAAGGTTCTGCCTATGTTCTCTCAAGAGTACAAAGATCATGCCCTGCTTTTCAAAGAACTTTATTATGCTTAATACCTAA
Source organism: Macaca fascicularis (assembly GCF_037993035.2). Classification (NCBI taxonomy): domain Eukaryota; kingdom Metazoa; phylum Chordata; class Mammalia; order Primates; family Cercopithecidae; genus Macaca; species Macaca fascicularis. The sequence continues at coordinate 25,472,479 of NC_088395.1, forward strand.
TCCACCTAAAGTCACTGCAAAATCTGACAGCAACCTCGCCACAAACGCTGAACCACACCGAATACCTGGGAGACCACAACAATGCTAATTTAATGATGAAAGGGAGGAGGGAACAAGAAACACGATGTTTTTCTTTTCTTTATTATTTATTTATTTTGCTACCTTTGTTGGCCCCCAATTTGCATTTTTCTTCACATAGGTATCACACAGTTCCTAAGAATTAAGAACTATATATTTATGTACCAGTGTCTAGGACTGTGAACTAAAATATTATTGTGTCTTTAAGTCTAGAGCATTTCATTTGAGAACAATAACATCATTGAGAGAAAGAATTGTCCTCTTGATAGAGGTCATAGAAAATTCAAATTAATTTCTAATCAAAAATGACTCAGGAAAAGAGATAGTTCACATAGTGTTTTGATTGAAGGACACTGAAACCTTTCAGGATAATGTTGCTGCCAAATGACAAAAATAAGGCCTCTCTTATAAATGGGGGAATATAACACAGCAATACAGAGTTCTATTTAGACATATAAGCTATATGATCTACCTGCATTAAATATGGTGAACCCATATTTAATGTTTTGAAGTTTTTTTTTTAAAATTATACTTTAAGTTCTGGGATACACATGCAGAACATGCAGATTTGTCACATAGGTATACACATGCCATAGTGGTTTGCTGCACCCATCAACCCGTCATCTACATTAGCTGTTTCTCCCAATGTCATCCCTTGCCTTGCTCCCCACCCCCCAACAGGTCCCGGTGTGTGATGTTCCCCTCCCTGTGTCCATGTGTTCTCCTTGTTCAACTCCCACTTATGAGTGAGAACATGTGGTGTTTGGTTTTCAGTCTTGTGTTAGTTTGCTGAGAATGATGGTTTCCAGCTTCATCCATGTCCCTGCAAAGGACATGAACTCATTCTTTTTTATGGCTGCATGGTATTCTGTGGTGTATATGTGCCACATTTTCTTTATCCAGTCTGACATTGATGATGGGAATTTGGGTTGGTTCTAAGTCTTTGCTGTTGTGAATAGTGCTGCAATAAACATACATGTACATGTGTCTTCATAGTAGAATGATTTATAATCCTTTGGATATATACCCAATAATGGGATTGCTGGGTCAAATGGTATTTCTAGTTCTAGATCCTTGAGGAATCACCACACTGTCTTCCACAATGGTTGAACTAATTTGCACTCCCACCAACAGTGTAAAAGCATTCCTATTTCTCCACATCCTCTCCAGCATCTGTTGTTTCCTGACTTTTTAATTTGAAGTTTTTGTTATAGAGATGTTGTACAACCTTTCATTAGGTATTTATTCCTAAGTATTGTTTGTTCATAGAATTTCTCTTTAAATTTCATTTTCCAATGGTACATTACTACTATATATAAATTCAATTGATTTTTGTATTCTGCCTTTGTATCCTGTGACCTTACTAAATTTACTTATTTGATCTAGTTTTTTTGTAGATTCCTTTTGATATTCTAATACAGTCATGAAATTTAGGAATAAAGACAGTTTTTATTTTTCTTTCCAACCTTTATAAAGCTTTTTATTTCTTTTTCTTGTATTCTTGCATTACTTAGTATTATTTTGTTTTATTTTATTTTGGTAAGAACTCTTAAATGAGATCTATCCTCTTAAAAGCATTTTTGGGTATATAATAAATTATTGTTGACTACAGATAGAATGTTTTCCAGCAGATTTCTAGAGTTTATTGCTCTTCCTGGACTGTACGTTTATGTCCATTGATTAGTAACACTCAATTTCTCCCTCCCTTAAGCCCATGGTATTCACAATTCTAACTCTTTGAATCTATGAATTTGACTATTTTAGACATCTCATGTAAGTAGAATCATGCAGTATTTGTCTTTCTATGTCTGGCTTATTTCACTTAGAATAATGTCCTCAAGGTGCATCCATGTTGTCCCATATTGCACAATTATTTTCTTTATAAGGCTGAATAGTATCCCATTTTATATATATGGTATCCCATTATATATATAGACCACATTTTCTTTATCCATCCATAGACGGACATGCAAGGTTTTTTTTTTTTTTTTTTTTTTTTTTTTCTCACATCTTGGCTATTGTGAATAGTGATGCACTTAACAGAGGAGTGCTGTTATGTTTTCAAAATTCTGATTTCAATCGTTTTTGATAAATTCCAAGAATCGGAATTACTAGATCATATGGTAATTCTATTTTTAACTTTTTGAGGATGAAGACCTTCCACACTGTTTTCCACAGTGGCTGTACCATTTTACATTCCAACCAACAGTGTGCAAGGATTTCAATTTCTCCACATCCTTGTCAACATTATTCTTTTTGTTTTTGATAATAGCCGTCCTGACATGTGTCCCATCACAAAGGAAGCAGTAAAATTGTCCCTGTTTGGAGACATTATAATCTCATGTATAGAAAACCATAAAGATTCCATTAAAAAGCTCTTAGAACTAATAACTGAATTCAGTAAAGTTGCAAGATGCAAACTCAACATACAAAAATCAGTTGCATTTCTATATATTAACAATGAACCAATGAACAATGAAAAAGAAATTAGAAAAATAATGCTGTTTACAATAGCAACAAAAAGAATAGAATACTTAGAAACAAACTTAACTGTGTTGGTGAAAGACTTGTATATTGAAAACTATTAAACATTGATGAAAGAAGTTAAACAAAATACAAACAAATAGAAAGACATTCTGTGTTCATAGAAGACCTAAAATTGTTAAAATATATGGACTACCCAAATAAATCTACAGATTCATTGCAATCTCTACAAAATCCCATTGGCATTTTTTTTGCATAAATAGAACAAACAGTTCTGAAATTCATATGGTACCACAAATAACCAAATCAATCCTGAGTAACAAGAACTAAGCTGGAACAATCACAGTTCCTGATTTCAAAATATAGTACAAAGCTACTGTATTCAAAACAGTATGTGACTAACATAAAGACAGACATATAGACCAGTGGAATAGAATGGAGAGCCCAGAAATAAATCCACATGTATACAGTCAACTGATCTTTGACAGGGTACCAAGACTACATAGTGAGGAAAGATAGTCTTTTCAACAAATGATGTTGAGAAAATTGGATGTCCACATGCAAAAGAATGAAATCGGACTCTTATCTTACTGCATACACAAAAATTAACTCAAAATGAATTAACGACTTAAATGTAAGACCTGAAAACATAAAACTCCTAGAAGAAAACTAGGGGGAATCCTTTATGACATTGGTCTTGGCAATGATTTCATGACTATGACACCAAAACACGGGCAACAGAAGCAAAAATAAACAAGTAGGATTATGTCAAACTAAGAAGCTTCTGTAGTCAACCCGTATCTACTAAAAATACAAAAATTAGCCAGGTGTGGTGGCACGCACCTGCAATCCCAGCTACTAGGGAGGCTGAGGCAGAAAAATTTCTTGAATCTGGGAGGTAGAGGTTGTAGTAAGCCGAGATTGCACCACTGCACTCCAGCCTGGGCGACAGAGCGAGACTCCATCCAAAAAAAAAAAAAAAAAGAACTTCTGCACAGCAAAGGAAACAATCAACAGAGTGGAAAGATAACCTGTAGAATGGGAGAAAATATTTGCAAACCATGTATCTGATAAGGGCTAATCTTCAAAATATATAGGGAACTACTACAACTCAATAGTACAAAAATGAATAACCAATTAAAAAATGGGGTAAGGGTTTGAATAGACATTTTTTCAAAGAAGACGTAGAAATGGTCAACAGGTATATGGAAAATGCTCAATGTTACTAATGCAAATGTAATGCAAATGAAAACCAGAATCCAACAAATTTGATAAATATTTATCTGTTATATTTTAAATGAATATAATGTTATTATATTACACTTTTCTCCCATGAAAACACTAGATATTATTCCACTGTTTCTTGGCAGTAGAAGGAGATAGCAATCTGTTTTCTCCCATTTGTAGATGATTTGCTTTATCCACTGAATGTGTATAGGGTTCTTTTGTTTCCTTAGTTTAGTTATTACATCAGATTATGTCTTTGTATTGATTATTGTCTATCGTGTTTTTCAGAATACATTTTGTCATTGATTTGTAGATTTGGGTCTTTGTTTATTTCGGAATGATTTCCTGTTATTCTGTTTATTCTGCTCTCTTTCTGGTGCAATTATCATCATCATCATCTTGACATTGGATTTTCTTTGCCTGCCTTTATTCTGCTTGCTCATCATGCATTTGCCTTTATCTTCTGGACTTTGTGTTATTTTCTCATACTTCTTTTCCATATTGTTGACTCTTTCTCAGCAGAATGTATTTTACTTGCCATTATTTTTATTTTCAAGTTGCTTTACAATTCTTTTCCTCAGTTTTGCCAGATCACTTTTTATCTCTTGCTATTTTATGTAGTATTTGAGCTATGTCTTCTAAGAGTACATATTCCTTTACTTTTTTTGAGATGATAAAATGCTTGTCTGAGCTTTTCTTCAATTTCTGGAGGATAATGCATCTGAAGTACATTTTTCATTCTGTTTGCTTACTGTGTTAATTTACGCCTTTTTAAATAGTGTCTGTGTATGCAGGCCAAGTTGAACTTTTTCCACTTCTTATCTGTGAGTGGGGTAAACTGCCAGATTTAGCAAATAAAAACATAGGGTATCCAGTTAAGACTGAATTTTAAATACATGTGGATACATTTTTCATGTATGTTCCATGCAGTATTTGGGACATTCTGATGCTAAAATTCCATTTTAGTGTAATTCTAAAGGGTACTTTTTCACTATATATGCTTGTGTCACTTTCCTTGAGAGCACATTTTCCCCACGGAGAGCTTATCAACCAGAGATCAACATGAACCAAAGTGGAACCTCTGAGCTAATAGGTCTTTGATTATTTAGTGTTTATTCATCTTTGTTGATAAGACTGCTGCAGAACCAATTGGTGTTTTCTCTTTCCTCCAGGTCTCACTTCTTTCAGTTTGTAGTTTGGGTTAGAAATAATATAGTAAAGTTGTGCAATCCCTTCATCAGCCCACCTCCCGTGACATTTTATGACTTGGAACTGTTTGGACCTGCAGTTCCCACATAGCCCACCCATCCCTGTGATATTCATTGGTCCAAATATATGAGTTTCAATCCAGCCTCTCAAGATTCTGTAAGGGAATCAAGGGCAGTGGAAGTGACTTTTGGCTTTCAGCATCCTTCCTCGTTTAAGTCCAAACTTCATGGAATTTTGGCATATATTGTTCATAAACTGTGAGTTGGGGTTTTTGCTATTTCCTGAATTTATATAGATTGGATTTTAAAAAACATATTCTGTTTTGGAGTTTTCAGAGAGAGGTGTAGAATAAGCATACTTTTGTTATAAAATATATCAGAAATTTTTTGGATGGGTTCTGAAGGTAGATTTTGGTATCTCCAATAATGATAATAAATATTTACTGAGTATTTCATGTGAAAATCACTAAATTAAGTAAATTTACATGGTTTATGCAAAACCATCCTATTACCGTGCTCATCAATTTACAGACAAGGAAACAAAAGCTTGGAGAGTTTAGCTAACTTCTCCAAGGTTGTACAGCTCTTAAATGATGCAGACACAGGATTTGCATCTAGTTCTGGAATCCACTCATAACTACTATGTGACTCTACCTCTAATATCAGAGCAATTACTGAAGGGAAAACTTCTCAGTTTCCCAAATCATCAGTGTTCTGGTATTCAGATGGTTAAAAAGTGACAGGATGTCACAAGAATGGAGAAAAAGGCACTATAGTCAGATAACCTGGTGGTCAAGTGGTTGATGGAAACATGGTCTAAATGGGGCAATAGAAGGCCAAGAGAACCACTGTTTTTGACTTCCTTAGAGTGTGTCCTGTTCCTCAGTTAAAGGCAAAAGTCATCTGAGATCTCTAAAAATCTCTTTTCACACATTTTCTGTGTTCAGTTTGATCAAAATAATTATCCACAAACTGTGGAATGCCAGAAGCTCCATTTTCCAGTGGGGATCCAGCTGAAGAATCCTGGAGAGACCAGAAGTTCATGCTGAAAATTAAATATTTATGTAGCAACCTGGTGGAATTGACTCAAATATTGTATTAACTATGTCTTATTACTCTGAAATAGAAATGAATACTAGAGATATCTGCAAAGACCCAGGGCATGCTAGAATAAAGACAAGTTAGGAAAAAATCAGATCATCTGTGACCTACTTTGTCTGTACTTCACTGGGGAAAGGTCAAAACTCTGTCCTGTGCCAATGTTGCACTCATCCTTTCTGCAAACCCTTTCAAAAGAGATTAGGTTCCTATTACTTTATTACTGCAATAAAATGTGTGGCCAGAATTCTGTAATGAAAGAGCTGCTGCTACAGAGGCTGTAATAGAAGAAGCCATAACTTAAGTGTCAGCTTGAAAAATTGCCATAAAAGCAATCTTTTATAGAGAAAATACCTTCTAATTTCTTGTGCAGCATAGGCACCATCAGATATGAAATGTCATGGATACTGCCTTCTTTCAAGAATGGAAGATTTTCTCTCTTGTCTGTCTATCCCTGTTCTTTCTCTTTTGCATCTCTCCTATGTCTCCTTCTCATTCATTTCAGAGTAGATTCTCCTGTCCTTAAAAACTGGTATGATAGGAGAGGCACATCCATTTCTTGATTATTTCTTTTCACAGATCGTAAACTGTGTTTTGGTAATTATATGCAGCACAGATGTAGGGACTGGATTTACTTTGGAGAAACAAGGTTACAGTCAGGGTCACCCTTCCTGAATTTTTATAGTAGACCAGGGGAATTTTTGTGATGTGATTCACTGACGTCTTCCAACGGACACTGTCTTTGCAGGTTAGAGACACTTGACTCACAAGTTTTTATATGCCTGAATTGTCATCAAAAGCCTCTGTGAAATAAATGACAGAAGGGATTTTGCACAAACACAGGACACATTGTTTTAGTTGCTATAAAAGGAGCTGTGAGGCAATGCACAAAAGCCAATATTGTATTTTAATATAATTTCTAATAATAATATTTGTACTGGTGCAAATTGGGGGAACCCACAGATTCTAGCCATCTGAATTTTTTAATGTACTACTAAATCATAATATGGCATAAACACCAACATTATGCTTTTATGTTGCTAAGAATTTATGAGGGAGATATTTTTACTTTGCCAACTCCACCATCTCCATTCTCCTAAGTCGTATCTCTCTTTGGAATTACCTTTTATTTAGCTTCCCTACTGCTTTAATGGATATTGCTTAACTTGTTCCTTACAGCAACTTTAGCATATGGGAAGGGCAGGTATGGCTATTTCCATTTAATTAAGGAGGCAATGGAATGTCAGAGAATGTAAATTATCTAGAAAGTAAATGTTAGTAACCAGAGGCTCAGAGCTTCTGAATTATACACCAGAACATAGGGTAGGTTGGCTGCAAGAATCTCAGCACTAAGGGATGCTCTCATTATGATGCTCAACATGAATGGGTAGCAGATGGGTCTTTAGCTCATGCCACTACTTCCCTCCTTGGGGTGTGGTGTAACAAGGGCTTGCATATTGTATAAAAGACATAAACCTTACATTCAAACTGTAGAGATGTCTTATGTGATGAGAATTGATAAAGCATTTGATCTGAGGCTTAAAAAAATAAACTGGTGTAAACCCCAGGACAATTTATTTTGCATCTCAATATGTTCTTTTGGGTACTATGATAACTGATGACTGATGACTGAACTCACTCTGAAATGTCATTGTTTCAAGGGCAGGTGCTCTCGTCTTCCTCACTCGAGCATCTTGATTCTTGTGGGTGGAATTCACTCATATGTTGCTTGGCCCAGATAGAATGGTTTGGGTCAGTATTTTAACCATAAATTTGCCTCTCCACTTGAGGTTTTGTAAACCAGATAAAGCAGATGAACTGCCAAATTAACTATCTTCCCACATTACATTCTTTCTTCTGCTTTTGTGCTTTTGCTAAAGTTACTCTCCCACAGGGGATTCTTTATCCCTTCTTTTTTGCTGCCCAAACCTCCTGCCTCATCACTCCATTTGAAGTTCTATCTTTTCTTGGAAATCTTCTCAGTCCAACTTTTGCTCTCAAATAGTCCTTCACTTGCCTTAATCTCGGTAACATTTATGGAGACTTTATAATTTAATATTGGATTTTCTCATTCTTTTGTATTATATTTGATTGTATCATATTCCTTTAACCTATTAGGCTTCATTGTTTCTACCAAATGGGAAAATCCTCCAAGACAGCCATTTGAACGTTGAAGGTCTCCTGAGGAATCAGAAGGAAACTGAAGTTGGGTAATTTTAGAAGAGTTTAATAAAGGACTATTTACAAAGGTGTGGAGAGTATAGAAGGAACTCATTCACACAGTATCCTGGTTAGTAGCAGCATTAGCTCCTCTAGGTTGAAAAGGGTGGGTAAATGGAGTAGGTTTTGAGAGCCAGAGGCTCTGTGACCCAGCCAGCCTGTAGTGGCCTCATAGGAAATAAATGCAGCCAGTCCTTCATATCTGTGGATTCTGTACCTGCAAATTCAACTAACTACAGACTGAAAATATTCAGGAAAAAACAATAAAAATAACAATATAACAATAAACAATAATACAAATAAAAAACAATATGGTGTAACAATTTGTATAACATTTACTTTGCATTAGGTATTTTAAGTAACCTAGAAATTAAAGTACACAGGAGGATGTGCATAGATTATAGGCAAATACTATGCCAATTTATATAAGGGATTTGAGCATCTGCAGATTTTAGTATCAGAGGGGTGTCCTGGAACCAGTCCCCTGAGAATACCAAGGGACAACTGTACTTCTTTCACTCTACTCTCATCATCTCACCTCTTGCTGGGGCTCTTTATTGGCCAAACACTGCCAGAAGCTGGAGGACAAGTGAATTCTTTGATATGATTCATGCACATCACCTTTCTGGGGCACAGAGCAGAATACAAAATGGCGAAGAGTGAATCTGGAAGAGCAATAACCTGTGATAACAAGTGATAACTAATGCAGACATCCTACCATCCTTATACTTGTTTTGTGTTTCTCAAGTTTCTAGCACATTGTAAAGCTGACTGACAATTTGTAGAACCAAAATGGCAGAACCATAAACACCAAACGTTGCACATAGCTGCTACAGTCACTCTCCAAAGAAAATCTTCATGGATTTTTCCACATACATTTCCCTGAATGTTACTTTAATTATTCATCAAAATATTTGGTTGCAGGTAACCAAATATAGGATCATCATTAGAAGTATCATCATTAAAAATGCAAAGAATAAAACTTTTGAGTGTTTAGCAGTGACTTGATAAGTGGGTGGCATGTGGCAAGATCTGACTAGGATGATTCACTATTTCATGTAAAATCAGTTTTATAGCTTCTTGCATTTCAATTATTCCTTTGGAAAGGAGTCTTTTGGTTTGGAAATTTTGCTTATCTCCAGAAAAACGTTTTATTTTTATTTTCATATTTCCTGTCATTTAAATTTCAATTAAGGCTACTAAACCCCTACAAAAAGACTTCCTCCTAGCACTCTAGCTCTCTGCCTTCTTGTGACAAAATGTATTAGGGCAGATCTCAGGCATCTGAGGTAGCAATACCCAAAAGAACATTTTAAGTTAAGGCTCAAATGGAACTGATCGGAATTAAAGCTTGTTGAAATACACAATGGTAAAGAAAAATATTTCAGCTGGTAAAAATTTTAGGATTGCAAGATGCTACAATACTGTGGATGAATGTCAGAAGACATCTTAACAAATGCTGTTGAACATCAGAGTCACTTGGTGTGTCAACTGCTTTGGGAGAATATAAAGAAAATCTGATTAATTTCAACGTGGGGTTAAGTTTAAAAAGCTCTGGCAGAGATAAGAAAGGAAGACCAGAAGTTGCATAGTCATTCTTTGACCCAAGATGCTAAATCTTATGAAAAAATCCCAAGGTTGCCAATGCTAAAGATGATATTAAATTCAAGGTTGAGTACTGCACTGTAAATTATATTTATTTGTTCATAAACACTTAAATGTTATCCTTGCGATTGTTCATTTTAATTTAATATGGGAACTTGATATTTTATGGCAAGGACTTGTTAAACATGAAAGAATTATACTAAGATAGTGGAAGGATAACTGATATAAGTGATAAGTGACAAGGTATACTGGTTTAAGTATTTATTGATTTCATTTCAACAAATAATGATTATTTTGATATTACATCCACTTATTTGATACATGCATGAGGTAAAAGCAGGGCAGTTTTTCTTAATAGCTTGCTTGGTTTTCTCATGGGCTGCCATTTCTTCTTTTATCAAGCAAATTATGTCCTCTATCAACTCCTTATAACTCGGTTTCAAGTCTCTTTCTTCTAAGCATTTAGGGCGTCATAGTAACCAGCCATGTAAATGAGATTTGTTTCCTAATTCCAAGTGTCTACTTCATCTCTGAGTAAGACAGTGCTCACCTCTTGACTTTCACGCTGTTCAAAATAAATTCCTACAATAAACATTTATTAAGTGTTTACTATGTACCAGTTTATGAGGACTGAGGATAGAAAGTGAGCATTGCAGAAAAGACCCCTGCTCCCACATTGCATACATTTGAATGTCAGGAAACAGTCAGTAAACAAATAGATGAATAAGTTATTTTCAGTGTAATAAAAGAAAATATGTAATGATATTTAAGTATAATGAAGAAAACAGTAGGATTATGTGATAAAGAGTAACCGTGTGTGTGTGTGTGTGTGTGTGTGTGTGTGTGTGTGTGTATGGGTGGGTGGGTGAGTGTAAGCTACTTTAAATTGAATGGTCTTGGAGGACCTTTCTGAAGGGGTACATTTAAGTTGAAAATGGAATGACAAGTAAGAGGGAGATAAGAGGAAAGAATGTTCTAGCCAAATTGAAAAGCAAGTGCAAAGGCCCTGAAATGGAACCATGCTTGATATGTTCATGGTAAGCAAGGAATGGTTGAATGCCTTTACAAAAAAGCCTAAAGTGGTATTTTATTTGAAATTTGAAGAATTATATTAGTCTAAACTTGTGTTAGTAAATGGTTCAAGGCTATTTGGAAATTTAAAGTTTACTAATAAGAATTCTAATCTGATAATGACTTTTGAATGGATTGTTACTTAAATATATTTCAAATTATTGGAGAGAAAAGTTAATTTTCACAAATTATGTCATTTCATTCTTTTTTAGTAAGAAATTGATTAACTTATGTTTATTGAACACCCACTAGTTGCTATGTGTATTGTGTGCAAGCTCTATGAGGAAAATACAAAGTAGCATAAGATGACTTTTACCCTCAAGATGAGCAGAGCTCAGTTGCTGGGAAAAGGTATAATCTCATTGAAAATAACTAATGATACAACGTCATACCAAAATGCAAATGAATTATGAGGTCATAAAGAGGAAGGAAAGCTTATTTGTGGATTACAGTACCCAGAGTGGCTTCTTGGAAGAAATGGGATTTGAAGTGGCAGGAATAAGAATTAAGTGACTAGAGACTGGTAGAGTTTGTGATAATGAACAGGAATGCTGGGGATCAGTGACATAGTCAAATGCTTCAAATACTGTTTATTGCCTTTATTTCTTCTTCATATCATGAAGTTGAATAAAGTTTTAAAAATCGATTTTGCATTTGGCACAATCAAAATATGTATCTAAGCATTAGAAAATAGTGAGAGGCTTTTTACTTACAGGAGTGATATCTTTCTATGATATTTATAAGGCTTCCTAACCTACTAGATAGCAGCTCACCTTATTAAAAAAACTCTAGTCCTCAAGGTGTTAATTTTTTTATTTTGGTGATGCTTAACTATTGCAAACAAATGAAACAATGTAACTTCATTTACTATTGACAAACAGAAGGGACATGATGTAATCATTGATATTTACCAATTGTTGATATTGATTTGTACCAATTGTTGATACCCCATTTCTTCTACAGTGAGGGGTATGACTTGGGGTTGCTGGTCCCCATGCATCACAGCCACACTTTATAGTGTTTTCTAGGTAATTTTCCTTGAAGGTGAATCAAGGTTGTTGATGTATCCAGAGTTGCTAGATGCCTCTCAATGGAACCTGCTTGAAACTGAAAAATGATGCAAGCAAATAAAGAAATGCAGCTCAGTGGGCAGTTAAATCAAAGGTGTAAATGACGCTTCTCATATCATTGATTTTCACTGGTCATTGAGTAAGGTCCATGTTGTTTGTTGAGGGTCAGTTCAGTAACATTTTCTTCCTTTTATCATCTGATTGGTGTTTCTCTCTATTGGGGCTGTAGCTGTTGCAGACTGTCTGAGATGTTACATTGTGTGTGTGAGTGTGTGTGCATGCATGTGAATGCTTGTGCACATGTTTAATTTCTTGAGGTCTTAGAGTGGTTCTCAAAACTAGATAATAATTAAATTACTTGGGGTCTTTTACAAAATAAAGATGCTTGGGATTTATTATAAACCATTTAGATAAGGATCACTGTGCTGGGACCCAGGCACCAGTATATTTTTTAAAAGCTCCAATGCTTCTAAAGTTTAGTGAATTTTGAGATCCACTGACCTCTCACGGCCAGCAGTGAGAGGACAAATGCTTTAGTTTGTATGCGTGCATTTCTGTTGAATCCTTTAAATGAAAGTCATTAACCAAAAAGCATTGCCAGAGTTTGGGTCATTAGTTTAAAATCAAACAAAATGCATTTCTGGGATAGAACAGTAAGGACATGAAGAGAACCAGGGTGATGTACACAGGTGTAGGTACTATCTCTGATACAGCACAGATACTGACCCAAAGAAGCTAGTACCCAGGTCACAGCTGCAGAGACACATTTAAGAAGGACTTCACAATGCCATTACACCAGCTATAAGGTTGCATTGGCATTCAACTCCCTGTCCCTTGATCAAGAGGACGATCCTCATCTGGATAACAGGGCTAATAGGGTTGTACCAACCTACTCCATACATGAGTGCTGAGAGGATCCAATGACACAACATAGTCTTGATTTCTTTGTGGAGTAAAGTCAGAATAAAGAAAGAAAGAATCCACATGTGAAAATCCTTTCTATCTGTCACGTGCCATGTGATAGCAAGGACTCATCTTCTTTCTCAGTGCAGTGCAGTCACTATGTAGGTTGAGCTCTTTTTCAGAGTACTATAATTAGTAAAGCAGTCACCAAAAGTACAGAATTTAAACTCAGATAATAGACTTAACTGTGGCTATACCTCTAACTTGCTGAGTGACCTTGGGCAGTGATATGGTCTAGCTGTGTACCCACCCAAATCTCATCTTGAATTGTAGTTCCTATAATCCTCATGTGTCATGGGAGAGACCTGGTGGGAGGTAATTGAATCATGGGGGCAGGTTTTTCCCATGCTGTTTTTGTGATAGTGAATAAGTCTCATGAGATCTGATGATTTTATGAAGGGCAGTTCCTCTGCACATGCTCTCTTGCCTGCTGCCATGTAAGATGTGACTTTGCTCCTCCTTCACCTTCTGCCATGATTGTGAGGCTTCCCCAGCCATGTGGAACTGTAAGTCCATTAAACCTCCTTTTCTTTATAAATTACCCAGTCTTGGGTGTGTCTTTATTAGCAGTGTGAGAACTGACTAATACAGGCAGGTTCCTTGGTTTGTCTGAATTTGTTTCTCTAAAATGTGGACAATTATAAAGTGTGACAATTATAGTTATTTTGGTTATAAATTCATTCTACGAATATTTATTGAGTAACTACTATGGGTGAGGTACTGTTCTAGGTGCTAGGGATAAAGCTAGGAACAAAACAAAGTCTCCAGGTCTCGTGGATCTTACAGGAGTTTAGGGGAACAGAGACAGTAAACAAATCAAGAAGCAAAGACATAGTATGCTAGGTGGTCAATAGGGCTTTGGAGAAAAAGCAAGCAGGGTAAATAGATAGTAATTCTTGGGGGGATGTGGAGATATTTTGTATCAGAAAAGCCTCACTGATGAGGTGATATCTGAGAAGAGTTGTGAAGGAGTTGGGCAACTGAGCCAGGTGGATATCTGTGGCAAATTCACTGCAAGCAGAAGACATAACAAGTACAAAGGCCTTGAGTGGTATTGTGTGTGGAATGATGGAGAAACACAGGGAAGCCAATATGGCTGGAGTGCAGTGAGAAAGAAGGAGACTGATAGATGAAGTTACAGTTACTAAGGAGAACCAGTCATGGAGGTAGCCGTTTCTAAGCTTTAATGTGAGTGTGAATCCTCTGGGGATCTTGTTGAAATGGGGGTTCAGACTTAGTAGGTCTGGAGTTCTGCATTTCTAATTCCTCCCAAGTGTACAGAGTAGCAGTGGTGCAGGGCCATGTAATCAATTGTAAATAAAGATGTTAGCTTTTGCTCTGAGTAAGAAGGGAAACCCTGGGAGGTTTTGAGCAGACTGGCCTTTTGAAGTGATCCCTCTGGCTGCTCAGATAATGAGGTATGGTCAAGAGCCCTGGCTGGCTTTGCAGACAGAATGTCTGGGTCTCAGTCCTAGTGCCACCACTTACTGTGTGTCTTTGGCAAGTTGCTTAAACTTTTTTTTTTCTCCCACATTTTGTTGTGAAAAATGTTAAGCCTAGAGAAAAGGTAAAATAAAGTGTAATAAGCACCCTTATATCCTTTACCTAGATTGACCGATTGTTACTATTTTGCTATATCTACTTTAGCTCATACTCTAAGTACATATTATTATTCTTATTTAAGAGGAGTACGGTTTTGACGTAATGACCCTTTATCTCTAAATATTTCATTATATACTTTCTAAAAGTTAGAGTAATATCTTCTATACAATTAAAAATTCACAACAGTTGATATTAATATCATCATCTAATACAAAATCCTTATTTAAATGTAAACAATTTTCCTCCCAGATGTCCTTTATAACAATGTTCCTTTTCTGATGTGGGACCCAATCTAGGATACTATAGTGCTTTAGTTTTCATGTCACTTTAGTTTTCTTGACCTAGGACAGTTCTTCAACCTTTTTCTTGTCTTTCATCTTTCATGCCAATGTTTATTTTATTTTATTACTATTATTTTGAGACAGAGTCTTGCTCTGTCACCTAGGCTGGAGCGCAGTAGCATGATGATAGCTCATTGCAGCCTCCAGCTCCTAGGCTCAAGTGATACTCCCACCTCAGCCTCCCAAGTAGCTGGGACTACAGGTGCACACCACCACACCTAGCTAATGTTTTTATGTATTTATTTTTTTAGCGATGAGGTCTCACCATGTTGTCCAAGCTGGTTCTAAACTCCTGGCCTCAAGCAATCCTCTTGTCTTGGCCTCCCGAAGTGCTGGGATTATAGGCATGAGCCACTGTAACTGGCTCCATTGTTATTTTTGAAAAGTCCAAGACAGTTGTTTTGTAGAATGTCATTCAATTTGGGTTGAAATTATTTAATAATTTTATTCAGGTTATGCATTTTTGGCTAAAATACTTCCTAAATGCTACTGTGTCTTGCTCAGTGCATTGTGTTTGGAGGCACTTGATGTCAGTTTGCTTCATTTTTAGTGATGTTGACATGGGTCACTTGCCTACATTGTTACTCACCAGATTTTTCCACTGTGTAGGCAGCTATTTCCTTTGTAATTAACAAGCCATTCATGGAGGAATACTATCTAAATATCCTTTTCCCCCCAAAAAGCATTTATCCAATCATTTTTTACCTATTAATAATTCTCATCTGAGTAAATTATTTATATAGTGTTGCAAGGTGATTTTTTTTAGCTCTATCATTATTCGTGTTTATTACTTGGAATTCTGCTATAGAGAAGAAGTTCCCCTTTACCCCTTTTATCTGTCTGTCTGTCTGCCTATCATCTCTATTTATCTATCTGACTATCTATCTA